>NC_072012.1:37979317-39179317 GCF_027791375.1 Indicator indicator | reverse complement strand
TGCCATGCCTGCCTGGTGATGTTACCAGGATATATATTTCAACAGTACCAAAAGCAAAATTCATTCTATTGTGGGAAAATTGCCACTTTTCTTCTAGCTTTAGCTAGCAGTTTCCATTAATTGGTGACTTTGTTTCCTGGCTAGGACCCATGTTGGCACATTGCAGAATGGCTAATAGCCCTTGGGTTCCAGTTAACTGTCATGGTCAGTCCAGATTTTCTATGGCTTGTCATAAGGCTTCTGTTTGCTCTGCCATACCTGCATTCTATAGCAGGGCACATTCAAATTGTATGAATAGCACAACCTAAGAAAACACTGAGTGGAAAACCACAACAGTTAAAGCTCGTAATAGAGTAAAAAGCTCTTCAGAAATGGACAGCACGAGTGTAAATAATTAAAGGCTGAAGAGCAAATACTTGTGAATGTTATAGATAAAGGACAAGTTTGCAGCTGGGATTTGAGACAAACCCACTATTAACCTTTCACAGTGAAACTGAAAGCTGCAAAGCCAGGGAAATTGCTCTTTGCAGGACAAAGCCTATGGAAGGTAGGCCACAATTTTGACAGAACTGGACACAAGAGTGGAACCAAAAGACAAAAGAAACTTGAGACATGTCATTCTAAACCAGAGTAAAAAAATCCCTCTTATATGAAGTGCTGTCTGCATCCATGCTGTTGTAAAAAGTAAGTTAATAAAAGATGTACAACCCCAATGTACTTTTCTGTATTTAGCAGCATAGAGTGGACAGAACAGGAAAAAAGGGAAACAACAGCAGTAGACCAGAGAAGTTTCTTCAAAGGAAGACAACAGAACATTTTTTCAAAGAAGGATGATACTTAAGCAGATGCCAAAATGACAAACAGTTTGAAAGTAAATGGAATGTTTTTAATGTTAAGTTGGATAATGATGTACAAGCCACTGTGGTGCTATCAGCATTGTTCTAGGCGCTAGAACAGAACAGAAGTTGTGGCTGAAATTCAGTGCTGAGATGGTGCTTCCTTGACCATCACAGGAATCTAAAACTGGGATATGGCTTGAATTCAGACACTTAAATTTAAGTGTAAAACAGGAATCTAAACACTCAATGGAGCCTAGTCAGAATTAGTAAATGTACATTTGTCTTTAAGCTACTGTAGATATGCTGGGTGAAGGATTTGTTTGCCTTGTGCTACTGCAGGATGGCTGGCATGCCAAAATAGTAATTCACATATCAAAAGACATTGCTGAATTTATGTGACTAAATAATTCCAGATGCCGTGACACATCCTGGTCTCCAGATGATAATCCAAAGATATCTGAATCTCTTTAAGGCCTATTATACATCTGACAGTCCAGATTCACCTGGACTGAACCCTAGATCTCCACTGGCTGCAATAAGAGTGTAAACAATTCACAGATGTTTTAGTTGCCTTTTAATCCCTTTTTAGTAACCTTGATACACTCTACCTACACTCAACTGACTCTTTATAGACTCTAGAGTATCTAAGGCACTGGGGTGGCACACGCCACACAGGACTTGCTCTGTCTAAAGTACAAGAACTGCACCCACAGAAGGTGGCTCTTCTGCACCCACAGAACTGAAGGCTCTTCAAAAAGGATGGGAGGCCTAGATGTCATTTATATGGAGTGATAGAGTGATAAAAACTCTGCACAAGTTCTGCAGTCTGTTAAGTGATTTTCTGAGATGGTTTTATTATCTGTCATTCCATCTAAGTAGGTGATCATCTGTGTGGAACTCAGCTTCCTTGGTGCATCTGAAAAAGTGAAATGCCTTGACAGTGGCCAACAAGTGACAGTATGGGAGTTCACACAGGCTGCAAGGATGTGTTTAGACAATGCCCCACAAGATTCTGTTATTCTTAATTTAGCAGAGGCAAAGAGTGTCAGAAGAACTGAAGACATACACAAAAGACTATAGATATAGTTCCTGATCCATATTTCACTCTAAAATGACAGAATGTCAAAAAAGAAGCTTGGTAGCACTTTGCCCAGCTGAAAAGCTATCCCTCTACTGATAGCAACTTAAGCCTTAGTTACAGAGAACTGGAAGATGCACAGAAACAAGATGACCTGCTGTCCTATAAATTGCAAAATGCATAGCAATATACAAACAGTATGAAGAACACAACAGCTAGCCATACAGTCCCTAACCATCCCCAGTGCATATTTTAGAGGTACAAATTAAACTTTTTAAATGACACTAGAACAGAAAGAATTAAGAGGGAGACACTTTGCTTGACAAGATGTCAGAGGAAACAGTCACAGGAGGCTCAGCAGGCACATTGCTGGTTGGCTTATTTATATGCTTTTCTGAAATCAGGCAACAGAACTGTGATACTGAAAAAAACTCTGTTCCTCTGTTTACAGGCTTAAGGTCTGTCTAACTTTAGGGACTTGGCTTTTAAAGCTCCCAAGCCATTTAAAGTTCTGCTGCCAGGCATGTACAGGAGCTGCTCATTCTACACAGGAATAAGCCATTTGGCTTCTAGATCACATTCTATATTGACTTGCATCCAAAAAGTGGTTATTCCTCCACTTGGTTTCCCTGTGGTGTTTCATTCGTGAAGTGTTTTCCAAGCCTGTCTACAAGACAAGGCCCATTGAAAAATGCAGCAATTACATTTCTGGCTCTTAATGTAGAAGAGGTGTATGTATGTAACTTCAATGGTAAGGAACACATAAGATCCAATCCCTATTCCAAGGGACACTGGTTTAATACCTTTCAGTATGAGCAAATTGTGTCTCACTGCTGCTCTCAATAAGAAAAGATTATGACAAACAAACTTCTATTAGGACAGTAAGTTTTTTGCACATGGCAGTCTTCGAGAGGATTAAAAATGTGTGTTTCGGTCTAACGGGCTAACAGAATTCTCCAACTAATCCCCAAGACTGTAGTGTGAGCTGGCACATTACATGCTTCACTTGATTCACTTCATTTGCCTATATATTACAATATCAAAATAGTTTTACAGTAAAAAAAAGGTCCAAAATGCTAGTACAGGTGTCCAAAGACACGAATAGGACAAATGGCCTTGGGCATACCCATTTTGAGGGTTTAAAGAGGATCTTGACTCATCATACTCTAACACATTCTGCAAACACAGAAGTTTGCAGTCTCAGCCCTTACCATATGCATCCTAAGAAACATAACAAGTGCTGATTTTTAACAAGTTGCTAAAAGCCAAGATAAATTACACACATGCACCTTGAAGAATGTATGCTCAGAGTTCCTAAAATCCCTAAAAATATTGTAAATGGTATTGTTGTGCTTTTGTTGTTGTTTGTTTGCATTTAGTTTTTTTTTAATTTAACAGAATGCTAAATGTAGATTTGCTTATCTTACAATGCAGATAATTTGTTTGGCATGTGATATTTAAAAAGTAGCTACTAAAACTTGAAAATAACGCTAACATTCTGTTAAATGCAGATTTGCTTATCTTAAAATGCAGATAATTTGTTATGTGACTTTTAAAAGGTAGCTACTAAAATCTGAAAATAACATTAACATAAACTAAGGAATATAACAATACAGTTGTCAAGGTTAAGTTAGGTTAGTAACTTATCAGGAGGAAGGCACAGTAAAACCTTTTCTTTTAAGTAAGAACTTGCTTTATTTTTAAACCTGGTGAGATACTAGCAAGAATAGCTTTGAACATTGCTGCACTTGTTGAACTCTTCAGAATGGGTCATTATTTACACACGTCCATTCCAATTGCTGACATTTCAGTACAGCTAAGAAGAGATAAGGACAGATATGCAGTAATATTCTCAGAATTGGTAGTTGCAAGAAAAAAAAATTCCTTTTAAAAAAGGAAGAGAACTGCTCATATCATTGTCAGAATATAAACAAAATTAAATTATATAAATAATTTTAATTATATAATACAAAATTAAATGATGTAGTTGGAACTTTACCACTTTGACCTAATGTTTTGATAACATTAAAAACTTCAGTGAATTCCAGCAAGATTTTGTATTTTCTACTCATTTCAGTTTTAGGGATGGCAGAGAAGTTTAAATGCATCATTATAAAACTGAATAAACTAGTAACTGCAGCATTATTGCAATTCAGAAAGGAAAAATTACAATTTGCAACTAGTACAAATCACTGAAAGGACTTTGCTTGTAAGTAGCAGTCTGTAATGGGTTAATGCAAAGGTTAGACTGCCTGCTCCCCTCAATACAGATGTGAGGAAAAAGCAACACACAAAAACTCATGGTTGAGATGAAGAGATAAGAGCTTACTGAATAAATGAGATAACATAAATGCACAATTTCCTTAGCTAATAACCTAATTAATTTAATAATACAATGCATGATTGCCTGCAGTGGTTTGGTCCTGGCTTGGGGCCAGATGTCCACCAAAGCCACTCTATCACTGCCCCTCTTAGATGGACAGGGGAGAAGGGAAAATATAACAAAAGCCAGTTATAAGGTAGAAGCAATTTAATAATAATGATAAGCAAAGCAATAGACCACACATAAATGAAAGCAAAGAGAAATATTAATATCTACTTCCCATCAGCAGACGGTGGTCAGTCTTGGGAAGCAGGGCTTTCTATGTGCAAGGGTTCCTATGAAGGACAAACACCATGGATGAATATCCCCACACTTCCTTCTTTCATTTCATTCTTATATCTGAGCTGATGTCATATGGCATGGAATACCCTTTTGGACAGTCTGGCTCGGCTGTGTCCCCTCCCAAGATCTTGCCCACCCCTCAGCATACTCTTGGGGCAGGGAGATGTTGGAAAAGCACAGCCTGGATGTTTGTTCAGCAGCAGCCAAACCAGTGGTGTGTTACCAGCTACAGTACTGCACAACGCTGCACTAGAAGGATTCTTTGAGGAGAACGAACTCCAGCTCAGCCAAACCCAATACATTGCCTTTTCTTACACTATTTGCAGAAGCAGCACAGTGAAATACAGAAAAAACAACCAAAGCAAAACAAAACAAAAAGACAAAAAAATACCGCACACCAAACAAACAAAAAAACACCAGAAAACCCAACAGCATAAAAGAAAAACAGCAGCTACCCCACTCCCACTAGTCTTGCCACCATCCCTGTGGAAAAGCCAAGACCCAAAAAGCCAGAACCCAGAAACAGCAACCGGAACAGGAAGCCTCCCATGTTACACCCTGAACTTCAAGCTCCATAATACTTTGCTCCATCCAGTATTTTCATTTTTGAAGCTGGCATGACTGCAGCATGGTCTGAATAGCAGCAGCAGATTCATCTCCACCCATGATACAGTTCAACTGGGAAGATGGAAGTACAAATATATTTTAGAAATTTCAGTAGAAACTTGTAAGTATTAGCAGATAATGCAACTTTAGGCATTAATCGTTCCTTACGTTATTAAACTTTCCAGAATCATTGATATACCGATTGTTTTAATAAATTAAAAGCTATTAAATGCCAGAAAGATGCAAATATAATGTTGTAAGTTAATGAATTGGAACTGAGGGAACAATGAAATGCCAGAACAGAATCTCTGCTGATATATTCTCAGCAATATTAATTGAAAAGAATTTCAGCTAACTCTAAAAAAAAGTTATACACCAATAATGTAAAATAAACTTGCACAATATTCTTCTTTTTTTTAATAATATATTATAAACAAAGTAAAGTTTTTTCCCCATTATTTAATGGTAATATTTTAAGGCTTTATAAAATTTAATATTATTTGAATTTCAAGGGTCTGCTGTAGTGACTGAGAGAAGCAATGACCATGTGTCTTCTTTCAACACTATTTTCAGGAAGCACTAACACTTTGCAGCTGAATGGCAAGTGGTTAAAGGACTGTCTTCTCAGCACTGACCAGGGGTCTTCCAATGTTTCACTGAACTGTGGAAGACATGGCAAGAACCTGTATATTTGTAACTGGAAAAGATGAGTTGCTTCACTACAGGAAATGCTGGACCAGTATTTGAACCTCTTGGGTGGAATTTGAATTTGAGAAGTATTTGGAAATACAGATGAATGTAGCCTGCACGTGTTAATGGTTTAGCCCTTGCTCCCCCAACACAGAAGTGAGGGGAAGAGCGACACACAAAACTGAGGGCTGGGATAAAGAATTAAGAGTCTAATGTAACATAAGATATCATAAGCACAATGCGTAATTACCTTAGATAAAAATCTAATTAATAATGCAATACATGATTACTTTAGCATAGCCTATTTGCAGAAGCAGCACAGTGAAACAGGGGAAAAAAAAACAGCGTAAAACAGAAAACTCAAACCAGCAGCTACTCAACTCCCACTCTCTGCCGCCATGCCTGCAGAAAAGAGACCACACGCAAGAACCTGCAACCCAGAAGCAGCAACCAGACCAGGAAGCCTCCCATGTTGCAATCTGAACTTCAAGACCCATAATACTTTGCTCCAGTTAGCAGTTTCTTTTTTTTTAAAGCTGGCATGACTGCGCCATGGTATGAATAAACAGCAGGAGGTTCAACTCAATCCATGACAATATGGATGCCCGTGGAGACCGACATATGACTCATCTTACAATTTGCATCAAAGTACATGAACGGAATCACACAGTCACACAATACATGAGGTTTGAAGAGACCTCAAAGATCATCCAGTCTGATCCTTGACCCAGCACTGAAGGGTCAACACTAAACCATGTCCTTCAGCACCAGGTCCACACATTGCTCAAACACCTCCAGGGATGTTAACTCCACCAGTGCCCTGGGCAGACCATTCTGATGTTTGATAACCCTTTCAGTGAAGAAATATTTCCTATCATCTGTTGGAAGAGTGCAATTTCTGCAAAATGGCTGAATTTTTTGTTGTTGTTGTGGGGTTTTATTTTGGTTGGGTTTGGGTTTCGTTTTATTATATCAGTATAGCATGCTAAGTTTTAATTTTGACATTTTTGTTTCCAGAATTTTGCTGCAGAGATACATCCAAGTACTTGAAGCAGAGGGGGCATCCTTAACAGGCTAGAAGGTGATTTCCTTGACACACAGGCTTTAAATGACAATTTCAAATCCGTTAACATTACTTTTGATACAAGACATGAAGATATTCAATTTAGCTTGTGTTCTTATACTACCAGTGGTGATAGTACCTCTGTCCCTCCCTTTCTTCAAGGGAACATGATGAGGATCATATTACTATTATTATAAAATGGTGGGTCATGCAAAATGTGCAGTCACTTGAAGGAAGACTTTGCTTTAAACAGATTGGGGAGAAAAATAAAAATCTGAAAAAATGAACATATTTGCAAAATTTAGAAGAACTCTGTCAGTTCAAATTGTCTTGTTGAACCTCATGAGGTTCAACAAGACAAAGTGCAAGGTCCTGCATCTGGGTCGAGGCAATCCCAAGCACAAATACAGGCTGGGCAGTGACTGGCTGGAAAGCAGCCCTGAGGAAAGGGACTTGGCGGTGCTGGTGGACAAGAAGCTCAACATGAGCTGCACCAAGAGAAGTGTGGCCAGCAGGTCAAGGGAGGTAATTCTCTCCCTCTACTCAGCTCTGGTGAGACCCCTCCTGGAGTACTGCATCCAGTTCTGGAGCCCCTATTACAAGAGGGATATGGACATGCTGGAACGTGTCCAGAGAAGGGCCACCAGGATGATCAGAGGGCTGGAGCACCTCTCCTATGAGGAGAGACTGAAAGAGTTGGGGCTGTTCAGTCTGGAGAAGAGAAGGCTCCGAGGTGACCTTACTGTGGCCTTCCAGTATCTGAAGGGGGCCTACAAGAAAGCTGGGGAGGGACTTTTTAGGATCTCAGGTAGTGATAGGACTAGGGGGAATGGAATAAAGCTGGAAGTGGGGAGATTCAGGCTGGAAGTGAGGAAGAAGTTCTTCACCATGAGAGTGGTGAGAGCCTGGAACGGGTTGTCCAGGGAGGTGGTTGGGGCCCCATCCCTGGAGGTGTTTAAGGCCAGGCTGGATGAGGCTCTGGCCAGCCTGATGTAGTGTGAGGTGTCCCTGCCCATGGCAGGGGGGTTGGAACTGGATGATCCTTGTGGTCCCTTCCAACCCTGACTGATTCTATGATTCTATAATCTTGAGGGTTTATTTCAAAATTGTGTTATTTATACTTAGAAGTATTCATCTTGGGTTTTTTTTAACCTGTTTCTATGATCATTCCATTTTTCCTTCCAAATTTGCAGATCATAAGCATTTTCATTATTTTAATTTCTTTTGCTGGTTTAGAACAGGAAATCCTTCTAATCCGCAAAAAATTCTTGGGAGACTGGAAAATGTTTTATGTCCAAATCACTTTAGATTAGCATTTACTGTGCGAGATTTTCTTTCAGTAAAATGTAGTTCTACCTCAAACTACAACAGGGAATTAGGTCAGATACTCCTTCAGAGGATTCAAAGTTTAACTATAGATATGAAAACACCTTTCAACAGTAAGGTAATTCAAGGCTAATTACATATTAATAGTATCAGAACTGATTTACTAATTTTCCATTTTCTATTTAATTTTTTTTTCCCACAAGACAGGCATAAGTAACTTTTCGAGGGTCATGCATGTCAGCATATTAGGCTTTTAGATGCACTGTGTTGGCAAAAACAATAATTCAGCCTAAAAAAGCAAGATCAAAAAAACAAGCTCTCATCCATTCAGATGGAGAATGGATACTACAGTTTGATGCAGCCACAAATGAGCCCTAAGTAAGAATCTTCTGAAACACTTCCTCTGCAAATGATTAGTTATAAAACACTACCCAAGTTCTGTGGTCTGCATACACATAGCCAGTACTCTGTCAATAAATCAAAACAAATTAGGAAACTCTCATACGAGAAAAAGTTATTCTTTAAGGCTACCACAGGAGCCAAAGAACAGAAAATATCTTTCTGTTCTGTATGTTTGGTCTTGTATATGTTGAAGATGACAGGTGTATATCAGTCTATCAGACTATAAAACCAGACACAGAAACTGTTGGAGTTGTTATGAAACAGTGATCTACCACACTCACAGGTACCTTTCACAGGAAATTGAAGGAAAATATGGCATGACAACTCAGGGCTGGTCTAGGGATTTGGTTGGCTTCATTCATAATGTAATAACAGCAGCAGATTGCAGAGCAGATGGAAAAGCACTAGACTTCAAGCAATGTAAAATTAACAAATTGAGGAGATTGATTCTTTACTATACTACTTGAAAACAGTAGATAAAGAACTGAGTCTAGGGCCAGTCATCTGCCAAGAGCTGGCATACAATCATGGCAGAGAATCACAAGGAAAATGCATAGAAGGAGACAGCCTGTTCTTCCACACTTTGGTCTACAAAGCAAACACCTTTATCATGACTATTTGACCACCCAATATCTGATATAATCTGAAAGATTCCATCACTGGATCTGTAAAACTTTTGCTTTTTATTGTACTGCCTATTATACTTTCTGGTACCCAGCATCACTCAGCATTTTAAATAACATTTCATTGAAATAAAGGGGGATAATTGTCAGAAGTTGAGGACTTTAGCCTCAAGTCAACATAAGTCTATTGCAGACTCTCCATTTTACAATACAGTCTTCTTTTAATGACTTGAAAATATGTTATCAGAAGACAAATACATCAGGGCCACATATCGCAAGTATTTGCTTAGGCACTTCCACTTGTGTAACTTTTAAAACACAGAAATGGATAAAAGACAAAAATTTTGTTGTGAACTTCATCCTCAAAAAGAGTATTCTTCTAATTTTTCCCAAGTGTACTTGGACTAGCACATTGTCAAAAAATGGAGAAAGAGATGTATGCATATGCATTTTTGATGCCCAAAAAATAAACTTTGATGATTTTTTGCTATATTTTAAAGTTAATTACAAATACTCATCATCTCAACAACAGACTTTAAAAAAAACAAGTCTCAATTATAGATAGTATAGGTGATCCTGCTGAGGCAGGGGGTGGACTAGATGATCTTTTGAGGTCCTTTCCAACCCCTAACATTCTGTGATTCTGTGATAGTAATTCTAGGATCCTCTAGAAGAGTCCATTTCTCTCCACAGCCAACGAAGAAAAACAAGCACTTTACAGATGCAATTCATGTGATTTATCTCAGACATCTGCACTGGGTCTGGCTAAGATGAAGATAATTTTCTTTATAGCAGTTTGTATGATGCTGTGTTTTAGATTTTTGACCAAAGCAGTGTTGGACAATACACTAATGCTGCCTACTGAGGTTAACCTGCAAGAAGATGTCACTCAGATAAATCATCTTCTGGAGATTTCAGTTAAGTTTTAAGTTAGAAGTAGTTGGTTAACTTTCAATGCATCTTTGCTGGATTCTTCAACTATGCATGTTTACATTTCAGGACTGGCACATTTTAGATTATTAGACTGAAGATTTAATATACATAAAATCTTGTTGGAAGTCCACGTATCTTAAATGGTCAGTAAAAGCAGTGAGGCACTAAAGAAAAAGCATGCAGTCTCAGAAAATGCCATTCCAACTGAAAAAAAATTACCTTTTCCTTAGACATAAAGTCGAAAAAGACATTTCTAAATAGTGTAAAAGATTACATGATTAAATACTGTCAGTTGGAAGTCCTTACAAGAATGAGTAAACTGCAATTAAGATTTTATTAAAATAGTAAGCTAAATGTAAAGTTGAACAGATGGTTAGCAGCACAGATATAACCAGAATTAAATCAACTATGGAGTAAATATTTTATCTTTGTCTTATGCTCATTGTGGAAAAAATTTAAAAGTGCTACTGTTCAATAGTAATCTGATCCAGAAATAGTTTTATACTGTCTGAAAGATGTCATCCACGTGTTGCTAGCTGAAGCAGATACTGTCATTAATAAGGAAACCTGAAAATCTTTACAATGGATGCACACAAAGCTTCAGAACAATGCCAACGTAATTTATGTTAAGTATTGCCTTAGCTTATATATTGATTATGTGGGAGCTTTTGTAATTAAAGGGTTCACAGCTGAGAAAGTAGTACTCCTGATTTCACTTTAGTATTTCTTTAAATACTACAAAAGCAGAATCTCAAATATGAATCATAACGCAAAACTTTTCTGAGGTTTTCAGAGATACCCCACACCTACATTTGTCGTATTTAGCTCTCAGTAACATACTGTTAAAATAAATGTGATTAGAGATTTTAAAAGGCTACATGATTTTTTCATTTGCCAATATCATTTATTTACTAAACCAGTACCAACAGCTCTGTAAAATTCCAGTTTCACATTTTGTTCAGCTCATGTTAGATAGAAGTACTGCGTTCCTATTTATAGATCAACCTCATATCATCGACTTTTGTCTACTACCTGGGATGTCTACAAGCTTTACATCTTCAGATGAAAATTTATGAAGCAGAAATGTTCACAATATCATACACTTATATTAACTGCATCAACTTACTGAGAAATCTCAACATTAACAGGACAATAGAGAAAATCTAAAAAAGTAGTATCCCCATATTTGTGAGTTTATCTCCTGTAATGTTTAAAGAACTTTTTCTTATCTTTCTTTGAAAGTTGTTCTGTCAATAGTCTGTCACATTTATGAACTGAAATACCATTTCTTGTTCTGTACTGCAAATGAAAAGAAAATCCTCTCTTATATAAAAGAAAAAAGAACGGACTGTGACCCTGTCCCTTTTGATTTACTGGTTGTAAAGACACACTGTGCATTACACTGATCATCTCTAATTTCCCCAGAAGTTGTATAAGTTGTATCACAGAGCTGACAGGAGATCTGCCCCTTCCAGGAACCCAGTTCCACTCTTTCGCACCCACATTGCACATTTCCTGTTAGTCTGAAGGGTGGTCATTTGCCAGCACTTAAAGCTGAGGGTTTTTCACTTTTGCGCTGTACTGACCCGAATTTCACTGTTCTAGAGGTCATTGCTTATTTAAAATAAAAACCAGGCAAGTAACAAAGCAAAATAATGGATTTTACATATTTTCATATTTTTATCCTTCTGAGGAAAACATAGAATATTACAGGTTAGAAGGAACCTCTGGAGATCACCTAATCCAAACTCCAGCCTTATCAGGTTTTCCCTCAACAGTTTCAGACCTCCAGAATTGCTAAAGAGTCAGAGGTGAGAACCAGCCCAAAGGTGAGCTCCCACTACACTGAAGATGCCACTTGGGAAACTGCTTAGGGTTTTGTTAAGATAACAGCAGAAATATCCCTGCCTTCTTTTGCAGATTGAATGACCCATTTCAGGAAGACTATCAGAAGTAAGCCCTCCAAAAGGAAAGTTTACTCTGTGCTTTGCTGATTTAATTACTTTAAATACACTTCAACTAATCACATCTGGAAAGATGAAGACAAACACTCTGCTCATCTAAATTTGAAGTGCAAGTTATTTCTTTTTTTTTTTCCCATAAATGTACCATTTTGCTTAGGTTTAAGGGTTTATTTCTGTGAAGCATTCTGAACTGATGAAAAAGTGAATTCAGTTTTTGAAAATTTCAGATGAATCACATTCATCTTGGCAGTAATCACATTGTTACATCAAGAAAAATAGTGCAAAGGAAAACCAAATGTGTTAACTGGCTTTGGACTGAAAACCCTGCAAAGATTTCTTGTTAAACAAGGATTTAGTACAGAACGATATAGAAATGACTACACCTTTGGATAGTTAAGAAGGCATTGTCACTAGGCTGCTTTTGGTCTTTAACTTGCTTGCTGAAATAGATGATAATTAGCAATTCTTAAAATATTTCTTATTTTCTATTTCCTTAAAGGAACACACTACTCAGGCATCAATCACATTGTTGGGAAGCATTTCCAAGCTAAGAGAACTCTTTCTTACAAGCAGACCCTCAGGACTGAAAGAAAAATTGTCACAGATGAGGAACATATGAATCTCCTCCACAGGACAGTTGGGTTCTGAATGTTCTGTGGATATGATACATTTCCATTACTTTTCCATCACACTCTCTCACCCTGTGTTCTCTCTAATCTGTTGCAGGCTTGACAATGTCTGGCACAGCCTCATGTCCATACTGTGACTAGTATGGCTGGCTCTTACAAGTACACTACTGCCTTGTAATGCAAATGTACCTGTGGGAAGACAGCATTAGCCATATGGCTTTTTCCAAACAGAGGAGTAAGTTAGGGTGTGGAAAATAAGTACGTGAACGAAGTATCATGCCTTTAGTCTGGAAGAGAAACAGCTTTATTAACAGATGTTTTCTGAGGGTTTTAGATCTCTTTTCTTATCACCCTTTATTTATTGAAGTCCTAAGAGCCAGTTTATCATTAACATATATCTCTCTGTACATCTCCCAGTTAAGATTTAGTTATTAGGATTTCCATTTCTTAGAAAATGTTATATATAGCTATGAAACCAAACTGGAACCTCGAATTATGTTCCTTAAACTTAAGCAATGTAGCAGTCTACTGAATTTTCTATATTGCCTTTTAATTGCTGACACATTAGGTATATAGAATCTATTTTTAAAGCCGTTTCATCTGCTTATCATAAGGATCAGATCTTTATTCTATTGAAATCAGTGATTCAATAATTACTATTTACAAGGATGACAGTAAAGTAGGTAAATGAGTACCAAGATTTTGTCTAGTCATAACAGCTATGCTTTGGATCCCCTCTCTTACCAGGAAATTGCTTTCATTGAAAAGATCTCATTTCCTTTAACAAAAATTTTGTTACAGAAGTATCTCCTCATTAAACAAAAGCAAACAATTCACTTCAAAACAATGGAGACAGAAAACATTTCTTTTGGAATGGAACTAAAAAGTCAATAATATTTCTCTAGAAGCTGAATAGACTGTAAAGTCACTCAGTGTTTTAACTCCTTCAAGAGAGAAAGTAACCAAGACAATGTCATTTTCTTAAAGCCACCAATAGTGTAAATTTGGAACAAATATTAATTTTCAATTTTCTCAGATGACCTCCAGGGCACAGAGAGACTAGAAAGTGGAATGGCTTTTATTTTACTGGGAGCATTTGCTCCCACAGATAGTCTGGGGATAAATTCCCCAAAAGATGAGAAAGAGAAGTAATGTATGATGACACATTTGACAGGCCAAATTTGGCATGCTGACGCTTTGCATTCTTAAGAATTCTTGAATACTTCTTCTGTGACATTTTCAAGTAATTATAAGCACTACAGTCAGCTTGAATAAAATGTATAGGAAGTATACAGTAAAAGTAGGGTCCATATTTAACACACTTCATCCTGCAGGTCTTCAAGCCAGGGTTGCAACAAACCTAAAGAATCCTACTTGATAGGACAAGATGTCAGCAATAAGGAAAACAGACGATGAAAAAAGTTCATCCCTCTTCTCTTGGGCAATGGAGGCAAGAGAGATTTTTGCCACAACAGTGAGGTCGTCATTATTAATAAGCCATTCTTCCAAGAGCTGATGGCTATGGCTGCAGAAAAACCTGTGTTTAATGCCAACTGTGAGCGAGTAAACGACTGTGGTTTACTGGAATGGGAGCCATGAAACATTTGCATGGCAAGTACCAAGAAGAGAAGTGATTCTGAAATAAGGGAATTCTTGTGTAGTTGTAAATTCAGAATTTGTGTTGCATCAAGTCTCACTCATTCTTTTCTTGATGGAGCGAAACTACTCATAGTTGACATGTTTGTAACTGGAGAAAACAAAATGGCCATTCATGTTGAGCTCTGAAGTATTATTTTCAGGTTACATAGTTTTGCTCTTACCTGCATGCTGTTCATTTGACATGAATTTCTTTCAAATTTCAACTTCTAATTTACTTGTTTTCAATGTTTTTAGTAGAATATTTAATTTCAATTTAAAAACAAGGCATGTGATGGTTAACAATGTAGTTACTTGTGAATTCACAGATTTAACAGCTGTTAAGTGTAAACCACAATAATCCACTCTGATCTGCATAATCCAGGTAATAAAATTCTATATAGTAATTCTTAGCAGAAATAGAAACTTTCTAGATGAGGTAAAGTTCAATAGCATGTCTTGACTTCAGTACTCTAAGCAGATATACAGAGAACATTGATATCATCTATTTTTTCCAATAATCTCACTGTGAAGTATCTGCACTTTATTTCTGCCATGAATTGTCCAAACTGCTTTCAGCTACTGCATCTTTTTCAGTTTTTTTAAAATAACACTCTACTATCAGAAATGTTATTTTCCATTTCAGTAATTAAAGCCTGCACTCAAGTTCCTCATTATCTACTTCCGTATAAACCAAATGGTCTCAAACCACAAAGCTTGCTTTTTCTGCTCCAAGTTTACCTGGAATCTGTATGATGTATTCTTATCTCCTTATTTCAGGGAAGAAATTCCTTTTTGTATATCCAACACTAGTTCATGAGGTCAAGGTTTAAAAAAAAATAATGTGAAATTCATTGTAGTGTATACCATAATATTACACTTGCCATGCATGAAATAAAAGCTAGTATTGCTCTATCAGGAGTACCACAATAGCAAAAGAGAATTTTGCTAGTAAAAGTACTCATTTATGAACCTGCTGATTCTGTTGAAACCATCTACAGTGTTATTCAGGTACTGTGTGCATACTTGTGCCAGAATTTGCACCTCAACAACACAGATAAGAACTGAATATAAATAGAGTCCTGTATTTGAAAGGATCTCTGGGATAGAAGGATTTATTGTTCTTCCTAATGAACAACATTGACATTCACCATAAATTTTTGCTTATGGATAACTTTCTTTCATCAGATATAAGTGGAGTGTATGTGGGTTTTGTTATTAAGATTGGTTCCTCCTTTCTTGTAGGATGAAGGGGGGGAAAACCCTATCTGTCTTTTTAAACTGTGAAGAAAATCAAGCACTTTCCTCAATGTAAACCAAGAAAACTAGATTGTTATAGCTGGCCTTGACCTCACCAAAATTGTGTTTCTAAGGTGTGAAAAGCTTTATGCTAATTTCTGTCATTTGGATGAAATCATTAAGAAGCCACCTGACTTCTGTGAAAGAAATTAGTTCTACAGTCCTTGTAAATTCAGTCCCTGAACAAAATCAAAGCTTACAAAAGGAACAAGTACCAAGGACAGGTCAAAGCCACAGAATGATCTGGGATGCACCTCTTCCTAACACCTTTACACACATATGCCAAATAAACATTATCAAATAATTTGTCCCCCTTTTGCAGGGATTTTTCAAGGCATTTTTAAAACAAACACAAGATTGGTACTTCTATCCTTTCAGCAACCTGACGACTCAACCTAATTCTGATTTATGGTTAAAACAATATCATGATTACAGTCATGAACCCATTGAAGACAGAGAGGGCTAAAACTTGAAAAATTGAAGTTCTGGGGAACAAAGCAGAAGAAATTCTTAAAGGTCAGATAACAAAGCAAAACTGAAACAGAAAGGGTTATCATAACAGATTGCTTATTTCCAAGATGAAACTGCCATCTCAGTCAAGAAGAGGAATATGGGCAGGTGGGGGCAATTTCACCACACTGGAACACCAATCAGCTACACTTCTAGCTTCCGTCACAGGATTTTTGAAAAATAAGATCCTGGGGTAAAAACATGAAGTAGCAAGGTGAAGCTGTCTCTGAGAATATAGACAGTGGTGTAAGCCAACATGCTTTGACTTGGAACAAATGCTAAACACTAAAGCAGATGAAGATTCAACTTTTGATCAGAGAAGAGCTTTCTAAAACCAAAGCTCTGATTTGAGGGGAAACACACAGCAGTAATAAAAATGAAAGGAAAAGAATATTTGAAGCAGTCTAAAACAGATGTACTGAAGTCCAAACAGTAAATGCAAATACTAGCAGCAGATATCACCAGTTCTCAGAGCCTTGACTGTTGACTGCTTTTGTTTACAGGTTCTAGAAACAAAAATGCTTAAAATCTGCTACTCGTTAACTCCTCTCCTGAGGTCCCACTTTCTACCTTAGTCAGCATTCTCAGTATTGAGCAATATAAAGATGACTCACATGGTAATCTAAAGAGACTCCACACTAAGGATGGATTTGTAGCATTAAACCCAAAATAGGGCAAGCACATATTTAAATACCTGAATAATATTCACATTTACATTCCAACATCAGTGCGTGTGTGACATCCTGAGCCTTATTTTATTTCAGTTCTTCCTGGAGATGAGACTGAGTCACTCCTGTTTGATATCATTGGTTGGTCCCTCCCCTCTTTCTGACGTATTTTCAATAATCTCCTGTAATGATGTTGAATACAGTGCATTTTCATTAATTCAGTAATTCTAAGTATTAACGTTTATTCATAAATGAAAATTAATGTAGGCAGATACAGAAATTATGCACTTCTGCACAGAAGCACTTCAGTTCATTTCAGACTGATACAATCCAAAAAGATTTTTTTCATTCTTGGACAGAAAGGCTACTATGAATCACAATGAATGTTCCTCAAAAATCTTAAATCAAGCTCAAAGTTTAAGATGTCTTTTTAGAACTATCAGATTACATGATTCAATAATATTTGAGACTCGACCCCCTCCACAACAAAACAGAAGTTCAAGAATTAAGTATTACTGTCTCCTACAACCACAAATTGCTTAGAAGAGTACCTTAAGTTTGCAGATAGAGATTTCACAAACTCAGGTATAGTTTTTAATGTTTTTAAATTCTCAAGTAACCATCTTTTTTTAACTGTTAAAACTGTGGCTTAGAAATCTAGATTATGTCTTAATAAAAAACACGTAGCATATCCAAATAAAACAATATCCCAGGAATGACAGTATTTTGATTAGTTTATTAATTAAAATTAAAAGCAAGTGTTGAGACAAAATGATGCAGCAGGGATCACTGAAATGCTATGTCCAAGTACAAGATACAGCATGTAAGGAGTGAAACATGACTGGCCCTGCATTCATGTGGCTACCAGAAAGAGAAAGGGAGAGTTTAGGTATTTTAGCAGCAACTATATACTGAAATATCTCTTTTGTTTTGGTAATAAATTCTGCTGCATGCTGGCTGCTGCAGCCTGGTACAGCAGAACACTCACCTTCACAAATATTATTATGGCTAATGATTTCAGAAAGTGTGCACTTAAATTCAGGACATTGCTAAGTGGTTTGCTGAACCAGAGTATCCTGGTAAAACCAAGATCACTGGAAATAAGACAATAATTCTGATATTTTCTTATCAAGTCACTACATAGCAGATGTGTCTCAGCTGATTTAGGTGATACAGTCTACAGAGTGTCTTCAGCATTCATATAGGAAAAACTAATTTAAATTAAAAGGGAATATACACGCAAGCTGAGATATTTTTAAACGTCTGGTTCAAAACTACAAGCATTGCAGGTTTAGTTCACTATTTTGTGTGTTGTATGCACTGCTTCCCATAAAGGAAATGTAAAATTACTAAGGAAAATGGTGTATATTTGCTTTGGCAGATGATTTGACTACTATCAGGGAACTGAATAATAGCTCTTTATACACATAGCTAAACAATACAAGCTAAGACCAAGTCACAATACATAACCATGTTAGGAACATATCAGAAATAATCTATAAGCAGATGTAATTAATTGCAACAAAAGAAAATATAACATCACATACTCATGCCAAGATTTCCATGTAGAGACTTATCTGAAGAAAAGAAAAACTGAACTAAAAGTTACAAACACTGGATCAGATAGGCACCTAAGGAAAGCATCACAGCTCCTTGGATTCACACACTTATAAACTACTCATAGTTTCATCTCAGCTGGCCCTCCTTTAAGTGCATTCCTTAAATTTCAGGGTCACAAAAGTTGAAAATAGACAGCAAAACCAATCCCAACAAAAAGGGCTAAGGTGGAATTATCTATTACTGGACCACCACAAAAAGTAAAATAAAAAATTGCGCAGTTCAGAGTATTAGTGCAGGTTTATCACAATTTCTCGGTAATTACTTTCAAAATGAATTCACAGAACAGACCAGTAAGTAAAAGCAGGAGATTGCTATGAAACAAACAGTATCTGTTCCTGCTTCATTCACTACTAAAAGTAGTTGCCAAATAAATTAAATAAATAGCCAGTTATAGTTGTAGCTCTATCTGGAATTCCCAGTTTTAATATACAGAATTATTCATTGATACACAAATGTATTTTACACTTATTAATTCGACTACAGCCGCATGTTAGCTTTCTGAGCCAAACTTAAGAGCAAAAACAAAATCAAGTTTTTCACTGTAATTCTGAAACTGCACAAGGTTATGTAATGCTGAAAATAGGTGTGAACTCCTAGGTATCAGCTGGACTACACTGGTTTACATTCACTGATGATCTGATCCTACCCTGCACATCTATCTCATTTCATTAAGCTGCATTAATGATAGTGATTATCCGGAAAGGAAATAAAGTAAAGAATCTCAATATGGGATAGATGATGGTCATTAACAGTGCATATTACCTTGTTGTTAAATTGCATATAGATTGATTTCACCAAATACTAGCATTAGCATATACTAGAAGGATTGAATAATAATCCTTTAAAAACCTGCTGCAAAATGAAGAATGAGGTATATACAAATTTGTGCCTATTACATATTTGAATTCACTCTGCTGAAACAGCATCTTGAGCAAAGTACTTAAAGGTACATTTAACTTTGGGTAATTCCTCACAATTCAGAATTCACGCATACTTCTCAGCTTTTTTGACTTACACCTAAAATCAACGGATACATTACTGCAGTTTTATTTCCCCTCTTTTATGGCATTTTACAGTTACTGGCACTATGTATGAATTTCTGTCAGGTAATAACACATAAGTGTGGAGGGAATTATCTGATTCCCTTACTCACATGCCCGTTCCTGAATCTTTAGAAACCTTTTATTTACTTGCTTAGTTTTGTCAAGTCACTGTTCTGATTTTCTGTTATTTCCCTGTATTGGGTTTGGCTGAGCTGGAGTTAATTCTCCCCAGAGGATCTTTCTAGTGCTGTGTTTTGCAGCGCTGTAGCTGGGTGTTGGTACCACACCAGCGTTTTGGCTGCTGCTGAGGCAAGCACCAAGGCTGTGCTTTTCTAACATTAAACCTGCCCCAAGAGTATGCTGAAGGGTAGGCAAGGTCTCAGGAGGGGACACAGGTGGCCAGCTGACCAAAACTGGCCAAAAGGGCATTCCATACCATATGATGTCAGCTCAGATATAAAAGCTAAGTAAAAGAGGGAAGTGTGGGGACATGCGGTGATGGCATCTGTCCTCCAGAGCAACCTCTGCACATACTGATGCCCCGCTTCCCGGGAATGACCAAACATCGTCTGCTGATGGGAAGCAGAGAATAACGCCTTTGTTTGCTCTTCCTTCTGCATGCAGCCTTTGCTTTGGCTTTGCATTTTATTAAATTCCTCTATCTTGACTCCTGCACTTGTATTTTCCCTCTCCCCTGTCCACCTAAAAAGAGGAGTGATAGAGTGGATTTGGTGGGCATCCAGCCCCCAGCCAGTGCCAAACCTCCACGTTCCCTTCATGCTAACATTCATCTTGACTGTTTAGATTGTGGATTACAATACTAGAAGTGTGAACTAGGAGATGCTGACACTGCAAATATGCCTGGCTGAGGAAATAATTCTATTAAGAATGAATATCCCAGACACAGACCAGGGAAAACACCTGGAACTGATAAAAGATAAATACGATTATGCTGCTAGATTCACCTGCCTTGCTCAAGAGAATGCCAAAATCAGAAGGGATGACATTCCCACTAACATTTCAAGGTTACAAACATAAATAGAAATAATTTAACTCTTAGTAAACAGACTTTCATTCTCACAAAAGCACAGGATGCAGATGAGCAATTTAACAGATGGCATTTGAAATGAATCCTACAGCTACAGAAAAACAGAAGGTACAGTTCTAGTCAAATTCTACTTCAGAGCGGGATGTAGAATTTCATGTGTTTATCTCAGCACAGTTCAGGTTGTTGCTTACATTTCTATCAATTTCAAACTAACTCTGATGACAGAGAAGACTTTATGTATCTTTGGGATAATACATCTTTTAACTTCAATAGAATACTGCCCTGGGTTTCTCCTTTCAAAGAAAATGAGCAAAACTAAACCATAAGTCAGCTGTAACTGGGCAGTTAGGAATATTTCAGAGAACTTAGAGACATGGAATGGTTTGGATTGGAAGGACCTTTAAAGATCATGTAGTCCAAACCACCTGCCATGGTCAATGACATCATTCACTAGATCAGTTTGCTTAAAACTCCATCTAACCTTGCTATGAATGTTTCCAGGGATATTTAGCTTGGACATCAGGAAAAAATTCCCCATTGAAAGGATTGTCAAATACTGAAACAAGCTGCCCAGATGTTATGGTTCAGGCGCAGCTGGCAGCTGAGCTCCATGCAGCTGCTCAAACAGCTCCCCTGTTCTGCTTCTATGGTGGGATGGATAGGAAATTTGGGAGAACACAAAGCCCCATGGGCTGAGATCAGGGGAGTTTAACAGAACAGCACAAAAAACTAACAACAAGCAGGGAGAACAATACCTCTAATGAAATAATTTATACAGCAAGTGATACAAAACGCAGCACTGGCTGTGATGGCCCAGCCCATCTTCCTGATCCTGTCCCATCACCATTGCCAAGTCACAGCTAACTGCTAAAACCACCCATGCTTGCCCCAGCCATCCCTTCCCTTATATAGCAGGCATGATGGCAGTAAGGTATCGAGCACCCACTGGCTGGTTTAGCTCCCTACATGAGCCATGGTAAGTGAAGTTAAAAAAAAACCAACAAAAAAAAAACAACAACAACAAAACCAACCAAAAGCTTAGCCCTGTCCTTGACAAACTCAGGACACCCACGGAAGTGGTTAGGCCATCATCCCTGGAGGTATTTAAAAGATGTGTAGACATGGTGCTTAAGGACATGGCTTTTAGCAGCAGAGTTGGCGATATTAGGTTTATGGCTGGACATGGTGATCTTATAGATCTTTTATGACTCTGTGTCACATCTACAACTTCTCTGGGCAACCTGTTCCAGTGTCTCACCATGCTCATTATAAATATTTTCTTCCTTATATCAATCTCTTTCCATTTAAAATTGCTGACCTTTGTCCTTTTACTATAGCCTTGCTAAAAAGTGTCTCTTCATCTTTCTTATGAACCCCTATCAGCACTGTGTTGATGACGTTGTTTCAGCAGAGCAAATAAAAACATAAAATAGCCACAAAAATGGAAAGGCTGCAATACAGTCTCCCCAGAGTCTTATCTTCTCCCGGCTGAACAACCCCAAGTCTCTTAACCTTTCACCATAGGAGAGCTGTTACAGCCCTCTGATCATTTTTGTGGCCCTCCTCTGGACCCACTCCAATAGATCCAATAGATACCAGGGCCCAGATGAGGCCTCACAGGAATGGAGCAGGGGGGCAGAATCAAATCCCTCAACCTGCTGGCCATGCTGATTTTTATGCATCTCAGATTGGCTTTCTGGGTTGCAAGTGCTCATTGTCAGCTCATGTTCAATTTTGTGATGCAGAAAGAGTAACCCAGAGATCCTTCCCACATTTTTATTTACATAAATGTCTAGCTTCAGAGCCACTGATAGTAAAAAACTTAATAAAGAACAAAATACAGACATGCCTCATATAAGCAACTGTGTTAATGAACTGTTTGCATGCTGGCAGCAGCTTAAGGATTTTAAGCTTTTGCTCCTGCTGGGTATGGCAGATACTTTCTATTCATTATCTCCCTAAGAACTTCTCATAGTGTCTCATGGTAAGGATGCTTTTACATTCTGTAGTTACTGGTTAGCACATAAAAACTCTTTGCTTGAGATCACTCATAGATTACATGTCAGCTATATGGTAGATCTGACACCACTTTAAAAGTCTGATTTTATAAATAGTCTATAGTTTAAAGATGCCTACTCCTCCTTTCTTCTGTTTTGATGTTGTATTTGCCTACTAAAGGCTTGTTCTCCCTATTTCAAAGGGTACAGAACTTACTCTTTTGTACAACCTGAATGACTAATGGGAAGTACACCAATGTTTGTAATTGTTAAACCTGAAAAACTTAAAAGAATTCAACATCAATAGTAACATCACATGGCACTTGTAATTACATATACTTCATTAATTTGAATACCTCCTGTAAGGAGCTTAAGATTTCTCATTTGTATACTATTATTCCTTGCAATTATTCACTTTCATATAATCACATTGCAGACAGAATACTAACATATAAAGCATGCGTCTTGTAAAAAAAGAGTTTTTACAGGAGCTATCTCCTATTATTGTAGGATTTATATAGGCAAAATATATAAAATACTCTGTACATTGTTCCAAGGTGCCCAAGGATATTATTTTTTGCCTTTTATTTCAATGAAAAACAAGTCGATGGCTGAAAAAAGTCTGAATTAATTGGAAAAGTTAATTTTATATGTATGTTTGAGAAGACAAAACCCCAAACCTTCAATTTTGGGCTAAACTAATTGTTTCAATACTCGTTTTTCTCTGAAATTGAGGCAAAAAGTTGATACAGGAGAACTTTCTGAGGGAAGATGAATCCCGGAAACTTTCCGTTCCCAAGTGTAGTTTTGCAGACACATCTCCCACACTGTGCTATAGACTATCCCTCTACCAGAAGAGATACTGTACATCAAAAGAGGTAAAGGTACAGTCTGGCTGTTGAGCACTGTCAGCAGGGAATTATGAAGACACGAAACCACACTTCCTATAATCCCATAACCACCACAGTGATTTAGATTAATGGAACGAGTAATGGAAAACTCTTCTAGAGGCCAACACTTTATGTTACCTTTCCTTAAAAGTGAAATAAAAAGTAACACTGTCCAGTTAAAAATGTTAATTTGGTAAAAAACACACTTTCTGTAGAAAACTCTGAATTAAAAGTTTTATCCAGCTGTAATAAAATTTTATGAGGGTTGGCTGGTTTTCCCCTTAGCTGTCTATAGTGTCAGACTTTGGTCAAGCAGCATACTTGAAGAACCAGAACATTTTTCACCTAAGTGTAGATATAGTTATCTTGACAGCAGATGTCAAGAAAAATCTGCTGCAGGGAAATCAGAAACATATGCAGTAGGAATTTGGGGAAAGATTTCAGGAATGGCAATGTGGAAATATTTGTAATGACATACTACAGGAGTGCTGAAAACCAGTGATTCAAGAGTTTCAACCCACTGATGAAACCAGTAACTGTCGTAAATACAGACATGTCACTTAACTTCTCTGACACATTTTCTGCAGTAGATTTAGTATCTGATATTAGATAGAACTACATAATGAATGCAAATCTCCTTGTAGATTAAAGAAATTACCTAAGTGCTAAAGAGCATCACTGTTATTACGACAAAGACAGTTTCTTTATTAAGGAGTCAGAATTACATTAAGACATTCTAAGGTCTTGTTATTAAGGTACTGCCAAGAAACTGTAAGCAGACCTAATCCCATTCTCTTCCTGATGCTTCTGTCTTGAAGGACACGTGAGAAAGTTCTGTGACATAAAACCCCATTTGGAAATATTTATACTGACCACACCTGATGTCAAAATTTTATGTACATAAAACAAAGGGTCTCAATAATGTCCACAGACAGAAATACACATGCCTTCCCTTCTCCTAAATTTACAAACCTACAGAAAGACAATGTTTCCTATCTCAGCTTCACCATGTTGCTTCTCATGATCCACAGGTAGGAAGTCATCCTTGGAATGGCAGCACTTCCAGTTAAAATGTCCCCTACAAAACTTTCGTTATTGAGCAGCAGACAGAATAAAGCTCTTACAACTAACAATGTAAAATGTCTGCAGAGATGACGTACCACGCAAAATTAATCCTTTGCTATGGAGCCCAACCTTATGATGTGCTTGCTCAGAGCAACCACTATTAGCTGAACTTACACCTAATAAAAGTGTATTTTTACTCCATCACACTCTGAACTCAGTTTCAATTTCAAAATGGTAACAGCAGCACAGTGTTACCTTTGAATTCTGCTGCCCTGTGTTGTAGCTCAAGTGATTTTTTTCACCAAGGTTTCTTGTTGCCTTAACTGGTTTCACCTGCAGACAGCAAGATCAACTTCTTTGAATTCTGTAATGCTATGAGCAGGTGGGGAAGAGCTTTCAGTGTAGATATCTCCACTATGCAAACCATAAGAAATAAGTCAAAATCTGCTTCGACAATCCTAATAACATCCTTTCTGTTGACAAACAGATGAACAAAATGTTTTAAATAAAAAGAAGCCATAAACCTAAGCAATGTCCATCACCTGAGCACATTAGGACTTAGAAGTACCAGTAAATTAGTTGAAAGTAGATAAAATACTCTTTGAAGCACTGTTTTCAGCAGGAGCATTCCTTCCTGAGCTAAAACAGCACTGTCGTCCAGCAGACAGAAAAATGCCATTTCAGTCATGATGAAACAAGGGCAAAATACTGGAGATATGTTAAAAAAATTACCCTCTCTGCTTCTCTTCACTACTCTCTGGGTGTAATAACAATAATAACAATCCTTTTCAATGGCAGTAAGTAGTAAGTTGGCTGCTTTTTTTTTTTTTTAACAAGCTGTCTGCACCAGCTACATTGCTGCACTAATACATAAGGAGCAATAAGAAATTCTAAGGCAGTTACCTACATACAGACATAACAAAGGGAAGAAAAATGCAGACCATGACAATTCAAGTAATTCATCTACCTGAAGCCTATGAATTTCCCCTTATGTTTCAGAAAGTAAATACCACATTATCTGCATTTTTTCATGCGATTCTTCCTTCACTGTAATCTGAAATCTCACCAGATGATGACCCTGCATGAACAATAATGTCATTAATTCAAGATGGCCAGATGGTCTTTGTCTTCCCCCTGCCTTGGTTTTATTTTTTCTTCTTAAACAAATTAGTCCTCTCTTCTCTTTGCTGACTACCACTGAGGATAATGCCATTTTTTGAACCTTAAGTTGGGCATTTCAGAGAAAAGAAAGTAAACAGTAACAAAAGAAATACACAGGACACAATTATAAAAGAAGAAACAATTCTGTCCCTAACACAAAAAATGGGAAATGGCCAATGATATAATCTGGATCTTTAAAAACCCACAGATTTTCCACAGAATGCACTACGTAAGCCTTGAGTTCTTCTTGCTGGGTACTGTAGCAGCAAAAATGTAGGTAATTTGAAAAAGTTACAGTATAAAATCATCCAAGAAAGCCCATTACAGGCTGCTACTATACAGATACACCATGTAGGTCAGAAAATTTCTAACCACTGTGCTGGTAGAGAATATGAAGGTATACTGAAAGAAGCACCACTACATCCTCCTCCTAGGCTCCTTTTGTAGATGTCTGACCACTGATTTCTGTCAGAAACATTTCATAAAGTTAGACTAACAATCTGACATATTACAGCCTTTCTTATATTCTGATGACATGATAGATATTTATAGGTTATAAAACTAAACCAAAGTAACTTCTATGATGTGTGTAAGCAGCTAAAAGAAATATGTTGGCATGTTACTATCAGCAGATCCTCTGAATAGGTTTAAATTGGAGTTTAAAAAACCCTACCACCACGGAAGCTTTTAGTTGATGCTGAGTCCCAGTGAAAACAGACATACCACAACAGTGTTTTATTTATGTGCATGCTGGCAACACTAACAAATAATTTATTCATGACTTAATGACTTAATGTTCCTCCTGGTGCAACAAAATTTCATCCAAGGACAATTTGGAAAACTCCATAGAGCAACTAACTGCTATTTGTCTAAAGTGAAGAGAGCTTCAGAACTTTTGTTAACACCCTGTGGTACCGCTGTGCATGTTTTAACCACAGCAAATTTCAACAACTCTCTCTCAAAAGAAGAGCAGCACAAGACAATCCCATACAATATCAATAAGGAAACATAACTTGGTATGAGCAAGGTATGAGCAATAGGTATGAGCAACCTATTGAGCAAAAGATATGCTGATAATAGATACACACTGTAAGACTACAGAAATTAAAATTGGGTTAGCTCAGTTTATCCCATATTTCTTTACAGTATTGCATCCAGAGAATCACTGGTTTCTGGACTCCTTATTTTAGAGTTGATCAGAACTTCAGAGAAACCACGCAAAAGGAAATTACTACAACCATCCTGGAAGAAATGTACTTCCCTGTTTATACAGAGACAGAACAAAACTAGAGCACTGTTTGCACCTCATCAAATGCTGTTTCACATCTCTATGCAAAGCAGCTGTTTGTCCAAAACACAGATAATTTTCAATTCTGCTTTGCAGAATAGTACCAGTTTTGATTCTGGACATAAACTGCCTCCCAGTGGTGAGGAGTATAGAAAGCAAAATGAAAAAAAAAAAAAAAAAGGAAACTGAAAGGGAAGGTTGCATGTTACTGAGGTCCTGGCTTCTCGCTTGGCTCTCGTTTTCTGTGCTCCTGCAGTGACACTGCTGCTCACAACAGGTCCAGACTACAGCTAGGCTGAAAAAATTCAAGCACACACCTCAAACTGCATATAGTGAGGATGCTTGGTCCTCAGCACCATTTTTTTTTTTTTTTTTTTTACTTTACATACCCACCCCTGTTTTGTCACGCAACTTGCTAACACAGATATGGGCTACACAAGATTCCCCCTGCCTAGCTGGAAGCAAGATGAATTAGTCCTAGCTTAGCACAGGAGTGTTTTCTTGACACTTAAGGCTATATCTGTCCATGAAAAAGATTATACTCCATGCCTTTGACCTGATAAGATAAACTGGGAAAAGCTATTTTTGAATAGACGTAGGCTCTCAACAGAAAAAGGTTTTAATATCCAAGCTCATAAAATATATACCATACCAGAAGTGGGTGTCACAATAAGTGCCAGCTCTTCACAAGTGGTGGGGCTCACCCATCTATGCTGAGCCCATGATGTATAAGCACAGCAGGACATGGAACCAGCCTAAGAGCTGGTCTTCTAAGAGATGCAAACATATTTAGGGGAGCAGAGATACTCCATCAAATAATTACCAGTAAGGAATGAGACTAATCAGGATACTTATTAACTGTATCAATTAATGCTGTCCCCTGAAGATAACACAGGCCAGAGCATACCAGTTAATTAGGCTGTCCATATGGAAGATGTACAGATGGTAACAGATGTGAGTTTCACTTTTGCTGTAACACCAACAAGAAA
Source organism: Indicator indicator (assembly GCF_027791375.1). Lineage (NCBI taxonomy): Eukaryota > Metazoa > Chordata > Aves > Piciformes > Indicatoridae > Indicator > Indicator indicator. The sequence continues at coordinate 39,151,286 of NC_072012.1, read as the reverse complement.
AGACTGGTGGCCCAGAGGTGGCCCCAGAAGAAAAGTCAAACCATGGGAAAAGAGTCCATCTTTTCTATATTTAAGAAATTAGCTAGACTTAATGCATCCCAAGTCATATGAAGTCCATTACTGCTTATATACATAAGAAACATCTTCGATCCCCTCCTCTCTTGAGATGGTGAGCAAATTGATTTGCCTGAAGAATTTGTGCCTTGTCTGGTCCTAAGACATGCAGCACTGTAGTCTGGCTACTTCCATTCAGCTTTCCTGCCTAACTGTTATGAGATGGTGTCAGAAGGCTCTGCTTCTCAGACTCTGTTCCTTCCCCTCTTAAATCTGTTTTTCCCATTTTCCAGGCTGACAGCTCACCTCTAGCCAGGAAAGAAAAAAAAGTTTCCTGAATTAACCAGGATAAAACAAGTAATACTTAGTGGCTAGCCTGTTGCTGCTCCTTGCCTGAATCCTTCCTCAAGCATCTGCCTGCCTGAAAGGTAGGGCAACAGCCAAATCAAACCAAAACTCACCAGTCTGAAGGAGATTTCCAAGGACAAAATAGAAACTCACACATAAATCAATTCATACTCCAAGGAAGAGTTTACAAAGTAAAAACAGATTTAAAGAACAGGTAAGCGTATGTCCTTCTGTAGCAAGTATTTCTGAAGAGAAGATGTGGCCTGGAGACTTGAACTATGCTTGTTGGCTTCCCACAGATGTTTCCACTGTCCTGCTATCTATGCTCATTGTTTCTGCAGTATTTTCATTTCTATCTAATGAATTAATTGCTTCCAATTAATTGACAGCAGCTTCATACTGTATTACCAAAGGATTACAAATTAAATTTTAATTATGGTTCATTGTGCAGGAGAAATCAAGTATAAATATAATCACACTCCATTATCAAGTAAGTACACTAGACATTTTCCAGAACAGATGCACACTGTACAAATTATTAGCCAATTCTAATACACTGTAAACAAGCTAAGAGTCATTTACTAAACTGAAAGTATCACACCTCCCACACATAAATGTATGACACAAATGTTTAAAGCTTCAAAATTTCACAGATGGTAGCTAGAAGAAAACACTCTTAAGACAAGTATTCCATGATTGCAGTGTTCAGCAGTCACTGGTGTTAGAATGAATGAAAAATAAAATTCTCTGTATAGATTTTCCTGTACCATGATAGCAGCAAAATCACTTGTCACTGTAACTTTAGCCTGACATCACACAGAATTTGGCGCCTAACAACGGGTTGCCAGGTATCTAACTGCAAATTTTTAAAATACATGTCTGAAAACAAGTTTAATGGTTGTTCAGGGCAGAAAATAATCTCTGCAGTAAGGTCATCTGAGTTTGGAAGAAAAAAAAAAAAAAACAAACAAACCAACAGATTAAAGAAGTTGAGCATATTGCTCAGAAAAAGAATATCTTCATCAGTGCAGCACCTAGGGGAGGACAGCTGTTTTCCTCCTAATGTACTGTAAAACTTCACCTGCTTTGGGAGAGCAAGTGGAGTATTTTCGGAGGCAGTAGGAGGAAAAAGGATAAAGCAGAGACAGCTCTCCAGGGCAACAATTTATTTTTTCTCAAAAAGTTTACTTCAAAGAGGTGAGTTTTTGAGAAGCCATGAAAGACAGCACCTTTCATAACCAACCTGCAAGGATACTGCCTATAGGATTTGATTTTCTTTTAAAAAGTTACTTTATGCATAAACAGCTGGGTAAACTTTTTAACAAAAGTGGTTTGAAATGCCTGACGAAAGTTTTTCACTCATCATTTTTTCACTCCACTGTCACTAACAACTTGAAAAGTGCCATTTCACCATATGATAGACTTCATGTAGGTGAGTATTATCAAAATGCTCATGTAGGTGAGCCATCTCAGAAACTCTGATTTGAAACTCCCACCAACTAGTGGCCATCTTTTAAACATATACAGCATGTATATCAGCAACAGAATACAACCCTTCCAAACCATCACGTCGTCTGAATGCAAAAAACAAACCAGTTTGTCAGAACTGAGATCTGAAAGAATAGGCAACAAATTCCTCTCTGTTGTAAGATGCAGTACTCTACCTACTTGTCCTGGGGTTCTGCAAGATCAGTTGTCACTGATCAGAAAACACTGCAAGTTTAGTGGTAATAAAATTGCAGATGACACATAGCCACACTACAAATCCTAGGCATGGTTATGTCATTGGGATCATTTATTACATTGTATTCATTCAAGTAACATTTTCATATTCAATAAAATAGTGCTAATTTGTAAAATAAGAGGGATACCATCTGAGAAAGCATGCCATGAGCATCACTACAGCTAACAAAACACAGTGTCAAAGCAGTTCAATTAAGACAGCCATGATAGTATTACTCCTAGGCATGGAGGTATTTTTGGACAGCGTGAGCATTTTCAAAGTGCTGTTTTGGGTTCTAGTGCTCTGAAGGAAAACACCGTTTAAAGAAAAGATGAACACACAGGAACCACTAGATAATCAGGGGACTGTAAATCCTGCCTTACAATGACAGACTTAAGAATCTGTGTCTGTCTGATCAAAGCGAAGATTAAGAGGGGACTTGATTACACTATACAAGTACCTACATGGGAGATTATTGCTACCAGAGAGCTCTTTAATCCAGACAGAATGCAAACATTAAATGGTGGAAAGATTAAATGTTTAACTGTTAAAATAGTTAACCTTGCAAACACCCAGGCTTTAAAAGTCTATCAATTATACACAACATAAGCCAATTGAATTTGTGGCATTAAAGATGCCTCCCATACCATACACCTCAACTCTAAAACCTGTGTTTTTTAAGAAAAATGCCATGCAAAAGGCTTCCTGACTTTCTGGTATAAGTGAATAAAAATCAACACCACATTCATCTCATCTGCACTGCTGTAGTATTTTACTAATCCTCTGTGTTTATATCGTACATGTAGGTAACATTCAATCGTCCTGCATCCTATCCCTGCACATGGACCCCCTGAGACTCAGCAACGTGTTTCTGAACACACAGGTACACGTTACTAGCCATACTGAAACACTGCCTTTCAAGACCATCAAGGTTTCCACATGTTCTACTGGAGGAGCAGAACTGTTGATATTCTCTCTGAGAACTAATACCATTTAGTTAAGTAGCAGGTTGGGCTGCTAACTGGAGCTCATAATACTGTTACTGATCCTCATGGAAGATTTACACTGACATGCACAGGGGCATATCAAAAAGAAATATATACATATGCACGCATCACAATCAAATGATTGTTGGCAATTTTTCAGGCTATACTGCTGCAACTTTAAATGTATTCATTATAAAGTTCTCACATGGGACCCACAGTCTATTACAAGATGCTGCTTTACGCACACTGCAAGACAGTTCACTGTCATTTAGCAGTCTGCTGACAAAAACACAAAATTATGCTAGTGACACGCAATAAAAATGTGCCATCGACATGATTTGCAGAAAGGAAAACATAATATGCGTACACTTGTGGTGATAAACAGTATGAAAATTGCAAATACAACTACTGAGCTAATTTAAGGGTTTGAACGTTTAATATGCTGCATGACACATGTGCATGAGAATGTGTGGGTTTCAGAGAGACTGAGGAGCTGATTTATCCTGTCAAGCTTTCAGATGTTCCTTTCTTTGGATATTTTTAACAAGATGCCACTTTTTAGGGTCACATTACTGATGGCTTATTTAGCTAATATTTTAGGACTGCAGGGAAAACGTTTGATAGAATATATCCAGTCCAGTGTCTTATAGACATTGTATGAAATGAATGAATGGACTAGAGACTGACTGAATGAAATAGGCACTTTCATTCTTGTATAGATTTGTTGACAGAAGGGTTTGGACAGAACTTGAGCACACAGTGCACACCAAGGAATGTACAATGTTATCTCTGCTGTACCACAAAAGGTGTTCACAATACCCCTCCATTTTCATTTTCTCATGTCCATGGTTTGCATGTTTCTTTCATACATGGACTCTTTTAAAGAATAGGATGAGATTTTATTAAAAGAAAAAAAAAAAAACAAAAAAAAAACCAACCAAACAAAAAAACCACCACTGAAATGAAAGAAAATATCTCATAAGCTTCCTGGTAGAACTGAAGTGTGTTTCTGTAGCATTCACCAATTTTTCCCCTATTTCTCACAAAACACTTCAGTTATCAATTCACTCTTTTTCAAGACTTCAGATTTTGCATTGTAATCCTTCCTATGTGTTCAGCAGCACTGTGAGAATGAGAAAATATTCATGATGGGTATTTAGTTAGGTTTGATACAAATGCCTTGTACTTGCTGTCACTTAAATAATACATACTGAATAAAATAATATTATCCCAAATACAATAGTAAACAAAGACAATTCCAAATAGAATCAGATTCGAGAATAGAATCTCAGATAGGTAAATAAACATCGGTTAGCATTTCCAATCAATCTTTCCATTTTTAAGGCTATATGATTTATTGAAGAAGAAACCACTTTTTTTACATTTTTCCCCCTTTTTTCCTCTTTTTTGCCATTTTCACTTCCCTCCCTCTTCCTTCCCCCACTTCCCCACCCCACCCCCATTTCCTTGCTAAGCTTCAAAGAATGTCCAGATTTCTAATGTCATCACTCAGGACCTTAGCAGCAGTTTGTGTATCTGGAAGGTAATTTATATTTCATGAGATATACTTAGAGGAAGCCTCAAAACCCACGAATTTTCTGTTCAGAAAATGGTAGCTTGTTGGAGATGTGATCTGTAATGCTCTCCAACATGCATTTCATATGGTTTAACACCAACTTGACACTTTCTGAAATAGCTTTTATTGTGATCTAACATTTGTAAAACATACACAATCAGAACAACAGGAATAGAATAACAGCTGTACTTTGCCAGATCAAACTGGTATTTCACCTGTGACAAATGATCAAGGAAAGTATTAGAATAGGGAAACATTATAAGTCATACATGCATCTCCATCACAGACTCCTCCAGCTGTCAACAACCTGAGGCCAAAGGGCTTTCTTAGCTAAAGGTGGTATCATTGTGTGCAAAACTACAACATACTTCTGTTCTCTGAGTTTATGACTCATTTTGGCCTCTACAGAGACATTTGCAATATTCTGTGGCAATGAGTTTCACAGGTGTTGTGTAAATAAGTACACCCTTTTGTTCTGATCCTACCACTTGATATTGCTTGCATAAATTTTATAGCATGAGAAACAGGGAAAAACGCTTATTTCATTTTCCCTGTGCTACCTATGACTTTAGAGACCTCTTCATAGACTCTAGTTCAGTTAACAGTTTCTTATATAGAAAGTGTTTCTTTCCTCATCCTTCTCACCCTTCTCACCTGTTCTTGAGTTTCTCATGTTATTTTCTGAAGGAGTAATGGTACAATGTATCTTATTCAAGATGCAGGAGTATTGCAGGTATGAAAAGTGGCACAATAACTTCTGTTCCTTTTTCTAAACTCAGTTTGGTTTTATCTTTTTTCCTAACAATTCCATACATTGTCTCCTTTGCCCTCTGCTCACCTTTACATTTTTATACAACTATGTACATTAACTCCAAGCTCTCTTCCTTCAGAGGCAACATCTTGTCATCTGCCACGTTGTCATCTACCAACTTGCTGTTGTGAAATCTTTCTGTAGCTCTTTGCAGCGAGTTTTCATTTCTGCTACACTGAATAATGTAGTGCTATCAAAAACTTTGCCATTTCACTCCTTACCCTCCTTTTCAGTATAGTTCTGCAAATACCAAGCAGTAGAGACCACTAAAACAAATCCCTTTAACACATTGCTAAAAATCTCCCTTTATTCTTAAAATTGACCATTTATTCCTACCCTTTGCCTCCTGGCTTTTAACTAGCTATTCACCTCTGAACACATGTTCACTTTAATCCTGACAAAGATTCTAGAAAGTCTTATATGAGAGATATGCTGAAATTCTTATAAGTTCAAGTAAGTTACACCAGCTGCATTTACTAGTCTGCATATGCAATGATACCTTAAGGACTCTAACAGATTTTTATAAGGCATGACCTCCCCCTGCAGAAGGATTATTTAAGAATCATCTTTAGTACAACACATTTGTCTACAGTTCATTGATCCTACCAGCCTGTCCAGTAGGGATATCAGACTCTTGCATCTATGGTTTTCCAGTTTGCCCAAATGCATTATAAAGGAGTAACTGCAATAATGCACAAAAGTTTATGTTTATATTGATGTTTTAAGGTAGTTTGAGTATCACCACAGCCCTTTTCCAGCTACAGGAATGCACCCCCTTTCCAAAGCATGCTTGGTAAAACGGACAAAAATCTGAGAACTCTACTGCCAACTCTCCAGAACTCTTTCAGAAGTTTCAGAAACTGCTACTTTGCATTTTAGGATTTGTATTTAGTATTTACTGTTCTTTCAAAGTACACTCCCTCAGTTAATCTGCCAGCCACAGATCTTTGGAAGGTACTTGGAGGAATGTCAGTACACACTGGATGCTAAAACCTATCAATGTGGACAACCAGGCACCTGCCAGAATGCTGCATTTTCAATGAGTTTAGCAATAGCCACTTTTATTTATTAATGCAGCAAATAGGAAAAAGTGCTGCCCATTATAAACCAAGCAAACATCAATATACAGCTGCTATCGAACAACAAACTCTCTCAGCAGGGAGCTAGGTAATTTCCCACAACTGTAAATGGCTTCTAAAGAGCCTTAGGTAAACACTGTGATGGTAAGAAACTCAAGGGATGAAGAAAGCACAATTATATGGGAAACAAAGCATTATAACAGGGAAACTTTTAATCCAAAGGTGACTACCATCTCTGCAGTTCCTTACTAGCATGCACAGTGTCAGGATATGGGATTCAAATATCCTCCCTGAGCTTCATGTTACTGGCTGCATTTCAACTCAGCCACTCCTATACAAATCTTAGTGATGTCTTCTGTCAGTGTTCCTTCAAGACAGTCAGCTGCTGGGCACTGAGGGTGTTTGACTTGGAATGCTCTAATTTCAGTATTTGCTCGATCATATTTTAAAGTGAGTCACAAGAAGTTGACTACTATGCTCTGCCTTGATGACATTCATCTATGCAGGTTCATTATTCTCCCTATTCATATTACCCACCTCTTTCCTGAAGCTCCAGGCATAGATCATGTACTCTAACAGTACACAGGTGACACTCATTCTCCTTCAAAACACAGACACCTCTGTTACAAGGGCCAGAGGAGTTTCAAATTGGAAGTTCTTCTGGCCATAGGAAAACCAGAAGGAATAAAGTTCCACAGTGTGGAGTGTATCCTGGCATTCACCACTGCAAACTCAACTGCTGGATGACCACCAACGGAATTAATCAAAATACTAAGGGTTCCAAGTATCCCAAAAACCTCTGATGGCTAGAATACTCTATGTGCCTAGGGATAATAAAAAGTGCCAGACTTTGCACCAGCCTCCTCACATATTTGGTGGCAAGATACCTCCTTGTTTCACTTAGGCTGTTGGCAGGCTGCAGAAAGTTATTCTGCAGCAACGTAGATGGTTATCAATGTGGTAATTGCCTTAGAGACTGTCTATGTAACCATCAGTGTAAGCTGTAAGAGGCAGGTTATCCTGTGAATATCCAAGTGCACCACTGTACCCAAAAACATCTAAAGGAATAAACAGCAACAGGAACTAGACACTGTAAGTTCCATCACCACTACAGGGGGAGTGGTTCAGAAAAGAAACAGTGAAAACACATGACCATTAGTAGCAGCTGGTCTTTTTATTTTTTTTTTTAAATCTGTGTAAAATCTGTGTAAAATAATATTCATCAGGGCTTTTTCTAGTGCTTTTCCAAATACCCATAGGTAGTGAGATAAAAATCAAAGCCTGTATGAGAATGGTCTGATATACTGGCTGGGAGTGATGCAAAATAATTGAGCGGTAGATGCAGATGACAGAATTTCACTAAAGCATGGATGCAGGCCAAGAAATGCAGGAAATGTGCAGCTACTTTGTATCAGTAACAGAAGCATTATGCAAAGAACAGAACTAATTTACCTTTCTACACATTGGTAACATGATACCAAAATGCTTCATACGGTTCTTGAGACCATATTTTTCAAGCGTGTTGAAAAACTGGATCCAAAGAAAGACTGGAGAAAAGAGATACAGTGAGTTCTAAAACTTACCTGTTTAAACTGATTAAAGTAGGATTGAGAAGTGACTTGGTCACAGACTACAGATATTGTCATGCTTTAAGAAAGAAAGAAAAGAAAGAAAAGAAAGAAAAGAAAGAAAGAAAGAAAGAAAGAAAGAAAGAAAGAAAGAAAGAAAGAAAGAAAGAAAGAAAGAAAGAAAGAAAGAAAGAAAGAAAGAAAGAAAGAAAGAAAGAAAGAAAGAAAGAAAGAAAGAAAGAAAGAAAGAAAGAAAGAAAAGAAAGAAAGAAAGAAAGAAGGAAAGAAAGAGGGAAAGAAAGAAAGAGGGAAAGAAAGAAAGAGGGAAAGAAAGAGGGAAAGAAAGAAAGAAAGAAAGAAAGAAAGAAAGAAAGAAAGAAAGAAAGAAAGAAAGAAAGAAAGAAAGAAAGAAAGAAAGAAAGAAAAGAAAGAAAGAAAGAAAGAAAGAAAGAAAGAAAGAAAGAAAGAAAGAAAGAAAGAAAGAAAGAAAGAAAGAAAGAAAGAAAGAAAGAGGGAAAGAAAGAGGGAAAGAAAGAAAGAGGGAAAGAAAGAGGGAAAGAAAGAGGGAAAGAAAGAGGGAAAGAAAGAGAGAAAGAAAGAAAGAGAGAAAGAAAGAAAGAAAGAAAGAAAGAAAGAAAGAAAGAAAGAAAGAAAGAAAGAAAGAAAGAAAGAAAGAAAGAAAGAAAGAAAGAAAGAAAGAAAGAAAGAAAGAAAGAGGGAAAGAAAGAAAGAAAGAAAGAAAGAAAGAGGGAAAGAAAGAGGGAAAGAAAGAGGGAAAGAAAGAGGGAAAGAAAGAGGGAAAGAAAGAGGGAAAGAAAGAGGGAAAGAAAGAAAGAAAGAAAGAAAGAAAGAAAGAAAGAAAGAAAGAAAGAAAGAAAGAAAGAAAGAAAGAAAGAAAGAAAGAAAGAAAGAAAGAAAGAAAGAAAGAAAGAAACAAAGAAAGAAAGAAAGAAACAAAGAAAGAAAGAAAGAAAGAAAGAAAGAAAGAAAGAAAGAAAGAAAAGAAAAGAAAAGAAAAGAAAAGAAAAAGAAAGGCAAGCACTGTGACAGAAAGACTCTTTAATCTATTATGGAAAGGTATAAAACCATCATGAGTCAGAGCTTGAAACTTTTGCACCAGAAAAGCAGCACATTTCTCAGAATAGCTTATCAAAGGAAGCAGCAGATTGACCATCCATTGACATTTTTAGTTCTTTAGATTAAGAAGATTTTAGGCTTGCAGCTTCTCCTCTGTGAGATGGCAGAGTGCGTACATCCTGGTGCGTGTACTATTCACAGAGGGCAGGAGTCTCTGGGGTAGCACAGCCGAGCCTTGTCAAACTCATTAATGTTCAAAACTAGGTAACATTTCATGACTCCCAGGATATAGGCAGTCATACTGGATAAAGGGTAAATAACACCTTCACAAACAAAACCTGGAGGAGTGAGAAGTTTGTCCCTAAGAGAAGGTTAAGGGAGGTGTTTTACTGCAATCACAGGATGCAATATAGCAAACTGTGTGACTGGGCACTTGTACCAACATAAATATAAGGTACACACAAGGCAGGGAACTGAATATACACCATTTCTTTAGTAGAAATACAGCCTGACTATCAATCCCTGTCTCTCTTCATCTATCTGGCAAAGTCTTTAATCAGTATCACAGAATCACAGAATGTTAGGGGTTGGAAGCGATCTCAAAAGGTCATCTAGTCCAACCACCCTACTAGAGCAGGACTACCTAGAGTAGGTCACACAGGAACACATCCAGGCAGGTTTTGAATGTGTCCAGAGAAGGAGACTCCACAACCTCTCTGGGCAGCCTGTTCCAGTGCTCTGTTACCCTCAAAGTGAAAAAAATTTTCCTCATGTTCACATAGAACCTCCTCTGCTCCAGCTTGCACCTGTTGACCCTTGTCCTGCCATTGGGCATCACTGAGAAGAGCCTGGCTCCATCCTCCTGACACTCACCCTTCTCGTTTTTATAAACATTAATGGGGTCAACCCTCAGTCTCCTCCAAGCTAAAGAGATTCAGCTCCCTCAGCCTTTCTTTACAAGGAAGATGTTCCACTTCCTTAATCATCTTCATGGCTCTGTGCTGGACTCTTTCAAGCAGTTCCCTGTCCTTCTTGATCTGAGAGACCCAGAACTGGATACAGTATTCCAGATGCAGCCTCACCAGGGCAAAGCAGAGCGTGAAGAGAACCTCTCTGACCTACTAACCACACCCCAGGATGCCACTGGTTTCTTGGTCACAAGGGCACATTGCTGGCTCAAGGTCATCCTGTTGTCCACTGGGACTCCCAGGTCCTTTTACCCAGAGCTGCTCTCCCAACAGATTATCCTCCAACCTATACTGGTCCATGGGGTTGTTCTTTCCCAGGTGCAAGACTTTACACTTATCCTTGTTGTATTTCATTGAATTTCTCCCTGCCCAGCTCCCCAGACTGTATAAATAGGACTTGGATTCATCTTGCCTTTCTAACCATCTATTTGACTATGATGCATGAACAAGGAAAGAACAGGTGCAAGAAAAGATATTTATCTGTGTTTGGTCTTACAATACCTAGATGTACAGCACACTGTCAACAATGATAAGTAATTATTATGGGGACCAAAACTGCTCACTGGGCTTAAAGGATTATCAAATGATCAAAATAAAAGAAGTTTTCAGGTTTCATTATATGCACATGAAATCACAGTGTAAGTAGTCACAAAACACTGGGGCAGAGCACTACTTCTCCTGGTTTAGATTAATTTACCATAATAAAATAGGAAAAACATTTCTCTGTGGAATTCTGGGATTATACAAAATTACACTTATAAAATAGGTTGAAGAATGAACTGCTAGGAGGACTTCTATGTAAAACATGCATTCTACTGAATCCCTGAGTTATCACAGTTTTGATCTTTATATCATGAACCAGAAGGGACTCAAACAAGTCTCCTGTTGGACAGAAGAAAGGAAAAGAGACAAACAATGCCTCAAACATACCTCAGAATCGACAAAGCATTAACGTACAGAGTTTATTTTTACATTGAGTCTGAGTCTCAGTGAGAGGAAGCAGTTACCCAGGAAAGTTTCTCTGTAATCTAAGGATTCGTCCAGATCAATTTGATTCTCTTCATAACCACCCCAATAAAATTCCATTTCTTTTTGGTGGTTTATTATAGCAGTTGTCTCCTTGAAAGTCAAGGCCAACCAAACTGATAAAAATCACTTCCTTTTCATTAAAAGTACTGAAGGTTAAACTAGTAACAAATCTTATAAATCATTAATTTAATACATTTAGTGCAACTACTTAAGTCAGTACAGTAGGTTCCAATTAAATTTTTAGAAGTATACTTTGTGCAATATTCTCAGAAATAGAATAGCTATTGGTACTGTGACAAAAATTCAGTAACTGTATTAACTGTCTGTGAGCCTCTGCAAATTCAGATGTTCTAAGGGAATACTTAGTGCTGCTGCAAATGTGCAGACACCTATTTTTCAATGACCCTTGAAAATAACAAGGAAAAAAAAATCAGGCAATAGGATAAATCATAAGCAGCCTGAAAAGGGAAAAATCTCATCCCCTAGGGACAGAAATAATTTTATCTTTGCCTTGAGCATGCACTTAATCCACCAATAAACTCAAGACTGGGAACTGGCTCAGCTGTTACCTATATTGTCACCTTTCTGAATAAAAAAGAGACAAAAGAGGGGAATTGAGTCATGGTGCAGCTGCAACACACAGCATGAAACTAATCCCAGATGAACTGCATAATTGTGAACAGTTACTAGCACACACCAAATTAGGTAGGATTAATGAATGGTTCCATCAAATAGATGGTATAATTAAGTTAAAGAAGTTAATCAGTATGTGATTTATGTACATAAAAGCATTTAGACATGCCAGATGTAAACATTGCATTAAAGAACCATACACACAGCCATGCTGCATCCTGATGAAATATTAAGCTAAAAGAACTCTGGAACTGTGAAAAATCAATGTAATGCTTCATTTAGTTATCATCGTTCTTATACAGGAACCAACAGCTAGCACTCTGAATCACTTATTTTAAGTTGCACCATGTCCCTAAGTATCTCAATATAATTTCTGCATATATTTAAAGACAGAATTTGTAAAGACTTTTTATTTTCTCCATTAGCTACAGTGAGTTATCTGGCATCTGATTTATTAATTGCAAGCAGTTTGCTTATAGACAGACTTGGTGTACTTTGCTTGTATGAGCACCAAGCCACAGCAAGTTGTTCTACTGATTTAAATGAGGTCACAGTAGGGCTAAGGCTTTGAGGAGATACCTTGAGGAATTTCCTTGTGGAAATCTATACAACATAATCTGACTTTAAATCCAACCTTGTGTGTTCAGAAGATAACATTCTCAGTACGTCTGGAATCTTTCTTCTGTAAAATTTCCATGAGATCATTTCACAGATAAAATATTGCTTGTTTTACTCAAGTCTCCCTTCAAGAATGAAGACCTAACAAAGTAATGTTTTATGCACTGCATCAAATCCTTGATCAGCAAAGAAACTTCTGACATATATAAGAATATCTCATCTGTCACTTAGCTACATACATAAACACCCTAGTGCAACATATGGATTACAACTTCCCGTAACAATTATGTATTAATTAGACAAACGTGAGTAATGAATAGAAGATTTCAACATCTGAAAATGTGCAGATGGCATTGTAAATATGTATATGGTTTGTCAGTATATTCCTTTGTGGGAATTCAATAATACTCTGTTCTGTATATTTTTGGCTCTTCATTCAAAAGCTCATGACAGAAACAGCACATCTTTCAAGTGCTTTAACTTTAAAGCTATTGTTAATTCTGAATATCTTAATCATAACATATGTCTGGCAAGCAAATCAGGGCTGGTTACATGCAGATTACAAATGTGTAGCCACAGTGCCCTCTAGCTGCCTTAATTCTAATATTATAATTTCAATATAGCTTTCCATACACACCGAGCAAAAGCACCCTGGATTAACCACTAGCACAAAATAACACAACTCTGCTAGAGAAACTACAGGCATCACTACCTGCAATCCATCTACCTGGTTTTCCTTATCATGATCACCCACACCCACCATGTCTCTAATGTCCAATGAACAGAATGTATTTTCTTATTGAATTTTCTGCCCTAAAAAAATACAAATCAGGAAACCAGACTGCAGGATTCTGCACGTTTTTTGTTAGGACCCAAACAACCCCAACAGCAAGAATGGGGGTTTACTTTACACCACTTTTCACTTTTGTGTGCAATCTACACTGTCTGTTTTGAATGAGAAAGTAAACATCAGCAGATCTGGGCTGACCTAAAAAGGTAGGCTGTTACATAAATGTGAAGACCAGGGTCACTTTTCAGACTATGCCAGTCAGTTGAAAACAGATGCAAGCAATTTATTACATACTTTTCTAACCCAACTACCTCTCTCAAACATTGCCTGATGCACACTTGTTTTCCTCTTAATTCTCTAGTCTCTTGAGATATACATTTTGCAGGCTTAAGACTTCTTAAACCACAGGTTCTAAAAACCTACTAAAACCTCATGTGCTTGTTGTGTTACTCAAACATTCCTTCACAACTGCATCCTCCGTAACAAGATGCACTTAGCTCCTTTGTTAGCCTTTAACGGACAAGATGATCTACATACATGGAAATTTTTTAACCACAGTCATTTTTGTTTCTAATAAACATCAGACAAAACAATATCTTTAGAAAATGAAGATCTGTTTAAACTATACTGTACTGAACCATCTTCAGCAGCGTGCTCTACTCCTTCTTTAAGCCTGAAGTCTGACTAGTGCTTTGGACAAGGGACAGAATCTCCCTGCCTTTCTTTTCCAAGTCCAGATTTCCTCCCATACATGGCAGTGCATAGCCTCTCTTCGCAGCATGCAGCCTTCCTTTAAATTCACTCTGCCTCTTCACAAAAACAAACAACAACAAACCCAACCCAAACCAAACAACAACTGAGAAAACTCAAATCTTTGTCTCCAAATAGGGTTCTGTTTAAAATCCGCTATCTGTTGGCGTAAGCCAATAGATGAGAGACATTCACAGTTGATAACTACATCGCTCTTCACCTGCTCCATAGATATTTATGCTCAACTAAATGTCAAGCTTCCACTAACAAAAGAGATGGTCCCTTTATGATACAAAGGGTAATGAAAATAAAGGTTAAAATTAAGAACTGAACAGAGAGCAAAATGTTAACAAGGTATCATTTGTGATTTCATGGAAAATTCATTAGTATTAAAAATAAATTATATAATAAATACTATAAACTAGATTAATGGGAACTATGCTGATGTTAATTCAGCAAAGAAGGGTGACAGATAGTAAACTTTGATCTAGAGAGGAAGTCTGCTACAATTAAAGTTAATAGCAAAATCCTAAGTAACCCTGACAACTCTTTGTCTTTAAGCATCTCAAGACAACAAGAAGTATGGTGAATGTGACCCAACTGCCCCAAGTCTGAGCACAGCTCTCATAGGTTTTTTTTGTCTCACTAGATTTTCTTTGGAAAGTGGCATATATGTGAGTATAAACATCGTGCAGACCACCCTAAATCATGCTTTATAAAGATATGACAGTATTATTTATTTCCTCAACCTCCTTTTGATAAAAAGTGGTGGGATTTCCTAGTTATTGAGGAGAACAAGGAGCTCTACTGAGACACAATTTACTTTTTCTTGGCCCTATGGTATTCTGACACGGTTTGCAGCTCCTGTGTAGAGCCAGAATGATGACATACTGACAAGAGTATCCAAGTTCTTAAATAATAATTGAAAAATACTCCTTTAAAATGTATTCTTTTATTCTAGCATTTGCATATTTTTTAATTTTACTTCCAAGACTTTTCCTTTTCTTTGATTATTAGGGTCATTTTAAGAGACAAGTCTTGATTTCATCCCTGCAATAAAAACACTCCTGATTTACTATGGTATTACAGACACTCATTCAATTCTCAGATCACCCTGTAACCTCTAGAATAGAATCTAGCCAGAAGGCAGTAACCATAATATAGGCTCTTTTAAATGCCATGGAGTCTGCTCTAAAATCACAGAATCATAGAATGGTCTGGGATGGAAGGGACCTCCAAAGTCCATCTAGTCCTACCCCCTCCGGAGTAAGCAGGGGCATCCTCAACTCGATCAGGCTGTCCAGAGCCCTGTCAAACCTCATTTCTGGTATCTCCAGGGATGGGGACAAAACCACCTCGCTGGCAACCTGTTCCAGTGTTCCACTACCCTCATGGTAAAGAACCTGTTCATAACATCCAATCTCAGTCTGCTCTTTTCCAGTTTGAAGCCATTGCCCCTTGTCCTATCACTGCAGGCCTTTGTAATCAGTCTCTCTCCATCCTTCTTGCAGGCCCCCTTCAGGTACTGGACGGCTGTTATTAGGTCTCCCTGGAGCCTCCTCTTTTCCAGGCTGAACAACCCCAAACACTGGTGATCTCAAGCCTCTCACTGGGACTGGGCAGAAAGGGACCTGGGGGTACCGGTTGACAGTAGGCTGAACATGAGCCAGCACTGTGCCCAGGTGGCCAAGAAAGCCAATGGCATCCTGGCCAGTATCATTAATAGTGTAGACCGCAGGACCAAGGAAGTCATTCGGCACTGGTTAGACCACACCTTGAGTACTGTGTCCAGTTCTGCCCCCTAAGTTCAAGAAAGATGTTGAGTTGATGATCGTGTCCAGAGAAGGGCAACAAAGCTGGTGAGGGGTCTGGAGCACAAGCCCTATGAGGAGAGGCTGAGGGAGCTGGGACTGTTTAGCCTGGAGAAGAGGAGGCTCAGGGGAGACCTTATTGACATCTACAACTGCCTGAAGGCAGACTGTAGCCAGCTGGCGGTTGGTCCCTTCTCCCAGGCAACAAGTGACAGAAGGAGAAGACACAGTCTCAAGCTGCACCAGGGGAGGTTTAGGCTGGATGTAGGGAAGAAATTCTTCACAGAAAGAGTCATTGGCCATTGGAATCAGCTGCCCAAGGAGGTGGTGGAGTCATTGTCCCCGGAAGTGTTTAAAATAAGACTGGATGAGGCACTTAGTGCCATGGTTTAGTTGACTAGATGGTGTTGGGTGATAAGGTTGGACTTGATGATCTTGAAGGTCTTTTCCAACCTGGTCAATTATGTGATTCTGTGACTCTGGGATCTCCAACCACATCCTTAGACATTCCCAAGGCACCCACAAGAGATACCATGCTTCTCTGTTCCCCAGCCACTGTGTTTTCCTTTGAAATAATAATAATATACTGGGAGGAAAGGTGGAATTGGAAACCCTAGGTTAAGAATTGCAGAGGTCCTAGTAGCGTTTAAAATTTTCTTTCCCAGCTTACTGTAATTTTTAATCATAGAAACATAGAATCATAGAATGGTTGGGATAAACCTGAGCAGAAGCCTGTGGTAAACAAAAACAAATTACTTATTTTCACTCTGTTCTCATTTTAGAATGAAAAGCAGCTGGAATCAGTAATACCAGATGGGAACATATCACATGCAATGTTCGTCCTTACAGAACTCAAGCAATCTCTCTGACACTGTGTACTGTGCTTATTTACTGCCTGTGAATCACTTCATTTATGCAGCTGCAACATAAGGCAAAGCAGAACAGGAAGAACTTGGATCTTAACATCCACTGCATGGAAATATCCTGGCCTGTCTCCTGAGCACAGTATGCATTCAGCAACAGGTTATAAACAAGGTTTCCCTCCTCAACTCTGCCAAATGAGAAATGAGCATTTGCTCATCAACAAAAAAACCCCACAACCCTGAAGTACATAAATAAAGTGGATGTTTTTGAGTCACAAGAACTGGTCACAGATTAGTTGTGGTTGACAGGATTAAAGCAGGTGGTGTCTTTACAAATGAATAGTCATTGGAGAGAATTGAAACAGTATTCCAGGTGTGGTCTGACCAGGGCAGAGTAGAGGGGTAGAAGAACCTCCCCAGATGTGCTGGACACACTTTTCTTGATGCACCCCAGGATACCACTGGCTCCCTTGGCCACAAGGGCACATTGCTGTCCCATGCAGAACTTGCTGTCCACCAAAACTCAAGATCTTTCTCCGTAGAGCTGCTTTCCAGCAAGGCAGCCCCCAACCTGTACTGGTTGTTATTCCGCCCCAAGTGCAGGACCCTGCACTTGTCCTCATTGAACATCATGAGGCTTGCCTGCACCCAGCTCTCCAACCTCTCCAGATATCTACCCTGGGTGATCCTGCTTTGGCAGGGGGGTGGGCCCAATGATCTCTGGAGGTCCCTTCCAACCTCTAATGTACTGTGAAATAATAAATAAAGAACCAGACAGTCCTCCTTTATGTTATATGTAAATCACAAAGGGCCTCTGTTAAGTGCCTTACCTGAATCTTGCTGTAAATCAGCAAGGTGCTGTCTGAAGATAAGCAGACACTGAACACAGCCTGAACTTCTGAACTTCTAGGACAGAGTGCAGGCGTAATAGGCTACTGAACATTAACATCTCCACACAGACAAGTGAAGAACCTAATTTAAATGAGCATACAATGTATGATGCACCAGAGGGTTACATGTAAAGGGGGACGTAGTAGGCGTATTGGGAAGTCTGTAAATTCCAAGTACCTCAGCCAACAGGGAACAGGAGAGGGAAATTTGCATCCAGGAATTTAGGATAAAAGGGAAGCTGCACCTTCCAGCAATCTGAGAGACCCCACAGGGATCTGCCCTGTGGACTCTCCCTTCATTCGAATAAAGTTTTACAGGACTCCTCTGTCTCCGTTGTGAACATGAACTTCTAGATCCAACTGATTTTCTTACATGGTGTTTTATGCTCTAGCTTCAATAAGCAGAACATTTCTGACAGTAAATTGAAAAACTTAAAGTAAGTTTTCAACTTACTGGCAGGAATTTTTTGCCACACTTTTTCCATCCTAAGTTACATTCACATTTTTGTATGCATACATGAAAAACTGTTTCAACATAGAGTGCTTCTAGTGGGTAAGTTTTGGGAAAAAGCAGTTTTTTTACTATCAACCATATAACTATGAAAAAGCCTAAAAGATGCCTTTGCAACCTCAAGTGCTATGTATTTTTGCTACGTGTGACCAGAGACTAAGAGGAATATTTGCAGCCCTGGAAACTTCAAGGCTTTCCACCTTTTAAGGTCCCTTTCAAAACAAAACATTCTTTGATTCTATCTTTTGAAGTCTATAATGTAAGTTTTCTTTTTTTTTCTGTCCTGCAAACCTCAGTACTAAGCCCAAGAAACATAGTACCTGAAGGTCACTAATAGCTGGTGTCACAGAACCAAAACTGAAGGTTTCTACCACTGCTTTCCTGAGCAGAGTGGACCTGCTATATGGGAAGGTGTCAGGCAGTTCACAGGATACTCACCTTCACTCCTCTAAGACAAGAAAAAAAGCCCTTTACAAGTTCCCCCACTGCTTTATACAGAGCATGGTGTTGGCCTCCTTTACTTCAGAGGGTTAAGTGCTAAAGGAATATTCCCTTTTTTAAGCCTCACAAGCATTTTAAGGCTAGAGAAATGTTCTTTGATTCTGTTATCATTCATTCATCACTGGAGAACTAATTGTAGGTGTCAAATGCTGCTGTTACCTGTTATCAATTTATGTTCTCAGCTAGAACATTATTGATCTATCCATTGTCAGGTAGACAGGAGGTATTACAATGGGTTACTTGAAAGAAGCAGAACCCATTGTATACCTTTACTTTGCAGAGCATGTGCCTCTGAAAGCTATTTTATCACAGTTTTTTTTAAAGGGTTGCTTCCATTTAGATAGATTTTAACCATGTCATTTTCAATCTTTCATTACAACTTTTACAACCAGCTGTGCTTTCCATCACAGTCATGCTGATTCTTTTCCAGTAAAAATGTCTCTAAAAATACATTCCCACTTTGCCAGGTGAGCATTGGTAGGTGGCAAAATATTTCTAGCCTATCTGTAAGAAATCCTTGCATGGAAAATGTTTGTCTTGGAAAATGTTTGTATCCTAAATGATATTAATCTTTTTGCATGCATATATGAATACCAATTCAGCATGCAATCTTGGAATTTTTTGCTCAGTTATTTACAAGCTCATTCATTCCTAAATGGGTGAATTTAGTGTTACTTATAAATTAAGTTTTACTTACTTGGAAAAAATATACAAAAATCTTCAAATAATAGACTCACAGTAATGTCTTTAGGGAAAAGTATCATCTTCAGAATATAAAAGAGCCTTTCATTTTTTTTTAGAACTAGCCATATATCACTTAAAATTCCTCTGTTGCTACATATAGGAATTGATTTACAAACACAACCAAGACATTTTAAAATATAGTGTCTGTTCCTCCTTTCACAGACTATCCCTACAGAATGGACAAGGTGAATACCTTAGTGGACGTAACTCCATTTTACCTTGATAATACTGACAATTCCATGTTAATTATAATGCTGTAACACTAAATTTAATTGAACAATGGCAACATGGAGAAAGATGTGGGTATATACATTATAAGAAGTTATTTTCGTTAATTCAACAATTTTATTTCTGCCATATGGTTCAGCCATAAGTAATTACTTGTGCATTATTAAAAATTATATTTGAATTCTTGAAGGGTTTTGGACTGATTGTTAACTTTTTACAGCAACCATTTGATGATGTATTCAAAATAATAACTGCATCAGTCTGCTGTAACTCGTGTTTTGGCTTCTTGTTCAAGCATGAAATTCCTTTGGGTGCCGAAAATACATAATAAACAGTTTTGGCACAAATACAAAAAAATATGCAAAAAGGATAGTAAATCCTGTCTCAAAACTTTGCATACTGTTGCTGCACAGAAAATAAAAACATTCACTTCAAAACCTGTAGACAAATGTAGTGGAAAGAAAGGCTTAAAATGTATTTCTGCAAAGAAGGCTGAAAAAATTTGAAGACACTCTTTGTTGTTTACCAGTAAAAGAAAGCAGGGTGTTGCAGTTGTTACCAGGCAAAAATCCTGGATCACCCAGTGACTGAAGAACTCAATATTTGGCATGAAAACTCACAGTTAGAGGAAACAGAAAATATATATTAGCAATCTATCAAACAAACAAACAAATAAGTAAATAAAGCAAGCATGAAAAAATTTAACCTCCTTAGTATTTTTTTCTAGACTAAATTTCCTTTATCAAATCATAAAAATTACTTCTCCCCTCTCAAATTTACTACAGATGAAGGTTTCTCCATAGTATGAGTATTGCTTAGAGAAGACTAATGACTCAAGTCCAAGCCCATAGTAGAAGTACTGCTAGTTTTGTTTTAGATAAACTCAGATAAGGGTAATTCAGAATAACGCAAGTGACAGGGATAGGATGCACTACTGTTCTACAAATGCAGGCACAAGTCACATTTCCTCTGCAAGTAAACATGGTCTTTAATTTTCTTCTCTTTTCTCTTGTGCTGCTAAAGGAAGAAGAAAACAAGTAATTTAGATTGCCTGTCTAGCAAGAGCAGTTTTACTTGAAACATTAGGGCCACAATCTGACAAGAACTACCTCCAGTGCTCAGTCACATTTACATCAGTAATCACAGTTCTTATGCGAGGCATTCAACCTACCCAGGGCCATCAGAAGGGCTGTACAAGAGACCATTAAACCGAGTGTTACTCTGCAGGAATTGAAAGCAGGACATGGGCCAAATCTGTGTGTCACAACAGCTGCTGCTACTGCTGCTGTCAGAGGAAAGCGAGAGCCTACAAAACTTCTTCCTACACTTTCCAGTTCTTTCTCTTCTCTGTCACGGTTTTCATGTTCAGCAGTCTCAATCACAACTGCACCCTCTGCTCCAGCAGCCTAACAAGTCTCAGGAAGAGGCTGCCTACCCATCTGCTGTTAGCACCTACCTCGCTACTGGCAGAAATGCTAGGGACAGGTGGGCTCCCTGCTCCCTAGTTCTGTTAGGATGATAAAAAAAGAGAATGAAGCAGCAGCACCCACAGCAAACAAATGTCTCACTAGGGTAGTAGCTGAGGTACATGTTTCTCCATTCCAGGTACTTGATATCTTCAGGGTTTTCAACCAAAATGACAAAGGACGAAAAGTGCCAGGAAGCATCTTCCTTCTCTAAAACCTGCTTTTTATGGAAGTGTTCTTCACTTAACTTCCATTTACTAAAAAGTTCTGTTTATCTAAATGTCCACCTGTGAGCTAAAGGCAAACATAAGAAAGACAGTAATGGACCAGCTCCTCAGCTAGTGGATATTGGCAGTAGTTCTCTTTAGGATGTCCTACAGGAGATAAGCTTCTATTCCAGCTTCACTCCTGGCAAAGCAAAAAATCTCTTAATAGTGCAGATTACAGCTTTACAGATTTCCTAGTTCATGGTAAGGAGAGATGACCTGAGGACCTTACTTCCTATATGAGAAGACACTACATTCTGCCTGATGAGATTATCCTGACAGGCCTACATCCTAACAGGCTGCAAGAGGCGTCTTTGGACTTCCAGTCTCCAACGCCGTGACTGGCCATAGGCATACAGCCTTACATCATGAGCAGCAAACACAGGGTAACCACTAACTTAGCCCTTTGCAACTCAACAATTTGGGTTAGAGAAAGCAATTTTTAATCTTCAGAAGACACAAATTGTGTTCGCCATGAGCAAAGAAAACAAGACGTGTAGGCAATGTAGGCAGTTGCAATGATGAACTGGCAAGAACGCTGACAGAAGAGAGTATCTTCACGTAACTCTAATGGACAATGCCACAGTGACTATGTCATAGTGTGACTAAAGGAAAACACTCTCAGTGTCTACATGTCAATTCAATCCAAAGTAATATGAACTACAGTAAGTAATGTTGTAGCCATTACCTATGCCTTCGAAAAATCAAAAATATGACAACAAGTCCCCACAGGATGGGCAGAGGAAAAGTCTGCCTGGTGATTTGAACGGAAATGCTTCCAAAATGGCCAACTTTATACAATCAAAAGATTAACAAGGTCCTTTGTGAACTTTCATATACAGCTTCATATTCATAGAAATACAATAATTGATATTTTGAATATTCTAAACTTTAAACAAGCATAACAATTAAAATATATATATATATATGTAAAAACAAATACAAAACATGTAACAGAGCCATAAATTAACTTTTGTGTAAGGTTTAACTACATTGTGCTGTGATCAGTTTATCCAGTCAGCTATCCCTAGCACTGGAAAGGATACTTATTTGTAAGAGGAAAGAGGGGACTCAGTCTATACAGCCCTAAGACATTCCCAAACTCACTTCAGTGTCACCATGGCAACACCACAGGACAGCTATGTCACAGCCACAAGGCTCCTCTCTCCTCTATCCAGTTAGGAGCTTGAGCACGATCCTTTTGATGCTGGACATGTCTTTGGCTCTTGCATGTTTTCCCCACAACAGCCTCTGGCATCCTTTCTATTTACTGTTCTTAGCTAACAGGTCTGGCTGTGCTCAGCACTTACAGTTCTTCCCTCTAGCATCTTAAAACCAGAGTTACAAATTTTAGAAATAGGAAAAAAATCTCTTAGAGCCCTTACAACAATGCTAGATCTATACATCCATTCTTACAACACTTACAAGTATCTGGGACTAATTCAGGCAGCACACGTGACAAGTACCTAACTCTCAAACTGGGTCCTCTGCCTGTGCCTTAACAATGAACCCCTTCCAGCACTGGCTTGTGTCACTTTAATTTCTGTGGCTTGGCCTTTGCTCCTAAGCTACCTAAAAGAGTTTATAGGAAAAATCATAGAATCATTTCAGTTGCAAAAGACCTTTAAGAATATTGAGTTCAACCATTATCTAACTCTACCAAGTCTGGTGCTAAACCATGTCCCTTAGCACCACATCTCTGTGTACTTTAAAGACCTCCAAGGATGGGGATTCAACCACCTCCCTAGGCAGTTTATTCCAGTGTTTGATAACCCTTTTAGTGAAAAAAATTCTTCAAATATCCAATATACATCTCCCCTGACGCAACTTGAGGTCATTTTCTCTTATCCTATCACTTATTACTAGGGAGAAGAGACCAACACCCACCTCACTCCAACCTCCTTTCAGGCACTTGTAGAGAGCAATGAGGTATACCTTCAGCCTTCTTTTCTCCACACTAAACAATCTCAGTTCCCTCAGTCACTCCTTGTAAGACCTGTTCCACCAAGCCCACAGCCAGCCCAGCAAAAAAGACCAACATGACAAACCTGGAAATCAGAACCAGCAACCAGAAACAGGAAGCTTCTGATGTTACAATCCAAACTACAGGCCCCATGATACCTTGCTGCAGCCAGCATTTTAATTTTAAAGTGTCATGACATCAGCTAAACCCATGACACCACTTAAAGACTGCAGCCATCTGCATTCTGGGAGCCATATTTTACATCCATAATTCTTATATTAAACTTTCTGCCTCCATGAACAGTTACATAGGGGAAGCTTATCACAGTCTGTGCTGTTTAGACTCTACAAGTACTCTAAGAGCATCCCTGTTTTTCACATACTTTTTAGGAAAGACTCAGGATGGCCCCAAAGGATTAGGCTCTGAGAATGGCATGGAGTACTTAGGAATTTGGAATATTTTCTTTCAGTAGTTCACAAAAGTTTGAAGTTTCTGAAGCTCACAGTATAGCAGAATATTTGCCAACTCAGTAGAGACAAATATTAAGCTCTTTGAAACAAAAACAACAACAAAACAAAAACCCCAAACAAACAAAAAACAAGACAAATAACAATTTAAGGTTTGCTTTATGGCATGACTACAGTATAAATACATAACTAAAAGAAATATAAACAAATGATACATCAACATAAAGCTCATGAAACATATGGCTGGGTAGACATAGCTATGAAGGTAGTCTGGAGGTTTAATAGAGATTAGCTGTGGACCCTGCAGTTTTGTACAACAGTAACAGCAGTTAGGAAAACACATTCCTGTTTGATTACTAAAACTTCTTTTAAAAATATGCTAATGATGACTAATCCTTGACTCATTAAAAAGCAATCAAACAAATGAAAACAGAATCCTGAACAAGATCTGGTATAATGCCTTCAGTAAATACATTTCCAGGGATACAACAATCTGTATGTAGGTGCAACTGAGGAAAAAGGAAAAGGAATAGCAACTAATTTGGATAAAGGTAAAGTATTTAATAGAAAGCTATACACATAATATAGCTTTAATAGAAAGCTGTATTATGTGTACAGACATTTCCTTGTTTCAGTTTGTTAAATGAAATGCAAACCCTATGGATATACATTTCTCAATGCAGATTGTAATTGCCTCCCAATACACTAAATCACATAAAGAAAATAAACCTTAATTAAAATTAACTTAAGGAATTTTTTTTTTTATTCCTATGAAATGTCTGCTATTAATGTAAACTGTGTTGTAATTTCATACTTCTTCTGGGAAAGAAATGAGCAATAAGAGAAGATGAAAGTACTCCAAAGAGATGTACTCTCTCCTACTGATTTACAGAAATAACTGAAATGCTTTGACAGCACAGGTAATACATTCACACCAAACTCCTTCCTGACACATTCAGCACTCAAAAGAAGACAATCTTGACAACTTGTATTATTGCTATAGTAATGTGACAATTAGCATCAAAAGAGAAAATGGTTTGTCTACAATTTTAGAGACACTTTACAATGTTGAATAATGATGTACCTGAACATCCTTTGGTCAATTGAAAATTGCTTCATCTAAGACAAGCCCACTGAAGTTTGTGAGACAAGTAGTCACAACTGATTTTTGAATGTCATACAGAAAGTATGTTGCTGTGTTGTAATTTTAAATATCAAAGCATTGTTTATTGGCAAGGGTTCCCAAAGGAGAGAATGGATTTCCTTTAGACAATATATTCTCCACTTCGAACAACTAGGAAAACTTCAGTTACTGAAGATACTGATTTAAGATTATCTTAGTATATCAGGCATATAAAAGTCACATATAAACGGCAAAACAAAAACATGGAACAGTCTCTGGACAGCTCAAGACCCAGAATTTCTTTAAAGAAAAATACAATAAATTAAAGGCTGTGAATTTGCTTGTGGCACACAAAAATCCAGAGCAAAAGTCTAAGAGAAAGGATCCCTGTTAAAATGTGCCCTTTGCTGCCACCAAGTGGGCCTTGTCGGAATACACTTGGAATAAACACCAGGAGTATTTTCTCCATCCCTCTGTAATCTTCTTTCTCATTTGATTAAAACATAAAGTCTCAAACATAGGTGTTACAGAGCTCAAAATCACTGCTAAGCTCAAGAATCTTAATTACTTTACCTAACAAACACAAAAGTCAGCGGTACTTTTGATAAAAGATGTACAAGACCTGCACTTAACCTTACCTGTTCAGATACCAAAAAGTTAATTGTTACTGCAAGAGTTCACTGGGTCTGGAATCAGATAGAACTTCAAGCAATACCCAGAGTTAATGAATACGTGTCAGGGCAGCACTTCTATTAGAATACATAAGGTCTGAAATGCATGTCCATTGGTAATGTTTATGATTAAAATAGATGTTGTTCTAATACAAAATGTCTCCATGCTTGTGGGCAGCTGACACAGGCATTATAAATTAAATACATGCCCTTGATCTGAAAAGTGATGAGAAGTGTCACCACTCTGCGCTCTGTCACAACAGTGGCACTTTTTAACTGTGAAATCTTCCATCCACACTTGCATGGCAGATTTATACTAAGCATATTTATGTGGACATTTAATATGCAGAAAATATGCCTCCTTTCCTGCAAAACCACACTGGAACTGCATACCAGCATGCCTTGCAGGATGCCAGTGGTAGCAGGAACATACGGTACTGAAACATGGAGTAGATCACCATGATGATCAGTCCTCCAGCAATGCCTGTGGGCATGTGGAGGAAGAAGATCTGGAAATATTTACCAGTTTGATCACTCTACTACACAAGAGATAATAAACAGCTAAGGAGGAAACACTACCTTTACACTACTTTTAGCTTTTTGACCGAGAGACTTATGTGTGCTTTGAAAGCCAAGATATTCAAGAGTCACTTCTTTCAAAATTCAAACGTCAATTACAACCCTCAATATTTAATGAAGTTCTGATCTATCTTCTCAGTCTTTAAACTCAAGCTCCAAAATAGTAATTGGCCAAATATAGGAGATAAAGTGCAAGACAAGCACCTCATGTTCCACTGTAGTGCCTTGAGATTAGCCTTCCAGGCATCTTCTGCAAGGGGGCAGAAAGTCTGAGTGTACTCACTGGCACTATGCACAAGTTGCCAAACATTTGAATACCATTTCCACACTGTATTTTGGAAAACGAAGACCATGAGTGCAAAGACAGGGGCAGAAATAGATCTCTGGCAAGATAGCAAAGAGTATTATTTACTAGGTATATGGAAAGTTTTCAGATGGGAGAGTAACATGGAGCATGGCACCTAACTGGATATGCATACCGTTGCATTGGGCATCACTGGGAAAGCCCTGAGAATTCAATAGCCCAGCACTGCTCCAGTTTCTTCCAAGCAGCAGACAGATTAGGATTCTGATGAGGTTTGCTTGTCTGATGAGTTTTGGGGGGTTTTTTCCCCACCATGCAATACCATAATACATTGTCCTAAAATTCCATGTTATTCTCACATCATCCCTGTTACTATTCATTACAAGAAACCCTGTAGTTTTAAAGGGTTTTAAGAAATTCTTCAAGCTAGGAGATGATGACTCTATCTTCCTAGAATTTCCCTCTGCAAAACAGCCTGCATGTTTAATCTTCTGGGGGCTTTACTTTGACACACTAGGTTTTGAGACATTTTCACAGACATCAGGTTTGAGTTTGCTGCAAATGTTCAACAGCACTCCTGCTTATAATATTTTGCTGCTTCTAACAGAAGCCTTGGTCAATGTTACTGTTCTTATCCAATAACCAACTGTGTATTATTAAAACTGTCCAGCACAAGACATTATAAGGATTTAAAGGACCCAATTCACTTCTTTGAAGACCACTAAGGTACTTGGAGAGTGATCTCATGCTCAGGACTGCATGAACATGACCACACTGTTCAAGACTAGGTCAGGGGACCCCAGACATGGCCAGAGGCACACAATGTTTACAGATGGGTGGCACAGTGACCTCCCTAGACAGACAGGTAGACCGATGGCCATCCAACTACCTTGCAGTGCATTCATAGCCCTGGGTGACTGGACTGCACCCCAAAATTGTGCAGCCACTGTTCATCCTCATTTTTGATCATGGTGTGCTGCCACTAGTTCATGTCCCTCAGCCTCCCCCAGCAACCACTGGAAACACTCTGATTCAGCTTCCAACCAAACTGTTTTTCCCTCTTCAGAACACTGGTCAAAGAAAATGTTAAATTAAAATTACAAGAGTTGGTAAGATACTTCTGCAGAAGGGAAACAGCAAAGCAGAACCTGAGTGCCATGAGAGATCAGTCACTATCTTCTCATTGCCTATAATTACGGAAAAAATCTTCTATATGCAGGACAGTGTTGATGGAAAAAGCATTGAGTATGAAATAAGATTTCCAGTCTCTCACAGATGTTGTAAGATGGGTAAAGGAAGGAAGGACTTTTTTCAGCCACATCAGGACAAAAAATAGCATACAGCAGAGAAAGTGACAGTCACAGATTTGATACAGAGGGCCACTTTACATGGCAGCCAGACTCTTCCTGAGGCTACCTGGGCTTACTGTGCAGAGGACCAATGTGTACATGTGTGATGGACCGCAACATGACAGATGCTGTGCTTCTGCTCAAGTGCACAAAATCACCACAAGACTTGCAGCATAAAGTGCAGATCAGATCCCTGGGCCAATGTATATCACATCGTGTTGTATCAGAGTCCCTCTTGCAACATACCATATCACTGGCTAACACAGACACACACACACACAGAGAAGATGTAACTGGCAGATGTTATCAGCAATGCCCGTCTTGCTTCTGCAAAAGCTTAAAATTCCAAATCACTGAGGTAATTCAGTGGCCTCATGCCCACTGTGCAGTTCAGCTGCACACACCTCATCACACAAGATAGTATTTTTTTCTTATCCTTTTCAATTGGTTTTACTGTTCTCCAAGTACTAAAACTATTCCAAAATAACTCTCCTTATTTGAACATAAAGCACTACCTCAAGTTCCTCTGACTTTTGCAGGAATAGCTTTTCCTGCATTATTCTCACAGCAGCCTTGACCAGGCCTGCTCTCTAATGGCTGTTACTCTGCTCGTCCCCAGGTCTCTAAACCTGAATAAGAGATGAACTTTTCCTAAGTCTGGATCATTTTCACATTTATGCTCTCTATTCCACCTCTTTCTTGAGGAGAAGGATCAGGGAGACCAATCACCTTGCTCCTGAAGCCTGTGCCTCAACCATGCTTGGCCTTCTGTCAGTTACTCAAGCCCTGTGTCCATCTTGGCTTCTGTTTAACTATTTTCAGGGATGAGAAGCAGTACGAAATAATAGCTGCAGACTATTCTCTTGACAGCTTTTCAGAGGGGTTTCCTCACCAGATATTCAGCTGCAAGTCCTAATGCAATGTCCTAATGTACAAGCTAGTGCCATAAACTGCAAAATCCTTAAAATATCACTGAAAATGAGAGACTTAATAACATACATTCCACTCTGTCACAAAATTTTCAGTTCAAATAGTCACACTTTCACAGCTCTGTAATATCTATTCACATTCCAGGAACTTCTTCAGCTTTTGCTCTTCCCAGCAAACAGTCCCTACCACTTTAAAGCACTCTTGGCACAGGTTTCTTGAGCCCTCAACAAAGCAGCACTTCTGCTGTGATCATCCATGCTACCATGCACATGCAAGACATATGATCCTCCTACTCGTAAACCACAACAGGATTTTCATTGATGACATCAAATATCTGACATAAAGATTCACTCTTCTGCCAGCTCACCACGTAAAATGAAATCAGACACACAGAAAGGAGCAAACACATGCAAAAAAAAAAATAATGTTTTTCCTTTAGTCTTGTAGACAGCAGTTGTAAGGCTTTTGTAGCCCTTGTATTAGAAAGATGTGTATTGTGGATGCTAGTGTTTCATAGGAGTTAATAGGCGAAAAGGTCAGGTTGTTTCTACAAAGACTGTAATCTCAATATAGTCAGACTCTGACCTTTATCATAGAAGTCGGTCTATCTGGTGTCAGTCATTTCAGCAAGACACAGAGGTGCTCATTTGCACCAAACTATAAGCCACAAAGCAAACAGCTTTCATGAGGATTACATGTACACTACATTGCTCATGAAAATATAATCCACTCCTTGAATTATAGCAAGATGTTGTAGTAGAAATCTCATTTTCCAAAGTACCACACATTGTTCTACCTCAACTTTGAGAGGACTGAATCAAGGGCTCTGTTTGACTGTGCAGTTTGAGATTGGAACTGTTTGTTCTCTATCTGCTTGCTTCCTTGTTGCTGGAATGGATGCCCAAAATGGCTGTAACAAGCCTTCAGTCCAATTCAAAAAAAAGGCAGTGTATTTTAGCACAGCATGGTCAGCTTCCCAAAATATTCATGGCAAATTCAGGGCTGGAGCATAAGCTCCAGGAGAGGCTTCACCCCACAGAAAGTAAGAGGGCAGATTGACTGACACCAGCTATTTTAGTATTATGCTGTGCCTGTTAAAATATCCATGAATGTGGATGATGGTTGTCACACAATCTCCTCGGTGCAGCTAATGGAAACTTGTAACAGATATAGGGCGCAGGAATGTTGACTATGACAAATGAACTCTGACTTGAGTCAAGCTTTCAAAATCATAACTGCTTAGTCTAACAGCTAGTTATAGTTTATTGAAGCATTAGAAATACCAAATATAAATCCTAATGTAATACCAATAATAGTATGACTATGCAAACAAGGAAGCCAGAAACCTGCAGTGCCCCCACTCTCCTCATTTCAGGGATGATTATTCTGCCTCTTACTGGGCACCTGTTCATATTTAGCACAGCATTATGGTGATCATTTCCTAAACACTCAGCAATTCTGCCTTGCCCAAATCAATACATTCAGCCTTTGTGACATAATCTCACATTAGCCCACCTGGTCTATGCTTAGATTCATTCAGCAGCACCCAGTCTGCCTCCTACTCACCTTTTGTTTTATGCCACAGTGGTAACTGTGTATTTTTGTTGACACACTAAAAATCTGCAACAGACCACACCATGGCCCATTAAATAACTCTTTTGGTATGGCTCTGATATTCTGCTAAAAACAAGTAATTCGATTATTTGCATTATTCTCCAACTCATATATATACTGGGTTTCAGATGCTGTCTTGCCTTTCATAAACAACATGACTCTGCAGTTTTGTCCAATGTACTCATTCTGTATGTATGAGATGACTAATTATATTTTGTTCAGAAAATCAGCAGATGAAAGTGGTGTCAATCTTGAGATAATAGGAGAAAGCAAGTCTTATTAAGTCAGAAAAATAGTATTACAAGCTCCATTTAAAATAAGTCTAGACATAATAAAACCAAAGATGTTCATCCCTCAGCCAACCATAACTTTGCCCTGTCAGAGCATCTCTTGGAAAAAAAACAATTGGTTTTTAAAGAACATTTTTAACAAATTGGATCATCAAATACTATTGTATGTAACCAAAAAATACACATTTAATATTTGTGGTTTGGGCATGAGCTTCCTCAACTTTGGATGCTTCAATTTCTTTTAAGTTTATTTCTGATTTTCTGATTTTCCAGAGTGTGCACAATAGTAATACATTTAAACTATTCAGTCCTATCTTCTAATCAAATTTGTTGAGCTGTAATTTTAAATTAACCAAAAAAAAAACCCCAAAATTAGGTATCATATTAATTAGTACCCTATTAATTACTATCATTAGTCTAGGACTCCACTTTTTATAACTGATACTTTAATCCTCCTGGCTAATTAACCAATTAAGTTAAGTTCAGAAAGCACAGGAATACAAGGTAGTGAATACTAACATGTTTCCATTTTGGTAAGCTCTTGTTCACTGTAAAGCAGTACAATATGAAACGTTTCCAGTTGAATGTATTATAGAGCAAATGAGACAAAAAAAAAAGTTTGTAACCTACCTCATATTCCCTGCCATAATGAGGAAGAGATTATAAATGTGAGAAAAAATGAAGAGGAAGAGGATGGTACTGAAGAACATCGTCATCCAAGACCCATGGTCCTCTCGAAACATTTTCAGACGGAGCAACTGACCTGTGGTACAAATATTATGAGAAAGCATGTATCAGTCAGTAAATACATGTTTACAGGATAACAAAAATAAAATTGAGTACTAAACTCTATTTCTTCTTTCATCAAATTATTCTACTGTGTGTGGGGAGAGGAGATTTAGCATCACATAGCTGAACCATGTGCCTGCAGTTAATCAAGAACAGATTATTTCTACAAAATAACAAGGTTATTTCCCACAAACATATGAAAAACTCGTTTGGGCATTTACAAACAGAGTCACTGAGGTGGAAGTCTGAAGGAGTCTGCATCACACCTGTAGTTTTGTATACGCTACGTGTGATTCTACATCTTGGGTCAGCAGCTTTCAGTGTTTCCATTTCAGCCACTAATATCTCTAATCTGTTCTCATGCTGGCACAGGAAGTTGAGCAGCCATGCACAAGTGGAGAGTTGAGTGGAGAACTGAGTCATCCAGAGAAAAAGAAATTTACCTTTTTATTTGTTTTTTCTTTCATTTGAATTAGTTCCATCAATCTGCTGACCTTGAAGCTCAATAAACAGTTGAATTACACATCTGTGCAAAACTGTGAAGGAGTGAGGGACTGGAAGGGCTACTGCCTAAATCATCATGTCTTTTAGAAACTATTACATTCTAACACTTCAAAACAAATGCCATAGTGGGGAAGATCTCAAGGAATTAGTCTAAACCTCAGGGGAAGTGCCACTTTTAGTGCCACATCTGAGCAATGTCTTGAGATGCAAGTCTATTTATAAATTTTGAAGTGTCATAAGGACCTCAGGCTGTGCAAGATCCATTCTTTGCTGGTATTTCTTCATCAGGAACAAAGCAGTCATTAAATCTTGATGTTTGCCTGTCTCTTTCCACTGATAACAAACAAATATGACACGACAATAGTGATCTCATCATATGTGTTTATCCATCTTGTGAAAAACACAAACATGGAACAGAATTAGGGACTGAGGACATTCTGATCCATGAGAAAGAGAGATTGTTTGCATTTCTGAGAAGGTGACTGCAGGACTAATTGAGGATGAAAGAAATTGCCAGGGCTAAAGGGGAACTCCATATATCAGAGCTAAAGTTGACTTTTGCTTAAGCTCAAAAGTACACAAAAATACATGGTGAGTAATAAGTAAATAATCATCCCTCCTCTCAGAAAAACTGAGATAACAATACTGTACAATCTCATTGTTGCTCTGTTTCGTGAGGTAGTACAAGGCTGACTTGTTCCTGTCTGCTAGTCATTTAACATCTACACAGGAAATTCTGATAAAGTCTTAGACTCCAATACTACTGAACTGCTCAGCTGGCATGATCTCTCCCAACGGAGTGATATGCACTGGGCAAGCACTACAAGCTTTAGAATCAACTTCAAACTCTATCAGAGACTTCCAGTGACGTCATGGACAAACCACTTGCACTCCACACTCAACTCCTTGATCCACAAAAGTGAAGAATAACATTATTCTCTTTCATATGATACAGACATTTGCTACATTATATCACAACACAAACTGATTAAGCCTGTAAAAAAATCGTATGACAAAAGAGAATAGACCTTACCGTTGTTCTTACAATTATTATTCATTTCCTAGTCAGATATGTACACCAAATGTCACCCCATCACAGAGAACTAAACATTTCCCAGGGTATTTGAGCTATGACTATTTCTCTTGGTAATGTTTAATAAATTGAAACACATCCAATACTGAGTCTTTTCTAAAACAAGGTTGATTTTTTAATGTGTTCTTCAAATGTTTGGAATATTGAAAAGCCGATCAGCAGAAGAGATAGGAATATGCTTTTGCAAGGTGGAGAGTGCCACAACAGAAGGTAAGCAGGGAAAGGAAAATAACCAGTAATTCAAGCAGCAATGTGAAGGACAGTATCTGATGAGGAGACAGTGCAGTCAGGTGCCAGAAGATGTTAAAATAGGGAAATCACAAGGAAGATGAGGAGCTGGACAGAAAGCCTCATGAGAGGTGATACAGCAGAGACAGACATGTAAAGGTCTGGGATAGAGGCAATCTTTGGAAGCTGTTGTTGAACTGCAAAGTTCAGTTTCAGCAAGGCTTAAGACTGGACAAGTGGGGAAGTTATTAAGTGGGGGAAATTAGTTTAAAAAAATGTGACATGTTTGTTCACAGAATGAGACAGGAAGATCCCAGGACTGGTGTGTGCTGCGGAAGACAGGAGATGCAGGTTTGGTACAGGAAGACTGAAGGACCTGACACAGATCTGGACCATGGACTGCAGTGGTAGATAGGATCTGAATGAAGGAGTAAGCAGAGTTGGAGGATGGGAGTTCTCTGAGAGGATTGAGATTTTGGAACAAAGTGGGAATTGTGAGGCAGAAGAAGTGACAGGTAGGAAGGTGGGGTGAACCAAGATCTGCAGTGGGGCAAGAGCAACACAGGTATGACAGGGAAGAATATGGTTCTTAAAATATATCTGCACATACAAAATCAGATATTTTTTTAAAGTAAAGAAATGCACTAACCTAACAGTTAAATGCCATATGAATGACTATTATTGATAAACTCTGAACTACAACTAGCTGCATAAACAAATCAAGATTCTTTTGATTTACACAATGTTTCATTCACAAAGTTTCCTCAAAAATATTTTTTTAATTGAAACAAGATCTTGTATCCAAGGTTTTAGAGGCCACATCACAGGCACACGAAGAACATAGGGTACTACAGACTTCAGGATTTAAGGCCTTGTAACAAGCCAGTCAGTAAATCAACTCATCAAGCTGAAATTTGCTTGACTTTCTATAATAGTGTGCAAATGCTGCTGGGAATAATCACTGAGGAGCATGTAGGTATTGTCAGAGTCACAGATCTAAGCCATATTTCTTCAGACCCAAAAGAAGAGGAAACCCAATTGGCAGAGACAAAACCTGAGTCAATCAAACAGGTTACCTTTTTAAAAACTAAAACTTTTCTAGCATCTTTAGATCCACAGCCCACAGGATGGTTGGATTCATTAGACTGCTTCTTAAAAGAGAAACGTAAGACCCACCTATAATCCTGTTCTAGGAGCTTGATGAGATCAGGAACCTGGCATTACAATTCCTTCATGCAGCATGGCCACACTGTTTGTAGCCACTTCAGGGCTTGTTTATACTGCCAGCACAACTTAGAGTCAAGTGCTTAGGGCTTTCATTCATAATTATTGAAAAGGAAGACAGAGAAGTAGGAAATATAGTGTAGTTAAAAGCAAGCATGACCTCTACCCAAGAGGATTTTAGGAAATTATAACTTCCCTGTACATATTTAAATCCCTTTCAATTGAACACATATAAGAAAATGTTACACACCTGTATTGTACCGATTATGGCTTGCTACATTTTACAGAATTTACAGGGATATCTTAAAAAATTCATCTGAAATTACACAATGTTTGTGTAATTTTTTATATTCACCAAGGGTATGGAGAAGAGTAGAGAAAGAGTATAGCTACCCTAGGTTAAAGTACAGTGTTTCCATACTTAACAAAATACGTTTAGTGAGCAAACATTCCCCACCTGTGAAATACACAGTGAGTTAAACCAGATGGTTTTCTATCCATATTCACTTTCTGAAAGTCATTTGACTTCTTTTGCTGATGAGCTTCTAGACAAATAATTTTCCTTCCTAATTTCATTGACTACAGTTTGAAGTAGCTTTTTGTCAATTCATTGCCTGGGTGAAACATAAATCTGCAAAGCATAATAATGCAATCTTCATTTAGCAGCTTTTCACTGTAGCTAATGTTTGTTATATTTTCACCTGTGTTGTGAATGTACCTATGGAAAAGTCATACTGCATCAAGATTGACATGAAATAAAACATTACATTTAAAAAAAATACTATCAATGTAATGGTCAAAGCTGTTCGAAAAAAATCAAGGAATCAATAACATTTTGAAAAAGTCCTTTCTTACTTTCAAAGTGCAGTTTGCACTGAGTAAGATCTTATTCTGCCATCCTACTAAGCACTGTAGTGGACTCTGATCTCTAAATGACTATTTGGATGACCCTTGTACAAAGCTCTTACTTGGACAGACCCTATAGTTTTGCATTTGCTGCGTCATTTGGAGAGAGGTTTTAGAAACATAACAAACTGCAATTGGTGACAGCTCATTCTAGCAGACTATTCCAGCCCTTCTTTTGTTTTTATTAGTAGTAGAAACTTGTTGGGATTAAACGTAAGACTTCACAAGTATAAAAACCTTGCGTTGTATCAATGCCTGCTGTGGAATATCTAGAATATACATCTGCAGTGTATTTTTTTTAAAGCAAGGTTTTTATACTTGTGAAGTCTTATGTTAATACACTGCAGATCTATATTCCAGATACTCCGTTAACAGGCATTGATACAAACTGGGCCACAGAGACACAAAAGAGTAGGCACTTACTGTCCTCCTATATTTTCCTCTGTTTCTTTCAAAGACAGACACAGATACAGTGGGCAAGGGCACACTGCTGTTACTGAAGGTGTGTGTTTCTCTCATCTAGTGTACACTACAATAAATATTAGAGAGGAAAGAATATAATGATTTGGATGGTCATGAAGATCTGGCTGTGCTGCTGTTGTAGGATAAGCTTTAAGTGTTATCTACTTGGAGCTTACATTTTTCTCAGATAGAGAAGAGCTTACATTCATCCCATATTCTGAATTCTTCTGCCAACTGAAACATATTGCATCTAACTTAGAACTTCTGAGATTTAACTCCAATACATCTATTGAATACTTTTTTTTTTTTTAAGCTGCTGTTCTCTCTTTTCCCTCCAGGCATACATCATGGATGTATGATGAATGGTACATGCACTATTTTCATTTGCAACAGAAACCCTAAGTTGGAGTGGTACTGTTACTTGCTGATTCTGGTTTGCCTTTTCATGCTATTGTCAGGATTTCTAGGCAATATACTTGCACTACGGCATTATGTGTACTACATGAAGACATGGACTGCCTGTACCATATTTCTCTTTAACTTGGCACTGTGTGACTTTACTTGGACTCTCATGGCACCTTTTTCAGTATATTACAGTTTCCAGAAGTTAGCTGTCTACTCCAGTCAAGCATTTTATTGGATCATAAGACTATTTTTAAGTATTAATGTCTATGGAAGTGTCTATTTCCTGACACTCATCAGTTTTGACAGGTATGTAGGTGTTGTCCATCCCATCACTTTGTTATGGTGGGACAAAAGAAAGGCTGTGTTTTGTACCATCACAGTATGGATCTTCATAGTGATTGCATTGATGCCAGAGATCTACTACATAGTTGCAGCTAAAAGACACCATGACACCACAGATTCCCTGAATGGCACTGAAGAACCTTTACAATTTGCAGTGTCATTGATGCTCTCCAAGATTGTACTGAGATTCCTAATTCCAGTCACAGTTCTCCTTACATGCTATGTGTTTACTCTCAAAGTGTTATTACAACTCAGCAAATGCCAGCAAAGAAGGAACAGACTTACTAGGCCTCTGTTACTGATTTCAGCTACTATAATCATATTTGATGTTTCTTTCATACCTTATCATGTTGTGATGATGGTGATACTAATTTACAGAATTACCTATCAACCACCCTGTGGGAACATAAGCACAGTAAGTGTCGTTTATAATGTCACACAGATCATCTGCAGCATCAGCAGTTGCCTTGACCCAATCATTTTTACAGTAGCAAATAAGACATTCTATCAAAGACTTCAAAGTATAAAATGTCATCCCAAGGGACAGTGCTGCTGTTGTCTGACAGGAAAGGTAAGTGATATCACTCAGTCCCTAAGAACACTGACTTAAACACCAGCCTGCAAAGACACACCTCTCTCACTGTCCATTTAAAATTTAGTCTCCTGTATTGTAAAGCAATCTCTTGAATAAGCAAGAATACACCACAATGTGGAGTAAACTTTATGTGAAAAGAAGCACTAACAACTTTTTGCTTTACAGAACTGGCATTTTAAATATACTTGTCATAAATCGACCTTAATTTATTGTGAAATAGCACTTCTTACCTGTATGCACATACAAGATGGAATGAACAATGAAGAAAAGTTATAACCAGCTAATTCTTGGCCAGAAAAATACAGTAAGATTAAGAGCACATATGTTGAGGAGCCTTCTTATCGTTGCTGTTAATTATTCTTTCATCTATTTGTAAGTGCTGTTGTGACTGGACTGTGTAATTAGTAACAATCATGATGCTTACAGATTAACTTCTCCATCATTTGAAGAGAGGCTTTCTACAAGTACTTCATTTTACTGCTGCTTGCACTAGAGCTCCGCTGACACTGCCAGCGGAACCTCGTTAACCCGGGTAAGTGCAGCACATTGCCAAAAACAAACAAACAAAAATAGTAATATAAAAGCCCTGAGGATAGTCAGATCCACAATGAAGCTACACAGCGAACCTTGAAGCAAACAAGCACAGACTGAGGAGCTTTGTTAAATCATCCCCTAGGGCAGCAAGGTTTCCAAAACAATAGACTGCAGTGTCCTACAAACGCTGGGCAATTTCAGCTGTCTCTCTTAAGTGTTCTGCTCCATGGGACTGTGTGGTTCTGCCATGAAATCTGAACCCATCAACATGAAGAAGCATGCACAGGAAAAGTTCTGAAATACAGAGGTGGCTGGGCTGCAAGACAAGTAAGAGATGCTGCTACACAGGTGTGCTGCTTCTGTTCATTTAGGGTCTTATCATCAGAGTTTCAGGACAGTCTAAGGAAATTAGTCTACAGTACATTTTAGTCATTAAACCAGCACAATATACAGTCATAAAAACATCCTCTTTCAAAAGTCATTGTATATGCTCTTTCAACATATTGTATGGGCAAAGTAATCATATTCCATAATCAAAACACCTGCTGACCTGCTTTCTTGCAAAGACCCCCACAATACCTTGTTAACTATAAAAGCCTATGTATTATTGAGTATGTTAACTTTATTTTCAGAAGTTACTAGTGAAAAAAATACTTTCTGTTATACTTTTTACAGTGTCTTAATTCTTTGATTTCCATAGTTTTAATATAATTTTGTCCTCACATCTCTATTCCATATGGATATTAAATCTCTCTTATTGTTTCAACTGCATTGACTAAATCATAGAATCACAGAGTCATAGAATGGATGGTTTAGGCTGGAAGGGAGCTTAAAGATCATGTAGTTCCAACCCCCCTGCCATTGGCAGGGGCACCTCCCACCAGACCAGGTTGCTCAAAGCCTCATCCAGCCTGGTCTTAAACACTTCCAGGGATGAGGTGCCTGTCCACAGCTTCTCTGGGCAATCCGTTCCAGGGTCTTACCACCCTCATAGTAGAGAACTTCTTCCTGATGTCTAATCTAAATGTACCCTGCTCTAATCGAAAAATATCGCTCCTTGTCCTATCACCACATGCCCTTATAAATAGTAGCTCTCCAGCTTTCCTGTAGGTCCTCTTCAGGTACTTGAAGGCCACTATAAAGTCTCCCCATAGCTTTCTTTTTTCCAGGCTGAACAGACTCAACTCACTCAGCCTGTTGTTGTACAATCGGTGCTCCAGCCCTCTGATCATTTTTGTGGCCTTCCTCTGGACCCTCTCCAAATGATCCTGTCCTTCCTGTGTTGGGGGTTCCTAAGGTGGACACAGTGCTCCATGTGGGGTCTCACAAGAGCAGAGTAGAGGGGCAGAATCACACACCCCCACCCTTGACCTGCTACCCACAAATCTGTTGATGCAGCCCAGGATATGGGTTGGCCTTCTGGGCTGCCACCGCACACTGCCAACTCATGTCAAGTGCCTCATCAACCAGCACCCCCAGGTCCTTCTCTGCAGGGCTGCTCTCAATCTCGTTACCCAGCCTGCATCTGTGCTTGGGATTGCCTACACTCAGATACAGGACCTTGCACTACCTTGTTGAACTTCGTAAGGCTGGCATGGGCCCAACTCTACAGCCTGTCAAGGTCCCTCTGGATGGCATCTCCCCCCTCTGGTGTGTTGACTGCACCACACAGCTTGGTGTCATCAGCAAACTGGCTGAGGGTGCACTCATTCCCCCTATCCATGTCACCAACAAAGATGTTAAACAGCACCAGTCCCAGCACCAACCCCTGAGGGAATCCACTGGGCACAGATCTCCATTTGGACATAGAGCCATTGACTGCAACTCTTTGAGAGCAGCGATCTAGCCAATATATATCTATATACAGTCTCTAGAACTATGGGGGGGATTGTTTGTAACTGTGGCATGGAATGACAAACCAGTCATTCCTCATAACCTGAAACACTTTACCTGTGTTTGGATGTACTAGCAAACACAGCGTCTTGTGCAACAACTGCATGCCTACATTCTACACAGGGGAGTCATGTACTTACCTCATTTCAAGTGTCCTTTTGTTCCTTTGATAATTTCTTAAAGAATTAAGAGTTAAGAAGAATAAAGAGTTAAGAAATTATCCATTTCTCTTATTTAAAAGAAAAATATTCACCTTTTTTCCTTTTTTCCTTCTTTTTTTTTTTAATGCATGAATTGTCAAAAATATGACAGGGCTATTAACAGTGCATTGACTTCCTTAAGGAAAAGAGCATTTAACCCACAAATGGGCACCCATTGGCAATTACCTCCTATAATGTACACTTACATCTCAGACTGATACAGAAACAATGTCAATACCATTTAGTGACAAAGGTGCTCTCAGTATGAAAAAGGACAGGAGAGCAGTGTAAAGCTCTATGCTAAATGAGTTTATTACTCCCACTAGATTGCACCCAAGACTGTAAACAGTAAGCTATTTCAAAAATCAAACATTTGCTGTTTTTATCTTTCAAACTATTTTTAAAGGCACAGAAGCACTTTTTCTTTCTCCTTTCTCCACCTATTGGGAAAAAGAGATTCTCAGGTCCTACCTTCCAGGAATACTAGTAAGTGAGCTTTTTCAGGAGAGACAACAATGACTTAGACCAGCAGCTTCCCTAAATTCTCTAGAGATTTTTAATAGCAAAACAGTTGGTTTTCTGTTCAGACAGATCATTTTATTCTCACTGCATAATATCTACACTATAGAGATGTTAACGTTACTATTATATACTAAGCAAGTACCACTAGAAAGAGCTTTGATTGTTAATTAAAAAAAAGCAGTCAACTCACACGAAATTCTGAAAAAAACATCACCAAAATCACTGATGTTGAAAAAAAATATATTTTTCCTCTTGAAGTGCTGCCTTTATAACACCTATGAATATAGCCCCTGCTCACAACTTGCTATTAATAATAACAACTTGCAATTTAATAATAAAATATTGCAATTAAAGATTGGATTGAAAGACTCCAGTGAGCTCAAGACAAATAAAGTAATTAAATGCTTGACAAATAACCCTTCCACAACTCATAAGTGATGCCTTTTGCAAGAAGCAGATTGCAGAGATTCTCAAAGCCTAGGGCTTCTCTGTCTATTGCAGTGAGTAAAAAGAAAAACTAAGGCAACGATAAAGAAATGCATTAAAGTCAGTGGGAAAGTCTGATGCAAAAAAAAAAAAACCAGCTAAGGAGAGATTTCATTCTGGTCAGGTAATCAGAACATAAAATGCATTTAACTGAACAAGAATGACTTTTATATTCTCAATGTGACTGAGCTATGCTGTATACTTGCATAGAAAGATGCAAAATGAGATGCTTTTTACTTTCTGTCAGCATTACCCTACCAAAGGGCTGCATGGAGCAGGGCATGCAAGATAGAGCAGTGTCAGCAACTGCCATCATGGGCCGGGGAGAGTATCAAGGAGCACTTAACTGCACTGTGCCCATGACCAGGGAAGACCCAGAGAAGCAAAGCAGCAGGGACCTGCTCTTGCAGGGGAGAATCCAAACCCCCGCCAAGTCCAAAGGTAAAAATTGCCACGAAATAGTATGTATCAAGACAATACTGATTTCTGCTGCATACCCTTTGATCCTCCCTGAGCCCCAAAAATATGAGCAAGAGGAGCAGGAAGCATGGTAATAGCCATGCTTTAAACTCTTTGCTGGGGTCAAGCAGGAACAAGCTGAATTTGAAGTTATGAGAGACTGAGTAAGGTAGGTGTCCTAACTCTTCATTCACTGTTCTGCACTCACTCTGAAACTCTGCCAGAATCTGTTTTTCTGCATTGCTCCTTTTTGCGTCCCACTGAAAAAAAAAATATGGAATAACTGTGTTAGAAATGTAAATCTTTGCCTACACATCTGTTTCTGTAGCTGACTGCAATCTTACACAGCCCATACAATCCTGTAAAGCTCATTAATTTTCTATCAATAAAGCCATTTATAACAGAGGGCCCAAAATACTCACATACATAAAAAGGAGGAGGAAAAGCAAAGAAACCACCTTATGCTTCTGAAAAGATTATTCCTAACCAATCCTGAGTAATGAAGAACAGAAAAGGAAAAAGACAACAGGAGCATTCCTGTAAAAAACATCTTGGCCACAGTGCCTCTGTCCTCCCAGACTGGGATCTCACAGAACATGCCTTATGCTGGGCTGAGTCTAAAGGTATGTGTAATCTTTTAAAATCACAACACAGAACTCATGAAAAATCTTTCCTTCTCTCGCCTTCAGCTTATTCATATTCCTCACAACACTCAGCTGTGAAGACACCCTAGTAGCTGACAAGGATTCTAGATATTTGTTTGCCTGCTCATAAGTGATTCTATAATCGATTAAACACACTTTTTTCAAAGTGTTTTTGTTCAACTAGGCTGCACTAATGCTAATGTTGTCCTGACCGAAAGAAAAAGATTTCTACTAAATAGGAGATAAAAGGCACAAGACATCTGGTCATATTTACTTGGTCATATTTTTATTTGGAAACACATGCTCCTAAAATGTTTTACTATAATATTTCCTGGATAGAATGGCATAAACACAATTAAATAAGTTTCTTCCATTTTGCTACAATAAGCTAGCAATAAACTCAACAGCTAAAAGCCAAAGTCAACATCTTCTCCTATTACAAGTATGTTGCAATTCTGGTTTCTCACAGATCTTTGTTTGGATTAAATCTGAGGACATGGAAACCAATTCAATATTCAACATAATGAGTTTATGTTTACTGAATATTGTAATAATGTATTAGCCTACAAAAATGACTGCAAGGTATGGGTAGCTTCCACATCTAGATTCTGAGGTATTACAGTGATTGACATCTTTGTAATACACTAGATGAATACAAAATAGACCATGACCTGGAAGATTTGACTGTTTATGTATGTGCTCAGCTGTGGTCAGAAAAACTTTCTCATTTACTACTGTAAATTCAGAATTGCTTTGTAAGCAAAACCTGTTAAAATAAAAACCTCGAAGTTGAGAAAGAAGATTTTGCTACAAATGTCCGAAAGCTTCTTTCTAAGAAAAAACACCTTTATGTATCTAGGGTTGTCCATTTGCCTTTGTAATACCTTATCTAACAGACAAACCTCCTGCAACTTTCACATTTACTAAGTCATGAGCACACCTTTTTAAAATAAAAGTGTTCAGAAGTTTCTGAAAGTTGTTTTTCCCTTCAATACATAAATGTATTCTGCCATCAACATTTTTCTTTTCCATGCCTCAGAAACACTTCTCTTGGCAAAGAGCTATGACGAATAGTATCACAAGGCAGTTAAAATACTTCAACTTTGTACACTGCTTTCATTAGCAAAGCTCTTTAGGCAGGAGAAAAAATATTCTAGACTGAAACTACAGATGGAGGAACCACGGCAGAGGCACATAACGTCACTAAGTCCACCACCCACTTTGCAGGGATATGTAGCCTTGCAGAAACGTAAGTATCCGAGTCTGTCAAGTCTCCCTGTGCTTTGTCTAGAACCCACAGTCATAGGTGATGGGATGTGCAGGGACCTACCACCTATACAGCCCCCACTCAGACTCTCTTTTCAGGCCTTCTCCCAACTTACTGCTTACTAGCTCAGTCTTCCTCTTCACATGACTCAGCATGGATGGGGCTTTCTCCAGCTGAGAAAGGTGAACCTTAATCAGGAAGCACTGCAGTTCTCAGCTTTTGCAGTCTAAGGTAAAATGCAGCTTAAGGTCACCAAATGAAATAGGCAAGGTCTCAGCTACTGACCTAGCTAGAAAAGCAATGTCCTTGCAAAGTACATCATGTACAAGGGCAATGAGAAGCTAAGATTCCTGTTTTCCCACTAGTTCAGACAAAATCAGAAGAACATTAGTAGCCAGATGTCTTTCCAGCCTGTCTTACCCGATTTTGGTAGTCTCAAAGGCCTGGTCTGAACTAGATACTGTAGGTGAGCAAAAGCAGGTGAAACATGGAGTGCTCTGCTTTCCTCTGGAACGCCCTGTGGCTTTTAAAGATTGTTTGCTATTTCTCAAAGGACAGAAATACAAATGCTCATAACAATGCACATTCATCTTTTAATACAAAAACAAGTACAGAAAGATGGACTTCTGACAATTTCTCTTCTTAATGGATTACTCAAAGACAACCAAGAGAAGGGTGGTAGTTGTCTACACCATTTGTTGTACCAAACATTGCAGGGGGTTCATAAAGGTACCACACCTCCCTCTTTACTTTACATGAATGCCATTACTATTACTAGATGCAATACCCTAAGCTGCTGTTGTGAAAAAGTTGTAAAATGCAGGTAAGGTGGGAAGACTTAAAAGCTATGCTAGGCAGGCTTGATTCCGAATTTTTCTGCATCTGTCAACTTCCAGTACATAGACTTAAGACGTAATTTTAATTATGGACTTCACTCTTACTGATCTTATTACTTCAGGGTTAGAAAATTGTGCTGATGTGGTTAAACAGAAGCCTGTAAAAATAGATATTGATTTCCTATAATGTTTAAGAACATTTTTAGTAGGGAAGCAACTGAAACCCCTGTGTTAGCACTAGAAAATGCCAACGCGCTTGTTCTTGAGCTGTAGATTTTTCAATTTTATGTGGCTGTATCCCAGGTTACACAATGAATGTGGAAAAAAAATTATCTCTTTAGATATTCTCAATGCTTAACAAGAGTCACTTAGAGGGCATATAAGTATTAATTATATTTTTCACTTTTTATCCTTTCAGAATTTTTTACATTTTTAAGAAACTTGCTTTTATTTAACTGCCAGACCTAGAAAAATAATTTCATGATCCTCCTCCTTTTTTTTTAATTTTGAGCTACAAAGTTTCATTTTCTTATACGTAATGCCTACAGAAACAACATTTTCCTTCTTTGAATTCACTGGAATCCAAATTTCACAGCTGGTAAAAGAAACA
Source organism: Indicator indicator (assembly GCF_027791375.1). NCBI lineage: Eukaryota > Metazoa > Chordata > Aves > Piciformes > Indicatoridae > Indicator > Indicator indicator. Next base: position 39,106,707 of record NC_072012.1, on the reverse strand, counting down.
CAGCAGTATTTATATCACATATAATGCTGATGATAAACTCTGAAGGGCAGTGCTGTAATCTATGGTTTACAATATCAGTTTATCAGTACTCTACAACAACATGTCAAAATATTAGTTTTTAATACTGTTTGTTCTTTTCTCCTGAAACTGCACTCAAACTGATTCTTAAGCTCATTTTTAACACTGAATAGAGTTGCTTACAGTCTATCACACAGACTTTTAAAACAAACATTTATAAAGCATTTTTGAGTCATAAAACCAAGCATCATCTATCTGGGAGTATCTACAGGTTTACAAGTGGTCATTTCAGTAAATGGTCTAAAACGTAGTATTATGGCACAGTAAATTGTAGACCTGATTGTAATATAAACATATAAAAACATAAACATAGTTGAATGTTTATATGTAAATAATTTAATATGCATAATAAACCTTTAGCCTGATTTGAATGAGCAGTGCTGCTATCAAACACATGAAGCAGAGGCTGACAGAAAACAGCCACCCACAATTGAAAGAGATTTAGATTTGACCATGAGCTTTGCCAGAGATTTTTCTACAGGACTAAGGCAAGCAGTGCTGGCTCTGGGACTCAGTGCAGGGAATGTAAGCATCACTACTATGCATGTATGCTGAACCATCAGACTGGTGCAGACAGCAAGACAGAATAGAAATTCACATTTCCTTGAGGGGTGGGGGGAGGGAAAAGTAATCACTTGGTCAGTCAAATATAGGACTGAAAGCAGATGTTCTAACAAAACTAATTCATTTCTCAAAGGAAGGACTGTCTCCTGATCAAGCAGAGAGTACACTATTTTTCATCAAGATCCTCTCAACAGATGAGTGCTCCCACACAGGAGGTCCCCTCTAGTTTTAATCAGAGACATACAGTATGCATTAAAAAAGAAAGCCTGAACAGAGACAGCTTTCTGGTTTTATCTTTGTATGTACAGATTAAGCAAGGGTTTTGTTTTATTTCTTCGATAAATATTTGAAACTCTTCTATCTCTTTTAGACACTGTGACTAAACCTCACAGTGCACAGTTTGCATTTCCAGTGCATCAGAGAAGTGGAGAACTGATGTCAGACCAAGAGAAAGCATATTCCAGTGACAAGCAAGACAGCTCTCCAGCCTACAATGACATACAGAATCACAGAACTGTCAGGGTTGGAAGGGATCTCAAGGATCATCTAGTTCCAACCTTCCTGCCATTGGCAGGGACATCTCACACTAGATCAAGTTACTCAGAGCCACATCCAGCTTGGCCTTAAAAACCTCCAGGGATGGGGCTTCTACCACCTCTTTGGGCAACCTGTTCCAGTGTCTCACCACCCTTATGGTGAAGAACTTCTTCCTATTATCCAATCTGAATCTACCCACTTCTAGTTTTGCTCCATTCCCCCCAGTCCTATCACTACCTGACATCCTAAAAAGTCCCTCCCCAGTTTTCTTGTAGGCCCCCTTCAGATACCGGAAGGCCACAATGAGGTTTCCTCAGAGCCTTCTCCTCTCCAGACTGAATAGCCTCAACTCTCTCAGTCTGTCTCCACACAGAGGTTGTTGGGGGTTGAGGGAGTGGGGAGTACTATAATTAAAAAATGTTTTAATATTTCCAGATATAAGCCTTCCTACTCAGGTTTGGGGGGTTTTCTTTGTTTTTACATGAATTATCAACTTAATCATAAAAATAGTATTCTTTATCTAGCATATTCACATGTCCCTATTTAGGGAAAATGTTTAACTAGCTGCATATTCATTCAACACCACTAGAAGGTGCTCCTCTGTTGAAAAATAATTATTTCTGTCTGACCTGCTTCTCAAAGCAGGACCTCACATGCCATAACCATTACTACAGCATGAGAATAACAGATCTGTTATCACTTGTTTTCTTGACAAATCTGAATCCCAGCTGCACAGCACTCCACTTAGTTTTGCTAGAAGGTCAGGTGAGGAAACCATGGCAGAGCTGATGCACTGTAAAGAGCCATAATTTCTGTAAGGTTAGGAATAATAGAATCATTTAGGTTGGAAAAAGACCACTAAGATTACTGAGCCCAATTGTAAACCTAACACTGCCCAGTCCACCAGATCCATTCCTGGAGTAAGGCAGGATGCATTCAGGGCAGAATGCATTCCTAGAGAGATATCTGCATGCTTCTCTGAAGTTTGCAGGCAGAAGGAAAGTCCAACATAAAAAAATGCTGTATGACAACTATACAAACATAAGCATATGATCTACACCATTCCACACCAACTGTGTCAGGATATAAAACTGCACCTGGAAATCCAAGGATCAATAATTGATATTTCATAAACAACCTTATATGAGACTCAACAAAGTTAAGATTTTGTTTGATACTCATAAAGGCATTCTGATAACCTCTGGATACACACAGACTGCCTCTGTAAGCTCTTCACATATACTATAAAAACCTTAACTGAGAGCTGAAATAATTGCATGTTTTCTAATAAAAAACTTCAGCCTCTGCAATGTTTGAAGAGTTTTAAATTGTGTGTCATCTGGGATTGGGTATGATTTTCCTGAGAAGTGGGAAAGAAAAGGGGAGGGACTTTTTAGGATATCGGGTAGTGACAGGACTAGGGGAAATGGAATAAAGCTGGAAGTGGGGAGATTCAGGCTGGAAGTGAGGAAGAAGTTCTTCACCATGAGAGTGGTGAGAGCCTGGAATGGGTTGTCCAGGGAGATTGTTGAGGCCCCATCCCTGGAGGTGTTTAAGGCCAGGCTGGATGAGGCTCTGGCCAGCCTGCTCTGGAGTGATGTGTCCCTGCCCATGGCAGGGGGGTCAGAACTAGATGATCCTTGTGGTCCCTTCCAAGCCTGACTGATTCTATGATTCTATGATTCTATGAAAATTGAATGTTTTGCTAAGCCCTGTATTTCCCAGGTCAGAAACTCCACTGAAGTTCCACATAAAATATTAGTTAGTCTTCGGTTTCTATACCTCCAATAAACTCCACTGGTAAAAAGGCAAATTAAGATTCATATTTTTTGTCACTTACATCTAGGACCCCAGATCAGCAGGAGAGCTTTGATATTTGTAGGCTTTTGTTAAAGCTAAAATCTCTCAATTTCTAGACCTTGTTCCCTTTTTCTCAAGTAATTAGAATTAAATACTGTTGCTCCGGGGACACTTCAGGAACATTTTCCTTAATCCTGCCTCATCTCTTTACAGCCTCCCTGTCATAATTCTCAATTTCATTGTTTGTTCAGCATTTTTTACTTCAGCTGAAACTTCTACAGATTCAGTGTCTTCTTTGCTTTAGTATTAAAGTGTGCTTCCTACTAGACACATGTTGTATCAGTGCCCCAGAAACAGAGAACAATGTTTAGCATGTGCTTAAGTGAGCCTACAAAGCCTTAAGCAGCTGTTTGCTTTGAAAGATCATACTCCAGTGTTGCAGATAAAAATTGAATTCAAGGCATTTTAAAGGGCAGGAAGGCCTCTGAAGAAGAATTTTTCTCTTTTCAACCAACAGTTTGTTTGTTTTTAAACGTTTTATCTGGGCTTCAGGCAAATGGCCAAACTCAACAAATTTCCCAATATGTTACCAGAAGTAGGAGGATGAAGAAGTCAGTAAATTTGGGGGTTTATGAGTACATGTGAGGATGAAGAAGTCAGTAAATTTGGGGGTTTATGAATACATGTGAAAATTTGCAAAGTATCTACTCCTGCCTACCTATAGGTAGGCAGGAGTAAAGACTAATGCTAACTACTACCTTTATTATTTGTCTTCAGAATGACTGTCAAAGGCATCTAAAAATAGACAAAATAGACATTTTTGTTTGAATTCTGAGCAAATTGTTAGAGACTGGGAAACTATTCTGGGAGTTATCAGTACAGTTGTTCGTGTTCTTTTATCTCAGCATCCACAGTAGGCTACTGTCACGTAGGGAGTCAGAAGCACCACTGGTTTAACCCATAAAGTTAACATCTTAGAAATCATAATAATAAATACTTGATAATCACATCTAAATCAGGTACTTTGCTATAACTTACTCAATGGCCAATTTGAATATGCCAAAGATAATATTTTTTCTGTCATTCCAGGTGATTAACTGATAGATGCAGCTATTTTTGTGTGCAAAACACAAAAACATGGTTGGAATTTTTAACTCGCGTCTTTAAAGACTATTTTTTTCTACCTCTTTATTTGGATATATAGTGTGCGAAATCTTAGATTCCTGCTTTGCTGAGCTTAAGGGAGGGCATATTTTTAAACATGTTAAATGTTTTGGGGAACTTATATCAAATAGGAAAACAGTATTTTTCTTATTAACATTGTCATCATGGAAGCAGCATCATAACCATCACTAAATTACCATCAGCATTTTTACTTTAAAATGTCCAAAGAGTCTTTCTCCCCAACACCTATATAGTCATCTGCTCCTAGGCTGCACTGCAGAGATTGGGCTGCTGCATACCTATGCACAGTGAATGTCAGCTCTAATGATGCATTCATAATGGCACCAAAGAACCCTACCATGCTGGTGCCTGGGCAATAACAAGAGAGAGCTACTTGTGGATTAAATGTTAAAGCAATGCTAAGACGTGGGATTGTGATACCTTGTAGAACTGAGTTTGCTTAGGACTAAAATGCAGCTGTCTCTGGAGTGAACCATAGTAGACAGGTATGAACACATTACTTAGAAAACAAAGGACTTAATCTGAACCACGCTCTCAGAAAATTTGGATGAAAAGTCCTTTGTTTGTAAACATTTCACATGACCTCTTCTTTTTAGAATTATAATATCTCCAGGGATGGGGCCTCAACCACCTCACTGGGCAACCTGTTCAAGTGTTCCACTGCCCTCATGGTAAAGAGCTTACTCCTAACATCCAATCTAAATCTACTCTTCTCTAGTTTGAAGCCACTGTCCCCCATCCTATCACTACAGACTTTTGTAAACAGTCTCTCTCCATCCTTCCTGTAGGCCCCCTTCCTCAGCTACTGGAACACCATTATTAGGTCTTCCCTGAGCCTTCCCTACTCCAGGATGAACAACCCCAGCTCCCTCAGCCTCAGAGAAGAGGTGCTCCAACCCCTTGATCACTTTTGTAGCCCTCCTCTGGACCCATTCCATCAGATCCATGTCCTTCCTTTATTGAGGGCTACAGACCTGGATTTCTCATGTCTCAGTTCACCTTGCCCTAAGGCTCTGCTGTCACCTCTACCCAGATACCCAGTCTTCCCTGGAAGACTCTCCCATCTAGAAGCACCAGGTAGTGTCTGAATCCTCAAAGTAGAAAAGTCTCTGCTGTTTCTGCCATCTGGCAGTGCTTAGCCAATGGGAAACAGGGTACTACCCCTTCTGACAAAAAGAGAAGAAGAAGCAAAAAAATGTTTTCCAGCATCTAAAATGAGGTTATGTTTCATTGTTACTTCCCTACCTGTCTCGTAGGTTACAATTATTGAAATCTCTACCGCAAAAGTCTCTCTGGTTAGTGAGTACATTTATTTATTTAGACAAAACATCTATTAAGAAATGTATAAACCACACTTACTATTTCCTAAATAGTTCTCAAATCCTGAGAACGTATTCAAAGTTTTGTAGAGCCCAGCATGTTGGTTGTTTTTTTCATTTTGGATTTTTGTTTGGTTTGGTTTTTTTTTCAGTAAGTATAAACTTTATAAAGCAAACACACAGGCTGGGTTGAAGTCCCAGCAGAATCACACAAACAGAAATGTTGTGTGCTACATGAAGGACTTTCGCACCACTGACAGCCTAAAGGGGCCTCTGAAAGGACACATAGGAGTCAAGGAGACCACATTCTCCACCAGGAACATGGCAACGTGACGTTCCACACTAACATCTTCTCCATCTCCTTGCTGTATAGAACAAGAATAGAAGACATTTGCCCCTGCACTAGACTGCACCTGCACTGCCCATCAGGCTGCTTCTGCTAGGAAAAAGCTCAGTTCTATTTCTGGAAATCACGGAACAGAGACACATTATTCCTGTAAGTGACAGGCATCATTCCAAACTCATTCCCAGTCTCATATGGAAACAAAAATCTGAAAGACACATCAAAAAGATCAAAACACAGAGTTGACACATCAATATGAAGTAGCAATGAGCTTATTTTTAGTTTTCAGTTATAGGTTGCTATTCTCTAGAGCCTTCGCATTACAGATAATCTGACACGTAGCTCTTCTCACACTCTCGTGCTGCTGCTTGGGGAATGGGATACACGCCTCCAGTAGAATCAAAAAGCTTTCACTGAAGAGAGGATAATCTTTTCATGGTTACTGTCTGTTCCTCTCCAATTAAACTCTACAATTTACTACCCAGAAGTAATATGGTATGAGACTGTTTCCACAACTAATGCTAAGCACAGATGACAGTAATATTCTCACTGAGACTGAAGAAAGGAAGAAGTAAGATGTTACAGCTCTTCTAAAAATACAAGAGTAAAAGAAGAAATTAGGAGGTCACTTGCGTGTTTTTCATTTATATTTGAAAGGTCACTTGTGGTCTTCCTCATGACTGATGTAAAGTTTATTTTAAACGAACATCTTAATTACTGGCAACATGCCAGAGCTGGAATCTGATGAGCCTGCGCTTAGTGGCTGGCTGTGAGCTTTTCCCTTTTTTTATGTTGTTTTGTTGAGGATTCTGGCTCTCAGAAATGCTTGCTCACAGTCATTTGTGTGTTATTATTAGCAAAATGTTAGACTGGCCCCTTGGCACACATTTTGCGGGTCCAAAATAACCTTATTGTATCGCTTCAACATTTTACTGGAAACAAAAGAGGTGAATCAATTGTGAAGTAATCACAGTGGACCCTGAACGTGTTCAACAGCATTAACTTGATCACTCTTACTGAAATTCATACAAAACAGGATTTTTTTTTTTTTTACCAGATATCACATTAGTTGCTTTCTATTAGGCTGAAGTCATCAATGGAATAGAGAAAGGAGGAACAAAGTTCCTGGGTATTATGTGACAGATCTTATTTTAATGTAAGTTACAGAGCTGACAACAGAAAAGAATACGCTCTATCAATCAGGTTAGAACCTTACGTGAGTAATGCCATACAGCCATCATTTGCTCCTACAGATGGTGGCACAAGTGTTCATACAACCACTATTAAACAAGAAAGGGAAACAATCTGGCTGAAAACCAACCAATCAACCATGCACAAACCTTATCAATATCTTTTTTTTTTTAAACAGATCACATTTGGTTCATTAGCTACCGCACACACACTACTGTCAAAGCAATGTGCCACACCAATACTAGAAGCAATACCAGAGCCCAGATTTTACACTAACACGACTCCTAATATCAGGAGACTAGTTAATCATATATGTACTACTGTACAAATTTATCCTATCTCTACCAGCCACCTAACAGATTCACATTTCTTATGCAGTAGACTATCATCTAGGCTAAAGCCTGTTCTCCCTAATTTCCTCTTGCAATCTGCAGACATTCACTGCTTCGGCTGATACACACTTCAACTTTCAGCATAAAAGAAGACACTGGAGAGTCTCTTCATCATAGGTTTGCAGTACCTTTTAGAGCCTTCCAGATAAGATGTTTGACAAAAAAAAAGTAATGCTTTCAGACAGCAGGTCCTCAGTGGGTGTTTTGGTTCAAACTGTCTATCATGAAACTGTTCCCAGCGTGGCACTACCCTCCATTAAAGAATTTGCAACATTAGTGTGTAGCCACAGCTCTGTGCAGTTCCTGTAATGACTGCTTTGTTTATTCACTCCAGTGTCTATGAAACTCAGATTATCATTTAATTCTATACAAACTGCATACTGTGAACATTCATGGGAGTTATCCATTAAATTCAACATTTATTCAAGAGCTCTAATTTTCTTGCAACATTATGATGATTTCCCTGTTTAAAAAACATGGCTTTAGTTCTGTAGATCTTGTTTTCCATAACTTCTTGTAACACATTAAGTATTTAGTTTCCATCCACATCATTTAGAAAAGAACCTATGAATACCAATCTAGGCACAGTCATTGGCAATTGAATAAAATCCAGTCCCTGTAATCACAGGCTTTTAATCAGATTTTAATAGGTCTTCATGATGATTTAGAGTCAGAAAAATGGACAGATAGACACATGTACGTTTTGCAATAAGTACGTTTTTAAAAATGGGTGCATTAATACACAGCATGAACTAAGGATTATTACACATGGGAAACAGTTGAGGATGCTGGACTGATTTTCCAAGTATACTGCCAATTTATCCATACTGCTAAAAGTCTATTCACATGAATGATGAGTCTAAATTTACATAATACAGCATATTTATATACACTGATGCAAAATGCACAGCCTGAACTCTGGGCTAAAAAACTTCCCACTAAACTCAGAATTTGGGCCTGAGGTTGGAGTACAGCACTGCATCTGTGCATATGCTGAGACGCTGCTGATTAAAACATACACTTTCTACACATTAAACATTGTTATTTTCCAGACAGTGTCCCTGAGCAACATGAAAAATGTGTGAGTGCTTATTCGGGAATTCTTCTAAGTCAGGATTTAAGATCAGCATGCATTTTCTGAATGCACTGTGTCATCAAATTGGGTCAGTTTGTAAGCTCTTTCGGCTTTTAATAAAGCCAAAAATAAATCAAGAAATCTTCAAGTAAGTGTAAGGAAGTCACTACTTTCCCCTGCCTCAAGTAGCTCTCTCATGCAGAACAAAAAATAACAGAGGTATTCTATCTTTAATTTTTATTTCCCCAAACTTCCAGTACTCATCTATGACCTTATGTTTTCCATTGCAATATAAAAGTATGGCAGAACACTATATCTAACCAAACAGAAGTTATGCTTAGTGATGAATCAAAGGAACATAGTGGATAACAGCCAAAAGTCAGTTTTAAAATTCCATTTGTTCTGACCATATGCCATAAAGATATAAATAATGTACTAGATAAAGGCTGTTTTCCCTGAAAATACTTATCACAAGAGATGCAAATCAAATGAAGTTATTTCTTGACTGAAGAACAAGAAATGTAATTGTTTTCTAATCTTGGTTTAAGTCACAGTGTCTTGAAGAAGTCCCTGAAAAGGTTACTTGTCAAAGGCTGCAATAAGTATTATCAACAGAAAACATCCCACCACATCCTCTAGTCAATATCTCTACTTCTCAACAATATAGTTTACCTTCTCCCTTATCTCTCTACAAACCCTGAGAGATAAATCCTAAATGTTTCCAGCACCCTTGTCCTTCCACTTTTAGAAATATAACATGCTTGAACATATCTCTATTATTTTTATAATTCCTGACAGTTGTGGCTACCAGACAGTGGCTGTCACAGATGGCAAACCGTATCATGACGTAGTTCTAGCTACACTATTTTTCTAGTGCTGCAAACTCAGCAGCAAGAAATACAGAAGACAAGGGACAAAAGAGCAGGAAGGGCATAGGGAAAGAAAATCCTTTCCACTGCTCTGCATCTAAAGTGAGATGTGCAGATTAATCCTTCTCAATTTCAATTTGCAGCCTACACAGTGAGCCAAGATCTGACATGGGAAGATTGACTGGTGCTATTTGGTTTCCTGACTGCAAGAGGTTATACACAGACCACAGTAAACAACTAGTCACAAATTCTTCTACAAACATAATGCATCGGGGGGAAGGGGGGAAATTAACAATCATTAAAAAAAATAGAATAGTTCCAATCAACTATACATGAAAGAAAAGATTACATCAAAAAAAATATATATAAATTACAGAAGTAGCAGCTGCTTAAAAAGATAGACTAGGGAAATTAAAAACAGTGAAGAGATGAATTCATAAAGTGCTTGATGCCAGCAGTTCCAGAGGGCATACTCAGTGAATATCTCAACAAAAGGAAAGGCATAAAAATAGCAGCAAATAAGTGCCAAGAAAGATGTCAGCATGGGCTTGAGACCCAGAGATATACTCAAGCTGTAAACCCACATCATCATCACACCAATGCAATCATTTTATCCATACTAGCTAGTTTACATCTTAGCATGGCCACATCAATCATCAGCACAGTCAGCTCTTCAGTCACAGAGACTACCATCTGCTCGCAGGGTATCACAAACAGCATGTTTCCATTCACACACTGTGTGGGTGCAGTCCCACAGCACTCAAGACAATACAAGGTAGGGCTGCCATGGCCCCCAGCTATTCTGGCTGCACAGTCCTCAGCCACTGCATCAGGATTGGCACTCAAATGATTGTATCAGTTCAAAGAATTGCTGTAGATGACAACAGAAGCAACCGGTTTTCCATGGGATCAGCTGCCTGAGCTGGCTCGTTGCTCCATCACATCAACAGCAGCCCTGGCTTGAGGAGGCACAGAAAGGATGTGGCTGGGGTTAGGGGGGTGTGACTGTGGCAGTTCCCCATTGGTTCAAATTGCCATGAAACTCAATGTGCAGCAACTAACCTCAAATGAGACTGTACCCTAGACTCATACTGGTCACCCAGACCATAACCATAAACATCCATAAGCCAGCAACTGCCATCAGGGTAGAAATCTCTTGCCTGTTATTCCTCCCAATGCTGATCCCATCTTTGTGCTGCCACAAACATCGGTATGATCAGATATATGATCCTCACAGAATTAAGATGGGTTCTGCTGATGTGGGTTAAGTTCTGCTAATGTGGGTTAAGTTCCCTCTCCTGTTTCACTGAGCAACTGCACAAAAGCACAACGCAACGGACACTGAAGGATAGGCAGACCTTCTGCATTTGGTAGTAATGCTGATTCGAGTCACTTTAAAATTTATGTTAAGCCATGTCCTATTTATGACACACAGTTACTAATCCAGAAGCAGTTATCATAATAGCCAACCTAGACAGAAGACAGAATTGTTCTTTAGTCAGACTAGAACATACTTCCAAAAAGAAAAATTCACATCTTGATGAAACCACATCCTATAACAACTTGTTTCACTCAGTGTCCAGCCTTTCAGTTTGGGGAAAAGAAAAAGCCAAACATGCTGGCTGTTTGCCACTCCCAAGCACTGGACCTTGGAACACATTTGCTAGGCTGAAGGTTTTGTCCTTCAAGTCAAATTTCAGCAAGTCACCCTCTAATCTTCCCTTTATCCTCTCATTATAGGGCTTATTTTCCAATTTTATCATCAGTTTCATTACTTTCCCCTCATCTTCTCCAATTTAACAAAATCATTCCTTAGTTTTGGAAGACAGAATTGAAAACATTTTTGTGGCAGTGCTTGTTCCAGAACTCAGAAATTAAGGTAAAGTGTCCTCTTTATGGGGACATTTTACAATTACATTATGGCAAAATGTCCACCAAATGGCCATCAAGATGCTCAACTACATTGCACAAAAACAGCTTCAAGAGAAGTCTGTAGTAAGAGAAGTCTCTTAATGTGGCTTTTCTTGTTCATTCCTTGACATAACAGCTTTACATTTGATTTAGTGAAACTATAGCAGCTCTCTCTTTATCTTAATAGAATGAGACAGACTAAGGAAATGGCCTAGCACTCATGTGCTTCGAGCTGTTCCAGTAAACATCCATCCTACAGTCCTACCAGTATAAGAATATATAGACCATCTAAACCAGCAACAATACCCCTGGAACCGGATGTTTCAAAGAACAGTGCAGATGGTGAGAGTGAAGTAATCTTTTCTAGGACTTCTACTTGCGTCTAAAACTTAGAGACAGCCTTGAGCCCTCAGATGCAAGATTTTCTACATTTACTACATGACTTAGTTAAGGCAATTATAGATATTTTTGTATCCATACATACTTACATCTGACTTCTCAGTCTCAGAATTTAACTCAGGGTCATTCCATTCCTTTCAGTCAGTTCATGTGCAGTTAGTCCCTCAGTTTAGTCACATTTTATGTATTTGCTGCCATGGGTTTTTTTCATTTCCTACCTTCCCATTTCACTCCCTCACTCTTATAATAAGAAACAGACAGCTCCTGCCTCTCTAGAATCCACATTTTCACATAGGAGCTCTTCAGCACAGCTCTACTAATACTAACAATAGCCTCTGCTTCTACTTGTATTACTTTTGACAAGATGTGAAGTCTTGTCGCCCCAAGGAACAATAGCTTTTCTGGAAATTGCTGAGAAAATTACATAGTAAGATTTAAAAAACAGTCTGAAGATGCAAAGGAATGTTTTTATAATATTGAAAATCACCAACCTCTCAGGTACTTAAGCCACTTTTCACTATTTTTGCCCTTTTCTTTGACTGAAATTATAGTGAATTACGCTCATAGAAGTAGAGTGGCATTAATTTCCACAATGATGTATGCTTCAATGTACAGAGTTCTATACAGCTCTAAACACTTGAAGCAATTAATAGCAAATCCTACAAAATAGCAATGAGTAGAAAGTTAAAAGGAGAAGTCAGAAAATCATTATCAGGAAGTCAGTAGGTGCATCATGTAACTTACCAAACAGGCGCTGATGGAAGAGAAATTTCCCAGCTATCAGTCCGGTGAGAATTGCAAGCAGCCACAGAAACACCTTCAAAAATCTCCAGCCTCCTCCTTCAGGGTATTTATTTGTTACAAAGGAGAAACAATTACCAACAACAATAACATTGGCTTCGGTCTGACTGTGAGATACTGGGTCCTCAGCAAATATTAAGAAGTTAAAGAAGATCACTAAGTAGGCCACAACTAAGCGAGACCACGGATGCTGGAAGTAGTAGCGGAAGTCTTTATCCATCCTCAGACACTGCAGAACTGTTCTTTGCCTGTATATAAAGACACAAATGCACAATATTATATATACATATATACACCTAGAATTCTTGGAGCTTAGGAGATACCTGCATGTTACAAAAATCAAATCATTGTAACTATGTCGTTAGTCATCTTCAACTGACTAGCAGTGAAAGCTTCAGTCAAAAGATACTGTTAGATCCAGGTTGAGAAAATCTGAAATTTCTGATGATTCTAATGGAAAAACAGCAAACAGGCATAGATACATTACAGCATAGGATTTCTAGACTCGAACATTTCTATATTATGCCTTGCAGAAAACAGCTCCAGAATGGGGCGTGAAAATACAGCATGTGACAACACGACCAGCTACACGAAACTCGGCAGAGTGCCTTTCCAGCCACGTCCCAAAAAACACAACACAGTTTTCACAAATGTTCATGCTAAGTCTAAACCAAATCTTTCTACCTAGAGGAGACAGATGGAAAAAGACCATGAGGCCAGTGATGTCTTCTACTGCCTCAACTCCTACCATATATCCCAGGAACATTAGAAACTTGTGCTTGTATGAGGAATAACACAATGTAAAAGTTGATAGAACTAATCCTTGCAGGTCAGGCAAGTCTGTGGAAATCTTTTCATTGACTTCAGGGAGTACATCTATAATTAAATTACGCATATTTTTCAAACCTGGAAAATAATGCCCTTAGCACAGACTTTTTTGTACAAAAACTGTATTTTGAAACTTGCCTAGGTATGAAGTACGGTTACAGAAAAATGCAAGTGAGCATGGCTAATGCTTCAGTTGTTTGTCATTTGATTTCTTTTTTCTATTATTCACTACAAATTACTTGTTTCATCCTGTTGAACTGCTTTGTATACAGAAAGATACAAGGCCTTTGTGTTTGGCAACACCACAATTATTCAAGGGACACAGAGCGTAGGAAGCAAAGAAGAAAAAAAAATATCTAATAATACTGCTTGTTTATTACAGCACAATCCTTGAAGGATACAGTGTACTTAACTGAACAGCACAGATTTCTGTAAATGTCATATGCCTGGAGAAAAAAAAAAATCCCAAACCCAAATTACAGCAAAAGAACTAAAAAAAACCCAAAGAATTACTCATCTCTTCTTGGACTTCTGGCTAAGTACCAGTTTGCAAACTTAGAAATGTCTTGAATTACAATGTCTCCCTGTAGGTAGTCCCTTCAAAATTATTTAACTCTGTAATTAGAATAAAATTACAAAGAATCCTGTACTCATTAAATCAAAAGTATAAAAGAACCTCACAGCTCATTTAGACAATGCATTCAGTAAATAGTAAAAATTAATAATGCCCCATTATGCGTAAATTACATATGAAAAAGGAAAAACAATCACATTTGAGAGTTAAAACGTTTGGCACAAGGAAGTGTCAGCCATTCAAAAACTTTATTAAAGAAGTGATTTAAAGCAAGAGCTATTGCAATGCCCAGCAGCCTAAGAAAATATCACCTGGGGGACATTAAACCACCTTCAGAGCCATAAGGATGGTCAAAGCTTTTTATGTCCTTTTTTTCTTCATGTTAATGGGAAGAAAAGTTTTGATATTTCCTTGTGTATGAACCATCTTAATGCCCGAATGGGGTAGGAGAAAAACAACTATATGCGTCCAGGCATTTTTGGCAGCTGTCGGATACTCGAGAGTTATTAGACACTCAAGTGAAGATGCAGCTTCCTGGGAAGCGTTCTATAGCATGAGGACCCAGTATTTGCAATAGCAGCAGTGCTAAATCCCTCACAACGAGCTTGCTCTTGAGTACCCACCACGTACCCCAACGCCAAAAATGCAGGTGCCGAGAAAGCCGCGACCCGTGCGCCCATCACAACCTGTTAAATTGGCCCATTCCCCTCTGCCTGCGGTGCACACAGCCGTCGCCCCGCAGGGGCACAGGGCCAGGGGCCCGCTGCCGCGCCGGGGCTGCCCGCCCGCTCGCCCGCTGTCCCCTGCCCGCCTCACTCACCGCGATGGGGGATCCGGCACCGCGGGCGCGGTGCTGCAGCGGCGCGGCTCGGCTCCTGCTGCGGTGCAGCTCTCAGCAGCGGGTGGCCCCGCTCCGCGCCGCTGCGCGCCGGCACCCCCTGGCAGCTAACCGCGGCCGGCAGGGCCCCTCCAGCCCCTCGGGCGCTGACAGCAGCGCTGGCGCGGCCGCGGCGTCCCGCCCCCCCGGCCGCCGCGGGGAGGGAGCGGCTGCGGCGGCGGCAGCGACTGTGCCCCTCCTCTCCGCTCCGTTCCGCTCCCGTGCGCGGGCGAACGCCGCGGGAGGCAGCGCGGCCGCGCTGATCCCGGGAGTGCCGCAGCCGCGGTGACAGCGGGTGGCGCCGCTGCGGCAAGGGTCCTGGAGACCCCGGCGTCCGTGCCTGCCCCTGCGCGGCCCTCCTCCGGAGTCTGTCAGCAAGGACCTGCGGCGTGCGCGTTGCTTCCGCGGGTGTCTTTATTCACCCTGGAAAATGGTGGCCTGGGAGTCACGGGGACTTATGCAGCCAGGGCAGGTGAACGAAACCGGCACGACGCTCAATTCCCACCGGTCAGACTTCAGGATTAAGTAAATTAGCTGTAGAAAATTACAAGTATGGGGAATACGAGGTCAGATCTGGAGATGTGTGACCCTATCGTAAAAGCCCAGGGGTGGTAACAATAGCCAGAGCACTCAAGATTACTTAGGGAAACCCTGATGTTTGAGGAGGGGGTCTATACCCGTTTTGCATACGCGGGAGACGACTATCATGAGGCCACAGCTGGTTCAGGGTGCACACACAGCCAGTACCGCCGCTGTGTCGGGCAGAATGCCTTCACGCAGCCTGACAGTGCTGTTGACATTGCACTTCAGCCGAATCGTCAGCCAAAGCCTTTTATATAGGATGTGGTCCCTAGTGCCACTGTGCTGGTACTGCTGACATCCTAGGAAAGTGTTTACAGGATGCTCTCAGCATTGCATTATGACTGGGTCTTAATGCAATATATACCAGTTCTGTCATTGCTGAACAGCAGTAAAATCAACTTGAAGCTGCTAGGTGCAGCCTCAGTGCATTGTGAGAAGTCAGGTAACTGCGTTGGAGCAAGTGTCTGAAATATGCCAGCAAACATAAAACATGGCTATACATTTGCCTGCTTCAGGCAAAAAGAATGTGGCTGAGGTCCACAGAGCAATGTAGAAGGGCTTTTAGGTGAGTCATGTTGTGAAACACCAGCACAACCAGAACAAGCACCAGATAAAGATTTGTGAATCCCTTCTGTACTTGTGGCAATATAGTTTTATGTATTTTTGTAAATAACTGTAACTGTACTGAAGGTACCTGACATAATCACTACTTTATTGTCCACAGTATGTGGAAAAAGACACTGGACACTTGCGAGAATATAAGAACTTTGCCAGGAATTCTGCAAGGAAGAAGACTGGGGGGAGAATCTTATCAATGCTCATAAATACTTAAAGGGTGGGTGTCAGGAGGATGGGGCTAGACTTTCTTCAGGGCAAGAGGCAATGGGCACAAACGTGAACACAAGGAGGCACTTCCTTACTCTGAAGTTGGCAGAGCACTGGAACAGGCTGCCCAGAAAGGTGTTGGCGTCTCCTTCTCTGGAGTCATTCAAAACCTGCCTGGATGCCATCCTGTGCAACCTGCTCTAGGTGAACCTGTTCTGGCAGGGGGGTTGGACTCAATGATCTCCAGAGGTCCCTTCCTTATTATTCTGTGATTCTGTGGTTATCTTTGTCAGTAGAATAACCTATGAGACCCTCAATTTTAGGTAGAATGATGCAATATTTGATATTTAACACTACTAAAATAAACTAAAATATTCAGAGACAAAAAAAAATCATAATTTGCAGTGAGTACAGAAATACAGCATACAGCACTGCCTGTTGATGCAGCAGTTTTATGTGCCCTGCTACACTTGCAGAACTGTCTCCTCCTGTTCAACAAATCAGAATCCACAGAAAAGGAGGCAGCACCCACCACAAAAAGGGATCACACTCTCAATGCACTTACACAGTAAAAAGATTCTCTCCAGGTCAGATGGAAACTCATAACTACAAAGCATTCACAAACATTTTTTCAGATCGTAAATCAGTGAGCAAGTTTTTGAAGCCACTAAGCCAATCAAAGGAAAATAATTTATTTTTCCATTAAAGTAACCAAAAGTATAACTGCACCATATATCTCTCCCAAATTTCCTTTTGCAATTGTTTGCTCAGAGGAAGCTCATATTTTTTTCACTCACATATATATATATATAAAAGATGGACCACTCCTATTCCTTTTTTTTATTAATCAGCAATCAAGATTTAGTTGATTAAATACATACCTAAATAGCAATAATTAACAAATAATCTAAGTAGACTAGACTGATCATGCCCACTCACTAAAGACCAGGAAATGCCAGCAACAGAAGAATATAAACAAACTCTTACCTACAAAATTGTCAACAAGCTAAAAGGCCAGCAAAGAACAGGCCGAATCAGGACAGCAAGTCATCTTGAAATGCTGGGTTTGATATTTGTGAATTGAACTGTCTTACCAGGAGTCCTACCATGGAATAGCATGTGTGTGAAGGCTATCATCATACACTCAGTTTCCAGCTGAGAGCTGTGAGTATTAAGTAATTGTGTGTGTGTGTATATATATATATCTATATCTATGCAGTATGAATTTCTTTGGAGTCATTTTATACTCAGATATGAGGAATCAGCCTTCTGCACATTAGTCTGTAACTGGAAAGTTCCCTTACAAGACTCTGATGCCTCAGACAACTCTGTCTGGTGCAGGAACACATGCCAGGCTACAGTGTGTTCCAAAATAATGATGCTGCACTAACACAGGTTTCCATGCTTTTCTATGCCAAAGCAAAAAAATGCCAGTTTTGCCAGTGAGAAAGCTACAGATCCAAACACAAAAACTTGTGTATTCGCTCTGTTTAATAACTAAATAAATAATAAAATTCAATTAATTTCAAAATACTGTGTATCTAGGACTGCAAGGTAATCCTGAAGATTGGAATAATATGCTACAGCCACAACTGTGAAAGCCCTATGACATACCATGTTGCCTTATGCTCTGCTCTTCGCTGTTTGATCCACAGAACTGTGACTCACTTAACACTCATGAAAATTTACAGAATCACAACAGGCTGGAAAGGATCTCTGGAGATCCTCTGTTCCAGCCTTTGGTTCAAAGCAGGGCTGTGTCCAGTGGGGTTTTAAGTATATATAAGGTTGGAGATCCCACAACCGCTCTGGGCAACATGTTACAATGTTACACCCCCACAGTAGGAGGGGTTTTTTTCATAAGTTAAATGGAACTACGACTGCAAAGTTTGTGCCCATTGCCTCTCATCCTTTCACTGGATAGCACTAAGAGTCTGGCTTCATCTTTACTCCTTTCTATCAGGCTTTTAGACACATCAGTGAGATCCTCTCCCTTGAGTCTTCTCAAGGTTAAGCAGCCCAAGCTCTCTCAACCTCTCCTCCTACTCCTTTCATCTGTGGTTGCATAAATGCCTCTTCCCTGGCTTGCTGCTTGGAAAAATGACTTAATTTCCCCAAAACCCCATTACTCAGAGATTGTGCTCCTAATTTATTTTTCTTCCATCCTGCTGTTGTGGCTTGACCCCAGCCAGCAGGTAAGCACCCACACAGCTGCCATCTCCCTCCCCCTGCAGTGAAAAGGGATAGAATGGGATAAAAAGAAAAAGATGATTTAGTAAGTGGGGGGAAAAAAGTTGAGAATTAATAAAATGCAATAAGTGAGGATAAACAAAAAAGTGATGGATGCTAAGGCAATTACTCACCAAAGCTTATAAGCAGACCAATGCCAGGTCAGTCTCTGATAGTTTTGAAACCAACTCCCATCCCACCCTTTTAACCTCCATCCAGTTTTATTACTGGGCATGACAGCATACAGCATGGAGTATCCCTTTGGTCAGCTGGGGTCAGCTGTCCTGGCTCTGTGTCCTCCCAACTTCTTGCCTATCCCCAGCCTACTTGCTAGGGTGGGAGCATGGGCAGAGTGGGAAAGAGAGACAGCCTTGATCCTGTGCAAGCACTGCTCAGCAACAGCCAAAACATCATCATGTTTTCAACACTGTTTTAGCCACAAACCCAAAACACAGCACAATATCACTGCCATGAAGAAGGTTAACTGAATCCCTAGCCAGATCCAGCACACCTGCAAAAAAATGACCTTGGAGCAAAAGACTTTGAAGTTTCCCAGTCATGGTTATGGCAACCTGTCTCAGCTACACTACTTAAGATGGATTCATTATCTGTATCCCCACCTCATTTTTTGTTGTCTAGAGGAAGAGAAAGTAGCACATTAAAACATGAAACAAATGGAGAAAAATCAAAAGCTGACAACACTTAGTATATAACTAAAGAGTTAAATAAAGAACTTAAAAAACAGAAAAGGCAAAACTGTATATATGCCATAGGAAGTGAGAATGTTAATCAGCAAAAATGACATTGCAAATGACACCGCTTTATTACTAGATGTGAAAAACAGAATTGTCTGAAGGAGAATGGAACAGCAGGAATGTTTCTGTTGCATATTTGGAAGACATAAACAGTATCTTCACATTATGTAACACTGAAATACTTTCCATTAAATCAATAATTGGAAAGGATAATAAACAGCAGCAACTTACATTAAACATTTATTTTTAAATTACAGCTATTAGAAAACAAAGACGTGATAGACAGGAATGTTAACCATTAAATTTGCTTCCTAACAACTTCTGAAATGCTGAGGAAATTTCACAGACCTAGGAGAATGTTAATGTTGTAGCAATATTTAAAGGGTAACTAGAATGACCTACTTAATTACAGGCTTCTCAAGCTGACAGTGAGCATGAGCAAAAATCTGGGAAAGGCAGGTTCAACTACTGAAAGAAGTGAAAGGGAGAAGAACCAGAATAATCAAATGGAAGACAGTGGTGCAGGCTGTACAGTCATGTAATCCCCCTCCTCCACACACACACTGTAAGTCTGAGTAATCACCACATTTAGTGGTGAACTTGGCCTAACTAGTGCATCTGTTTCTGCAACAACCAGCAATAACACAAGCTGACAGCACACACTCTGAAAAACTGTTCTGATGCCATGATAGGATATAATGCATTTGTTTGGTTAGGTCAGTATAGATAGATAGATAGATAGATAGATAGATAGATAGATAGATAGATAGATAGATAGATAGATAGATATAGAGATATATATAGATATATAGATATAGATATAGATATAGATATATAGATATGTATATATACCTGAACTCCTCCAGGTATTTATGTGATCAGATACCTACTGCCATTTCAATGAAAGAACAAGAATGACACAAAATCAACATTATATGCTCAGAGGCCTCTTAGTCATGATAAAAGACTGTATTTCTGGTTCTATTTAACCATTTTCATCAATGAGACAAGAAAGAGACTGCAAATTATCCAAGATGAAGGAAACTAAATGGCAAAAGGACACATTTCTGTCACTAAACCTCTGGACTCTTTGGCTACTTGGGTACAACCTAAAATGTTTCAAACCACATGTAAATGTGAATAGGAGAAAATTATATCTACTGTTTCTATAAGGCAGGGGAAAAAAAGCCAAAAAAAGGCTTCAATATAGATTTTAACAAATATAAATGACACTCTAGCTAGAAATATTAGTGTAATCTTGGGAAATGGGTGATAATGATATGATAGGCAATTTTTCATCCTTGTGAAGCAAGTTTTAGTTTAACAAGATAAAGTTAGGGGATGGTTTCATCATTGTTGATAGATTAAATCACAAAAATAAAATTTTGAGCAGAATTTAATACATACATATGATTTTGCAACATCAATACCAGTGGAACTTGGGACAAAAAGCACAAGAAGAACCAGAACTTTAAGTGACCTTTCACATACCATCAGTCCTGGAGCCAAATAATATGGGACTTACTAAAACTAAAGCAAAAGCTGTACTGGAAGATTCAAAGCCGACAGCCAAATGATAAACAAAACCTGAATGAAGTACTTCTATTTATCCTAACCAAATTTACTCCAAGTAAGCATGACCCTACTTCAAATAATCTATACTGATTTCAAACTGACAGTACACACCTAGCCTAGATAAACTCATTAAAGAACTGTCTACTGAAGTGAATCTACACCACTAATTAAATACCTTTGAAGTGTATCTGCTAGCCATATGGATGTTTTCAACTAATAGAGCAGCTACACGTGACGTCTGTACTAGGATAAGAAAGGAATAATCAGCTTGCAGCTACTTTGATAGTTGAATATACAGAATTAGAGAAAACAAATTAAGAAAAGGTGTAATCTGAGTTCAGACCTCCCTGGATACTGCTTAGCCACACTGTCCAATTTTATTGCAATGCTAAAAGATGATTTCAGGAAAGTATAATTAAAGCTGGAAGACAAAAGGTCAGAAAATATTAACTGGTAACAGAAAGTCTTTGAGAAAAGAAAATATGCTTTGATGTTGTGGAACTCTAGTAAGAAAGATACCACATTTTATTTAGTATGAGATTTATATTCTATTTATATAATCAAGCCTGAGAGTACTATCTGCTAGGAAAACAATGTAACTTTTTTGTTTATTCAATGTTAAAGAAAAATTTGATTAAAAATATTGAGGGGTAATTTCCCAACATTATGAAAAAGCATAGGATGAAAAAAGTCTGATGTCTTCAACCACTATATCTCAAGATGTTCTTCCAAAGTACAATGAACAACTGTACTTTCTACAACTCCAGTATAAGAACACATTGCTTGTTTAAAAAAAAAAAAACAGTTTGAAGGCTTTACTGTGTTGTCATATAAATTCTCTGTGTCTTGATCCCATTTCTGTTAGAACAAAAATACATGTAGCATGATGTAAACATTTTGCATCTTGAAAAAACTACTGCTTTTAATCTCAAGCACAGTGTGATAACTCAAACAACTAAATTACTTTATTTTCAGTCTCTGCATACCCAAAGTTGGAGTACGTTATCTAACACAATAATAGGAGTTGGAGAGCTTATTGTGGCCTTCCAGTATATGAAGCGGGCCTACAAGAAAGATGGTGAGAGACTTTTTAGGGTGTCAAGTAGTGACAGGACTAGGGGGATTGGATCCAAGCTGGAGGAGTGTAGATTTAGAATACATGTTAGAAAGCAGTCCTTCTAGAACTTCTAGAAGTTCTTCTAGAAAGAAGGCTGGTAAGGCACTGGAACAGGTTGCCCAAAGAGGTGGTAGAAGCCTCATCCCTGGATGTTTTTAAGGCCAGGCTGGATGTTGCTCTGGGCAACCTCATCTAATGGAAAGTGTCCCTGCAGGGGGGCTGAACTAGATGATCCTTGAGGTCCCTTCCAACCCTGACAATTCTCTGTGATCATGCACTGTCAAGTGCACCTGGCTGGAATGGGGGCACAGAAATACAGCCAAGGTGGGGAGTACTGGGAGGCACTGGCTGCTGCACTGGGTGTCTTGACAGAGCCTATGGCAAACCAAGACACCACACTAAGACTGAGGAGAAAATCTGTCTCTGCCAAATCAAACACACAGGTGGCTTGTGTAAAGCATGGCTTTACCAAGCAGTGGATGAAATCCCAGGAATACAAATGAGCTTGCATGCTAACAACTTCAATATGGTAGCCCTTGGTGAAGAAGAACTACAATCTTACTGAAAATAATCAAATATTTCAATATTAAACAGGAGAAAGTTAATAATAGTCTGAAGATAATTAATAAGAGAATCATATATATACTGCTACACCTAGACAGCAGGTGTTTTGCTGTCAAGTTTTTAGTTCTGGACCAAGTTTTGTGCCCTTTCATTAAAGCTTCCTCTCATCAAATATAGGGATATGCAGCATCCATTATGCAAATACACATTTTTTTCCCAATGGCCATAGAGTAGCCTGTGACAAATGCATTTTATTTTTAACTCACGCTAATGAGAAAAAAAAAGCTCACAAAGAAAACAAATCAATGATAAATGTAATAATTTATTTAGCAGCTGGAAATCTATTGAAAATGTACAGGCACTTTGAGTAAGTGCCTGAGCGAATAAATAAGAAAGTACAGCAGAATGCCCTCTCTTTTGTTTATCCAATTTCCTTCCATTTATAAGAGCAATGAGTGTACTTTTTTGGAACTCAAATGAAGTACTGGAGACCTTCAGCTTATGCTGAGATATAGTATACATCTGGGTTTGTCTGTGGCTGTGAAGATTGTATTCTGCTGGAAGCTAAGGGCAAGGAGCTGAGCACTAGTAGAGCAGTCTTAAATGCTGGAAGGGAACCACATCAGGCTTCACTGCAGGTCTTTCTCCTACCCTTCTTTCACATTTTTGTTTATTAAACAGTGTGCTGGTTTGGGGCCAGACAGATCGTCTCTTGCCCCGAAAGGGACAAAAGAATGAGACTCACACAAACGGATTGGAGAGTGATGGAAAGTTTAAATGGAAAAGCAATTGGTGAAGCTACAGAGAACTACAAACTACAAAGCATAGTGACAAAGAGTATCCCAAAGCGTACAGAACCCCTCACAGAATTCCCAAAGCTTCCCAATCCTTCCCTTCTTCCCACCTGAGGGTAAACCCAAACCCCCCAGGGCTCTTTCTTCCCCCTCCCGCTGCTAGGCAAGTCTCAGGCTGGCCAGGTCTGAGACTGCCCCCCCCTCCATTCTCCTCCTGGCATTAGGCCTAGACAGGCCTAAGAGGCCTTGAGGATACTCCCCCGGCATTACCCGATAAGAGAGGACATCTCCCGTGGGAGCAGAGAGGGAAGAAAGAGGAAGAGAATGACTCTGCAGATGGCCTTATAGGACGCAGGATTTATGGGTAGAAATATGCCGTTTCCTGTGTCCACCCCTATTGGGTGAGCACCCAGGACACCAGAGGTGTACATCATGCAGCAGTGGCAGGGGGCACCCAGCCCAAACTGCCACAAACAGTAAGCACTAACGGGTCAGTAAGAGTTTTGTTCTGTCACATCTTAGAATGCTTGCTGCAAACAATTAGCAATACAATCCCATATTGGCTTCACGGAGCCCTTTGGGGAAATTTTCCACTGTTTTCTTGCTACTAATTTTGAGTAGTAATTTATGGGTAGAAACTTGGTGTCATTTGTGACAGAAGAAAAGTCTGAATTCCTCTTCTGCAAGTTGGACTCCATGAGTAGGAGAAATCCTTTGTCCTGGCTCTTCCCATTCTTTCATCCCAGCTGCTGCTTGCATCAAAAAGTGATAAAAACGTTTTCAACCATTTCTTAATTTCTTTTTAAGTTTGGATAAGACTGTAAAACAGCAATGAGAAGCATATAAGGAGCCATTAGAGAAAGCCTAATATTTGGTGGATAAGGAATTCATTTGGTGATCACATCCAGAGGGCAGTGCTCAATGGCTTGAAGTCCAGATGGAGACTAGTGACAACTGGTGTCCCTCAGGGGTCCATACTGGGACCAGTGTTGTTTAAGATGATCATCAGTGACTTAGCAGGGTCAAGTGCACCCTCAGCAAGTTTGCAGATGACACCAAGCTGAGTGGTGCAGCTGACACACCTGAGGAATGAGGGACCTGGACAAGATTGAGAAGTGGGCCTGTGTGAACCTCATGAGATTCAACAAGGCCAAGTGCAAGGTCCTGGGTTGAGCCAAATCTCAGTATCAATAGAGGCAGGGTGATAAAAGGATTGAGAAAAGCCCTGCAGAGAAAGACTTGGGGTTATCAGTGAATGAAAAAATGGACAGGAGCTGGCAATATGCAGTTGCAGCTCACTGTAATTCTGAACTGCATCAAAAGAAGCATGGCCAGCAGGTCAAGCAGCCTCTCTGCTCCACTCTGGTAAGACCCCACCTGGAGTACTGTATTCAGCTCTGGAATCCTCAGTACATGAAACAATGTGAATCTGTTGAAGCAGGCTGCAAAAATGATCAGAGGGAAGGAAGAATATGCCTCCTATGAGAACAATCTGGGAGAGCTGGAGTTGTTCAGTCTGGAGAAGGGACGGCCCCTTGCAGCCTTTCAATACTTAGAGGGGGATTCTAAGAGGTATGGGAACAGACATTTTATTAGATCCTGTAGTGACAGGACAAGGGGTAATGGTTTTAAACTAGAAGAGGGTAGATTCAGACTAGATGTAATGAAGAAATTTTGTACAATTGACAGTTGTGAAACACTGGAGCAGGTTGCCCAGAGAGGTGCTGGATGCTCCATTCCTGGAAACATTTACAATCAAGTTGGATGGGGCTCTAAGCAGAATGATCTAGTTGAAGATTGCCCTAGTTACTGCAGGGGGTCTGGACTAGATCCATTTAAAGGTTGCTTCCAACTCAAACCACTGTATGATTCTGTTAGATCTAGTACGTTCATTGCCACACATACCATGCAGAAACAGACAGGAACCTGGGATCTCAAGAAGGATAGGGAAAATGTCAAAGAAAATATAAGACAAAAGACTGAATTTTTCAAATATTGATAGTCCTAGGCTGCAAAGTAAGCAGTCTTAGCAAGGCCCAGAGGCTCTACAACACTCTAGTTAAGAGAGGAAGTGCCTTAGGACTTTGTGTTTTCGACACTGAGTTTAAACAATGCCTTGGCCAGAATCTTGTTTGCTTCATCTGGCTTTAGTCTGTGCTAACTGCACCTTATCAAAAGCCATCTCTGTAATAATGGAAAACAAGATAAATGATTACACATAATCAGTATAGTGTTGTGGTTTAACCCCAGCCAGGAATTAACCACCACACAGCTGCTTGCTCACCCCCCCACCATGCAGTAGCATGGGAGAGAGAATCAGGGAAAAAATTAAAACTCATGACTTGAGATAATGACAGTTTAGTAGGCCAGAAAAGGATGGGGAAATAATAATAAAATAATAACAACAGTAGAATATACAAAACAAGTGATGCACAACACAATTGCTCACCACT
Source organism: Indicator indicator (assembly GCF_027791375.1). NCBI lineage: Eukaryota > Metazoa > Chordata > Aves > Piciformes > Indicatoridae > Indicator > Indicator indicator. The sequence continues at coordinate 39,081,070 of NC_072012.1, read as the reverse complement.
CACTGGCTGATGCCCAGCCAAATCCCCAAGTTGCAGATGGCGTCTCCTCACCAAACCCTTCCAGTTTATGTATGGAACATCCCTTTGGCTAGTTTGGGTCAGCTGTCCTGGCCTTGCTCCCTCCTAGCTTCCTGTGCACCTGCTCACTAGCAGAGCACAGGAAACTGAAAAATCCGTAACTTGGGATAAGCGCTACTTAGCAGCTACTGTAACATCAGTGTATTATCAACACTCTTCTCCTACTAAACCCAAAACACAGCAATGTACCAGAAGACTAACCCTGTCCCAGCCAAAATCAGGACATGCTGGTGTTTCAGCTGAGAGTATTTCAAAATTACTCAAGGCACTCATCTAAAGTATTAAAACAAAGCAAAAATAGGTATGCAAGGAATGTTGCCCGGCATGTTTCTATTGAGTTCCTAGGAAAAGTACTGGATCCATGCTAGTGTCACGTTAGTTTTTCATTCTAGATGTCTACCATTGAAAGCATTTCACAAACACCCTACCAGTACTGTCCTGTCTGTATCAACATCAGTGAGGAAATTCTTAGTGGATTCAGTAAGGTCATGATATCCTCCACTTAATGTTAGGAATATGTAATATGCATTTTCACAGAATCATTCTATCTGCCTTGTTACTACGTTTAACTGTTTGTAATAGTAGCAATGTTTAACTGAGGAAGTCTTTGAGAAAATTACTACATTCCCAGCTCATTTGATCATGTAAACTCAAACATTGCTCTATGCTCAGATATGACTACTGGACAGATAATGCCACCCACCTGCAGGAGGTAATTACCAGTCTTGGCAGGTCTACTCTAAATCTAGACAGTATTATATTTGGTGGCTCTCTGCCAGGACTCACTAGCTTTCTAAAAGGAGTCCTTCTGCACTCACCATGTGCTGGGCTGTCAGTATGATCACCTAAATGGGACTGAAAAAGTCACAAGCACATTTTCTTTCTTATCAAGAGCTAGTTAGCAAATCCAACAGAGTGGAAGGTAGAGTATCCCTAATTGACATAAAAACATGAAAGGAGAGGCTATTGAAAGACATTGAATCTACCCAGTGTCTTCAAAACCAAATGAATATTCGAACAACTTTTAGAGACTGAGGTCCAGAGGAGGGTTTTACATGAGCACAAACAGCAGCTCCTGTTTGCCTCGGAGTTTTTTTTCCAATACAAGACATTAAGTTTTAATATAAGTGCTATTTAAGTGGAACTTCTTCTAGGTGGCAATAAGACTTTATACTTATTGAATGAAGATAACAATACGGTTTCAGTTGCTGCTTCATTATCACCTTTGTTCTGCGCTAAAGCAATATAATACAACCTGCTACAAATAACTACTACGTCTTTTTAGCCACTCATCCTGCTAGAGCAGATCATGTCCTGCCTGTCCTTTCTGTGCAGCCTTCCCCTAGAAGCCTGCCAAATTTTAAATCTTGGTATTTATGGTCAGTCATACAATGGTCTGGTAAGAAGGCACACCTGCATTAGCTTAGATCTAATATCTCAAAATGGAAATGGTGACTTAGAAATCTATTCCAAAGACCTAAGGGAACTCTCCAGGTCTTTACAAAGATTCTATTGCTTTTTTTGACTCAAGAATTACTTTGAACATCGTATAAGATGATTCCTAAAAAGCTCTTGTGCACTCTACACAAAAGGAAACTTCTTGGGACTTGTCATCAATGACTGACAAAGCAAATATATTTTAAATATATTTTAAATAATTAAATATTTTAAATAATTAAAATATTTTTTCCCACTGGAGAGAAAAAAGCAACATTTAGAACAGTTGTACTGTTTAATGCACTTCAGAAATGCATTCAAATAACACACCATGGAGGCAGAGCAGGAAATCTGAAAAGAGCTGAAAAGGTGAATGGATCACAAGTCATTTTGCATAATGATTTTTCAGGGGTATTTACAGGTTAGTCAATCACTCCAATTAGTGTAAATATATGAAGGAAGAAACAACATTTGAGAAATTTCATCATTTAAAAATCACTGAGGGCATGAAATGACTTGACATCATATTGCCTGTCATGCTGTGCATACAGAATGTAAAAATGCGATGTCTAGTGTCTATCTACAGATTTACCAGATCGGAATAAGGACTAGAAATGGACAGACGACCAACAAACCATATTCAGAATCAACTCCTTAATGTCTGAAAGCACTTAAAAGAACAGAAAGATGCAGGAAATACGGACTTTCCCACCATTTGTACTTTGTTCAGTTTATTTCACAGGACATTCGCTACTTATTATCAGAGCATACCAAAACAGTACAAGAATTGGTTGTCTACAACTTTTAGGATAGCAAAACCTATCTGTTTTTGTCTATGGCAGTGGCTAGGAAAACTCCAGTACCTCAAACCTGGCTATCTACTGTATTGTACTTCAGTTCAAAATAGTCTGTCTAGCATGTTCCTACCCACCCAGATGCAAATGAGCACTGACTGTGTCAGCTGTTTAGGCAGCTAGAAAGAAAAGCTCCTCAGATTATGAATATTAAGAGACAGGAATTAGATGGTTTATTTGCTCTTAAGAAAAGTGAACAAAAATATCTCAAAGCATAAAGAAATTAAGAGAGATACTGCTATAAAGACTTACTAATGAATGCAAAGTGAGAGCTCTCCATACTGTAATAAAAGCCATTTGCTATAATGGCAAGAGAGCAGTGAGTTCTTATCAGAATATCCCTTAATAGCAGACTATCCATAAGCTGTAGCCATCACAAAGAAGCAACTTTTTATTTGACTTGAACAGAGTGTGTTGGTTGATTTAGAGCCTCATATTCTGAGATTTAGAAACAGGTAATACTGGCATGCTCAGAAATCAGTCCATTTTTCTAGGAACAATTTTCACACATATCCTTAAAGCTATAAGCAAATCTGCCCCTAGGAGTGGTGTTATTTCTAATTTCTTTCTTCAGCTACCCTATGGGTGCATGGGAATGGACGATACTGGAAGCCACAGCAGTTGAAGAAAGGCACATCTTTCTGAAGGAAGTAGTTGATATTCATTTTTACTCTATATGGAAGAAAGTTTATCTCGCTGGTGGATTAACTCTCTAGTACTCTAATTATCTTATGAAGATACAGTTATTTTTGAAAAGCATACTGATGAAGGAAAAGAGTAATCTAAGATGAAGCCTTGAAAAGCATCAGTACAGACATGTACAGGGAAAGGAGCTCCACAGCAAGAAAATTAAGTTGTACTATTGTTCAGTAAAAAGATTTTCACTCAGATCTTGGAAATGTGTTTAGTGTTTGAAATGTCACCTCCAGACAGATACACATTGCAGTAATAAAATCTCTATGTAAAAAAATGTGTGCATTTCCATTGTCAGGTGGACAATTATACTCAAACCTGGAACAGGCCTTCCTGACAACATCACAACAGGAGAAAAAGCTTGCACACCATTATGGGAACATGAACACAATTAACTGAGGATTCCATAGAGACTATAACCACAGAATTTAATAAGAAAGAGAACAGAGCATTGTTGAATCAATAAAAAAGTAAATGTAAGAATTGAAGAGGAAATAAAAACACTGAAAATGAAAACAAGACACAGAAGTCACATAGGAAATGCTGTACCAAAGTCTCAGTTAAAAGAAATCTTATTAAGATTTGGGAAACCACAATATGCTGTCTCTACCAAAACAACCACAGCCTTAACTAGGTACAAAGCAATATACGATGGGGGAAAAAAATCAAGTATAGGAAATAAAATGTAACTAATAAAAAGAAAAGTTACTTAATGCATATGCTAACAAATAAATCTCATTCTTTTACTGACACTCTTGTGATTTGGATAGGAGTTTACTAATCAAAACCATTTTAGCAGGACTCTGAAGCACACTAAAATTCAGAAATTTAGGTATCTTCAATAAACATAAATTCCTTACTTTCTTGTGCAATGTCTCTTCTTTGTCAAACATCAGGCACTGCAAGGTAAGAAAGTATTGGTGATTTTGAGATTTTAAAAAAATACTTCAGACTTTCATTTTGCGTTTTTTCCAAAAAGCAGTGTTACACAATGCCAGTGTGCACCATCCTTGTTTCTTATGAAACAGATGATAAGATCCCACTTCTGTACTTAGAGCCCTCTGACAGACTGGTGGGAATGATGTGATGTGACCTCAGGTAGTCAGGGTGTCCTCACTATGGTGACAATATTATAGTCTCATATCCCTCTAATCTTTCTAGTCTAACCATGGGTTTTCATTGAAAGCACACATCCACAGTCTTAGCTGCATATCCTCGTTACCACATCGTGCCAGTAGTAGTGCTCCTAGGGCTACGTTAACTGAATCAAGCAACTAATCTGTCTTTTCAGGACATCTATCAAGGAAAACTTCATTTTCCCTTATACATTTCCAGGCAAATTCATCCTTTACAAACATTAACACTAACACTAAGGAGGAACCAATAACATGGGGCCCATGGCAGGCTTTAGGCTCAAATGACTGAAAGCAATTGTGATATTACTACATCTTAGGTTGCTACTCTGGCTGGATCTCTAGTACACCTCTGCCCTCGGAAAAGCTCTTCTCCAAGAGTTGCTTCATTTTTTTAATAACCTCTCTTTTCCCAGAGGCTTATAATAGAGGAATTAGAGCTCACCTCTGGGTACCTGGGAGGCACCTCCTGTCTCATATTTCTGGTTTCACAGGAAATCTTTTCCCTGTCTCTTTCAGCCTCCTTGCTACAAGAAAGATAAACGGCAGCTTCCCTGATTCCCAGGCTGCTGCAATCTGCACAGCTAGACCTAGCTCATTAGCTGGTGACGTGTCTCCATAGTACTTCTTTGCTGGACTAGCTTTACACAGCATGGCTCACATACTGCAGTTACAGTTCACATTTCCCAAATAGGACACTAAATCCCTCACTTTTTTAAACCAGGGCTGTGACAAAGCGCAGGCACCCAAATTTATCAACACAGTTGACTTCAGAAATTCCTGAGCTGCAGTGCTCTGGAGGCTGGGAAGGTGAATGAGGTAAGGATTACCATGTATTTGCCTTGCTCTTCTATTCTTGCCTGGTTGACTATTTGGTATGCCCTGTTAAAGCATTTCTGATGTTCTCAGGTTGAAGAGGGACTCATGAAACTCCTGCTGCTTCTCAGGAATCTGTAGGAATTATCAGCATCAGGACATCACATCAGCCAACAAGCAACCCTACGGTGGGGGGCACTTGTCCCTTTCTGCCAGGGAAGATGACGGCAGGTGCAGGGCCGTCTATGAGGCGCCGCAGGTCGCGCCACACGCCTCGGGGTGGCAGGTGAGTGAAGCGACAGACAAAACATAATACAGGGCTGCACCACCTCCCCGTTTTAAAGGACCCAGAGGAGCCGTCCAGGGTGGCTGAAGCGGGGAGCGGGCCCAGCGGAGGAGCGGTGCCAGGCGGCCCTGAGGGTGCGACGTGGTTCAGCGGGGGCTTTGCTATAGAGGGCAGCAACACGACGGCAGCTGCCAGGCCCTGCGGCTGGCCCGGGCTGGCGGGGCCCGGAAGGCGCCGTGCTCCCTCCCGGCCGCTGAGTGGCGGCGGCGCGTCACGTGTACACGGCCGGGTCCAGGCGGGTTGGGAGGCGGCAGACGGCACTGCCCCGGGCGCGGCGACATGTCCCACCAGACCGGTATCCAAGGTACCTGCGCGGCTCTTCCCCGCGGGCGCTGATTGCCACGTTCGCGCCGCGGTGTCCACCTGCCACCCTTGCGACAGCCGGGCCCCTTCCCTCCTCTGCCCCTGCCAGCTGAGCAGGAGGCGGTCAGGCGGAGCGCCTTTCCCCGCGGGTCGGGTGGGTGTGCGGCGGGAGGGGAGGTGGCCGTTGTGGCGGTTTAACGGGCTGTTGCCGGTGGAATTTCTCCCGCTGCCGCGCTCTTTGTTCGCTGCTGGAGGAGCCCGTCCTTTCCGCCACGGGATAGAGAGGGAGGCGAGCTGAGGGGGGGAAACTGCTACTGGCTTCAGCCTCGAGCGGCCGCCGCTCTAGGTCGAACACAGAGCTTCGTTCCCAATCAGACGAAGACTTACCAGGGTTTATCAGCACTCCTAACTGCGCCTGTCCGCCTTAGAGCGGTAGGGAATCCGCCTGAAAAAAAAACTTCACTGCAAAATCCCGTGAATGGCAAGGAGGGCCGCCCCTTGGCTCAGGTAACTTCCCTGAGCGCAAGTTGCCCTGGTGCCCCGGGTTACGTGGTGAGGAGACAGCCGGCGCCTGGGGCTGCGGGGGCTTTCCGGGCACCTCCCGCACATCCCGCGCCTCCCGGCTGTTGGAGAAGCTGTCTCCTGCTCGGGGTCACCGCAGCCCGTTTGGGATGGGTTGGACAACACGAGAAATGCCCAGGGTCGCTGCCGCGTCTCATGTAGCAGGAGCCCTAAGGAGAATCAGGACCCCAGGAGCAGAGGAGCCCACTAAAAAGCCCATCACTGGAGGCCACAAGGCGGAAAAGTATTGGGAAACCCATTTTTCCCCATTTTCCAGGCCTTGGAGGGTGCGAGCAGCCGTTAGATAGAGTATTGTTTCCTAGTACTGTTGTGTCCCCCCGAACAACAGTATGCTAAGTAAGGGATTATACTGCAGGATTAGGGGCGGGGGTGGTGGTGGTGGTCGGATTTTACTGTCTCGGGTTCAGCAATCTGCTTGTTAGGCGGCTAGTACTGTGCACTTTGCCTGCTCTCCCATGTTTATTACTAAAGGTGACTTTTGTCCCAGCCACAGTAGCTCCTACGTGATCTTCTGTTCCCATTTTTGTCCATTGGCAGTATTTGGTCTGCACCTTTTTCCATCTCTTCATTTCCCTGCATACCAATCTTTGTTGCTTTTTGCTGCTGCTTATGTTCTTCAACCTTATTCAGTCTAGAGGGGTTTCTGTGATAGTTTTTTTTCCAGGCTGGAGAAAACTCTTAGAGTGGCTCTGCATTCCCTTGTTCTCTTTCCTAGCAATGGTGGAGGGAGAAGCAGAAAAATATCCTGTTGTTTACCACAAGCAAGAGGAATGGCTAAGCCTCTTCTGCTGCTCTCCTTCATGTCTTTTAGAATCTTTTTCTCGGCATCTTTCCTGCACAGATCCTGCCTTGGCAGACACTAATCAGGGGTCCTGGGTTGCAGCAAAGCATCCGCTTCTGCAATTTGGACGAGGAATAGTGCTTGTTGTGCCATTGCTGGCTCTAGCTACAAACAGGCTACTGTCACTCATAAACAATTGCAAGATTTGGCAGCATGGGCTGCTCTTTTCTAGAAACAGAAATGAAGTCATGGGGACAGTGATATGTACCAGGCAGTTGCTAAAAGGACTGGACTTTCAAACAGACCAGTGCAGATAAATTGTGTAGGAAGTCACAGAATGCACTGAGCTGTGGGGGAATACACTAGTATGTTTTTACAGTCTTCTAAGTAATTTAAAAATAATATTCCCTGTAAAATATTTGTGAAATTAAATAAACTCAATTTTAAATTCTGTCTATGCTGTGCAGAAAGTTTAAGCAGAAAATAGTGTCACTCTGTTGTGAATTTTAAAACTTCATGAGCATAACTTACTCGATAGTGAGATGGTTTCTCAAACGTCTTGTCTCAGAAGCTGTCACAGTTCTGGTATTGGCACAAGGGCTCCTGTATTTTGGTCTTGTTTTGATCTGTATGGTTGAAATGAGAATAAGGAACAAAAAGATAATAGAGAAGAACAGGACAATGAAAAGTCCTGGGGGAACTGACAGGTCTAAGAAGTGGCACAGTGTTTGCATGCTGAACAGAATGGTGAGGACTGGCACAGACAATTAGAAAAGCTGATAGCAAATCACACTGAAGGTCTGCACTAGTTAGTGGGAAGACGCTAACTAGGATAAAGCTGGGGGTTGGACTGATAATGCAGTTCAGTTTGTTCAGCACCCCTTTTTCCTCCCATGTCATTTTAGAATTTCAGAATGGGCCTGGGCATCACTTCTATGGGCATAAATTTAAAATGTTTTGAGTACGGGCAGTAATGTTGTTGGATACCATCTGTCCATCTGTTCAGCTGGCCTTAACCTGACTATAAATAATCCATTTTGCTTCCTAGTTTGACATTTGTTTTGCTATGCTGTATTCTGTGGGGTTACTTAAAGGACCATCTTGAAATAACCGTTCTTCAATAAATGTTGTGCAACCCCCTGTCTATGGTATAATTAAACTTACTTGCACTCATATTATTTAGCAGAGCAGTTGAGATAAGAATGATCTTCACATGATGCAAGCACAGCTCTTCAGTGTGCTTAGGGAAGTCCATCACGGTTGCAGTTTAGCATCAATGTGAATTACAGACATTTTAAAGTATATTAAGTTACTTCTTTGTAAATTCATTATGAAGCTCTCCTGTTGGGATAAGTTGGGATTTAAACAATGTCATCAAGATACATAGAAGGAAATAAGTCTCCGTACATACAAGGCTTTATATCCAGATGGAGATTGCTGACAAGTGGTGTCCCTCAGGTGTCTGTACTAGGACCAGGGCAGTTTAGTGTCTTCATCAGTGACTTAGCAAGATGGAGTGCACCCTCACCATATTTACAGATGACACCAAGCTGAGTGGTTCAGCTGACACACCTAAGGAATAAAATCGTATTCAGAAGGACCTGGACAAGCTTGAGAAGTGGGCCTGTGCAAACCTCATGAGATTCAACAAGGACAAGTGCACCTGGGTCAAGGCAAATCTCAGTATCAATACAGGCAGGGTGATAAAGGATTGAGAAAAGCCCTCCAGAGAAAGACTTGGGGTTAATGGTGCATGAAAAGCTGGACATGAGCTGGCAAGAAGGCAGCTCAGAAGGCCAGCTGTATCCTGGGCTGCCTCAAAAGACGCATGGCCAGCAGGCTAGGGAGGTGATTCTGCCTCCTTACTCCACTCTGGTAAGACCCTACCTAGAGTATTGCATCAAGTTCTGGAATGTTCAGTACAAGAAAGTCATGAACCTGTTGGAGCAGATCCACATATTGGCCACAAAAGATGAAGGGATGAAAGAGCACCCCTCCCATGAGGACAGGCTGAGAGAGTTAGGGGTGTTCAGCATGGAGAAGGCTCAAGGGAGACCTTACTGCAGCATTTCCATGCATAAAAGGGGCCTATAAAAAAGAACAGAACAAACCTTTTAGTAGGTCCTGAAGTGATAGGACAAGGGGTTATGGTTTTAAGCTAAAGGAAGGGCATGTTTAGGCTAGATAACAAGGGAGACATTTTTTTGCTGTGAGGGTGATGAAACACTGACACGTTGCCCAGAGAGCTGGTAGATGCTCCATCCCTGGAAACAATTCAGGGCTGGGTTAAATCTAGTTGAAAATGACTCTGCTTACTTTTGGGGGGTTTGGACTAGGTGGCCTTTGAAGATTGCTTCCAACTCAAACTACTCTATGCTTCTCTTTCATGTCACCTTATAGAATCAAATGTGTGACAGCCTTCATTGGTATTCTTCAGAGTTGTCCCCAGGAAAGACTGGCACATTTGCTAGATGAGCTCTAACATTTTCCTGGCGGGTGTAAAGTTTGTCTCTGGAAGTTTTCACTAAACCTGCAGACTTCATAAAGCTATTGTAATTTGAGATGCATCATATTTTTATTGTGCTGCTGTGCAAACTCTGAAACCTGAGAGTGGTGATATGATGTCACTTTTAAGTTTCACAGTGTTGAAAATCAGACAGTATGCTGGAAAGCAGAGCTATTATGTAATGTTGCTTGTCATCTTTTTATGGCATGCCAGTGGCTGCAACAGTGTGCAGCATGGAGGGAACATCACTCCCATATTCCTTTCTCAGTCCACTTTTGTAGTGAAGAGCCAGTTGTATATTTTCTTGGTGTTTTTTCTTACCTTTGTGAATATTCTTTATCCTGTGGAAATGAAATATGTTAATTTGGTTACTTTATTTTCTCTTTTCAGCTAGTGGAAGTGTTAAAGATACCTTTGTTGGAGCCAGAAATGGACAATACAGGCTTTTAAAAATAGTCATTGACAATGGTTAGTCAAATTGTATTTTTTTTCTCTGATTCTTTTAGGTATTTTCTAGTTGTTTTAGTGATCTACTCATACACTTGTTTTAAAAAATCAAAACTCCACAAACCTTGATGACAGTAAGGTCTTTCATATACAGAAAGTAAGATTTATGTTTTGGTGATGCTAAGCTTTTCAGTACAATGCTACTCTATTTTTGCATTTGAATTTTTCTTCCAAATGTCATTTTGTATTGTACCAAGAACTGCTGTGTATTTCATATAGATAATATAAATGAGCTTACTAGTAGCTTTTTACTGAAAAAACAGTAGAGGAAAAAAAATTCCATGCCTGTGTAGTGTTTTGGCACACTGGTTACTTTCATTAGACAGATTCTAACACCACAGCTAGTCCCTTTATATGAAGTCTAAATGTTATTTGCCTTTTATGCTAGGATCAGCTACATATAGAAAATCCTGTTAAAGCAGATATTTAAGTAGTAATCTGGCTACATAGGAGATACCTTAAAAACATTGTAACTTTGTATAAATTTTCCAATCTAAAACTGTTTCTTAAATCTCATGTATATGTGTAAATATAAATTAGATAATTTCTTGCAGACCTCGAGTTTGATCTTTCACCTTGGCAAGTGATCAAGGCTGCAAACATTGCAAGATAGACTGCATATTTTTTTAATAGCAACGTAGAGTGACTGTATAAGACACTTTGTTTAGTAGAGTTGAGTTCATTCATTTACAACACACTGAAATGCCTTCTAGCTGGAGATAGATACGTGTATGTACATGTACGTACACATACATACTTTAATTGTGAGGTAGCTAAACTACTGTTACCTTCTTTGTGTTTCCATTTCTTAGGAAATCTGACAGTGTAATATTGCTTTCCTTACAGAAAGAAGGATGGGCAGGTCTTTGTGGTCAAGTTCTTACTAGCGCGAGTCAGCAAATACTGGCGTACCATTGAATTCTTGGTTTATATTCCCATTAGGCAAGTTAAAACAATATGCTACTTTTAGATATGAAAAGAAGCCAAGAAATAAAATATTGCTACTCAGCAGAAAACAGTCAAACTGACTTTGGCTGATCTGAGATAGTAAGAGATTTGATGCTGGGCTATTACAGAGTTCCTCCAACTGTACTTTTCTGTTTTGAGTCCAAGTGAGTACAAAGCCACCTAGAGTTCAGAACTGGTAACTACATTCCAGATCCTCTCATCACGGTGTAGGGCTTCGGCTGCTTTCCACCTGTCTGAACAACCCTTTCCCTGAGCTGTTCATGTTCTATGACTTGCTCTGAAGGCTTTCCCGTAGAGGCATTTATATACTGCTGTAATTTTGTCTAGACTTTTAGAAGTTAAGTCCTAGACTCTGAAAAGATGTTTTGTAGAATAGCTACTACCACGGTCCTCAAACTGTTGTAGAATCTCATATAAACAAGGTATTTCTGTTTTGATTGCAGAGCTAGCACTTACTGGGAAGCTGATAAATGTTTTGAAAGACACTATACTAATAGTTTGCTTTGGAAGCTGAGATATGATTTATAAATAAGAGAAAAATCTTGTTGCTGCAGCTGTTCACATAATTAAATCTCATCTGAAGAATTCTATACAGGCTTAAGCCAATTATACATAATAAACAACTTCAGTCATTTGAAGAGACTGTAGTCATGAAGCTGCATTAGAAACAGCTTTATCTACTTCCATAGTCAAGTTAAAGTGATTAGTGCTAGCATATTCATTCCAAACCCTTTTCACTGTTTAGCTGAGTTATTGACTCCTTATAATGAGTACAAACACTAATATATTGTAGCAAGAAGATCAGTAATTCTAATTCTAAAATTTAAAAGCTTGTTCTCATTATGCTTCTCTTTAGGTATTCTAGTTTAAAAGTAAACTAACTGGCAGAAGACAGTTTTTATTTTCCTTCTGTGTGCATTTTCCTAAAATCACTAATGTCAGTCTTGCCCCTTTAGATCAAAGAGCTTAATGATAACCAGCACATTACTGGGTTAAAATAAGTTAGGGTTTGAACATACACAGCTTGTTTAGGAGTTCACCCACTTTCATACTGAATATTCTGTATTTCCATTCTTTTGGACTTAATTATGAAAGATGAAATGTCTGACCAACTGTTCATTGTAATTACTAATTTTGAAAACCAGTATTAACTGTGTTGTGGCTAACGTGTAGCTTTGATTATCGGTTATAGAGCAGCTTGTTGTGGGAACCACTAGGCGGCCAGTTGGATCATGGGAAAAGGATTATGATTCTTTTGTCCTTCCCCTTCTTGAAGACAAGCAACCATGTTATATATTGTACAGATTAGATTCTCAGAATGCTCAAGGATATGAATGGATCTTCATTGCATGGTCACCTGATCACTCTCCTGTAAGTAACAGCTGTCAAAGACTTCATGTTAACAATTTTTCAACAGTGCCATTTGGTCTGAATCCTAGATATGAAGGAAAGGGATTTAAGAAGTGAAGCATTCCGCGACCTCCCCTTCACTTTCCCACGGGAAAACATCTTTCCTGAAGCTGTTATCAGTGGGTCTAGATGGAGTGCAGCTGATCCCATTTATTTGTAACCTGACCAGAGGAGACAAGACTGGTTTTGCCCAATTTGTCTATCAGTGTCTCATTGGCTGTCAGTGTCTCAGGAAGTCTCACGGAAGGATATAGGACAGAAATATCAATGAGTGTCATCATAGATAGAAGGATTATAGTGTGAGCCCAAGCTGTTATTCTGTTTGGCTTGCTGGCTGCCCATCTGACACTTGTGAATCTGTGACCTGCCACAAAATGCACTGTTTTTTAGGCAGTAGTTAAAGAACATGGGAGGAAACTGAGATTAGAGTTAAGGATTTCTTAGAAAAACTAGGATACTGTGTACAGTGTGTTGAGAATGTGAGATAAGGGAAGACAGAGGGTAAAGCTTTGCCAATATTCCTACTACTTTCACTCCCGTTTAGGAAATGGTAAGATATCAAGAGCTGCAATGCACGGAAGAGATGAGGTGGAAAAGATGAGAAAGGCATGAAGGTGGGACTGTTGAGGGAGTAAAAAGTGACTGTGTTAGATACAAGTTGATAGGAAGCAAACATCATTAGATCTTCTGCCCCCAGAAAATGTCACTTTTAAGCTCTGTAGTGGAACCAAAACTACCTGGTGTCACTATGAAATAAAAAAGAAGGGTGAGTTTTTTGCAGTCTACTCATTTGTTGTATCCATTAATACATAGAGCAGTGGCAAAAGATCTAAGCAGTTGTGGGTTTTCCCATTTAGCATTAGTAAAGATTATGTTGATTTAAATTTTTTCCCATTAAAAAAAAAGCACTCATACTCTTACTAAAGTTGCAATTTAGTTTTGGAATGATTTTGATAATTATGCATAGAAGAATGCCCTGAGAATTTAATAGTGTGTGTTAGTATCATCATCATTCTGTGGAGTTTACTCTTTATTAAGAACTACATCAGAATTCAGTTTCAGCACTTAAAATATTTGTTTGAGAAAGATGTCCATTAACAAATGGACACGGCACACCAGCATGGTCTGTGTACATCCAAAAAAACCCCAAACATCCAAAGAGCCCAAACCAAAAGAATGCTGTGTTATTATACACTAGTGATGTCATAAATACTTAGTGATTGCAATAATCATTAAGCAGTATCCATTAATTAATTTATTAAAGAACATGCATGGGCTGAAGTGGATCTACCCAAAAGGCTGTGAGCCCCGAACAAGGCTAATCACACCTCTTATATAGAGCTTGACAATACATAGGGATTTGGATTTCTAAAGACTTACTTTACATAGATAAAGTCCTGTAACTCCTGGGTCTTCACTGTCACCTTCTGGTCTTCCAACAACAGTGCTGCCACATCTCCTCCTTCTAGTTGATTCTTCTTGTTGGTTTCCAGCCAATCTTGAAGCAAGTGAGAATTTTTATCTTGGTCTCTCCGTACCCAGCGGCTGTGTCTGGCAGCTGCAATTTTATCTGAGCTTAGGGCTGTACCAATACCTATGTTAATTAAAACACTTTTATTTATGTCTAAAAACCTATCTCTTGTGCTAAAACCTATCTCTTATGCTACTGGGAAAATTTACTAACAGAGAAATTCTAACAGAAAAAAAGAAGCACTTAGTGAAAAACAATTAATGAAAAACAATTATTGAATCATAGAATGGTCCAGGCTGGAAAGGACCTCCAGAGGTCATCTAGTCCGACCTCCCCGCAGTCGGCAGGGACATCCTCAACTAGACTAGGTTGCCCAGGGCAATCTAAAGAGCAAGGAATGAAAACGCAAAACAAAGCACTGAGGTTACAGGAATCTCCTTACTTCATTAGGTTCGTCAAAAAATGTTGTATGCAGCAACCAGAGCAACACTTAAAAAAGAATTTGGAGGTGGTCATATTAAGGATGAAGTATTTGGAACCGTACAGGTACGTTTTTCCATTCTACAGTCAGCACTTTGAATATAGTAGCTGATGTCAGTGGTATGAATTTGTGGTGTTTCTACTCTTTTTAGATTAAGGGGGAAAAGAGTTTGTCACAACCCAGCTTCCTGAGGCAACCCTGGGCAGTGGTGGGGATCATTCTAAGATTCAGAAATTCCCTCAGAGTAAATTGAGGTGAACTGACACCAACCAGCTGATAAGTTAGGTTCGTTTGGTCCAATGAAAGTTCTCAGTCACTTGCATCACTTTAAGGATGCTTTGGTGGACCAGAGGAGAGGGCAAATGGGAAGAAAAAGGAGAGGAAAAAGTAGTGAGAGTGAGTAAGAGACAAAGGTATCACCACCCTCAGTTACAGTGATGCCTCACGGGCATAGTCCAAGTTCTTGGTCGTGGGTGTACATCTAGCAACATCTTCTGTGGTAGGTGCAACATCACTTTGTAGCCTTTTGGTGGTGGTGGGTATCTCTCCAAATCGTAAAGAGGTGTGCACAGGTGAGGTGTGCAGAGTCTGTCATCTACTTTTCTGTAGCACTGTTGCCGTGGTTTTAAAATAAGGAAAGGGAAATCCTGCTTCCACAGAAACTCTCTTTTCACTGTTAAACCATCTCCAGGCCAGCAGCTCTCTTTGGGAGCTATTAAGGGCCATCAAAACTATCACCCTGTCTATTCAGACCAGGTATTGTCACAACTTGTTTGAAACAATACAAGGTTGGGAAAGTCATTAAGGGCCATCAGCCAGGCCCTGCCTGGACATTATTTGAGGGGACAGAAGATTGAGTTAAAAGCTATGTGTATTATTCCAATGTTTAAATGTATTTGCTCTCATTTGAACAAGTAACTAAGTGTATTTAACAACTTCAGCCTAAGAAGGCCTTGCTTCAAATGGTTATGAAACTAAATAATCTGAGAATAACGGGAGCATCTCTTAATCTGACTCCATGGGGGTGAATACTCTAAAATCTGTAAGGCCAACTACCTTGTCCTTAGGTAGCATTTGTGTCTCAGATAGGAAACTACCTATAAGCTACCAGTCTGAGCATATATTTTTTAAGAAAATATATTTTTAATTATTATTATTTGTTAGAATAACAAATTGAATTGTAGCAATTCTCTGAGGTTTTGTCTAAGAAGGCTGAATAATGTCATGCACACAGTCTTCATTAATGCTAAGTTTTTAATTAGCAAGGTAATTTGAGACATTGTGGAAATGCTTCCCATGATAGAATTGGGTGCAAGAGCAGCCCAGTGGAGCCTGCTGTACTGGAAGATGAGCTGAATTTGCAAATGCACCTACACTTGTTCACCTGCACCATTCAAATAAAACTACCATAACTGTACAGGAGGTAACTGGGATTTTTATGCTTCATAGAACATCTTTGAAGAAAGCTTATTGCCAAAAAATGATCGATATTGATATTGTGCTTTCAGGATGATGTTTCATTGAATGGATATAAAAAATACTTGATATCACAGTCCTCCCCTGCGCCCTTGACTGCAGCAGAAGAGGAACTTCGACAAATTAAGATTAATGAGGTACCAACAATGTCTTCTACCATAAGTGGGAAACTGGGTTCAGAGTTCCAAACTTACTGCAGGGAAAAAGTCCTTCTAGGGGGTTGAAAGTCTTTATAAGGTGGAAAAAAAGGTAGAACAGAAAATGGACTTTTTAAAGAAAGTTGTAGCGGATGAGAATATAAATTTATTTCTCAATTGAGACTGCAGGATGCTGATGGGTTGCTCAGAGTTGAAGTGACATCATCATGCTGAGTTTGCAAGGCCTACTGTCTGAGTCAGAAGTCTCCCAGCTGCAGAACTTAATTATTGCTGTGTCAGTGTGAGCTGAAATTCCGCCACCCCCTCCCCAACTTGGGCCCTTAACATGCTTTTAATATCTCTGGATGTGCTACATTGTGAAGGGTGACTGAGCTCTGGCACAGGTTGCCCAGAGATGTTGTGGTGCCTTCATCATGGAGATACTCAAAAGCTACTTGGACAGAGACCTGACAGAGCAGGAAGGTTGGACAAGATCATCTGTGGATGATCCACATGATGATCCACATGGATGATCCATCCAACCTCAACCACTCTGATTGCTCAGGTAACATTTCCTATGGTGGCAAAAGTTGTAGAGAAAACACAAAATAGCAATGTGTTGCAGTGATTGTCAGGACTATTTCAGCAGCCTATTCCTAGAGGAAATGTGTTTAGCTTCCAGCACCAGTGCACTTTGCTTTTGCTGTAACTTTGTTGTTTCCTTTTAGTCCAATGGTGTCTTTTATTATTTTGTACATCTAGCTTTGATTAATCCAATGTTGCAATGCATTCATTGTCAGCAAACACTGCATTTTATTTGAACTACATTTAAACACCCCACTAATGAATGTAAAACTTCTGTGGTATTGATGATCACTTCTGGTATTAGTATTATTTCTTATGCACCATGTGCCTTGTGCTTAACATGTGGGCTTATATGGTATGTGCTGTTATGAAACCTCAGCAGCAATAGCTGTGCTTTTCAGAGATACTGCCATCCACTAGTTTATTCTGATACCCCTATAGATTGTGTGGGGAAGGCAGAGAAAAGTAATTAAGTCATTTGTCAGATTCTCCCAAAGCCAACCATATCCCAGAAAGCAAAACTGCATCCTGGGCTGTATCAAAAGAAACATAGCCAGCAGATCAAGGGAGGTAATTCTCTTCTACTCACTCTACTGCACTCTGGTGTGGCCCCACCTGGAGTACTGCATCCAGCTCTGGAATCCTCAATGTAGTAAAGATGTGAACCTTTGTACCAAAACCTTTATAACTTTGTACCAGAGTTCAACTTAGAGCTTTCTCACTGACTCTTGGGCCACTTTTCCCTCTGATAGTTGTGTTGGCTCTGCAAAGACAGCTGTTTGAGAGATATGAAACCGTTTTCAGGTTAGCAAGCAAACATGCTCTGTAAATTGTAAAATGCAAATCTGTTGTCTATGGAGATGCTGTTTCAGAGTAGTTTATTCTCAGAATAGCTGCTGCTTACTTGATGTAACCCTGTGCAATGCATTTATCATTAGTTACCATATGAAAAGAAATCAAATGCTGGCAAAAGTTTCTGTTCACATCTCAACTGACTTGTGTTCCAGGTACAAACGGACATTGGTGTAGATACCAAGCATCAAACGTTGCAAGGAGTAGCATTCCCCATTGCTAAAGAAGCTCTTCAAGCTTTGGAGAATTTGAAAAATAAGAAACTCAATTATGTACAACTGGCAAGTATAAAATACTTTTTTTATAGTGAGTATAAAATAAATTGCCACACATTAAACAATGTGCTTTGGTGCATTTGGGTCAGAAAGGACCTTAAAGATTACCTAATTCCAACCCCCTTGCCATAAGAAGAGACACTTACACTAGACAAGTTTGCTCAACCCTTATAAATTATTGAATTCTTAGACTGTTGAATTATTGAATTATTAATTATTTTTGCCCCATCCCGTTGTGTTCTCTGGTTTGCTTTCTGTGTATTAACTATATTCAGGTTTGCTTCGTTAACAGCAAATTGATATGAAAAATGAAATTATTATTTTGGCCAACACACTTCATACTGAAATTAAGGACTTGCCAAAAAGAATTCCAAAGGATGCTGCACGTTACCACTTTTTCCTGTATAAGCATGCACATGAAGGAGATTATTTGGAATCCATAGGTAAGACAAAAATGTTCCCAATATGAAATTTAGTTGGCTTGTTTCAAGTACTTCAGTGGTTTTGAGAGAGAAAGATGTGTCATAAAAGTAGGGTCTATCAGCATGAGCATTTCAGAGTCATTTGGTTGTGAAATTGACTTCTGAAGAGTCCTTACATTAGAAATCAATGAGCGATCCCTTTTGATTGTGAACACTCATAGACTGGTCATCATGTGAAAACATGAAAGATTCTGGCCATTCTCTCATCCTCCTCTTGAAATGAAATACTTGCTGAAGCAAAGAAGATCCAGGCTGGTGTTAAAAGTTTCCCTTTCAGACTGAGTAGTTGATTTGCAGTGCCTCTCTGCTGTAAGTAATTTCTGATACAGGCTTTGACAGAGTGTAGTTATGGTCTGATTTATGTTTTGGTTTTTGGTGTCTTTTTTTCTTTGCAGTTTTCATCTACTCCATGCCAGGATATACCTGCAGTATACGAGAACGAATGCTCTACTCCAGTTGCAAAAGCCCACTATTAGAAATTGTAGAAGGACAGTTGTGGATGCAGATAATTAGAAAGGTAAGTACACTGGGTGTACTGGTACTTTCTCCATCTTCCTGTTCCCTTCTTAATTATCTAGCTATAATTGTCTCTGCTACCACCTTCTCTAAACAATGAAAAGTGTTGTGTAACTATGAAAGTTTGTCATGAAGAAGAAATATTTGGTGATAAAGCATGTACTTGTCACAGCAATACCATGGCTGGCAAGTCCATGAAGTGCTATAGTCAGCAGCCATGAAGTGTTGAATGCTCAACAGAGCAGAGTGAAAGCATTTCTATGAATTCTGAATTCCTGCAATTTAAAAAAGTGGTGTTTGCCTTGAGGACAGTATTTTCTTTCCATTCAGGTTTATATGCTTAAAACATTGTAAAAACCCAAACTATCCCTCCTTTTTTGTTCATTTACAACTTACCTTAGCTTTTCCCTAGCTTTTGAATGCTTGCTGAGTTGCAGAAGCCAGCTAATCAGATGGATTGTTTGTACTCCTTCCCTTCTATCTCAAGAGACAACAATATGTATGCACATTGCTTTTACAACTAGTATTTAAAGGATGTTTTAGTGAAAAAAAAAATGTGGAGATGACGTTGGGACAATTGAAAGTGTTTTATTTTAGAAAGGAGAATGAAGTAAGGGAATTGTTGTTGTGAAAGATCCACATGCTGCATTCTTACATTAAGGAAGCTACTTTACATATATGTAAATAAGCACTTGTGCCCACACAGAATGTGGCCTCCTAGTTAGTATTAACATGTACAGTGTGCTAAAGCTTGGGACAGAGGAAGTTTCTTGGCATAGGTATTGTGTAGTTGTGATTATATTTCAGGAAAAACACCTTTAAGTCAAATCACACTGAATACTGGCAAGAGCAGGGTGGATTCTCAGAAAAGCTATCCAGGATTTCTTGGGGAAAGATTTCATGCTAGACTCTGTCCATTATTGCACATACAGTTTTAGCATTTAGATGTGGGTTTAATATAGGATTTAGAGCTTCAGCAAAAGTTTGAAATGTTTTTAAATATGTTTTTTAAGGTGGATATGTTAAAAACTGTTGTGTTGTTGTTTTTTCTTTTTTTTCCCCAGATTGAAATAGATAACGGTGATGAGTTAACTGCTGACTTTCTTTATGAAGAGGTTCACCCAAAACAGCATGCTCACAAACAAAGTTTTGCTAAACCAAAAGGTCCTGCAGGGAAGAGGGGAATACGAAGACTGATCAGAGGTCCAGCAGAGACTGAAACACCTAGTGATTAGAAACTCTTCTTTGCATTTATTTTAAAAAGTATTACAGTAAGAAATTGAATTCTGGCTTTTGATAAATGAACTGAAATCATTCCATTCATAGATGCTAGGAAAAAAATGGCTCTTTCTACTCTTCTGACCTCAACACTTTTTATATTGTTACATGATTATATTTGTTGACAATGTTGTATGACATGTGGAAGAACTAATTATTTTACAGCTAGAAGGTGAGAATTAAGCTAGTACCCCTTTATTTGAAATTAGAAACCATTATTTAACAGCTGTACATGTGATCATAAACTTTGCAGACTTGAGACTATTAAGCTCCTGTATTCTGTGGGTAAGTTGCAGCTGCATGCCTAGGTAACAACCCTGTACTGAGTAGCTTGTTAAAACCTGTAAGACTTTCCATGTGAGAAGAGTTGAAGGACTATATGGCCTTTTCCCAGAGTAGAAGGTTTTCTGCTGGTTTTGACATGATGCATTGTTGGGTTTTGTTGTTGTTTGGTTTGATGGAGGGTTTTTCGTGTAATAGAAAAGATAAACTAAAATCAGTTATCTATCAATTAATCTAAGTGTTCAAGAGTAGTTGCATATTTTCCCATACAAAAACTTGGTCATTTCAAATTTATAACTAATTTAGTGGAATTGTCTTTTAAAGAAATCTGACATAAAACCTCTACAGCTTTTCCAGATTTTAATACCACTTGTAAGCCTCGCATATTAAGTACTAAATGACCAAGTAAAAGGTGATTAAAAGTGCATGAGTTAGGACGTTCAGTAGATTATGGAGCTGCTTTCAAAGCAAATATGCTTAAAGTTACCAATAAATAATTGATCATCTGTGCACTCAGATCTAGAACTGTAAGCTCAGTGAAAGTTGAAACAGACTTTCTTCATCCTGGTGAGTTGAGATCCTAGTGTGCTTGCAATATCAGTCTTAACTTTCAAGCTGTTCTGAAAATTACATTTCCTGAATGATTGAACTTTAATAGTATATTAAATCCATAACAAAATCCAGCTAGGTCTTGAATGTCTGCTGACAGCACCTGGTTAGGATCCCCCCCCCCCCCTATTTTTCATTTTTGCAAATCAAGTATTGGATGACCTTAAGTTATTTCTAATTCCCCAGTATGGATTTTCTTTTTGGTGTCATCTATGTGAGCTTTGTGGGGTTTGAATTAATTTTTTTCTTTTTTAAAGCTACATGTGAGTTTCAATTTCACTGCATATTGTAGGTGCTGGCTGTACACATTATGTAGCTGAATCATGTGTTTACCTGGTGGAAGACAGATTTTAGCCTAGATTTTTAGGGAAATAGTGCTTTGATGCCACTACTTCCTGATAAAATGTATCTTATATATTGTTCTGAGTTGCTAGCTTGTTATTGACATCTGAGATTGCACTACATAATGTGAAGATTGCAATAGCTATTGGTTTTACTGTGGTTATATGCAGTAGAAATTTGACACCTCACCAATTTTCATTTAATCTTACACACTACATCAAGCCAATTCAATAGTTCTTGATCTTCAGCTAATCTGCTTGCCCTTAACTACTGAGTCCCTTTTTTGCCTTTAGGGCAAGGAGATGGTCTTTGAAGTGTTTCTTCTGTGTACTGCCTGTCAGGACTGTGTCACTGAACGTGTGCAGCTCACTGTACACTGTAATTAAATGTGGATTTAGCTGAACTCTGAATCGTTTTAGCACCCCTAAGTCACTTTTGGTTTTCTAAAGAAAACCTTTGAGTATAGCAGTTACAAATTACTGCTATAGGGTTTTTTTTGTCTGAATTGAGTATTCCTACCCATGCATCAGCCATAGCAAGAGTGCTCATGTATTTTTACACATAGGAGCCAGAAATGAAGTTCTTCACCTTTTTACTACCAAATGTTTTAAATAATTAACAGTTTGACCTGATATGGTTATGTGCATGTGATGTTTTGTTGGGGTTCTTTAGCTAATCCTGCCCAAGGTAGACACAGATAGGAAGTACCAAGCTTAATCTGGAAGATAAAAGAGAGCTGGTTGAGTGATAATGTGAGGGTGTTTGGAATGAGGCACTTTTTGAGTTCAGCCCAAACCAGTTCTCTTACTTGAAAACGTTCTATGTGGGTGTACAAACCCCTGACCAGCTGGCATAAAGTCATGTCCTGACCATATTTCCCCCCATCACCTTTCCTGTGAAGTCTTGCACTGCCTCTCCAGGCCTCTTGCAGCTATTCACCTAAGAAAGCAATAAAACGCATCTGATCTTTTAGTGAGATGTGTCACATTTACATCTGCATGGTTGCCTCACACAACACTACTACTGTTAATGAATGTTCAGAACCAGCACAAAATGAGGGCATTAATGAAAGTTATAACTTGTCTCTGGTCACTTCATAGTTGAAAGTGTCCATTCAAATTGTTGCTGGCCTTCATAAAGCTAAAAAGCAATGCAGCTGCTTGCGGTGACTCACAAGCTATCAAATAGTTAATTAACAGGTAATTATTTTTGAAATGTTTAACATGTTCATGATGCAAGGTAGGGAGATTTTGATCTTTTAAAACACTCCTGTCGGGTTTGCAAAACTAATCAAGGTAATAATTGCTCTCTTATTTGGATAAACACATTGATAAAAGAAACTTTTATGGTGTCTGTATATTTAATGTAAACCACCTTCAATTCCTAAAGGTAACTGTTTACCATATCTATTTTGTAATTTACTTTATAAATAAAGATTGATGCTTTAGGTTGGTGTTGTCTGAATCAATCTCTTTGACAAAAGATCTGTATTCTAACATCACAATATGTGGGGCTAGAAAGCGTGACAGAAGACGAGGTTGCAGGATGTGAGATGGGCAGTGAGCAGAAACACGTCTAGCTTTTGCCAGAAGCAGCTACTTTCCTGTTGCCTTATGGAGCAGAAGAGAGGCCTCCATAGCAGGATCCAGGTGTGTTCATCTTTTCAGATTTTAACAATAAGCCACTTCAGAATCTTCTTTTAGAATGCTGAAGTCATGGAATCATAGAATGCACTAGGTTTGAAGGAACCTTTAAACGTTGGTGAGTCCCATCTCCCTGCTTACTAAGAAGGGTTATCCCCAACTAGATTGGGTTGCTTAGAGCCCCATCAAGCCTGACCTTGAATGTCTGCAGGAATGGGGACTTCACCACCTCCCTGGGAAACCTGTTCCAGTGTCCCACCACCCACATAATAAAAAACTTCCTAATGTCCAATCTAAACCTACCCTTAGTATGAAACCATTGCCCCATGTCCTTTTGCTACATGCCTTTGCAAATAGTCCTTACCCAGCTTTGTTACAGGCCTCCTTCAGGTACTGGAAGGTCACTATAATGTATCCCAAGAACCTTCTCTTCTCCAGGCTGAACAAGCCCAACTCTCTCAGCCTGTCTTGGAAGGAGAGGTGCTCTAGCCCTCAGATGGGTTTTGTGACCCTCATCTTGACCTGTTCCATCAGGTCCATGTCCTTCTTGTGCTGAGGGCCCCAGAGCTGGACACAATACTCCAAGTGAGGTTTCAACAGAGCAGAGTGGCAGAATCTCCTCTCTCGATCTGCTGGCCACAGTTCTTTTGATGCATTCCAGGATGTGATTTGCCTTCCAGGCTGCAAGTGCACATTTTTGGCTCATGTCCAGCTTTTCATCCACCAGTAGCCCCACAGGGCTGCTCTTAATCTCCTCATCCCCCAGCCTGTATTGATGAGGGTTGTCCTGACCCAGATGCTGGACCTTGTCCTTAGCTTTGTTCAACCTCATGAGGTGGATTGGTAATTTACTAGTTCTATTGTTACTTGTTCGGCATGAGGGAGTATAATTAAACTATTCAAATTATGTTGTTCCAGTAAAGTATTTGTCCAAAGTAAAGGTAGCTTGTTTTAATTCTTCCTATTGCCCCAAAATTCAAGCTGGAAAGTACATTTAGTGACTTGGCTTTTGACTGTCCTGCCAACACATCCCCATGGCAAAACCAGTAATATCACAGTTTTGCAGTCAAAAGAAGGAAAGCTGAAGATGCATTGACCTAGAATTTGAGAGAAATTTAATGCCAAATGCTATACAGGGTCAAATTAAGAGACTTTGTATCCTTTTCAATGTTAAATCAGCTGCAAACTGTACAAAGCCATCATCCTAATGCAGTATTTCTACATGTGTTCTGGTTTTGCCTTCTTTCCTCAGCAGCCACTAATGGTTCATGTCCTGGCCCTGGGGCTGTGCAGGGAGCTCTGGTCTCACTCACAACAGAATAACACATTAGGAAAGTTGGAAGGGACCTCAAAAGATCATCTAATCCAACCCCCCTGCCAGAGCAGGATCACCTATACCAGATCACACAGGAATGCATCCAGGTGGGTCTTGCATATCTCCAGAGAGGGAGACTCCACAACTGCCCTGGGCAGCCTTTTCCACTGTTCTGTCACCCAGAACACTGGAACAGCTATTGTTACCTCCTGCTTACCTTCTTTGAAGAAGTATGGATCCTAGGAGAGTTTAATGTTTCTGCAGGGAGTAAATAAATTAGAAGCAATCTACTCTTACCCCCTGTTAGGGTCTATAGGCACTGACTTTAGTGTATGAAGGCCTTAAAAAAAAACCTCAACAAAAATCCCAAATAAAGGGGTAGGGGAAGATCTTTCTTACCCCTGTGTGTGTTTAACAAAAATTGCCACCTGAGTTGTCCAGTTTTACCTAGTTCCCTAACACCTCACATTTTCATTCCTAACTAGAATAACCCTAAGTGAGTTCACTTTTTGTTTCTTCCTGTATGAAATGGTTACTAATGTGCATCATTTTCAGTGGCAAGGGAAAGCTAATGTCAAAACAGGTGCTAACAGCAGCACTGCAAATAGCCTTGGTCTAGTATGACAGAAGAACAGGAATTCACCTGCTTGTAGCTAAGACTCTCCTAATGCTTAGAACATCACATCTGGTGCATAAACAAAATTGTTCTGCCACACAGAGGTGAACAATGCTGACACCCTGGTGAGTTGCTACAACAAATACATTTCAGGACAACACTGTGGATGTATTCTAGCTCCAGGGATAGGAAAAATCAGATGTGACCTAATAAACTTTCACAGCTGGAAATGTTTAAAACTGAAGAACGGCTTCAGCAGATTTTTTTGTCTGATTTAGCTTTATAGCAGATTTTTCTCCATGAGGCCAGGATAAGAGCTGTGCAGCTTTATTCCAGGCAGTGAGGTTTGCAAAATGTCATTATCAGAAATGCAAGCAATGAAAAATGACTGTTGTGTCCAAGACTGCAAGTTTGAATAGCAGCAATAATCATCTGCAGCAATAATGCTGAGTCTTAATTTACACCAACAGCTTTTTACAATTTATGCTCAATAGAACCAGAAGCTGTTTAGGTAGACACCTTTTTCTAAATTAAACTCTTTGAAAAAAGAGGTACAGAATGAGTTAACATCCAGAGATTAAATGACATAAAAACAAGTGTTAGAAATCACACGCTTGCACAAAGATTTTAGGTAGAGAGTTCTATATCCCCATTAGATCATTTCTCAGTGTTTCCCTTTCCACTGATAATCATGGAATTTCAAATTCAGCTGTAAGCCAGACTATTTTCCTACCCCTAAGCTGTCAAGAGAAAGTTCATGAGGTGCAATAAAGATTTATATGAGAATAACCTCTTTCATTTACAATGGTAGTATTTGCATACCAACTTAGTTCCAAGTATCTGGAATCTTACTAGCCACTTTTATTCCATTTTTAGACTGCTTTGATCTGTCAGTGTTTCTATTTTAGAAGGTTTTCCATGATGCTTTTTTTAAAGCATATTTTAACAGTTATTAATATACGATCTTTCCCCCCCCCAAAAAAAAAGCCTAATGATTTGACTAAGGAAAACACAGAATTAGTCTTAAAAGAATGAGTATGGAGACAGACTGAGAGAATTGGGGTTATTCAGTCTGGAGAAGAGAAGGCTCTGAGGAGACCTTATTGTGGCACTCCAGTATCTTAAGGGGGCCCCTTTAACAAAGAAACCATCTGTTCTTATAATCCATATGGAATCTTCTCCTAAACTGTAAAACATTCAAAGTAGCTTAGAGCCTTCTTATGAATAGAAATGAAAAGATTTGTCATCACAGAGTTCACTGGAAAAAAAGCCCTATGTATTTTTCCATTTGCGCTGCAAGACAATTATTTTGCTTGAATATCCTTGAAATCAAGGTCAGCCTACAGCCTTTGTTGAAAAATAGTCCCCTTCACGAACACTAGCTGTCCATTCACACTGATATGAACTCTCAAGTTAAAATGTTAAATAAAGGTTGTTTGAAATGGGTGCTACTATTGGTTTTCCCTGTAACGAAAACGTCATTCATATCCATTAAATGGTTTTGTCTTCAATAAGAAAAGGTCTACTACACCTGATCAAAAAGCAAATAGGTGACAATTAATTTTACTCTGTTACTGTCACATGTCTTTGCAGCAGATGACACTTGGAAATTAAAAGAATCTAACAGATTCTCATATGGAAATGTATTTTAAAAAGCTGTGGAGAAGATGGACCAGCACTTCAACTTACCAATACAAAAGAAGTTTTCTCATGTTGAAGGCCCAGTGTTTAAGGATATTTGAAAAGACTGCTCAAGTTAAGAAAAACAGCACAGTGCTTACAGGCCAACCACACACCTTACCTGCAGACCAGAAAGTTCTGGAAAGCAGAAAAGATGATGATATTGCACTAAATACTAATAAAACATTTGCCACCGGGTTCTACTCCATTACAAAAGCATTTGTGTATTAGAAGAAAAATGTATCAAGATTTTATCTCTTGTAGATGCTGCTGGACCTGCAAGAGAACAGACAGAAACAGAAATAACTGATACTGTAACCACACAGACACATACACACACACTGAAAATAAGCCTTTAAGGACTACATACCATCTTAATGTCTGGCCTTCTGTTTTTTTTCTCATTCAGACACTGACCAGCAATTGAATACATTCTATGAATTGAAGGTGCATCCCAGTCACTCATCTTTTCATCAACATAATCCTCAATAGTTGCTTCCTCATCCTCGATTTCATCTTTGATACTTAACTAAAAAAGAGTTTGACCCAGTGAGCAGATAACATTGTAAGAATTAGAACATTATGTATTCCACACTGACACTTTGAAAACTTGATGTTTAGTGTTCACTTCTTCTCAACCACTCTGACAAACAATGACAAGGGTTCAGCAGCACAATTAATTATCAATATCTGAAGGAACAGCCTATGAGACTATAAATGAATGATACATTACACAGTATTTCTAATTGAATTAAAACAGAATCATAAAGCTATTTTCATTAAGATGCTTCACACAGCTTTAGCTTTCTCCTAGTTCAAGGCTCAGTTTCCTAGTATTGCCACTTTTTTAACAGAAGCATCATGATTACCATGAAGTGTTCATGTTTAGTTAATAATCCACAAATATGCAAGCCTAAGTGTGAATAATTTTCTGTCAACTTTATGAAGCCTCTTTCTGTAACCTAATGCCTTCTGCCACCAGTCTCAGAGGCTGCTGTATCTATTCTAAAGGAAACTTCTAGTCTGAAAAAAAATAAAAAAATCTGACTGGTTTAATTCAAAGCTCTCCAGCTCCAACACACTTCAAAATGTGTTATCTGTAATCACAAATACTGTTTGAGGAACACCTAAGACATGTCAGCCTGGTAAATGAAGTGAGAAATACAAGTCAGTGAACAGAGAGAGGTCTTCCTGTTTCCTCTATGTGCCAGTCTGAAATTGCTGACTAACTACCCGAACATACTCAAATCTAAGGATGTCACATTATCTCACACTGACCATTCAGCTTCAACAAGGCCAAATGCCAGGTCCAGCACTTGGGTCACAACAAACCCAAGCAATGCTACAGGCTTGGGGAAGTGCGTCTGGAAAGCTGTCTAGCAGAAAGAGATATGAGGGTTCTAATCAACAAGCAGCTGAATATGAGCCAGCAGTGTGCCCAGGTGGCCAAGAAAGCCAATGGCATCCTGGCTGGTATTATCAATGCTCTGTCCAGCAGGAGTAGGGAGGTGATTGTCCTCTCGTACTCAGCTCTGGTGAGGCCACACCTCGAGCACTGTGTCCAGTTCTGGGCACCTCAATACAAGAGAGATGTGGAGGTGCTGGAGTGAGTGCAGCAACAAAGCTGGGGAAGGGCCTGGAGAATAAATCTCACAAAGAGCGACTAAGGGAGCTGGGGCTGTTTAGTTTGAAAAAGAAGAGGCTGGGAGGAGTAGGGGAGACCTCATTGCTATCTACAACTGCCTGAAAGGATGTTGAGAGAGGCTGGTGCTGGTCTTTTCTCACAGGTAATTAGTGATAGAACAAGAGGGAACAGCCTTGAGCTGCGACTGGCTAGGTTTAGACTGGACATTAGGAAAAATTTTTCACAGAAAGAGTGGTCAGGCATTGGAATGTGCTGCTCAGGGAGGTGGTGGAGTCACCAACCCTGGAGGTATCTAAAGGTCATTTGGATGTGGTACTTGGGGATATGGTTTAGGGGTGAACTTTGTATAGTAGGGTTAATGGTTGGACTTGGTGATCCTGAGGGTCTTTTCCAACCTGAATGTTTCTGTGATTCTCTTCATGCTCCAAAGAAGTACTTTACAAAGATAAACAGTACCAGTAAAATCAGGCTTTATATTCTTTTTCAGATCCTACCTCTGAAAAAGCCTGCTTCAAAAAAACACAAAATCAAAACCTCAAGATTAATTTGACAGGGACCGAGTCCTCCAAGGTCTTTGTAGAGCTCTACAGCACCACTCCAGAATATACGACATAGAGGGGGAAAAAAAAAAATCAAATAACAGTACACAGGTATTACTGCTGTGAAGAAAGTCATCTGCTATCAAACAAATGGAACAAAACCAATTCACATCTCAATGCTCTTTCATACTTAGTAAATTAGTATGAAAACTTTGTTAAAAATATTCTAGGAAAACCTTGGATTAAGTAGTTCAGAATTTAATTTTAAGCTAATTAAAATTTAATTTTTAGGCTACAAATTTAATTTTTTTAGCCTTGTAAGATTTTTTTTTTAGTTCAGAGTGAGACATTTGTTTTGTAATTAGTAGTCTGAAATACTGAATAGTAAAAATGCAAATGAAATTCAACCCACCCTTCACCCTGCAAAAAGGCCTTTACATTTCAAACTTCCCTAAGGTTAAAGACACAGGTATTTGAAAATTATTAGTAAAGTTGAAGAAGATGAAAATTGATACAGGAATGATAAGAAGTATAAAGAACCATGAAGAAACAACTGAGATGAAAAGTTTAAAATGTTCTGGTAAATAAGGAACAATCAGAGTATCTGGGTATAATGGAAGTATGCTTAAAGGGTAATAGCATTAAAATAAGTATGAAAATGAAAAGAATTACAGTATCAGAATGGAAGAAGACGATCTTGGGGACTGAACAATATCCTACCAGCCAAGAAATAAAAGTTTCAGCCTCACCTCCAAGACAAACATTGTTAGAAGGACTATTTTCATAACTATGTATTTTGATGACTAATTTGATTGTCTCAGAACCTGTTAACTGACTGATTTAATACAAAGTGATCCTGGATCAGAGGGAGCAGGTGAAAGGGAAGAGAAAGCAAAAGGAACATACCAGTAACTGTGGTTCCCGTTTTTCATCTACTGGAGGAAGACCTGTTATTATTTCCAGTAAAACCTAGAAGAAAAAAAAAAATCAGAAAGAAAATGAAACTTAGAATAACCCTCATCATATGTACTATTTACCAAAAAGGAGTGTGACCCCCCAATCTTTAAAAAAAATTCAAAATATATATAAAAAATAATTGTTTGCAGGATCTATATTTGTCCAAAGACAGCTCTGTTGTTCCCACCTTTATTTTCACTAGCAATGTGGCTTATGAATTTCAATGCAAGTTTTTCTGCCATTGTGTTGCTTCAAAACAAGAAGAAAGGACATCCAAAGTATTCAGAAGCAGTGTCTAGCCTACCTCCTCAAGAAACTAAATGCCTTGAAGGATGTGGTCAATAACAATTAGGATCTTGGATCTATTCAGAATGGATTCAATATCCTCCCAAATGTTAAACTCATGTCTTTTCTGTACTCAGCTTTAATGCTAATCCCACGTGGACAGCATACTTTTACTGCTTTACTCTTTATTTTGGAACATTTCCTTAAAAAAATATTTTTTCCCAGCCAGAGTTACATTTTTTGGCAATATTATGCAAGAAGAAACAATGTTCCACACCACTTCAAACTACATTTAGCAGGAACTTGGACTGTTATTTCACTTCAATCTTTCACATGCAAATTTACATTTTAACATCATTATTGTACCTATTAGCAAATTTACTGTTTTCATCAACGTGTTCAAATTATTCTAAATGTATCAAAGTTTAGAAACACTATCTTAAGAGCACATCTGTTGAGGAAAAGAAAGATGGTGAGGGACTTTTCAAGTTGCTGGGTAGGGATAGGACTAGGGGGAAGGGAACAAAATTAGAAGTGGGTAGACTCAGATTGGATATTAGGAAGAAGTTCTTCACCATGAGGGTGGTGAGACACTGGAACAGGTTGGCCAGGGAGGTGGTGGAAGCCCCATCCCTGAAAGTTTTTAAGGCCAGGCTGGATGGGGCTCTGAGCAACCTGATCTAGTGTGAGGTGTCCCTGCCCATGGCAGGGGTGGTTGAAGCTGGATGATCTTTGAGGTCCCTTCCAACCCTGACAATTCTGTGATTCTGTGAAAAGAGAAATGATAGGTCAGAGTGGATTATTTCATTTCTGATAGTTTTGATTTTGTATGCTTTTAGCATTTACAAAACTATACTGCTTCTCACATTCTACTTACTACTCCAAAACTGAAGATATCAGCTTTAGGTGTTATCTCTCCTCGCAAAGCTTCCGGTGCCATATAGGCTGCTGTTCCAACAATCCTTTCAGTCATGATTGTTTGTGTGAATGATACAGATGCTCTTGCAAGTCCAAAGTCAGAAATTTTGGGCATATATGTATCAGTTAATAAGATATTTGCACTGGAGGAAAGGAGAGGGGGGGGAAGAAAAAAAAATAAAAATTCCAAATCAGTACAGTAATAGTGTAGGCTTTATAACAGAATAACAACTCTTTAATAACAAAAAGCAAGCTGCTATTTTGACTGTTTCTTGAAATCCAAGATAGTTATTTGATATTCATTTAACAAAAAACATAAGTTAATTTTGTTTAAAATTGCTCAGTTTCAAAATTAGTTGCTCTAAATAAACTGGTTGCCTGGATCCATCCATGTGTTTTCTTGTGCATGCATTAAACAAACAAGTAAACACACACACAAAACAAAAAGGGAAAAACCAAACACACTCTCTCCCCCCAAATCCTACACACACTAAAATTTCTTGTAAGACACTAATCGTGTAACACCCATGTTTTGCATCTGCACACTCCTTCTTTAAGGGGGATAATAAATAATACTCAGCTCTGATCAACTGGTGTAATTCTTGGCTGTCTAAATCTCTACTCATAACTAACAAAAGCAGCTTTTTATACCTATTACCTAAGACTACATCAACCATTACAAATCATCTCAGATGAATTCTATTCTTGCAATAGAAAAAGAAACAGAAAACTTATTAATGCTTAAATAATATGCGCTGTATTTCCACTTGATCTCCAGCTTAAATAAACCCCTGAAGAACAAGATTCATCTAGAAGTTCTTAATGCTTTCATAAAATACTCAGTGGGATGAATTACAGCATAAATCTTCTACTCTTTTTTTTTAAACTTGTAGCATTTGGAACATTTTAAAATTGCTTAACATTTCTGTAATCCTCCTCATTTTCTGACCCCCTTAACAGAACCGTAAGAAAACCACACACACAGATACAACAAGTAGCACTAGAGGCTTTCATTTTTAACTTCCCCTTCTTCTTCAGCAAACCTTCTCAACAAAATTAATACAGGTGTAAGTTACAACAGATCACCTAGTGTTAGAACTGCTATAAATAGTGTTAAACATATAACCACTGCAAAAGGCTGAACGCTAGTCGAGATATCATCCACCAACTGGTTGCATATTTACAGCTCCAGTTCTAAAAGAAGGATGAACAAGATCACAACTTCATAAATCTGAGCTTTAGTCAAGGCCAAAGAGCGGTCAATAGACCTCAAAGAGCACAGAAGCAAGTTCTACTGCAACTGTCAAGCTTCAAGAGATCAACTATTTCCACCTGTGCAGCCATGAGAAAACCCATTCAGTCATGCCCCCTCTAGCCTACAGAGCCTACATAACCCGTGTGGTTATGAACTGTCTCT
Organism: Indicator indicator; assembly: GCF_027791375.1. Taxonomy (NCBI): domain Eukaryota; kingdom Metazoa; phylum Chordata; class Aves; order Piciformes; family Indicatoridae; genus Indicator; species Indicator indicator. Next base: position 39,048,854 of record NC_072012.1, on the reverse strand, counting down.
CTACGTCATAGCAAAATGAAGACTGAAGTAAACACATGTCTCTTCACCCAAGTTTTACCTGGGAGTGGCAGCACTATTTAATGACACCAACAAATATCACTGAACTATTCATACTGCAAGAGCAAGAGGTTGCAAAATGGAATCCAAACAAAAGAAAAAGCAAATCCCAATCCTGGAATATGATCAACTCACAGCAGTTAGAAGGGTAGAGGAGAAAAAGGTAAAAGATACATCTCTTCCCATCATGCTTGTCCAGAGGCTTAAGCAAGGAAGAAAAAAGAAGAAACATACATTGTCAAAGCAGCAAGCACATTCTACAAAGCGGTTGAAGCAAAAGCTTGCTCCTCACAAACTGGAAGGTCACAAAACTAAAGTGGCCTATATTTAGCAGAGTTGCCAGAAGCAAAAAAACTTATTGGAACATTCATCCATGACACCCAATCAGTCAGTTGCTCCTTCTTAATCCACAGGAGTAAGGCACCTGGGGCTTTTCTTCAAAGGTTTAGACTGCTTTGGTATTAAAAAACTCACCAAAGCAGAAAAAACCCCCACAACCCCCCCACCTTTTCTAAGCTCCGATATCCCTAGAAAAAGTTCTCTTATAACAAACAAGGGAACATACATTATCCTTGAAGAACTCTGAATTTCATAAAGCTGACTGAAGTAAATTTGCTGTCTTCATAATAAATAGTAAATCAAAGGAGACACTCTAAAGAAATGTTCTAGGAAAAAGGAAAAAAAAAAGGATGGGTTTTCATCTGAAAAGTTCCCCATTTTAAAAAGTCATTATGTTCTCTTACAGCAGTTTTTCCATTAGCAGCAGTTGTGAAAGAACAGAACTTCTGGGTATCCTTGCAGCACTCAAATAACTGTTTGATAGTAACAGATTACAGTGGCCTCATATAATTATCTTTAGAAGTCTGTACTGGTCATGTCCTTGTGGCACAGACAAGATTATAGTGATGGAAGCCACTTGCAGAAAAAATTGTGCCCTTGACTGAAGCAATATTTCATGCAGTTTGTTCTCTTTAAAATTACTTTAAACAGAGGGAAAAAAGAAAAAAAAGTGATAAGGAAAAAAGGGAAAAATGTAGCCTGCAGTAGTCAGCAGCTTTTACCTTTTAATATCTCTGTGAATATGATTATTTTCATGCAAAAAGGTGATGCCATTTGCGGTACCTTGAACAATTTTACATCTTGTATTCCAAGGAATTGGTGGAGTGCCATCCTTGAATAAAAAGAAAGGAAAGCAAACAGGTGAAAATTTAATATGTACGTGCTCACATAAAACAAAATATACGAAACCCCCACAACCCCAAACTGACTTCTTGCTGTGTTTTGTGGTTTTCAAGTAATTCATTAAGACTAATAGCACACATTTCTTCATTTACTTGGGAATACATGGGTACATTTCTCTTTCCCCTGCATTTTGCCTTAGATTAATTCACCCACTGCAAAAAGTGCTCCTGATAACTTGACAGGCCAAGTGTACTGCAAAGAACAGCCTTTATGCATTGCATCTTCCACTTTGAACCAACACTGACATCAGAGCCCTTTAACTCAAAGCAAGTAATTCAAAACAATCAGCAGTTTTTACCATCAACGAGAGGTTAATCTTCCAGAGGTTTTGGATTTAAGACTTCAAGAGTTCAGCTTGATTCATGTTACTAACTAGACCTTCGAAGTGAGAACTCCTACATTTCAAAACCACATTTTAATCTTCTCAGTAGCCAAGGGAAGATTACAGAATCTCATCATTTTACCTGCTCCCTCACTTGCTCATCAAAGACCAAACAAGATGAAAAACAAGAGTCTGTGCCTCAAACATCCAGTGAAGTCACAAAATGAAGTTATTAGCAAGAACACACATTCAGTATGCACATTGCTCAACTATTCAACTTTATTAGATGAAGAATCTTTCTGATTTAGATTCATTATTATTTATATAATGTTTGCCTCTGTGAGGGCCTCTGCTATTTCTACTTAAGCTTTCAATTGACACCAAACTTTTAAGATCACTTAATTACAAAGGTCAAAGTTCCATGGATGAATGTTTCATACACATCCTTGCCAAGCACCACTCATTTTTAGAGATAAACTTGCATTGCCTTAAGGAAAATGTAGTCTATCTTCTACACTGATTCAGTTAATAAACTGCAAATGCAAGCAAATCAACAAAACTAACCTGAGACAGCCCTGCTGTCAAACATACCCAGTCCTTTCCCCAGTCACTGCTACTCATTCTCATCTTAACACTTCTTTCCTGTTGGCACAGATGTTATTTGTGCATCCTTGCAAATGCCTCCAAGTGTAAATTAAATATTTTTTAACTATTATGCATTTTTTTCAGCCTGATTAGTTCCCTAACCCAGCTCTTTCTCCAAATATTAACTGCTTGAGCTAGTACAACGGGAAGGTCATTGCAGAAAAAAACCAAAAAGACATTTTTTTTTTTTAAGGTCTGGGGACTTGAAGTAGCACCATTTTAAAATGTTCACCAGAGTACAACTTCAGCATTTATGCTAAGCATTTGCTTAGTACACAAAAAAAGCAGATTTTTGAACTCTTTCAACAAACTAACGTGGAAACTTGAGTCTGGCTTACTGTTGGTATCTGTCTAACAAGCAACAAGCAGATACTGTGTTTGTCCTTCATACACCAAGCTGCCTAAACAAAATCAAAGCAACTTATTATTTATTAGAGGCCAAGGCTATAAGATGTGTCATTTGACTAAATCAGAAGAAAGTACTGCATTTACGCAAAACACTGATGTGAAAAAATTATTTCCCATTGATTTAGGCACTTCAGAAAGAGATACAATTTCATACACTGTGTTATAACTACTATTACAAGGGCAATAAAAAAGGGTAAATTCACAACGTGGAATCTCAAGAACTAGCAGACAATAGGTCAATGTCAGAACAAGGAACAATACTGCAGCACCCTCTGCTCCACTCCACCCAAGCACAGCAAGGCCAACTCCTGGCCAACTCCTTCAGGTACTGGCACATGATATTGTATGGTCAGCCTGCTGTGTCTTAAACAGCTGGCTGTGTGTAAAACATTTGTATCAAATCTTATTGGATGAATACTTGGTGCCATGTGTCTTCTAGAACACAGAAGTAAGTATCAAAATATTGTTTGGCCATTACAGTGCAGCACTGTTTCAAAGATACTTCACAGCTATCTATACTTCATCAGAGTAAGGCAACTGGAAACTAAGAAAAGATTTTACTTACCAGACAAGCAAGTCTGTCAAGCAATGAACCGTTGGGCATGTATTCATACACCAAACATGGCTGAGCACCATCACTTGAGAAACCAAGTAATTCTACTAGATTCTCATGCTGACACCTATGGCAAAACATTTCTGTTCATATGTGCTGTGAAAGACTCCCAACATTTGAGAAAAATACATGGCAGAGGGAACTTGATCCTTAATTACTTTTTTCAACCCTACCACACATAGCCATGTTTCTGTAAAAGTGCTTAAAAAAAGAACAAAATAGTCACACTGTATATGAAACATTCTCCTTAGTAACATGTAAATTATGCTAAAGACAAAGATATGGGATCAAACATAACAGATCTGCACTTTAGTGATCAGTTATCTGCAACTGTGACATGGACAGAGGCATTGAATGCAACCTCTGCAAGTTCACCAACAACACCAAGCTGTGTGGTGCAGTAGACACAGTGGAGGGAAGGGATGCCATCCAGAGGCACCTTGACAGGCTGGAGAGGTGGGCACATGCCAACCACACAAAGTTCAACAAGATCATGTACAGGGTCCTGCATCCGGGTCAGGGCAATCCCAGGCACTGATACAGGCTGGGCAGTGACTGCCTTGAGAGCAGCCCTGAAGAAAAGGACTTGAGGGTACTGGTGGATAAGAGGTTCAACATGAGCTGCCAGTGTACACTTGTAGCCCAGAAAGCCAACCACATATTGGGCTGCATCAAGAGAAGTGTGGCCAGCAGGTCAAGGGAGGTGATTCTCCCCCTCTACATCACTCTGGTGAGACCCCACCTGGAGTACTGTGTCCAGTTCTGATACCCCTATTACAAGAAAGATATGAATGTGCTGGAATGTGTCCAGAGAAGGGCCACGAGGATGATCAGAGGGCTGGAGCATCTCTCCTATGAGCACAGACTGAGAGAGTTGGGGTTGTTCAGTTTGGAGAAGAGAAGGCTCCGAGGAGACCTTATTGTGGCCTTCCAATATCTGAAGGGGGCTACAAGAAAGCTGATGAGGGACTTTTTATGGTGTTGGGTAGTGATAGGACTAAGGGGAATGGATCCAAGCTAGAGGAGGGTAGATTTAGATTAGACCTTAGGAAGAAGTTCTTCACCACAAGGGTGGTGAGACACTGGAAGAGGTTGCCCAGGGAGATGGATGTTTTTAAGGTCTAGCTGGATGTGGCTCTCAACAACCCAATCTAGTGGAGGGTGTCCCTACCCATGTCAGGGAGGTTGGAACTAGATGATCCTTGGGGTCCCTTCCAACACTGACAATTCTGTGATTCCCATTAAAGCCTATGATGGTATCATAAAACAGTATACTCACTTTGCCATAAGTTTTATTTCTTGATCAAATTGCTGTTTCAAGTCTTGAGCACTAACATCGACCATCTACAAAAGGAAGTATTTGATGTTAATATCGCTGGACATACTAAAAGGCAGAGTTTTTAATGAAAAAAAAATCATAATTGTAGGCCTTCCTTTAGATTAGTTACATGTAGCATCTACTTAACTGTTCATAGTATTTTTTTTACTTGTCTCAAAAATGAAGTTTCAGAACGTGATTTTTAATTTCTTGGAATGCAATAGTATTGGACAATGTTCCAGCACAGTGTATAATTCAGCACCTCCCACAGATAAAGAAGGCTATACTATAATGTACACAGTCACAATGAAAAATGCCCAGGTCAACTCACAGCAACAAGCTTCTTGACAGCCACATTTCTGCCATTGATGTAGCCTTTGAACACAACACCAAAGCCACCTTCTCCCAGTTTATTGCCTCCAGCTGATTCTGGCCGCATATCAAAATTATTTGTAATACTTTCCAAGTCATGAAAACAAAAGTTATGGAAACCTGAAAGACATATTTGCCATTCAGCACAGAGGTAGGTTTTCACTTAAGCAGCATGTGTATTGAAGAGATTTTTCTGCTTCAGTTCTACTAAACGAAAAATTTGCTACCATACAAATGCTGACATAGAAGAGCCCTGCTTCCAGCTTTGTGATAAAGCTACCAAATAAAACAAAAAAATGAAATGCAAATAAATATATAATATATAATATTATATATATTATATATAATTAACTAGATATCATTTTTCTCAACTAGTATTGTAGTAGTCTTCTGATTGTAATTTTTTTATTAATACTTATAATACAGGTAATAGAAATTAAATGTGCAGATCGCACACAGAGCTATATTGCATCAGGTGCAAAAATACATCCAGATCAAATCATGTTTCTGGCAGCAGCACAAAAGTGGACCTTTACAAAAGAATAGACCAACCATATATTTTCCTAGAACGCTTGTTTAGTCACCTTTTCTCCAACATGCTTAGTCATTTAATACTGGATTTACATGTTAAAATGTGATGGTTTAAAACTGTCTTTTTAATTTTTCCTTGCAAAGTTCAAAACAGAGAAAGTGAAAGAGTGTAAATAAGTCACTACTGGGTGTAAGAAATCAAAATACTGATTGTTCTAAACATTTCCATTGGATAGATAGAAATGTTTAAGAACTATTACCCAAAACAAAGTAGGCACTCTGCACATTCTGCGTTCTGCAGTGGGGGCAGTTGCTGGGCTGTCTGGCTGCTGTTTTCTTTTTCTTCTCTTCTGGCTTAAGATAACACACACTGACCTTGGCAGCTAAGTTAACAATTTTCTGCTCTAACTAACTCTGCTTTCTGTCCAAGGAGGGTCTGGGGGGGGAGGAAGCTCCTGGGAGAGGGAGGCCCCTTTGGGAAGGGTCCCCTTTGGGAGGAAGCAAAGGGAGATCGGTTGTGCTTTTCTGTTGATTGTATATATTTGTAAATGTTGTGAATTTTGTATATTTGTACATATTCATTGCATTTCATTGTAGATTGTAGATTCTGCTTTGTAAATACAGCTTTCATTTGCTTCCAGACTGGGCTAGCCTGGTTATTGTCAGTGGGGGGGGCGGAATTTCAGCTCACACTGACACATAAAACTACATTATGAACAGTCTAGAAACTCAGTACTTGAAAAAAGGCAACAGGATTACGTATAGCACAAAATAAATTGCAATTTAATTAACATTCAGGTTTTCATCACAGTAGCTACTTTACTGCCAAGGTGGATGTCATATTCAGGTATCTTATTATCTAAGCTAAATACACAGCCACGCAGAACAAGAGCAAAAGCAAGACGTTGTTTCCCATAGATACAGGATGGCAGAAACAGCCATTACTCTAATGTATTAGTATGATTTACTTCACATAGGGTGAAGGACAGATCAAAAAAAAATGCATTTAATTCTACCAAACTAAGTGCCTACCTGTGTTATTAGACTCTGATCCTTTACCTTCTTGACCTAAGCAGGGAGGAGTTGAATATAGCTTCTCAGTACTCTGAGCTACAACAGGCTTTACAGATGCCACTTTTTCTTCCTGTACAGGCAGCTGTTTCTCACCTATAGGCAAAGTTTCCTGTGAAGAAAGAGGTAATGTGACTTCTTCTGCCATTCTTACAGCTTCTGAAAATGGAATTTAGAAAAAAGTGTTAATTACATAAGGAATGAGAAAAACTACATTGAAGACAGCATTTACAAGATTAATAGACACATAAGCATCATGAGAAGGTTATACTCTGCCACCATGCACAAGTTGCTGGACTCTTTTTTTACAGCTGAGGCCCCTATTTCTACTGTTCATAAAATGCAAAATGAGTCCACTCTAGGTTATTTTGAACTAACCCTTTCTGATTCTCAAGTTAATGTGAAGCTCTTTAGCATCTTAGAAAACTGAAGACACAGTACAAAACATACAACAGTGACAGTTACCTGGAAGCAAAAGGTTTGCTGGTGCTAAGAACTGATTCCTAATCAGTAGATCCACAAGATCACCAACTGTACAGTTTGTTGTTCCCCAGTCATAAAGTAATTCACACGTGGGGCTTTTTCCCATTTGTACAAATGCCTCAAACCTCCTTAAAAGAAAAATTAAGACTAATATTAATTAAGAAAAAAAGTGACCTCAAGGACTGTGAAGAAAGAACTGTACTGCAAAATTATTTGCAAATCTTCTGAAACAACAGCTAAAAGACAAATTCAAACTTGTGAGAAAAATATGCAAAAAAAGAAAAGCTAAGGTAAAACTATGCATATATGGCTTTGACATTTGATCATAGACCAATAATACATTGGAATATGGGACTAACAGAAAGGAGAGTGTCAGCAATACAGAGAGGGCAAGTCAGAGCAAATGTGAAAATGTGGTTTTCCATCCATTTGGCACTCAACACTTCATTTTGTATATTGTGAGATACACGTTAAGCGGAAACTGACTAATTTATTATTATTACAGAAAGGCAAATGAAGATTTAATGCTAACATCATTAGAAAGACTGGAAACCCAAGATATGCATTTTAAAATCTCATAACTTTTGGAATAGTTTAAGGATTTGATGCCGTTTTCAAGCAACGAGGTGTTCATAAAGTACTGCTAACACTACTTCTAAATTAAACTTGTTAGTTTTAAATGTCGGGCTCCCCACATTTGTTGAGTTTTCGTGGGGACAGCAAACTAAGCGTTACAGTCCAGTTGTCTCTTGTGCTGTGCCTGTACAAAGATGTATGATTGTTTACTAGTCTCTAGTGTATAAAAAGTTACACTAAAAGTGTATCACTAAAAATATGTATGTGTATGTCTCTAATTAATTGTCATTTCCTTAGTCATTTTTCTTTGGTTATAGCTTGTCTGGAAAATTAACTACAGAACAATTAAGAGTAATTACTTTGAGTTCCCCAAGGAAATGGTACTGTAAAATGAGTTCTCGTTGAGTACCTGTTGGCACACAATCTTGAGTACCTTGGTGGCAACAAGTTACAGTAAAGGATGGGCAACAATGTATACTTAACAGTAAATAAACAAGATTATACTATGTGACTTGTGTATAGGACCTTATATGCATTTGGTTGTATCTGCTTTCACCAGAGGGATCAGTTATATCTACTGCCAATTTCTTCCACCCTTCTTGTGGATCGATGAAATCTGCCAGGCGCCTCATGAGCCCGTAGCTAATGCAGCGGACATAGGTTGAAGTCGTTACGGGCTTGCTCATCTTCAGCTCCTACAGAACACAAACGGCGCTGTTACTGGTGAGGTTTGCCACGGTTGCGTGACAACCAGGCTTCGCGCCCTGCTCGATGGCAGCCACCCCCATTCCCCTCCTCACGGCTCCCACAACCAGTTCCTGGTCGCGCAGTGAGGCCCGCCCCGCTCGGGGCCGCCCCCCGCGACATAGCTCCCGCCCACCGTGCCCGGTAGGCAGGCTCCCCCGCTTCCCCGGCGATGGGACTTGCTTTACCTTACCCTGCTTCACCTTACCTTCACTCCCCCTCCCCTCCCCTCATCTCACCTCACCTCACGTCGCTGCCGACTCCAGTCGCTTCCTGGCGGCGGCGCCTCCGCTCCGCGAGTCTTGCCTCACGTCAGGCGTACCCACTGCATCATTTCCCCTTTAAGAGGGAGCGACCCAGCCTCTGACGGCGCGGGCGACACCGGGACGGAAGCGGTGGCTCGGTAGGGATGAAGCGGAAGCACGACTTCCCTATAGGCTGCCGGGGACATGTCCCTTCCCCTCCGGCCCGCCCCATGTCTGGCTGGGACGGAGGACACTACGAGAGGGGATCCGTCGCTCTCTTTCCCCGCATGCCGGGAGAAGTTGGTACAGTCCACGAGCCCCTCTTCCCGTGGGGACTGGGTGGGTCGTGGCGCCCTCTGGCGGCTCTGCCGAGGCGCCTGGCGTCGGCTGGCAAGGGCGAGTGGTGCGCGCAGGCCATTGAATCAACCCGTCACCGCTGCTGGGGGAGGGAGTAGTGGCGGTTGCCTTCCGTGCTGCACTGCCACCCGGCCATCAGCAGCCTGATTTTTTTTTTTTTTTTAACTCTCCTACTTCCTCTTTTTGGTTTCTCCTGTTTCAGGTGTACTGGTTTCTGCGTGGGAGCCAGGGAAAGCAGAGGAACCATGCTTCTTTCTTTCAGTTACGTTACTGACCACGTTGGCTTCTGTGGTACTATCAAAAACTCACCGAGTGATTTCATAGTGACAGAAATCGAGATGCCCCAACACTTACTTAGGGATACCCGGTCTGAATCACTTCACAAAAACAGCGAAGCGCTGCTAGAACAAAGTAGCCTGTCTCTGCAGCAACCCAAAAAACTGAGAACGGAACTTCCCAGCCTTTGTGCCGAGGGCTGTGGCGTTGGCAGTGTCCCCAGCCCTTCGGAGCGCCACCCAAGCTGGGCAGGAAGTGGGTGTTCCGCATCCCCCAACAAAACACACCGTGGGGGAGATTCTGAGCTGGAATCTGGCCTCGAGGAAGCCAGCGTTTTTGATTCCTTACTGGGCAAACCCAAGAGTGAACTGCTTCATAAATTTGCTTGCGATCTGAAGGATGTGTGGGAGTCGGAAAGTGACGCTGACCCTAGCACTGGGGAGTTCTCCCTGGGACCTGTATTAGACAAGAAAAATCGAGCTGATTTACACAGTGCTGTTAGGCAGAAATTCCCCTTTCTAGTCACTGTTACAAAGGACAATGAGATGATTGTAAAAGGAAATGCTGATTACAGAGAACTATGTCAGTTAGTGACTGAAAAGGAAACGAGTGATTTCTTTAAATTTCTAGATGCAAAGGTCGAAAATTCTACATTTTCTTTTGAGCCTGATGGAAACAAAGAGCACAGAAAAGTAGTTCACCACTTTATCAATAGAAGATTTGGAAAACTTTTAGAAACAAAGTCTTTTACTGTGACAGATGTCAATGGTCAGCCAAATACGTCAATAACAGTACGATTTCGAGAAAAAAGTTGGCCCAGAAAGAGGTCTGGTGGTGGTTTCCAGGAAAAACAAGATCTTTATACAGGTAAATATTATATTTTCAGTGGAAGTGTCAGGTATTAGGGTGTTCTTTAGTAAGACTGAATCTCAGGATCATCATTATATGATCAATAAGCCCGATTGACCCATTGTTTATGCTGAAATAAGTCATTATTACTGCATTGTAGTTACATCACTGAAGAATGAGATGAATGAAGTTACTGCATAATTTTACATAAACTTTTGAGTGATAATGGTCACAGTTCTTTTGCTTGTAGCACTGTTACTCCCTGTGCACTAGCTTTCCCTTCATTGTAGCTGGAGCATTTTAGAAGATGCATCTAGATATTGGACAAGTTAATAAGGCCAAATTTGGTTCATGATCTCATTCCTTAGAGCAGTTAGTTTCTGAAACAAAGAATCTTTCTAGCAATGAGTCAATAAGAGTTGATTGAATTGTGTTACATTTTGTCTAATACTATTTTTAAAAGCAGCAGGGGGGTCTGGGTTTTCTGAGTTTTGTGTCCTCTGTCTTTTTTAATACTGAAAAAGTTCAAGTTCCTTTATTTTTGTGGCATTGGAGGGCTGTTTCTCTGCAGTTTCCATGCTGTTACAGTTTGAAGGGAAGAACCTGCTCATCTGTCATGACAGAACACCCATATGACTTAGAAGTGAAAATTCCTAATCATTCTAAGATGATTGTTTCAGCTTTCACCCTTCAGAAAGAAAATCTAGAAACACTAGAAGCAATTGGCTTCTTGGCTGCTGAACTTGGTGTCCTTCCTTCAGACTTCAGTTACACTGGCATCAAAGATAAGAAGGCTATTACTTACCAGCCTATGGTTGTGAAGAAGGTGACTCCTGAGAGGTATTTACAGTCTAGGTGCATCCCGTTTAAGCACATGGGTTTGTATGTTTATAAGTTTTGATGTGGTTTGGTCTTCTGAAGTGTTTTTATTGATGTGTCTTCCCTTCTCCTGTGTTAGAGCACAGTGGAAATGGCTTTAATGTTTTGTGGCTTTAGGGAATATACAGCTTAGCACTGTATATATAATATACAGCTAGAGCTATATATTGACTTCAGGTCCACAGACAACTTAAAAGCTTTATATAGCTGCAAAACTAAAAGTATATCATTACAAATGTACTTTGGACAGATGATGTCTTTGACTATTCAGTCTGGAGATGAGAAGGCTCCCAGGAGACCTTTTTGTGGCCTTCCAGTATCTGAAAGGGGCTACAAGAAAGCTGGGAAGGGACTTTTTAGGGTGTCAGGTAATTATAGGACTAGGGGGAATGGGACAGAACTAGAAGTGGGTAGATTCAGATTGGATGTTAGGAAGAAATTCTTCACCATGAGGGTGGTGAGTCACTGGAACAGGTTGCCCAGGGAGGTGATGGAAGCCTCATCCCTGGAGGTTTTTAAGGATGTGGCTCTGAGCAACCTGATCTAGTGTGAGGTGTCCCTGCCCATGACAGGGGGTTTGGAAGTAAATGATCCTTGAGGTCCCTTCCAACCCTAACAATTCTGCGATTGCTAAGTTCTATTCTATTGTCCAGTATAGAAACACGAGACTTAAGTGAAGAAGGTATCATCAACCTGAGACTGGAAAATACATTTGTAATAATGTGTCAATAACACAAGATGTGCCTTTCCATTCCTAGTCTTGATTACTGTCTGTAGCTAATAGGGTGGGTAAAAAAAGATTAAAAAATATTTAATTCTGCCTAGTAACATTTAAAAATTGCTGGAGACAAAACCATAGCTTATTTCTTCCTCAGTTTTGATTTTATGGTGCGTTTTTGTCTCAGCAACAAAGTACACTTGACAAAATAAGGAGAATTCATGTTTTTAGGAATTAGGACAAATTACTAGCATAATACATATCAATAGTAAAATACCAATGCAAACTGGGCCAGTTGTTCAAGAAATAATTAAATTTTTGCATTAATATTTAAATGATTAAGCAAAATAGTTAAATGCTTCCAAGCCACTAGCATAACAGGGAGTATAAATAACTTCATAAATTCTTTATTTTAAAAATATTGCTTAGAGTGTAAGCTCTTCTGCTGAAAGTATCCTTTTATTTGAATTACTATTGCTTACACCTGAGAACAAAGAGATTGCATAGATATCTTTAAGGCCAAATACTTCAACTGTCATCTGTGTTTCCAAATACAAGCATGTGTACCAGAGAATCAGTGTGCCAAGTTTTTGTTAAGGCTGACCAAGAATGAGCAATTATGTTTGGGGGTCTGCTAGAGCACATTACTTTTTCTTTTCCTTTTTTTTGTTTTGTTTGTTTGGTTGGTTGGTTGGTTTGGTTTTTGTTAATGAAAAAAGGATTTTTAGGATTGAAGAGTAAACTACTTGTTTTTCAACAACATTAAAAAAATAAAGCAAAATTCAGTGTGGTTGCCTTGAGAACATTCAGTGAGTTGCTTTATTCCAATATCTGTTGAGCTACAGAATATAGGTACAAATGAAGCAGACATTTAAAAAGTATTTCTGGGCTGTAACTTAATTTCAAGAATTCTATCCCTGCATTTAATTGGTTTTTTTAACCAATTAAATGCAGGGATTTTTTTAATCAATTTCTTTTAGTGCAAAAGTGAAGAAGACATTTATTAGAAGCTGGTCAGCCTTAGTAGAGGATGTTTCATAATTTCTCCCAATTATTTATGCAGGTTGAAAGAAATCGGAAGCAAAATGGAAAAAAAGGGCATGAGAATACACAATATACATTCAGCATTCCAGCACCTTAGACTTGGTCAGCTGAAAGGCAATCACTTTGATATAGTTGTGCGAGATCTCAAACATCACAGTCATGACTCTTCTACAGATCTGAAAGAGAGAATATCTGAAGCAATGGAAAACGTAGAGGTAAAAAAGCTTCATGGTTGCCAATAATGAAGAGAGTTTTATTTCTTTGCTGTAAAGAAACCCCAGCAAAGACCAAACAAAAAAAATATTTTAAGGAAAATGCTTGCAATAGTACAGTAATGGCACTATTTTCCCATTTTGATGCTTTTGGCTATTTTATGTCTTTCCTGCATTACTTAAGGAATCACAGGAATCAAGTTGCTTTCCAAGGAGGGTTTATAAGTGAATTCATTCTGTGTTAAAGACTATAGACCCCAGCATGGTACAGCAAGACAGATGGAAAATGTGGTCACAAATGAGAATGGATATATGAGATATTGCTGCATATATCTAAGGCCAACCAAAGTGATGTATTTCACTATGGCAGTTGACAAGGTGAAATAATAGAGTTATGTGATCAACTGGTTGCTTTTTTTGGTCATGTGAGGAACATGCATGGCTGGCTTTCATAGCATAAAGATGTGAAATGTCTGTAGGAGAGAAAGAATACCCCCTGAAATGCAGTTGATTTTGATGGCTGTTATCCTTAATGTCTGAAGAGAAAAACCATCATGAGACCATTCTTAAACCAATGTGAAAAGTAAAAGCAAATCATGGAAAGCACAAAATACAGGTGTTCTGTACAGTATTCATTTTCTTCCTCTTTGTGAGTAATAACCATAACACAAATTACTTTAGGAAGATTAATCCAGGAATAAAGACTCTATTGAAAACTACCCAGTATGCAAAAGCAAAATATGTTACATTTATGTTGGCAATTAATCTTATTGAAAAAAGCTATAGTAAAAGCAGTAGTGCTTCAGTGCACTTCTCTCTCAGCTCCATCTGACTTTTTGTTTGCTGTTTGGCAAATTAACAAAAACTTGTCTTGCTTAATTAGATTTAGTTTACTGGTCAGATGATGAATAACGAAACAAGCATGTGTGTTAATCCAAAATACGGATTTTTTTTTTTGTTTTCCATGAGAACAAAATTGCTTAAGGCACCTATGGATTTCCAAACCAAGGGTTTATAATTTGAACTGAATAACTGTTTCCAAAAGAAATACCATATGTGTTTCTCTTGTCTACTCCATGCATACTTGTTATTTTCTAGACAAGGAGATTCTCACTGGATCACATGGCTGTGATTATTGCTCACCCGTGACCTGCAACTCATCAGATTTAAAAGCCCAGTTAGCAGAAGTACCCACTCCGTGTCTTTACTATTTTAATAGTAATACAAATGAGCTCATGTGATAAAAGACTAGTGCTTTTAAGAAAAAATATCCAACAGCAGTTACTGTTCATTACCTGTGCTATGCCACATTCACTTGAGTAGCAATTTCTTAATTGGCGCTTAGGAAAAGCTCAGTTACTTTAACTTGACCTGTAGGTGTGTTTATATAACTGATAATAACTAACCATATAGGAAGAATTTAGTTTCATTTACTTATTTTTTTATGAAAATGAAGACAGTGATAGAAATTGGTTACCTTTTTGGATATTTCTAAATCAGGTGCTAAAATATCACTTTGAATGAATCATCACTTACAGTTTTGTTCCATATTCCTTCTGATTGGAAAAACAAACAACCAGTTTGTATGCATTTTGGGTGTAAATGCAGATGCATGTGTGTTGTATGTCTTACTAATTGTACCTACTTAAAAGCACTTGCACATTTTAACATATTTATTCTTTATCGTTGCAGGCAAAAGGTTTTGTAAATTACTATGGACCTCAGCGATTTGGACAAGGACAAAATGTTCAGACGGATCAAATAGGATTGGCTTTACTGAATGAAAAAATGGTATTTTAATTTTGAAATATAAGTAGCTACTGTCAAGTTAATGTCACATTATTGCTGTGTCCTCTAGCACTGGAGTTGATCTAACCAGTGAACAATTTAATTTTTTAGATAAATACATATGTGTGCTGGACGTAATTGCAAGATCAGTTTTGATAATGGCATAAGCATGAAGATCTTAATATGAAACAAAAAATCTTTTCTGAACAGCAGATGCAGCTTAGCTCATTAAAATGAGGCAAACCTTATACAAATTTTATTCATGGTCCTGATTGCCTCCTAACTTGTAGCCTCTTTATTCTGTTGGAGGTCTATATGCTGCTTTTAAATGTCACAAGATGTTACATGGGATCATATGAAGGGATTTGCTTTTTCAGTACCACATTATTTTGTGTGCCACATAGAAGAGGTTGCTGCTTTCCATTATTCCTTGGCTACTTTCCCAAACTCTTAGTTCTGAGCAATTGCTCCCATGTAAGTTAAGAAGTTATTTCTGAAGTAATAATACATAAGATAAGAGTCATATGCTTTTCAATGTCTATGGTATAGTACTTGGCACAGCTCTAAAACAGAATCAAATACTACTGCTTGAATATCCTTTTCTTCTATTTGTGTTTTGATTCTGAGAAAAATCAGGACTACTTACCCTCCAGATAAAAGAAGAATCAAGATTTAAGGGCAGCCCATAAAAGTTGCTGTTGATGGATCTGGCATTTTGAGTTCTGATATGCTAGGAGCTGGTACAAGGTGCCAGACTCTGAAGAATAGTGATTTAAAATCTCTGGTCTTAACTCAGTTACTTTTCAATTTAAAACATGCAGGAACTATTTAAAAATGTGCCAGTGTGTGCTTGCACAGTCCAGTACAGAGGAGGACAGGAACTAGATGCCATGGATTAAAGTGCTAGCAAATTGTGTGGCTTTGCTGGTGCTGCAAATAACAAAGGTTATTATAGTGTTTTCCCTGTCACAATATCATCTAACCTAGTACAGTTCAGTGTAAAAAAGAGAAAGATTGTTGCCCCTCTGTGTAAGATTGTGGAAAGTTTACAATCTAAATTTTTCATGAAACATGCAAGAGGGAAAGAAAGAACCTCCCTGTTCAGGATAGAATGATGGCATTACAAAGTGGAGGAGTTCTAACTGGATGTTCAAGAAGAGTGATTGATTTCTCATAGAGCTCTAAAAGCTGTCTTGTGTCTTCTGTTCAACTAAAGTCTGTCTTTAGCCTGAAAAGAAACAACATTGGTTGCTGTTCATGGCATCTTCTGCGAAAGATTTGACTTTGACCTTGAAGAACTCAGATAATTTTGAGTGCATACAGAATATGTTAATACACAAGTGAATGCATGTTTGTCTGTTTAGTTGATAAATAATTATATTTAAGTAAAAAAAAAAATCGTTCTTTAAAGGTGAAAGCTGTAAAGTTATTCTTCACACCTGAAGATACTGATGACCCTGTAAACAATGCAAAAAGATACTTTCTTCAAACTGGTATGTCCAGTTAAATTGTCTGTATATTTATTTGGGGTTGGTATGGTGAGGGAGTAAGGTGTTGCTGCACAGATACTTTTTATTTTGCTGCTGCCTTATGCTGCTTGAAGCTTATGCTGTGAAACTCAGTAGAGCTGCACAATTAAAAATGAGACAAGGTCCTAAGTGTGCAAAATGGTGGAAGACTGATGTACTTCAGGTGCAAGACAGTATACAAACAAATGCTGTATAGCATAATGCTGTAAAAAAACTAAGACAGTTTTATCAAAGCAGTTTTGGCCTCCTTCCATCTGTCTGCTTTTGGAATATAAAGGAAATATATAGAAATGAGGTACCCAGCCTCCTACTCAGCACTTAATATATGCGAGCATCTAATTTTCTGAGGTTTCTGTAAGAATCTTAGCTCTTGGTTTTTTGCATGTTCGGGTTTTGCTTTTATATCTTTTAATCATGTATCTCTTCTGTGCTTTCCTGTAATCTACCTTCTTTCTGTCTTGAACTAAAACCAACAAAAGGTGTCAAAGGCAGAAGTGTGCTGAGTAAAATGTTATGTTTGTCAAATTTGTTGTTTTTAACATTCCACTTTCTCTCCAAAACTAAGAATTCAAAGTTACTCTTGATTTCAAATTTATTTTTCTTTTCAAATATTCCACATCTATTAACCTTTGCACTATGATACATAGCTTCAAGATACACAAGTGTTTAATTTCACAAAGGTAAGATGAATCATGCTGTGCTGTGCATTGTTGTGTTATGTATAGAAAAACATTGATGTGGACTCTGAAATCAGTTGCTTGCCTTTTCCTGAAAGCAAAAGGTAAATGGCTATGCAAAAGCCTTTGTCAGGTAATCGCTTGTGATGAGAAAAATATCTAAACCAGAACATTTTGAACAAGATCAGCAAACTACACTGAATAACTGAATCACAGTTTAGTTTTTACTGCGTGAAATAGAATAGAATTTATGGGACTGCTTGATAGGTATATAAGATGAGCTTTGTCTTACATGACACATTGAAGGAAAGACAAATAATAACCTGAAAGTCAGCATAAAGAGGTTAGACTGACACCAGTTTTCCCTACCTATTATTTCATCTTTGTAAAAGTATTTTTTTCCTGGCAGGCAATATTTGGAAATTCAAGGATCACTGATATGGTTGTTTTTTTCTGTTTGTATCAGAAGATGCAAAGGGTGCACTGACGATGCTGCCGGAATTTAAAGTGAGAGAGAAGATGTTGCTACGAGCTTTAAATCGTTACGGTGTGAATCCTGAAGGTTGTGCCAAAGGGTGGCTCAGCATTCCTCATTCCATGCGCATATTCTATGTCCATGCTTATTGCAGTAAAATTTGGAATGAGGCAGCATCATATAGGCTGAAGATTTATGGCTCACAAGTCGTTGAGGGGGATCTTGTCTTCTTGGAAGAAAGTGGTGAAAGCATTTCCCTGAGTGACAAGGTGAGTCTTCACAAAATAGTTCTTGTTTAAAAATAACAAGGAAAAAAAAGCTTAATGCACTTGAATACATACTCAGACCATGTTCTAATGCTTTTATTTTGGTTCATTCATTAAAATATTTCACATTAGTGACAAAGGTAAAAGGAGTGACATAACTAAGGAGATCAAATAAAATGAAAAGCAGTGGTATGGAATTCAGTAGGGAGTTGTTGAGTGTAAGATAAGTATATTCCTATTTAATAAAAAACATTTTTTGTTGTATTTTTACTTTTGCTCAGCACAGATTGTATTGGCACAATTAACTTCAAACTCAAAGCATGTAAGTTTGGAGTGATAGTTTACTAATTACCATTTACCAGTAAACAGATTACATTATATTAAGCATCTCTACCATTTTTCATTCCTGAAATAGGTTATTGGCCTTGTACTACTCAAATAACTTCAGAGTTCTTTATGAGTTTGGGAGCACACTGCATAATTCCTAAAATAAACTTGTTTTTGTTTTTTTTTTTTAAGTTTTGTGGAGGTTTTTCATTTAACTTCTAAAATGTCTTTTCAGGTTCATGTAGTCACTGCTCCAGAAGAGTCAGCTAACAAATACTCTATAAACCAAGTAAGTCTGCATGAAAAATTCTGAGTTGTTGATCTCTATTTGATTAAAATACTTTGTTTATAAAATTGTGTGTTTAAGTTAACTAGTGCAGTCTTCTTCCTTGCCAGAAGGCACATTAAATACATGTGAACTAATCTCCATTCTCATAACAAACAGGAGAAAAGAGTACTTGCTTTGTAGTGGAAGTAAGTACATTGTCATTTGCAGTATAGCAATATTTATCTTGAAGCTGAATGTAAATACTTTCATTTTTTTTCAGTCTGCTGGGAAAAACATTCAAGAGTAGCTGATCTAACTTTCAAAGGTTCAGAAGACACAGTTGCAAAGTCTTACACAGGCAACTTAATGACTTTATTGCTGTATCATTTCCAGAAATCAAGGAAGTTTATATTAGTACATTTCTAGTTTGTTTTAGGAATCTTGATAATTTTTCTGCTTTAATTACATCCATCATATCTGCCTTGCACAGTTTCATTTCACAAGAAGCTGTTCTTTCACTATTTCAGGCCCCAAGACTGAAGATGTAGACACATTTAAAATTGTAATCACATTTAAAGGTGAATTAGTGGGCTTTATTTCAATTGATGTTTGTTGTTTTATTTTTTTCTTTGAAGGTGGTTCTTCCAATGGTGGGACATAGTATCAAGTATCCCAGTAATAAAGTTGGGCAATGGTACCATGAAAGACTTTCTAAGGATGAACTGCAGATGTGCAAATTCAGAGTGTCTTCACTACAGCTGAATATACCTGGATGCTACAGACCCATTTTAAAAAATGTCCAGAATCTGTCATATTTTTTGGAAGGCAGTGAAAAAGGAATTGAAATTGAAGACAACCATCTGAATGAATCAAAAATCTCCCTTCATATATCATTTGATCTTGATCCTTCATGTTATGCAACAGTCTGCCTGAGAGAAATAATGAAATGTGACTTTTAAGATTTCAGTTAATGAACAATTACAGGAGTATTGTACAATGGTGGTATTTTATGTATAATGCCAAGAAAATAAAGGAGAGTAACAGGTTTAAGCCAGAAGCAAGAAAAATGTGTTGATTGAGATTCATAGTGGTAAGATAAAAACCCCACCAAAATAATTTGGAATTTTCCAAAACCATTGCAAGTCTTAAATGCAAACCCTGGGATGCACTGGAGTAAAACTATGTGTTACACTTGGCAGGTCTTACAGAACTTAAAGAAGTCATGGGCTGCAAGCGTGAATTTCATACTTGGATAGGTGTCTGACTTGCAAATTTAAATCCTGGAAAAGTGTTTGCAGCAACTTAGTGTATCTTTTATTTCTGTGTTTTGTTTTGGTTTGGTTTTTTTATGGTTTATACTAAATGCTGTTAAAAGCAGTAATTTCACAAGTTTACAACCTACAGTTCTCTAACTGAGAAGTTCCTGTACCAAGGTTCACTAAATACATTGTGTTTTCGTTGTGTTCAGGGGCAAAGTGTTAAAAGGTGAAAGTCCTGAGTCAACAGTGACAAGTTATCTGATACTTTATCAGACATTTGATGAATCCTCCAGCTTAAGTGTATGCTAAGGATTAGGTAGTGCGTAGTTGATCTTCAGAGGTCCCTTCCAACCCCTACCATTATGTGATTCAGTGATAGTTGTTAGTTTGTGCCTATTCAAGTAAGCTGGTCAAGAGAAGGTGAGTAATTAGCATAACTGTAAACCCAATGATAATAAAACCAAAAAGCTCTTCTACTGTTTTCAGGATACAGACTCTATTCCTGTTACTGTGAAGCTTTACACTAACAAATAACTGGTAATATAACCATCCCTGGAAAAAAAATATATATTTTCTTAATTAAAAGAAGCAGTTAACTATGGTAAAATGAGTGGATCTGTGAAAAAGGGGAGAGCAGAAAGGAAAATTTACTTGGACTTTAGCAAGGCATTTGACACTGTCACACAATATCCTTGAAACTAGGTTTGGACGTGATGGTCTGGATGGGTGAACAACTGGATGGGTGAACGAGTGATTGGATGATGTGACTTGGAGAGTAGTGCTTAATGTGTCATACCCTACCTGGAGCAAGTACCACTGAGGTCTCTCCTGGGCCCCATCCTGTCTAGTGTCTTTGCCAGTTACCTGGAGGAGGAGGTGGAGTTCACTTTCATTGAATCTGCAGATGACACTAAATGAAGAGAGCAAATGGATGCTCTGGAGGATCAGGCTGCCAGTCACGGCAGCTTAGATGTGCTGGAGGGACAGGCCAATGGCAACCTTATGACATTAAGCAAGGACAAATGCAAGTGCTATCCCAGGAAAGGAAGCACCAGCCTAGGCTGGGGAGCACCTCTACAGGAGTGGCCCTGGGGGGTCCTTTGGGCAGCTGAAGATGGACCAGTTGTATGCCTTGGCAGCAAGGAGGGCCACAGCCAGTAGATCAAGGGAAGGGCTTTTGTCTCAGGTGCCAGCACTTGTTGGGCCACATTTAATTTCTACATCTGATTTTGTTCCCTAGCACAAGAAAGACAGCAAACTGGAACAAATTCAGCAAAGAGCTTCCAGACTGTCTGGGAACAAGAACATTTACCAGTTGAGGAGAGGCTGAAGGAACTGGGCTTCTTCAACTTGGAGAAGACTGGGAGGAATCAACAGTAGTTCCTCAGTACCTATGGGGAAGTTGGCAAGAAGATGGAGCCAGCTCTTCATAGTGGTGTGCAGCAGGAGAACATGAGACAGCATAAATTGAAATGAGAGGTTCAGATTGGTCAATAGGAAATTAATACTTTTCCCCTATGAAGACAGTCAGGCAATAGAACAGGCTGCCTGGAGGCTGTGCAGTGTCCATTTGAGGAGGTTTCCAAGACTCAACAGGATAAAGCTCTGAGAAACCTGTTCTAAGCTCAGAGGCAACCCTGTTTTGTGAAGTTGGACTAGAGATCAGAGACCTAACACAGGTGACCCTGTTATCACAAGCAGACTATGGCAAATGTGTATTTGGTCTGTAGATGGCACTGTCACTTAAACATAAATGGGAAAGTCTACTCCTTTTATTAACAGAAAACTGAATTCTGTTTATAGCATCAGTCTTCAGTTGTTGCTAACAGCTGAGCAAGATAAATCTCCCAAGACTGATACCTAGACCTATAATTACAGGAATAGGGAAACCAGAATTAATTAAATGTAATTCACATTATTTCAATACTTGTGTAAAACTGTAACAATAAAGGGTCCAAATAGTTCACTGCCTTAAATAAGAGGATTACTTTATATGTCTGCATAAGTCATTCAAAATTTGACCGTTGGCTTTTATATGGGAAAATAAACTGTCATGCAAACAATAGGTGCAGACCCACTGGAGGTGAATTCTATTACAGTGCTTTCTCTTACCCCTCAAGTTTATGGTATGCAGCCAAAGTGGTTGAAAAATCCACTTCCCTGCCACAACCCATTCTAGACACCTTTGTTCCTGTCTTTGCTTTTCAGTATCACCTCTTCTGTCTTCCATCTGCACTTCAAATACCCCTCTTCTGGAAAATTAATTTAATTCCAAGTCATTTTGATACAGCACGGCTCAAAAAGAGTTGTCCTGTCGTCACTGACATGGTAAAGTGCTCCAGTGCAGACAGAAAGCTGCATACAGTAACAATGTCCAGAAGACATAAATTAGCACTGAAGTTCTATTTAAAGAGACTATTGTGGCCATCTTCGATCTGGCTCAAAACCAAAAATGCCTTGCAAACCATTTCATCACATACAAGATTTGAATACAGAAAGCATTAAAAGTTGAGCCTTGACTTGGAAAAACACAAAAGGTCAGATTAAAAGGTTTTTGACTGAAAGGCATGGTGTTTTAAAATAAAAGATCAGAGGATGGTGTTAAAAGAGTTCCCCTATAATCATTTTAGACTCATTTGTCAGTGCTTCTATTGAACACTAAAAGGACTAATCTTCTTAACCAAATCATTCTTTCAGCAACTTTAAGGTGAAAGAGCTAATTATGTGTGTCTGTGGGTTAAATTCCTATAGTAGAAATGTTCTGCTAGGGAAAAGTCAAGTTAGCTATTAGAGTGTTTATATGGTAAACACCCTTCTTATTTCAGTGGGCATTTATTTGTAATTCATTCCCTTAAATCGTGTGCATGAACAGTTGAGTTCAGAGAATTTTGTAGGAGTGCAATACTCAGCTCCCTAAATATAAGCTATATAAGCAAAACATCTGTGCCCCTGCATTTAGAAAAGCAGATTATCATTGTGCACTAATCTGAGTTTAAGGAGAGGGCTGGTGTGCTAGTCATCTCTTATCTTGCTAAGCAGTTCTATTGCTACCCTTCTTTTCTGATAAGACTTAAAGTGCTTTGCTAATACTAATGAAGATGGATCTCTGATTCTATTTCTAACAAAAGGGGGTTTAAGTTCAATGGCCAGTGGAGTTTTTCAGTACAGATGATAGATAATTGGGCATTTGAATGGGAAAAATGCAAATGTTTGAGATCTGTGAAATCCTGTTGCTTGTAATTCATTACATATTTGACAACTAGTATTATCCTTAATGAGAATGTACAAATTTTCAGAGCTTTCAGAATGAGGTGGCTTGGAATTACCTTCTATCATAAAGGCAGTTCAGAAGCCAGGTAGATGTGTGATTATTGGCCCAGCTCACTCATTAAAACTCCATTAACTCTTCTCAGTCCTCTCCAGTGGCAGTGCCTGTGCCTGTCAGATAGTGATTTGACCTCTTACACTCAGCTGATGAGTACAAACCTCCTTTCCTTTCTCCTGCAGAACTTCTGCCCATAATAAAAGCTCAAGGAAATAAGCTGAGAGAAATGTAACACTTTCTTTTCTTTCAGTCCCCAGTCATGCCTTGCAGCTCACTGGTTCAGATCTAGATTCCTTTTAAAGGAAATGAAACCAGAAAGCGAGCTCCAGGTGCATGCCAAGCACACTGTATCCAAATGGAGGAAGAGGAATTTAGAGAAGAGGTTGGTCACTTCAAACCCTACCATGGGTGCATTCTGTTCTACACAACATTTAACCCAAAGTAAAACCACTGAGCTTGCATGTTGTGTAAATAAAGGGGCTTCAGTGCTCCAGTGTGTTCATGTTTCTTGTCACACCAAAAAGCTTGCTCTGGTAAACATTGTCTGGGAATGTTGCGTTTGCAAGGAAGATGGATCCAATGAAGTCAGATGTTTGCACCATATGAAGTTACTTCATTTTGCTTAGCGGGGATTAGAATTTTATTCCACAGCAATTTAAATGCTTCTACCTGCATGAGTGTTATGTTTCAATACAAGGAACAGTAAAGACCTCATTTCTATCCATTCTCTTCATTCCCAGCCATCAGTGTGCTTTCTGTATGTATCCCCTAAATCAGCTGCTTACCACAACTGAGCAGCTGTGCAGTCTCTGCTCCTAGGGAAGCTATTTCATACTTGCCATATTTGTTGTCCTTCTATGAGATGTGACTGTTTTTTAATATACCCTTTTGGAGATGAGTAAGCTAGAGCTGCACACAGTTCCATATTTATATCATGGCTTTCTCCACTGACATAGTGATATTTGTTTTGTCCTGTACTTCTAATATGTGATTTCCTTTTTGAAACATCCTGCTTCCCAGACATTGAAGCAGTATATTCTTGGAACTTGGTATCATAATCCCAAGATTCTATCCCAGACTGGTGATTTTACACTGGAGTCAAGTGAAAGCTCATTATTTTATATGTGAAATTGGAGGGTATTTTGTCTGAGTCACTTTGCATATGTCTACACTTCAAATTTCATCTGCCATTGTATTCCTCTGTCATTAGCATCATAAGGATTTTCTGCAGTTCTTCACACTCTATCCTTATCTTTGTTACCCTGAGTAATTTAGTATTATCATCAATCTCAGCCACCTCTGTGCTCCACCCCTTGATGCACACACTGAACTGCATTCCAGGGCCCTCCAGCTTATGTAGTGACTGCTTAAAGGTGCTTGGTGACAGACTTCAAGTGCCTTCTGTGAGCTCAAGTGCACCATCTCCACTGCAGCAAGCATTTCCATGCAGATCTTAACCTCTCCACAGAACCCCAAGGAGACTGTAAGGCAATGCTTTGCAGAAGGCATGTCAGCTCTTCCCCTGCAGATCATAATTCTTTAAGTGTCCTGTACTTTTATCCTGGCTCTACATTCTCTAGCTTAGAGGCTTTTACCACCTCTCATTTTTTCATCCCATTTATACAGTAGAGAATTTAAAGTGATATAATTCAATAAATTCATGCCTACTATGTCATAAAATAACTGAAGAAAATGCATACTGTTGTTACTAGGAATCTGAAGGTTTGTTGCCAGCTTATAGTATATTTTAGCCTTGGTAAAACATTCATGGATTTTGAAAGATCTTGGTTTGGATCTGTACTCCGCACAGTTCAAAGTAGAAACTGGAATCTCTATTTCATCATAGTCCATTAACCATGATTATAAGTCCTAACCATGCTTCAGGTCCTAGTGGTGAGAAATGGGAAAGATTGTCCCTAAGTTTATATCTAAAGATTTGATAACATATAGCGTAATTGAATGGGTTGAAAAGGACCTTTAAAGGTCATCTAATCCAACCCCTCTGCAGTGAGTATGGACATCTTCACCTATATCAGGTTGCTCAAAGCCCTGTCCAACCTGACCCTGAATGTTTCTGGGGATGGGGCATGTACCACCTTTCTGGGCAACATGTTCGAGTGTTTCACGTGCCAAAACACATGGAATTTCCCCCTGGAGCAATGCACATGCCCCCCTTCATTAGTACAGGTCAAAATGACTGGGGAAGGTGATACCTACTTCCACCCTAATCTGCATAAGCTGCTGCATAAAGCCAGGCATTTCTGGTCAAGTTATCTAGCTTCTTCTAAGATGCATAGCCCAGATGACAACCATTCCACAAAGGCAGATAAAAAAGTACAATTTTTCCTATAGGAAAGGAGTTTCAGGAAGGAAGCATGGAACCCTTCTGCCAGGAATCAGAACATGCTTCAGATTCAAGTGCTGAATTTTTCTGGCCCCTGAGGGTGGCCACAGCCCCAGCTGGCCCTGACTCTTCCTGTGCTGGGACTGTGCCCTGCCCATGGCCATCCCCAAGGAAGAGCTTGATGCCTGGAGCTGCTGCAGTGCTCATGGCTGCCCTGCCCCCGGCTGCAGGAGTGGATCATGCTCTGACCATGGCATGGCCACCTGACAGAACCTCTCACGTTAAAAATTTTCTCCTTCACAAAACTCTGGTTGCAGCATGCGTCATTTATTTGATACACGTTGCAGGCAGATCATGTAAAGTAATCCCAACTCTCCTTTTTAAAACCACTTTCTTTTGTACCTTGCAAATAATGCTTGTTAACTAAATGGTTAACCAATTACTAAACTGTGTAACTTTCTTTACTGAGTGGTCAGGCATTGGAAGAAGCTGTCACCATCCCTAGAGGTGTTCAAAAAACCTATAGATGGGACACTTGGGGACATGGTTTAGTGGTGTTGGACTCGATCTTAGAGTTCTTTTCCAAATAAAACAATTCTATGATTCAAAACATCCTGGAAAACTACAGGCAAGAGCTCACAATCTCATGCTGCCTGTCTGTAAGTCCTAATTCTTGGCTAGACACCTGGTACAGTTAGTGTTTATCTCCTAGCAGCGTGTCTGGCAAAGAGTAGTTTTCTGTTTCACAATATTTTCACACAAACACACACTCAGGCATTTTAACAATGCCTCAAGAAGCCCACGAATTTCTTGTTCTCCCAGAATAGTGTCTGATAGGTGATATATCTTATAATGTTACTGTAGATGAACTCTCGTCTATTTGTTTTTCCCAACAAAAATAAAAAATAGTCCATCTCTCTTAAGAGACTGAGAGTACTTCACCTCTCACTGAGGCTACAGCCAAGCTGGGCAAGTACATCTGTTTACAAAGGCCTATGGTGATATGACAAGGGGCAATGGCTTCAAACTAGAGAAGAGCAGATTTAGATTGGATGTTAGGAACAGGTTCTTTACTGTGAGGGTGGTGGAATGCTGGAACAGGTTGCCCAGAGAGATCTTTGGGGCCCTGTCCCTGGAGATATCCAAAGTGAGGCTCGACAGCGTGCGGGGCAGCCTGATCTGATTGAGGATGCCCCTGCTGACTGCAGAGGGGATTGGACTAGATGACCTTTGGAGGTCCCTTCCAACCCAGACTATTCTATGATTCTATGATCTCAGGGTATGTAAAACAGCATACTAGCTTTTTCTAGATGACAAAGAAAATTTGGGATGGATGCTTGCAACAACTGGTTTAAAAGAAGTGTGAAGATGAGAAGATTTAGGAGGTAGGAATGACTGTTATATCAAAAGGGTTTACTGGCAAGATTGATACTCTGGAGTAGCATCTGGAAAGCCATGACTGGAGAGAGAGAGATGGCCTGAGAAGGAAGAATGAATTTGGAAATGAGTAATATGTGACAAGAAAGTCAGTGAGAATGTAAGAGATAAACACTTAGATCTGCTTGTGTAAATTGGCATAGCCCCATTTAACTCAGTACCTACACATATTTCTCTGTATACATACATCAGTTCAGGGTGTGATTTGTACTAACTCACCATTGCCTTTGCTCGGAAGAAGGAAACCAGCTCCTGAAATATTAGTTCTGCTAAAAGCTGGGATACAGTGGAGTAATTAAATCAACAGTATTTAGAAAAATACACTTAATGGGCTTGGTCAGATTCTGCCTTGCAGTTTATGGAAGCATTCATCCCTTTTTCAAACCAGATGAGATCAGAGATTGTTTTGCAACTATGGCACAGAAGTGTGAGTGACTATGTAAGTCTGGAAGTATGCTCTCGTGGGCACCAAAGTGACTGGCTGCAATCAGGACTTGGCGTCAGATCCTTGTCAGCTTGACTGACAGGAGCCAGTTGAGATACTGCAGGGAATATATAGTATAGTGGGGTGTGGACTGTCAGAGAACATGCTGCTTAAAGGACAGTTTAAAATAAAACACAATTTAATAGAGAAAAAGCATGATTTTGGTCTGTCTCACTGCTAGTGCAGCCTCAGTGTGATTCTAGTATTCCCAGCTTCAAATGGACTCCTGCTGTTAAATTACAGTTGCTTTTTAGTACTTTATAATCAGTATATGGGATATCACAACCTTCTTCCTTCTGTCCTCCCTATAGCATGTATTTTTATAGTATTTTGTAGTATTTTTTAAAATTTAACCCTGATTTCTTTATTTCAACTTCTATTTAAAGACTTTCGTCTCTTTTACATGCTGAGACTCATCTTCATCATAGGAGCAACAAATAACTTGTGTCCTACTAAGCTAAAAATGTGACCTTTCAATGTTAACCATTCCAGTCAGAGAACCTGCCACACTTCTTCACTGTCCATCCCTGCCTACCCCTGCCCTAGGGACTGCCATTCATCTTGGCAGAGCAGTGTAGTTTTTCTTTCCCATTCCACTGGCATGGAAGGAGCCGTGTAAAGTAAAACTGTGGGACAGAGGTTCAATTTCACAGTAGGGGCATAGGTTCAGGAAATCGCTGCTTCATTTTGTTACTGAGCTCAGCCCTTCAACCCTTGAGAGTTCTCCAGCACAAGCTTGAGGGTGTCAGACAGAGAAAGAGACCCATCAATGCCCAGAGCTTGTCCTGCTCGAATTTACACAACAAAGACCTTAACAAACATAAGAAAACTAAGCTTGCAGAAGGCTGGTATATTGGCTTTGTCAAAGCAGCTGGCCCACAGCTGATAGTTTTTCTCTGAAGACCTTTTTAATGCTGATTCTGTTCAGGAACTGTGAAGTGATTTGTCATCTTCAAAGGACAAGTTTGTCTTTAGTGCTTTTTAAGGCTTAGTTGAGCAAACAGATGAAGTGCTAGACCTAAAAATGCAGTAAAAAGTGGCACTCTGTTCAGAATATAAAATATTCTAATGAATTGAAAAATGAGAATCAGGTGAACGTGAAAACTTTTCATCCTTGAAAACTCTTCCCTTCTGCCCCATATATTAAAGCAATGCAGATGTGGAAGGTAAATCCCTTAATGTGTGGAACAACTATGTTTTATGCTGTGGTCTCTTAAACTAACATCAGGAAATAATTGTAAAAATATTATATCAAAGATCTTTCTTTTGTCACATGCAATCTTCACTTTTTAACATAATTTGCTTTCAATACTATAATGCTGAGAAAGGATACATGAAAAGAACCGATTAGCAATTCTACTGTCAGAACTTCAGCTGTCTTCTGAAACACCAGTATTTACTAGCCCCTTTTATGTTCTCCATTGTAATATAGGAGCAATTTGCTCTGTCTTCCAGCATTCCTGTTTTCAAGCAGACAACTGTGCAGGTGAAACAATTCATAATTCCATTTATTATCACATGAGGTAAAAACACCGCAAGAAGTTTGATTCTAGGATTTCAACTACTTTTAGGCATGAAACAGGAGATTTCCAGTCTGACATACTTCTGATGAGTGAGTAAAGAATAAACCAGCATATTGTGCTGAGGTTCTTGATGAAAGACCATCGTGTGGTTGTGTGGGAATACTGAGGTAAAATGAGAGCCAGACAGACAAATTCACCAAAAGCATGCATGTGGGAAGGACATTTCATTTTACATGCCACAGAGTCTAGCCACAAAGGTTACAAGAGAGACCCACGTAGGCATGAAGTGCACTGAAACAAGATGTTCAGTCAACAGAATTGCTGCTTGCCAGAGACGTGCATATGGAGGAGAAACTGTGAAAACAGTGAAGTGTCACATTCTTTGTGTTCTGTGTTTTAAAAAGCACATTGACACATGCTTGCTATAAAAGAATTTGATATGCATGCCTTATTTCAAGAACATCAGTTTGATACAATTCATATGAATCAGATTCTGATAGAGACTGCACATACAGACACACGTGCACACTTCAGAGATTCTCTCTGCCCCATTTCTGGTTCCCCAGAACATCTGAGGCAGAAGGACTTTTCCAGGGCTCTGTTGGCTCTTCATGTCAAGATATCTGTGTTGCATCCCCACAGTCATGTGGAGATGCTTATCTCAACTACATACAGATTATTCTTCTACTGGAGTATAACAATTTGCACGACAGTACCTAATAGGAATCAGAATGTGGGCACAATTTGCTGCAGGTTTTCCATTTTCATGGTCTAATTGCCTATTTATAAAACAGAATTCTATAAAGTGATCTCATCAATGTTTATAAATGTGTAAAGGGTGAGTGCCAAGAGGATGGAGTCAGGCTCTGCTCAGTGATGCCCAATGACAGGACAAGGTGCAGTGGGTGGAAGTTGAGGCATAGGAAGTTCCATAGAAACAGGAGGAAAAAAATTTTCACTGTGAGGGAGCCAGAACACTCAAACAGGCTGCCCAGGGGGGCTGTGAAGTCTCCCTCTCTGGAGATATTCAAGACCTGTCTGGATGCATTCCTGTGTGATCTGGTACAGGTGATCCTGCTCTGGCCGGGGGTTTGGACTAGATGATCTTTCGAGGTCTCTTCCAGACCCTAACATTCTATGATTCTGTAAAAAACAAAACAAAACAAACAACAAAAAACAAACAAAGCCAAAAACATACAAACAAAAAAATCCACACCCAAATCTGTATTAGTAGACTCTGAAATTTGCTGCTTTGTGGGGTTGGCAATCAGCACATCATTTCACTTCATACTGTAGTTGTTTCTTTTGTATCAGTTAATATGAAGAAGAAGAAATTCCATAGAGTTCACTAGAATTTACTAGATTATTGTGGTACATTTTGGTATCGAGACTGGCAAAAGACATTACTTTTCACCAAAACAAACAAACAAACAAAAGGGGCAGGCCCTTAGATATCACATAATTTAAAGGATAAAGGGTAAGTTCCCAGGGCAAAAACCTGGGAGGAGTAGAGACCAATTCGAGACAAAATAATGAATACTTTCCTTTAAAAGCTGGGGTGTTCCTGATGTTTCTGATCTGCCTCTGCAGATCAGGCCAGCCTAGAAGTCTTACATGAAACTAGCTACAGAGACCTCCCAAAGGGGAAGGCTTGGATATTCCCCACGTTTTAAAGTGGCTCTCTTCTACCCAGTTCATGTGGGCCAGGAATGTTCTGAGCCAAGCACACTCACAGCCCCAACCACTAGCAGATAGCCTGAGGCTGGCTTTTTCTAAGCAGTTTTAATGTTCTCAGCCAAGCTGCAAGAGAGTCCACAGCCAATAATGTGGGCAGACCGGGCGTGGCTTTCCCACCTCTGAGCCTGCTCTTAACCTTGCTGTGTATGTGGTGAGGTTATGTGTAGACATAATTTGCAGTTCCACATTAAAGAATTTTTGGGGTCTGTGCATGCTTTTCCTATAACCCTAGGAAATTACTGGCTAGAAAGCGCCTTAAAATAATGTTATGGTAGCAAAAAGAAAAATACTGAAACCGAGATTTGGTATGCAACCTCAATCTAATTTTCTTCTGTCTCTGTTATTATACAGCATTATATTAATTATTTTTTCCCACAGGAAAATGTGAAGGATGGATAAAGTTCTGAGGAAAACCAAGAATCATATAGTGAAAGAAGCTCTGTCTTGTGATCTGTACTTATGATGGAGGGGTCTATAGAGAAAAGAAAAATGGTCTTTTGTTCCAGGCAGTTGAATACAGAACTGTAAAATGTGGAATTGCAGCAGCTGAATTTTGTGGGACCAGATTCTGTCCTGGCCTCTGGCACAGAAGTCCTGTGTAATGTCTGTCAAGTCAATTACCCACAGACTTTTTACAAATGTGTCTTCACTTTTAAAGAAAGTCTTTTTGAGACACTAAGTTCTGATCTGCAAAGTACTGAGCCATGAACTGCAACTGAAAGTAATGCACCTTGGCTTTTCTGCATGTGAAAATCCAACTGTGAGAGCCAGATTCAACACCTAAATCCAGTGGAGAATGTTTCCTTTAATTTCTGCTTCTTCATCTGGAGATAAATGATTCTTTCATTTTCTGAAGTTTTTGAGAAAAACTGTTGATTGTTTTTGAGGCATATTTTGAGTACTATAATATAACAAAATGCCCATGAGGAAATCAGTGCAGATCTTCAGAGCAGGGTTTGAAACTTTTCCATGAAGCCTAGAGCTGTGCACTGAATGTCAAGTGTCAAAGGACACTGGTGTTTATGGCTGTTGTCTCCCCTGGGTGAGTCTGCAGACCCACAGAAACACATTCTATAACAATATTATTCAGGTTATTTCTTAACACATTGTCACAAAGGCATTTAGAGACATTTTCTAACTGCACAGTCGACCTTAACAATTCTGATGCAGCTTCATCTGTGCAGGATTGTTATATGCTGGCATTGATAGTCACACAGATATAACAAACAGATGATGAAACAGATCCTGAGGCAGCTGGATATTACATTTTCCCATATATGATCTCCTTTCAGAAGTAACCACAGAGGAGTAATTTATTTTGATGAGCAAGCATTTGTTATTCAGAAATAGTCAGAGAACCTGATCTAATTGTCACTGACATCCGAATAAGTATCACATCTGTTCACAAAAGGTGATGGAGCTCACTGCTATGATGTGGTCCCCAGTTCAGAGTTTAATTTGTCTGAGTGAGTATAGTCATTATCTCGAACAAAGAAACATGCTGTCATAAGATGGAAACTTAATTTTGCTGCCAATTTGGGCACAAATTCAAATGAATACTTTGCAATTTCCACATTTTCCCATGAGTCGGTAATTTTGTAGCCACCTGCAGGGTCTGCTTAGATGAGGTTTGAATTGCAAAAGGTAAGTGAATGAAAGTGACTGACAGGAGCAATTGGAGCCAAATGCAAAACTCTGAAGGTAAAAATACTCTGCCCTTGCTCTTTTGATCCAAATTGTGGGTTTGTCAAGCAGAAGATGATTCAAGAAAATCACAACACCTGATTCAACTGAATTATGAGATAAAATGAAACAAGAGGTGAGGAAACCCCCATCATTATGAACACAATGCCATCCCTTGTATGTACACTACAGCTGTCTAAATCTCCAAATGAAGGTATTAACTGAGATCAAAGATATTCATACAAATGGAAAGGGAAGGCCACAGCTCAAAGTAATGAACCAGGTACCGTACACTCTGACAGCACAATGATTTTCATTTAAATCAGCAATAGCACTGATTGGTATCTTATTTCTGATGGCTATAGCACCATTCACTCAAAAGGATTTTCAGAAATATCCAGAAAGGGATTGTTTCAAGTTGTTGAACCACTGGAAGGATGTCAGCAGGTTATAACCCAGCCTGCAGCAAGGTTTCAGGTTGCTCTGGTATAGACTTCTTTGAAACCTATCCTATTCTGTGAGAAACAGAAAGGATGAACTTCAACGAAGGTTTTGGACCAGAACTTAGCAGATGCATGTTCCCAAGCATTACTGCTGTGACCTTTGACAGCTTTCCTAAATATCTCTCAGTGGCTAACATTTAATCGTTTGGTGCCTGTGTTTCCTTTTCATATTTTGGATGTAATAAAAAGCCTGTCCTCTTCACACTGAGGAAAAGATGGGATATGGAATCAACATGAAGCCTCAATTCATTTAGCATTAAGAATCTATAAAATCACCAACTCTCTGGTTTGCATAGGGTGGTCATTTTCTGTGGTGTGTTAGAAGGGATGTGGTTAGTAGGCCAAGAGAAATTCTCCTCCCCCTCGACTCTGCATTGGTGAGGCTGCATCTGGAATATTGTGTCCAAAAGGGACAGGGAACTGCTTGAAAGAGTCCAGTGCACAAAATGATGAAGGGAGTGGAACGTCTTCCTACGAGGAGAGACTGAGGGAGTTGGGGCTCTTTAGCTTGGAGAAGAGGAGGCTGAGGGGTGACCTCATTGATGTTTATCAATATGTAAAGGG
This sequence comes from Indicator indicator, assembly GCF_027791375.1. Taxonomy (NCBI): domain Eukaryota; kingdom Metazoa; phylum Chordata; class Aves; order Piciformes; family Indicatoridae; genus Indicator; species Indicator indicator. Next base: position 39,015,703 of record NC_072012.1, on the reverse strand, counting down.
TGAGTGCCAAGAGGATGGAGTCAGGCTCTGCTCAGTGATGCCCAACGACAGAACAAAGGGCAATGGATGGAAGCTGAGGCATAGGAAGTTCCATGGAAACACGAGGAAAAATTTTTTCACTGTGAGGGTGATGGAACTTTGGAACATGCTGCCCAGGGGAGTTGTGGATTCTCCTTCTCTGGAGATATTCAACACCTGCCTGAGTGTGGTCCTGTATGATCTGGTATAGGTGATCCTGCTCTGGCAGTGGGGTTAGACTAGATAATCTTTCGAGGTCTTTTCCAGCCCCTAACATTCTGTGATTCTGTGATTTTGCAGAGGAAAGCAAAAATAAAAATAGTGGCTAGTGAAAAGAAAGAAACAGGAATGGAAAGACTGACAAAATACTGATTACCAGCCTGGTAGTCAATGATGGGTTTTGTCAGTTCCTGATTTGTGTGCAGTTACAAGCATGCAACTTGTTGAAGGAGAAGGAGGTGGTGGCCAACTGAGAAATTCCCTGATTCAAAAGTGGTTGTTAGAGTAAGCTAAAGATCTTGACATATATGGCTCAGAATATAAGGTGCAGAATTGACTGGTCTTTGACAAATTAGTCTGTTAATGCAAAGACTTTGTGATGGATTAATTTGAATCAATTTGGTAATAAAATAATACTGTTTTCCATTTTTTAATTTTTAAAAGTGATGCAACAGTGAGCAGTGCTGAACTGCACAACATGACTATTCTATTTGAATGTGTTTCAATAAAAGAAACATCTCTGTGATTAAATTAGAGCAAATGTAAAAAAATTCAGACCTGGCTTCATACCTAACATAGCCAAGGTGATGTTCACATAGGAATATCTAATGCTAAAACATATGGCTCTTAGTGTGGAGCCCATGTGCCTGAAAAAGCCCTTGGAGCACCTTAGGCACTCTCCAAGGAGAACTGAGTGTCAGAAACTGAGTGTCTGAAAAGTAAAAGCTAAGTGTGTTTCAAAGATTCATGTCCTTGGTACTTTGGTACCTGATTTTGGGCTGTAAATTAACATGTAATGGGCTGAAATTTATTGTCTGTGCTCTGTGCAATTTATGCCACCAGGTGAAAACACACCAGCAATTGCAGAAGACAAACAAATTGCCTGGCATATTTGTCCTTCTTGACTCAAGGAGCATTGAATCCCAGATCCATCTGTTAGCTGTCTTGGGGTGGATTTGTCCTGTATATCACATTGTCAAGTAGGGCCACTCTGCTAATAAAGAATTCATGATTCATTGTAGTAATAGATGGCAGCAAGAGTGAGCACAATCCTCTACTCTGATGACAGAATATTACTCTGGAAAAGAGAATACCTGCTGAAATGTTTGCTCGTGGATTTCACCCAGGGATTATTTCGCTACAAAACCTGTGAGAAAATGTGTGGGAAAAAAGCACTGGGATGAGAACTAACAGCATGAGGACAGGTCACTGATTTGCTGACTTGGTTAGCTGCAATGATGGGAACAGACTATTTTATCATCAGAAAGGATTAAAAAGAAACAAAGTAATGCAAAAGAAAACTTAGGAAGTGAATTTAGGAATAAAAAAATAAATCATCATCTGGTCAGAAAGATGTTAGAAGTCAGTTTTCTTTGGCATTTACTTAATGTGAACCCATTATTATTTGGAGGGAGTAGGCGTAGGTTAAAGGCTAGTAAAATCTATTCCCATGCAAATTTAAAACGAGATATTAAGAATGGTGTATTAAGATCTTCTTATTAGCACAAAACCCTCATTTTTTTTAATGACAATGACAAAGTTGCTGCATTATTGGAGGAATTATTATTTTCATGTAAAGCAGTGGGCTTCCAGTATCTGGCGGTCAGGGTACCCTGCCAAAGCATCAGTACACTGAGCCTGGGCTAAGCCCAAATCAAATCCCAAATTAAAGGCAACAGTAGAAGCTCTTTTGACACTGTATTTCTGCTGGAGTTGCAGTAGGTAGCTGATAAAAGGTCTTCCTTTGTAGCTAATGTCAGCCTTTGGCTTTGGTTTCAGCTCACCACATCCATCATCAGGGCAATACATTCACAAAACCACTCCGAAAGGCGATGTTTTCATCGGAGCTTGTGCAATTTGCTGTACCACTGCTCCTGGATAAGATATTGAAACCAGAATTGCAGGGAAACATATTGTAGGAGTACATAGCAGAGGCCTGTTATTCCTGAAACTATGTGAGGAAAGTGACCTGCTTGTGGAGCCATTTCTTGTAACAGTTTTGGATTTAATTATGGATGCAAAAGAACAGCCTTGAAAAAACGATGAAAGATGTGTATGTATGAATCCTGCAGAAACAGAATGTGAAATAGAATAAAAATAGAATTCTTTGAGAGACAGCCATGAAAATCCCAGAAAGATAAGAATTATCAGATGGCAGAGGTGATGAGCAAATATTGCAGGCAGCTGTGAAGAAAAGGGATTTAAAATCAGAAACTAGCACAATGCATTCAAGTTCTATAGAGAGCTGGAGAGAGATTCTGCCAGTTTACATTCATGATGTCAAAGATTAATATATTTTTAGTATCTTTAAGACCTCAAGAAAACTACCCATTTTGGTAGCTCAAATGCTGCACAGACCCTACCATTACAACTCCATCTCCTTGGGTCCTTGTCATTAATTCCCTGTTCGGCATCTTGTGGTACCTTTGCTGTATTCTGCTGCTGGAGCAGAGCAAAGCATTCCTCCCTTTCACTTACTGCATCACATTGGTTTAGATGGAGGGTGACTTGATCTGCAATGAGAGGGTCAGGTGGCATTCTGTTTTTCTAGGCCACTGTATCTTGGTTTGGAGTGATTCACAGACTGATGTCTGCACTGCGGCAGAATATTTTGCTTGCCCTTTCTCTCTGGCTGAGAGAATTGTTCTTATCTTAGGCCTTGATTTTGCTCTCACATCAGTAATTTTGAAGCTGTTGCAGACTTAAACCATTTTTTGCTCACCAGAATCATCCTTTCGAATGCATTTACTTTGTCACAAACTTCAGAAAGTTGATAAAATATAATGATTCTTCTTCTGCATCTGTTTACTTACACTAACCCTGCACTACTTTTCTCCCATTATTATTTCACAGTATCACAGTATATCAGTATATTTCTTTTTTATTGTCCTCAGATCCTTGGTCTGTAAATGTCAATGGATTAAAGAATACTGAAAGAAGACACTTTCATGTCTTCAGAATGTAGCTTTTTATCTACTGTGAAAGCACACAATTGCCATCCTCACCACAAGGTATTAAAGAAGATCATGATTTTTCAGAAAGAAGATCTTGACCTTTCACAATAGTTTTATATTCTCATAGCATTCTTTGGATTTTATATGTAATATCTTTTGAGAGACTACGAGATTGTCCCTAATCAGCCTCTCTGATTTGCAAAATCTTTTTTTGTGTAGCTTAGAGAATAAAAGCAAATTCCCAATCATGATCAGCCTTGGATGTCAAAGTGTGCCCTGAACTCCTCTTGGTATTCTCCTGCATCATATCTATGATTGCTTTTCTCTTCCAGGCCTCCTGCATGAGAATGGGCTCTGTCTTCTTCCAATTTCCAAGATACATCAGGAATGTTTCATGAGAGGTGCTGACACCTAGTTTAGTTGAGAAATACCTAACTGGTAGCAAAAGCATCAGAGACTCAAAACTTGTGACAATTCCTCTTTCAGGGGAAAAAAAAAAAAAAAAAGTTTGTTTTTTTCTTTTCCTCAGGCAGAGTGACTGTGAGTCTCCCAATATTTTTTTCCCTGAATCTTTCTCTAAAACGTCAAGCATTTTGATGCTCTTTAAAACTCTTCCCTGGATGTTTAATTTTAACAAAGCAGTATGGAAAAGAGGTTATATTAGAAGAGAACATTCCAGAAACTGGTCATACACATTTCTTGATAAAAATATGTCATAACTGTATCAGAAGCACTTTGAAAAAAAATCTCAAGTGATCAATATTAATTCATTAATTCTTTAAATGACCAAAACAGTCAAGATGCCAAAATCAGTGGAAGAAGGTTTTCAGTTGTTCTGAGGAAACACAAAACTAGTATGCCAGTGTATTCTCTAGTATGACTGATTGTGTTAGTGCATGAAAGAACAGTTAATATTCATGATTAAATTATATTAAATAGGGAACTACATTTTCAACTGTAATAGAATTCTTGCAGAACCACTTTCTATTATGCTGTGAGTTTGGAATATTAAGCCTTGAGAATCTATTGATTCTATTGAAACAGTTCTTAGAAGGCCTTTGTAGCAGATGATAGCTTTACTTGACTGGAAAGTTCTTTCTAGTTGAGGACTGATGTTATCTAGAAAAGTTGCTTTTATCTTAAACTTTATTTAGCAGGAGACTTGAAAGATCTGACATGAGCAAGATATTTTTAAACATCTGCCTTCTTTTCATTATGTGGAATTAAATTACTAAAGATAGCCACTCATGTATGATTTTTGCTTACTCAAGATTTCAGGGCCATAATTTAGTGTGCGTTTGAGACTAGGAGGAGTGACCAAGGCTCCATAGTTAGCATCTAAGACATTTGTAGGGCAGTAATGGTGACCTGCATTCTGCTCTTACTGCCAAGAACAGTTTACAGCTTTCACCCACAAAAGCACAGGAACCATGACAAGTCAGACCACGGACTCATCTAGCCTAACAACCTACCTCCAGCATTAGCAGATGCCCAAGGACATTGGAAACAATCTAAGGATGCAAGAATAGCTCCCCAGAACATTTTCCTGACCCATAACAATTTGTGGCTTAGGGTCACTTTTTTTCTTAATTCATCTCAATTGAGATATGTTTCATTTGCTCACTTTCCCTGGAACGCTTGGAGACTTTTATCAGCAACAACATCTTGTAACACCAAGTCCTACAGCTTCACACAGCTATAAGTGGTGTGAAGAATGACCTCCTTGTTTGCTGTGAGCCTCCTTCCCTCATTTGAGGCCCCATAATTCTGTATTCAAACAAGCAGCAAACAATAATTCACTATTCACCTTATTCAGGCCACTTAGGGTTCTGTAGTCCACTTCCACATCAGTCCTTGGTCATGTCCAGTCTGAATGTTTTTGTCTGCTTAGTTGTTTCCCATAGGAAAGTTGTTCAACATCTTTGAAGATCCTTGTTATTCTTCTCTGACCCTTTTTCATTTCAGTCTAGTCTGAGCAGAGCTAATTGTCTTTGATTGTTGACTTTCATCAAGAAAATGAAAATTAGCTCTTATTATCTGCTGCACATCTAAATATCTAAGAAGAAAGTAGTTCTGCTCCTTGTTTCTGCCTTTCTACAAAGGCATTCAGGTGCCATTGTTGTTATAAAAAATAATTAGTTGCTCTCTAACCAGTATAAAGAAATTTCCAGTTGGTATTTACAACTTCTCCTCAGTCATCTGTTCCAGAGGAAGTGAGCTGTTGCCAGTGATAAAACATAATTTACTGCATTTTAAGCTACACGTTTTATTTTATTGCAATTAAATATTGTAATCAATGTTAAAATAAGAAAATAACACAGTATACTAACACACAATAAAAAATAGCATTAAATCTCTAATATCTTATTCTGTAGTTCAGCAGAAAAGAAATTAAATTTTCCAATGCTCTTCTTAAAAGACTGTAACTCATAAGTTTAAAGGATTTTGCATCAGGATACCATAAAAAAAAAGGCCATAAACATCTCCCTTATGACTTTTTAAAAAAGGCTAACTTCCCTCTCTTACCTTAGGAACCTAGACAACATCTGCATCAGAAGCACCAGGGTGCTGGCTTTGGAATATCCCTTGTGCAGCCAAGGCTAAGGGCCAGGGACCAGGTAGTGTTGGGGCTGGGGACACAGTGTTGAGCATTTTCCTGTTCCTCTGCGCTGCCTCTGAGAGGGCCACGGGTACAACTCGTCAGCCTGGATTCCACTCTGGGGACCAGATGCTGAAAACTAGTGATAGTGAAGTTAGCAACTTAGAAGTTTTAACATATTTCAGTGCCCAAGTTCCTTTTTGGATCTAGCTCTCTCTTAGCATATACAGCACAGGGTAACAGTTAGAGCATTCATCAATGCAAGCTTTGATGTATCTCATGCAGCCTGCTTAGCAAAGGATGGGGAGGGGGATGTTGGCTGGCCTTGAAGCCTTTTGAACTCTTTCCATGCTTAACTCTCTTTTTTGTAAATGTTCCAGATATGAAGCATCGCAAAAAAAAAAAAAATACAAAGAGCTGCATTATCACAAGAGAAAAAAAAATTAGCAGTTTATTTTTTCATCAAATGATAGATGTTGGAAATCAAAGAACAGGCTTGGTTTTGAACAATGTTAATATTCTCTCTCCCTCTGGTATTGTCTTTAAATGTCGATACATCACATCTCTGAGGATAAGGTGGTATTAAAGCTGCTGGTAGTGATTATTGGATAAGGGTTGCAATTGTGTGCTTACTTCCCTCTCCCTCCCTGAAAAGGGTCTGATTGTTAAAACATTCTCTGAAGGAGCTGTTTCAAGATTTTCTGCTATGCTAGTCTTCATCCTTGGTGATTAGCAGCCTCTTTGCTTTGAAGATTTAGTGCAAGCAAACTATACTTCTGTGACCTTTCATTTGCATTCTGAACTCTCTGAAAATTCTTGCTTGGCACAAAAGAAGCATTGCACACGCCAGCCTGATGAAAGGAATGCAGCTTTCTGAAATGGAAAGATATAAATCAGGAAGCGATTCCCCATTCTTCCCTAAAGAGATACTCACTTTTTCATTCTCTAGCCCAGAGAATATAATATATTTTTATAAACTGTCAGTCATAAGTTGCCCTCACAGTTGGGGCTTTTGGCTTGAAACCTGTTTTTAGTTTGTGACTCTGATTTACACTTACTGTTCAGCCTGTCTAGTGACCAGGGACAAGAGCAATTGGCCCAACAGGCATCAAAAGATATACTTTTAAATCTGAGTGACTCACTGACAGACTGCTAATCTGAGCTGGGCTCTCTTTATAGGTACAGATTCATTTTCTCCTAACATACACATTTAGGATAGGACAGATGAATTGTCTTGTGATGGTCCTTATTTATCTCCATTAGCCATGGAGGGACTCTGAGGTGACATGGTCACAGGTTCAGGAACGACTCTTGTTTCTCAAAAACTGCAAATAGCAAGTCGTGGCCACAGACTTTAATGGAAATAACATTCTGAAATATGATGCATCTCAAAGATAGTTTCAGAATTGTTAAAGAGTCCCAGGAAAGACTGTAGTGCTCCAGAAAAACATCCCTAATGGCTGAGAAGAAAACCATATTCTTAATTTTTGGAAGCCTTAAAAGTTCATTAGTAAAATCTTCATCCCTTTGATTTACTGAGGTCAGAAGCTTGACCTAACACCAGTTTTAGCAGTTATTGAAATTAGATTCTTAATTTCCAGTATGCAGTTTCTGAGTAGCTAGGGATGAATTACCTGACTGGAATGAGCTTACCTCTTGCCACAGATACAGCATGTCTAGCCTTCTGATCGGTAAGAGAAGTTGTTCCATAATTATCTTCCTTTTGGCAAAGCTACGTTCATGGCAAAATATTTACAATTACTTTGCTTTTCTAAGGCTTTGCTCATATGCCTTAAGAGGACATATATATTCAGTTCCTTTCTGGTGGTTTTATACAGTTGTTAGTTAATGATTCTTCCCATTAAACTGCATACATCTTGTTTCCAATCCTCAGTGTCGGGATGAATTTAATTTTTTGCAAGTTGTTTTAAAAATAGTTTTATTTTCTTTCCTCTCTGCTGTTTTTTAAATGGTTCACAGCTGCTGTGTGATCTACTTCTCATAGTCTGTGTTTTCCCTTACAGGGAACCAGCAGAATCCTAGTTACTAAGTTTCTTTGACATTATTCACAAACAGATAAATCAAATCATAGAATCACAGAATGTTAGGGGGTGGAAGGGTTCCCCAGAGATCACTGAGTCCAACCCCCCTGAAAAAGCAGGATCACCTAGGGCAGGCTGCATAGGAATGCATCCAGAGAGGTCTTGAAAGTCTCCAGAGAAGGAGACCACAACGTTTCTGGGCAGCCTGTTCCAGTGATCTGTCACCCTTACAGTAAATAAGTATCTCTTTGTGTTGAGGTGGAACCTCTCATATTCTAGCTTGTGTCTGTTGCCCCTTGTTCTATCACAGGACACCACTGATAAGAGGCTGACACCTTTTTCTTGACACTCACCCTTCAGATATTTATACACAATAAGATCTCCTCTCGGTTTTCTCTTTTCTAGACTAAACAGCTCAGGCTTCTCAACCTTTCTTCATAAGACAGATGTTCCAGTCCCTTAATCATCCTCTTAGCCCTCTGTGGGACACTCTCTAGCATATTCCTGTCCATTTTGAACTGGGGAGCCCAGAACTGGATGCAGTACTCCAGATGTGGTCTTACTAGGGCAGAGTAGAGGGTGAGAAGAACCTCCCTTTACCTGCTGAACACACTCTTTTTAATGCACTTTGGGTACCATTTGACTTCTTGGACTCAAGGGCATTGCTGTCCCATGGATAATTTATTGTTCACCTGGATTCCAAGATCCTTCTCCATGGATCTGCTTTCCAGCAGGTCAACCCCTAATCTATACTGGTGCCTGGTGTTCATCATCCTCAGGTACAAACTCTACTTGTTGAACCTCATTACATTCTCCTTTGCCCAGCTCTGCAGCCTGTCAAAGCCTTACTGAATGGCCACATATTCCAGTGTATCAGCCAATCCTCCTGGTTTGATATCATCAACAAACTTGCTGAGGGTTCACTCTCTGCCCTTATCCAGGTCATTGGTGAAGATGTTGAATAAGACTGAACCCAGTACTGACCCCTGGGGAGCCCCACTAGTTACAGGTCTCCAGCTGTATTCCAGATCATGACACTGGGCTCTGTTCAGCCAGTTCACAATCCATCCCACTGTCCACTCTTCTAACCCACACTTCCTATGAGGCTGTTATGGAGGACAGTGTCAAAAACCTTGGAAAAATCAAGATAGACAACATCCACTGCTCTCCCAGTACAGTTAATGAGTTTCTTTGACATTATTCATAGACAGATAAATGAAATAAATTAATTCCATCTGACTTTCATCTAACTGCAATAAACTAACTCAAAGTATTTCTAAACAATACAGAGAGTGAAATTACTGAAGTTCACATGTCTGCTGTTTACCTCCACTACAGAAATGAGTTTAACTGCTCTGGATGAATCCTGGTACCACTAATGCGTGAGAACATTTTGAGTGGCTGGTTGGTGTGGTTTGATAGATAATAGGCCTTCCTCTCAAGTAGCAGATGTCTCTTCTCTCCTCAAACTTCACTCTCACACAATAAAATAATGTGGCATGAAAATTCAGGTTAGGAGGAAATGCTAGCTCCTGATGTTGCAAGTGATACAGAAACTCATTTCGACAGAAGAAGGGCTCTGAGGAAAAACACTTCAGCTGGGAAGGTGAAAAAAGAATTTTTAAAAACAAACCTAAGAGATTGAACTAGGAGAAAGAGAAGATGGGAGGGAAATTGGCAGGAATGGAGTGACGTAGAAAGAGAATTAAGAGAATGGGCTAAAGAGAAAGAAGGGGGTGAATATTACTCTGAAATAGCTGAAAGATGTCTCAGAGGGAAAACATGGAAAATGAAAATACACATGAATAAAAGAGATTAAGCCACGTGTTCTGAGTTTCATGCAGCATGATGAAAGCTTTTATTTGTGACATACTCTGGCACCACTTAAATAAGTCTGAGCTGATTCCATTGACATCATTAGTTTTGCATGGAACAATTTTCAAATTAAAAAAAGTCAAGAAAGTCAGATGACTTCCCTGGAATTCATAGGATATGCAGCCATGTAAACCGAGAGGAGAATTTAATGAAGTCAGTAGAGTCAGGGCTACTAGTAATAATTTATTTTGGGATTAGTCTTGCAAAGGCATAAGATTTGTTCAGAATAAGTGTAAAAATTCTTTCTTTGTGGTGTTACTTTCATCATCCTAAGATGATGATATTTTCCTGAAAAGAAAAGCATTAAAATATGAATTTTAAAAGCCCAAGTGTGACAAATTTGATGATGCTAGTAAAGCAATATCACATATACTTAGTAAATCTATATTTATAAATCAGTTCTCACTTGGTAGCTATATACACTCATATTTTGAGAATATGCTCATATTTTAAGATATAATCTACTTTCCCCTTCACATTTTAGAAAAAGGATACTACTCATAAAAGTTTTTTCATGTGTGCTTTTCTCATGTTTTTATTTCAGGATCAATAGTGCCCTGAGGGTTACTATGCTCCATTTGTCTTTCTTGCTGAAGGTTATTGCAGGTCCTAGAGACGGTCCCTCTGAAGTGGGAACAAAGGCGATACTTGAGCATATCCTTTCTAATTGAAACAAAACAGTGGGAAAGAAAATTCCAGACTCTGGGACTGGGTGAGAGGTTGGAGAGTAGGAAGAGCATAAACTTTTCTTTATACTACTTGATACAGAGATAAATAAGGCACAGTTATTGCCCAAAAGAGGCATTCTGAGCTAAGCCGTTATCAGTCCAATCATCATTGCATTAATGAAGTGAGACGAAAAGTCTGCCCTGCAAAAAGTGGCATAAGTCCTCCCCTTTCCCCAGCTCAATAACAATTTCCTTTCTTGATTTGCTTTTATTGCCCCGTGCCTATTATTGGATGCCAAAAGTTCAGCGGATTTGGCAGACTGCTGCTGTCACGTGGCAGCCCCCTTTGGTGCGCTGTAGATACGTTGTGGGTTTACATTGTGTATCTCCTTTCCACATGCTTGAATCAGAGCACTCTTTTTATTCCATGCAACGCTGAAACATCGCCACAAACTGCAGCTGGAGCTGTAAAGAACACCGGAGGTTTAAAGGCCAGACCTCGGAACAACTTTAATGGACAACAAGGCAAAGTTTTAAAAAGGAAGAAAATAAAATGACAACAAGAACAGCAGGCTGCTTGCTTCCATTCAGCAGAAGTGGAGGTTCCAAGTGGCACTGCAGATTTCACTTACTAGCTGGTTGTAAAAGTTTGCCAACTGCAAGCTCCTTTAATACCTCCAATGTGACTATGAAAAGTTTTATTCAGAATATGTCAGATTCTATTATCGTAAGAGAAGATTAAATCAGTTGTTCCCCAGACCCTGCATGGAGGGATGATTCAGCTGTTTGCAGTAAAGTAACAAATCACATCCATTAACTCTAAAACCTTCGAGTAAGGAATCATCCATCTTACATTATATCAATTTAAGAAAAAAAAGACAAAAAAAATACAGTAATAAAAGAAAACATCAGGAAAATGCTAAAACCAATCGTATTTTATAATATAAGTACTTAAAAAATTCAGGGCAGGAGGTGTTTAAATCTTTTTCTGAAAGACAAGGAATGTATTTGTACTTTAAATGTGGTTGACAGACAAATCCAGCTGTGGACATGGATAGATTTTTACATATTCTATTTTCATCTGAAGAACAAGATATTTTGTGTCAGAAGTAATATAATATATGACTGGAATCCTCTATTTTCCTTTCAATTGCTTTTAGGAATCTAATTTTTGTGAGGATTAAAAATAAATCTGTTTGCAGCTTTCTTATACCAGAAGAAGATTTTTGGAAAAGTGCTTTTAAGTAAGCAAAAGAGTTGTTAGTCTTTGTCCTATTCACTTGTGTTCTCATTACACCTGAGTAAATTAGCTTGGACTGAAGAGGAGACTGAGGGGTGACCTCATTCATGTTTATCAATATGTGAAGGGTAGTGTGCCAAGAGGATGGAGTCAGGCTCTGCTCGGTGATGCCTAATGACAGGACAAGGGCAATGGGTGGAAGCTGAGGCATAGGAAGTTCCATGGAAAGAGGAGGAAAAATTTTGTCTCTGTGAGGTTGATGGAACACTGGAACTGGCTGCCCAGGGGGGTTGTGGAATCTCCCTCTCTGGAGATATTCAGAACCCACCTGAATGTGCTCCTGTGTAATCTGGTATAGGTCATCCTGCTCTGGCAGGGGGTTGGACTGAATGATCTTTTGAGGTCCCATCAAACTCCCAGCGTTTTGTGATTTTGTGATTCTGTGAAATTCAGCTTTCTGTAGAGGTAATCTATTAATGAGTAGGTTGTAACCCAGTCTGGCCTTTCTCCTCAATTTCACACTTTCTGGAGGAACACAACCACTTAAAGAGAGACTACTGACCTGAATACAGGCTGAAGGTGTAGAAAATTTGAAGGTGTAGAAAATTTGAAGATGTAGAAAATTTGAAGATGAAAAGCCTGAAGTAAAATATAATACTATTGTTAAAATCATAATACAATGTTGAAAATTGCTCTTGAGGTCTCCAAATGATTGAATCAGCTTGACTCAGCAAAATCTTAAGTGTCGTGTGCATTTGAGCTGGGCAAATATTCCTGCAACGGAAATTATTTTGTCAGGTTTATGAGATGTTTATCTTGTATAAGTCAGTTATACCATTACAGATGTTCATAAAGAAAAGATCTGGGTAGGTAAATACCAAAGAGGCATAATTTTTCCTGATTTTTTTTTTTTTCTGAATCCTATTTGTCCTGGACATACACAGAACTTTCTGCAGTACACACTTTTACAAAATAATCACTTTTACCATCTGTCACAGCAGCAAATGCTTCTCTGTTTTTACTTTAGTAGAAAGTTGTTTGAGAGCCCATGCCTGTGATGTGCTGGTAGCCTTCAACACTGAAGTTGAGGGAATTCTCACTTTGGATGGTTGCAATCAGAATACCTGAACATAAGCTCTGGAAGGACATTCTGAGAAGATGATGGAGAAGACTTGAAATGAGTATTGCCCTTTGTAACACCGTGACTGAGATCAGAAGCTGGCCTGCAGACTAAGGCCTCTTTTGTTAGGAGCTGCCAGCCCAGGATGAAGGTAACACGGGCAATAGAAGGGAAGAATTCAAGAGAAAAGGTGGAATAGAGAGATGTCACAGTAAAGTCAAAATGTGTCCCATTGCTCCCTCCTATAATACGGCATGACTGGGCAATGGATTGGAGTCTAGAGCCTGCCTGAAGATGTGCCCAAAGAAGTTGGACCTGAAACATTTATTTTCCCAGCAGAAAAGGATCTCACTCAAGCAGCAAAATGCTAGGGACCTTACTTCATTTTTGTTAGTTGCTAGAAGAGAGATACAAAGGATGATGTGACCCTTCAGTGAGTTCTCTCTCTACCTACAAAGAACTGGAGAGTAGGTTCCAAGGTGATAAAATAAATGCAGATCGCTATTCACAAAAGAGCTGAAGAACATCAGGGTATTGCTGGCAGAACTCTGAACCAGCAAAAAGAATGCCATAAACCTCTAAAGGAGATGTGGAGTCACTTTCCAAAGCGAAGTAACCATCTTTTTTCTCCTGCTTTACGAGGTGAAGGAACTTAAAACTCCAGGTTTCTGCATTCCCTCCCTTCAAGTCACTCAAAGTCTTGTAGTCAATGTAGACATTCTGTAGGCAGGGAGGTCTAGATCAGGAGGATAGCCAAAACTAATATGAAGTATTTAACAATTATGGATCATGCTGGGAAAAAAAACAGTAGAATTTATTAAAATATAATGGAATCCTAAGAAGACCAGAGAGAACAATGAATGCATGACCCAGTGAGCTCCTTATCTTGTTCTGAGGTACCAGCAGAATGGCACAAGTTATATTTTCAGCTGCTGATAGGGGCCAGTTGAGATATTCTGCCCAAATGCTGGGCATCCTAGCACATAAACCTGCTGAAATCGCAGTAGGCAAAGTGAAGTTCACTGTCTTGATTCACCATGCCTGGGTTTAGAGCCTTTCACAGATTCACTGGCTAGTGGGGCTGGTGTAGGCTTTAATTCCCAAGTAGCAGCCAAGACCCAATGTCTAACTCCAGGCTTTAAAGAAGTTTTCTCAGATCCTCTGGGACAGGTGGACTACAAACTTCATGCCCTGGCAGCATGGCTGGAGGGAGGTGTGAGTGTGGCATAGTCCCTCATGCAGTAGGTGTGCAGCTCAGAGAGAGAGGAAAAAGGGAGACAGAGGGCCTGCAGGTCACACCAGGAGTGTGAAATACAAACATCATGGCAGCAAATCTGATCCTGCAGCCCTATCTTAGGTGGAGTGTGAAAAATAAGCATGAAGAATGAATAGACACTATTTCACTTGACATGCTGTATCTGGAGAGGAGGCACACGTCAGGTGTGCAGGGCAGGCTCATGGCAGGTGATTAGCCTTAATGAGGGAATACTGAACACTGCCCAGCTGCAAAGTTCATCCTGGCTTAACAGTCCACTCCCACAAGCACCCCACCTCACACACAGACAGGAGGGAAAGTAACCACAAAAGCCTTCTGGGTTGAGCTAAGGAGTCTGAAGAGATGCTACGCTATACAATTACCTTAGCAAAAGCAGAAGCAGCAGCAGAAGCCAGTAATAAAGTGGTTCCCATCCCACCCAAACACACAGCAGCCAGTCCAGCCACAGCAACACCCCAAACCTGGAAACTGGAAGAAGCAACCAGAACAAGAATCCTCTCCTTACAATCTAAACTTCAAGCCTCATGATACTTTGTTCCAGCCAGCACTTTCATTTTAAAGCTGACGTGATGTCAGCCTGGTGTTAAACACACCTTAGCAGATTGAACTCAACCCATGACAGACCTCAACGGGAAAACACAGTCCTTCCAGGGTAGTTTGATTACAGACCCCAAGGGCAAGATGGGTTACAGTGGACAATGAAGCTGTTCCTCTGGCCTCCTAGGCAGGACATGGCTGCAGGTAGTGGTCTGGTCACTGTCCTGTGGGAAGAATATACAGGCTCCAACAGTTGTGTGTCAGCCATTGCCAGGGGCAGGTTTACTTCTGGAAAGAAAGAGTTACAATAATATTGATGGCCTTCTAAAAAGATGATATTTTTCATTGCTGTAGATTAGCCTTTACTAAAAAAACAAGAGTTCTTAAAAATTTTTTTAAAGTTGACTGTGCAACCAGTTACTGCTCATTGGGTGAAAGGACCAAGCAATAGGAATAGTCCTATTTAGCCTACTGGGATAAATAGGACTATTCTTATAGGACACAGTTTCAGGATCAAGGTTTGCACTGTTGCTGTAAGAAGATACTAAAGAGTGGAATCAGATGTTGTTACACATGCTGAATTTTGGGGTGATCCTTCAGAACAGCTATGGTGCCATGGTGGACATAGGTTAAAGATGTAGATTCATCCCTTGATCCACTAAGTACTACAAAGGCTGTTGGCTTCATGCTAGGTAAATACTAAGTACTAAGGTTTTAGCCTAAAAACAGGAGTTTGCATTCTTTTAAATCACATAGAAGGAGTTAAGAATAGATTCTGGGGCAAGATCAGGTTTCTTTCTAAATCAGCAAACCCCAAATATTGTTACTCAATCGTCTGTCTTCTTTGTCAGAAGTTGCTTCTTGAGCAAGTTTCACACTGCAGTGTGTCTGTATAAACAACTTTGTCCTTAGAAGAGAAGCCCTGAATCTACTAAAGGAATGAATCGTTTTACTGGATTTGTGGCATGGAACACAGCCTCTTAGAGTAAAAAGAGTTAAGCTTTATATTGTGGCTTCATAATAACTGTTAAGAAACGTAAGACAGGTCACTGTAAAAATACTAATGACAAGATTTGAGGTTTCTTTGGTATTTGAATTCACTGTCAGGATGGCACACCAAGAAAAAACATTTAGTTTTCAGAAAAAAAAATATTCTGTCAATGTACAACAGCAAAGACATCCGTGGAGCGAGAATTTCTAGATACCACAGTAAACCCCAACGAGATTTCAATAAATACCTTAAATACTGGAGCTGAAAGACTCATGCAAAGCTTGTGTTGCAAACACCTTCAATAACATTGAAGAATTTATCTTAGAAAAATTGTAGCTCAGCTTGATAAAAGTTAAACACAGAAAACTGCGTTCTGAAAGTCAGGAAAAAAGACAACAAAATCGTAGAATTGGTTGCTCTGTGAAGTGTGCTGTAACAGATAAATAAGCAATGTCAGCACCTATCTGAGTATCTATCAAAGCCCTTCAAAGACCCCAGAATAAAGAGCCAGCCTAAACAATTTCCAGAAATTGAAATTCCCTTGTCTAATGATCTGGCTTGCCATTGGACTCCACAGAAGCCCAGCCAAAACCAAAGTAGAATCTGATGTTTATATTGTGTGGTATCTCTTTGACTTCACTATGAATTAGTTGTCATTTTTTTTAATGTCAGAGCAAGCTCAGCTCTGCTCAGACAGTAATATGAAACATATTGAGGGCCAAACCTGCATGAATGTAACAAGCATAGGAGCTGTCTAGGCAGCTTGGGGCATATTTTGTTGTTACATTATAATCAGCTGTGTATCTTTTTTTTTTTTTTTTTTCCTCCACTTTGCTTTGAAAATTTTGGTACAAATGCAAACAAAGAATATGGAAAAATACTTTCTTGTCTATCTGCCATTAAAATAACAAGCCCTTGGTAAAAAGAAAATAAAACTATTTAAAAGAAACCTGAGAGTGTAAAAAAGTTAAAAGGGAAATTTTGTCAGGGCAGATCCAACATTGTTGCATCTTGCTTCACCAAGAGGTCTGTAGCCTGTTCAGAGAGATCTGCTGTCTTTCAAGTTACCACCTTCTGTTATCTTATCTCTTCTTCCACAAAATTAAATGGTAACACTGACAGCTGAAAATAAGAGACAGAAATTCTAGTGATATCTTCTCAGCTTGCCTATTCCGTGTCTTCTGAAGACAATAAACATGCATGAGAAGCACAAACAGTGTTTATGAACCTTCTCTGAATATGCTGCTAGAGCTCAATAGCAAGAGCGGAAGAGAATTTTAATGTCAGAGCGAAGAAAGATCAACTTGTCCAAACTGAATGACAGAGACTCTGTGAAGTTCAGAAATCCCCATGAAAAAAAAAAAAAAAGCTATCAGTAAGTACTAAATGCTGTTTCCAGAAATCAGTACTGTTAGATCACACCAACATAACAGCAATCTAAGTTTAAGACCAGCTTTAAACAGAGACCAGACACTACAATAAAGTAGACTAATGCTAGCAGAACAGAAACTGATGTCAACAGAAGCAGAGCTGCATGTATTTGTTTGAAACTGCAGAGATCTGTGAGGCCAGGGGTTAAGAAGGAATTTCTTGAAAATGGCAACAATAAAGAGAGCTACAGTCAAGAAGAGGGTAGGTTTTGTAACTTATCAGAAATGGGACTCTCTTCTGTCGACTGATTTTCTTTGCAAACTGCATTACAGTGTAATGGATCAAAGTTTCTGCTGCACTGTAGCTTCACTCACCCAGAAATATCAGGGTCATTTCTATGCCAGCACAAGTCTCAACTACTGCAGAGCCAAGAGCTGCTCTAAAGCATCACAACTTCGAGAAGCTTTTCAGGAGTAAGGCTGACTGCAGCAAAATGTGCCTCCTCTTCTGTAGAACAATGTGGGTCCAGTATTGTGATTGAGATCAGTTTGAATTTCAGGAACACAAATACAATTCAGAAAGGGCATCAGTCTTTCTGAGCATCCAGACTGCTCAAAAAGATGGATCTCTACTACAGTAAATCATTGCACCAGTGAATGAGTGATGCTGGAGGAAAAAGTGAAGGAAACAATGCTGCCTTCTGCACACATATGCCACTTCCATAAAAATCCCTACACTTCTGCAGAGCTGAAGTTTTTGCATCTCTTTTAGTACATTGCCAAGTATTTATTACCTTGTAAGCACTTTTGGCTCAAGAGTTAAAAAAGTGTTTTCACTCTTCTTCTGTAACTTAATTATTATATATAAATGTTGCCTTGACAACCCTGAAGGTCGAAGTCTGCTCATCCCCAGAACAGGTACCACTTAGTAACAAATGCTGCATTTTTTTCCACATTGCCAGACCAATAAATCTGAGCTGTTGCTCAGAGTACTTCTAGGAGTGCAAAGACAGTTTAATCTCCATGTCCATTCAATTTTTGGCTTCTGTAAAGAGACTGCCAAAAAAAAGTTGCCAATTAGTGCTAATGGTAGAGAAGGTTTTTGTGATGTGCACCCTTGCCCACTGAAAATTGGATTGCAACCACCAAACTCATTTCCTATGCTGCTGATATATTTTATTCAGGTCACCATCACTTCTGCAGTTAGCCTTTTTTAAAATAGTATCTGATCACACACAAAGAGAACAGAGGTTGAAGAATTGTTGTGTTTCATTTTCTTTTCTCTCAGTTTGCTTGATATGTTTAGGGGGGTTACGTTAGTTAAGTTTTCTCAACCACAATACACAAAAAACCAAAATAAGACTTCAAGAGTCTTTCGGTTCTCATGTGGTTATGTAATAACACATTAATATAAAGGATCTCCATTTTTAGACATCAAACCCCTGACAGATGTTTTTGGATCTACTTGCATTCAGTTAGTCTCCATTATTATGGCGCACTTTGATCTGGAGAATTCCTTGTCTGTGATCAAATGTAAAATGAATTCAGATTCATTTCCTTTCATCTCATGTGAGCAAGATGTGTGAACCATTTACTTAGCCCTGTGACTCTGTGTGATGAGTATTGTCTTTTCCACTGGTTCCTGGTGGGATTTTTTCTTTCTCTGCTAGATGAACCAAGTCCTTTATATGATCTTACAAAAGACACCGGCAGAATGTCACTTCACATTTGTCAAGAGCAAGCCCCAAAATCTCTTTAACAAGTGATGTTTTACACTGTCTTGCAAGAGATTTTTGCAAACTGATGTTAATTAGCTCAAAAAAAAAAAAAAAGATAGCAATTAAGGCATCAAATCTCTCTTTGGAAAATCTGAAAGGTTTTATTCAACCCTGAAGACTTAGATATTATGAAGGATAACACTACAAAAACCTCCTTAACTCATCTCTTTGTAGCTAAGCATTGTGCTAATCAGTCAAGAAAGATTACCCTTGTTTAGGAGTCTTTTCTGCAACTATTAAGGCTCAACAGAGTGTGATGAAAGAGATTTTCAGTAATATTAGTTTCTTTGTTTTCACAGTTTTATACCATATCATTATTGTACCTATATGTCTTTTCTATACCCATATTTTGTCACTACAAGGAACACAGAAAAGACAAATAGGTGAAACATACATACTCTTCCCTTCACACACACATCAGCAGCCTAAAATACGGTGTCACTGTATGCATCAGTGATATATCATATATATATATCATCATATGTCAACCATTTAGATTTTAAACTCTCAAATTGCACATAATCTTTTCTGTAACCTATGAAACAACTAATGTTCATATCAAGTTTGAAGAACAGGTTTTAAAACACTTATTTTTGTACACATGATTTTTTTTAACCACTTATTCACAAACTATTTTATAACTGACTCTTACACCTTATGCTAACATATTTAAAAGTGGGATACTATCATGGACTGCAATCCCACAAGCATGTAAGTGTGTGTGTAACTTCAGCAATTTAAATAGATACTCGCACAACTAAAAGGATGTTTGCACAGCACTTGTAGGAGAGACATCTTTAGACAGAACAGGATAGTTTTAAATTTGTGGACCTAGGTCCTGAATTCCTAGTTCTGAACTGCTGCTTGCAGTCCAGCTTCAGCCAAGATTCATCTTAATATCCAAAACTGAGCCTGCACTGTACAACACCTCTATCATTGTGGACATCTCCAGGGGTTTCCATTCTGTCCTGCTGCGATTTGTTTTGCTTACAAGGTTTTCAGCCTCCTCTGACTCAAGGTTTGTCAGCCCAGCTCCCAGTTCCTCAGTGTTACCTTGAAACAGGTGTGCTCTGCCAAAGCTGTAGAGAAAACCTGCATGCCTGACTGTCCCCAGGCACTCTCATGCCCCTGGTTAATGCTCAGAGGGTGGATGACTCCCCATTTGAGCTGGAAGTCTTAAACTGAGGTTTAGGTGACTCTTTGCTGTTGGATTTTTATTTTGCACTTCTAGGACTGGAGATATGACAATACCAGTACAAAAATAGAGTCAAATTTCAACTTTAAGATACATTCTTTTTGTCCAAATTATTAACTTAGAAGTGTGAAATAAAAATGTTGACTGTGCTAAAAGCAGAAGTCATTTACTTAAACATCCGTGCAATGTTTAGTTTTAATTTAACTCCCAAACCATGGTTATGATAATGTTGGTTGTTTTTATTGTCAGTTTGGTGCGTTTGAACCACTTCTTCAGAGAAACCTATTTTAATGTCATATTAGACTGTAGGTTAGGAAGAAGAAGCAAAGTTTATTAAATTCAGTCCATTTGGTTGCTTGGAAAGATGTGTGCTTGGAAAGCAGGAACAAACTACACTTCCAGTGTGAGAAGAGACAGCAAGTATGCAGGATTAGGCCAAGTTTTGAAAATCTCCTGGTTTTTGAAACAGATTTTTAAAAATACAATGTGAAAGAGATGGTAAAATCACCTTTTATATCTGCTAAGGCCCTAGAAAGCACTCACAGTGCCTCATTGTTTCTCAGCTGATGTGGAAGTTTACCAAGTCATGGTGTCAAGGTCCCTTGCAAACGTATGGGCTTCTAGCATGCATCCAAGGCAAAACTGTATTTTCACTTTCCTACTACTTTATAAAACTTTCTCCTGTTTTGGCAGGAATTTCACTCAGTAGATTTTCTCCCCAAGCTAAGCTTTTGGAGGGGACACTGAAGAACACACATTATATTGTAGGGTAGCATGAAGACATTATCGATGGCAATATTTAAAGATAAAGGAATAAAATGATCCATGTAGTATGACCTGAAGCTCTTCCTGGCACATGATTTAAATACTTTTCATAATCCATCTTTTTTTCTTCAGTCATGTGAGCTGTATGTGAGCTATATATACCACATGTAAGCATGTGGTATAAATTTCAAAATCATGCTGGTAAAATTTTATTATCACATAAAATTTAATGTTATTTCAAACTTATAATTATCTTTTTAACAGTTTTCTTTTGGAATGTAAATTCTTCATGTGCAACACATTTCATACTTTCTAACTGGCTGAAAGTCCTTGGCAAATTTTATTCTTCAAACTTTTCCTGTCTCTGGGATGGTGTTTCCAAGTTAATTATTATTAATAGTGGTTCTATACTGCCTCTGGATGGCAGTAAAGAGGCTGGTATTAGAGGGATTTTTTTCACAGGGGATATTTGTATGCCACTTGTGTTGTACACTACATCAAGTACTTTGAATTCTGACATGTTACAGTTCTGGGATAACAAGAAGAAAGGGAATCTCTGTCTCAAATTAAAGTGTTTTAGTCCTCAAGAAATATTTGTGACATCGATTTTCTCTCAATAAATCACAACCTGGCACACAATTCTGCAGGTTATGGCCAGATACTTTAATGCCGTTTGAAATAATGTAAATGTCACACATGCTTCCTACAGCAATACACATACAGAATAAATAGAAACAATCTGCAAATTAACCCCTGAAAAGATGCCTACGGCTTCTGCATCTTACTGCTTAGGTAACCAATGAGACATTTCAACACGCAAATCAGCGCTCTGAAAGATACAATAATCTGAATTAAAAATTAATTCTGCATTTTGAATAGCATTACATCTGGAGAAATGAATAGACAAAGGCTGCTTTGCAGCTGTGGAAAAGATTGCAAATAGCTTTGTTCTGCCAACAACTGCCAGCCAGAAAGGGCATGCAACGCTACAGTTTGCCGTTCTGTATGGCCACAGTTATATTTTCTGTACGTAACAGGAAAGCGTTTTGCCCTTGTAGACAAATTTCATTCAAAATAGTAGGGCCCACAGAGGGCTCATAGTTTTGTAGCATAAAGAGTGATATAAAGAACTGTGGGTCAGGCAGACAAGGGGCCTTTTGGTGTTCTAGAGTGTATCAGAATTCGTTTGCTATTTTCTTTCTGTTACAGGATGTTGGGATTTCCCCTTTCCCACATTTAAGGGGACGAAAGAAGTTCAGTAATTGTCAAACGTTACCAGAGCAACCAAGGAAACCCCCCGAGGCTGGCAGGGCTGTTGTGCTGAGCCAATAAACAGGCTTATGTGCAACTTCTTCACAGATGCCCTCAAGTGGCAGGGCCAAAAGGTGTCATCAAGGGGTGTCTTGGGGATCTCCCCAAACCTGTGGTGTGCTTGAAGAGACCACTATAGCAGACAAGCATCTTCTATTGCTATGTTTGAAATGTCTATCAGCAAATCTCTGTAATGCTGTCATCACAGTGTAGTTATCCCAAAGGCATTTTGGGATCTTGCTTAGTGTCAGTGCTGAACTCATCTCTACCTAGGACCATTCCTCACCTTCCTGGAGAGTTTGAACCCATCTAAAGAGAACATCTGAGAGAAATCTTACTTTTGGTACAAACAGTATCCAGAACTAGACTTGTCTTCAACTCAGAATTACTGGTAGGTGACCCTTCATGTCTTCAGTCTCTTGACTTTGTGAGAACTTGCCTTATGGAAGAAAGACAAATCTGCAGTGACTGGAGTAGGGAGCAATACCTATAAACTAAAGAAACATAATTCTTGCAACTCTGCTTACATTACTGTGTAATCCCCAGCAACCACTCCTTGGAATCATGGTAAGGAAGTCTTATGGAAGCAGGATGTTCTCTCCATCTTCTTTAGGTCTGGACTGGTTTCACCTAAAACATTTTACTGTGTGGATGCTGGCACTATTATAACTTATTATTACTGTGCTATGTCCATCAGCAAATTTTGAGCACTTCATTTTCTGTTTCAGTTGAATTAAATATTAATCTTTTGACTCTGGTACTCACACACAAAACTGTCTTTCCAACTGGGGTGTTTTCAGTTTGCTATAGTAAGCAAGTTCTCTACAGTCAGCTGTGAAGATTTGTTCATTAGTTGCCAGTATCTACATGTAGGAAAAATTTAGGAAATAGTTTTGTCTATTCAGTGATGTGCAAATCTATAAATAACAGCCTCCGACGATTTCCAGAATTACTTCTTTTACATAAAAGTTGAGTGAATCAAACACATGCAAATCTTATCAGTTACTCAAGTTTCTAAGTTTATTTGCTCTTACTGGTTCCCCCTGCAAACCTTGCCAGGAGATTTCTTTTAAGTGCCATTGGAGTGGGGTCATTAATTTACACCCAATATAATATACTTCAGCTATTCTATTTTATTTCTCTGCTGCCACAGTATGTGCAGATGTCTTTTATATTGATGCCTTTTATATTGATGCTCCACATTAAGAAGAGGAAAAGAAATAACATATCCTTCTTATTACTCATTTAAAATAATGTCACAGGAAAAGTATGACAAGATATCTTGTGTTTATATGGCAATTATTTTTTTTACCATTACTGTTATAAAAAGGTGAAAGTTCTACCAAATTTCCACTTGTTTGTCTGTTTTCTCAGTGTTTGAAGACTCCTGCATATCAGTCCTCAGCATTTCAGGGTCTCTTAATATTTGTCCTTTCCTTCTGGAAGGAGTTACTGTGACAACAGAATCAAGACAATGAGCTTCCAGGACTGAAAACTCAAATTTGTTTTGAAAGTCAACAACATCTCAGGGTTGGACAACTCAAGAATACTTTTGCATATGTCTATTTCTAGGCAAGCAGAAGTGCACTGTTATTCAGGAAAGGAAAAAAACATCACACTATGATTCCTCTGTGTCTAGCAAGCACGACAATTAGACTAGTCTTGGGTATTTTTCAACAGAAGCACTTTAGGATTAAAGGAACTGGCTTGCTACAGTTTTTATCTTCCACGTTTGGAAGGGAAGTAGAACTAACTTTGTACCCATCATGCTGGAGTACAGAATTGCAAGTATTAAAATCACCGTTTTGGATCTCTCTGAGGCACATTCCTAGCAAGAATAGCACATGCCTTACATAATCCCTGGCGCATGCGAGGAGGGGTGTGAAAATGGTCTTACTCAGGTTGGAAGTATGAACTAATATAGCTCTCCAAGCAATTTAAAGCCACATACTTCACTCTCTCTTCACTTTAACACCATTTTGTGGTAAGTGATATAATAACAATGTGTTGATGATTTAGCTGAAGACATTTGTGGGAAAGGTATGTTCACCCGACATTCAAAGTCTCCAACTATGTTAACAGTCTTTTCTCGTGGCCACATAACATACAAATGGTGAGACTATAAGAATTTAAATTCAGTCTCAAGTTCTGGACAAAGATCAAAAACAAAAGCACATTGCATTTGAAGTGTCAGACTTTAGACTGACAGTTCAGAATGTGAAGCCCTTGTATTGGGACACATTTCTTGTCTCTGCTACCGATGTCTAGAGTGAAGCTAAGCGAGTCGTTTAAATTGTGACATGTTCCAGGGTTTTGATCTCTGAAATGAGGACATTGGCAACTGTTCATCAGGAAGGGTTTGATGATTAATATGTCATTCAAGCATTTGGAAATCTCAGGATGGAACTTGTTACAAAAATATGCAGTATTATTACTGTTGTAACTGGGCAATTTACTTATTTTAAGGGGATGCCATGGTTATAATTTATGAATCTAAATTTTTGTTTGCATTGGCTTTTCTTTATTATCTTGGGCCACAAAATTACATATCTACCTTAACCAGGAAGTTGGAAGGAAAGCCATTCAGCTGTTATCTGAAGATTTAAAAATTTTATTTCTTTCAGCTGTTAGGGAAACTGAGCAGAAGTATTTGGCACTTGGCTTCTCATATGCATGTTTAGTAATCACCACTGTGAACTGCTGCTTTGTTAAAAATAGTTTAAGATCCAAATCACTTTTCTATTTCATAAAGAAGAAATATCTTCTCCCTACCTAGGGGTAAGGAGACAACACACACATATACATACAGTTAGATACCTAAAAGTACATGGGCACCTCCTAAAAGGGTAAGAGTAAAATAAATAAAGTACAAATACATCATGCTAAACCTTTTATACACTGGATTCCAAACCACAGCTGTTGTGAGAGCCAGCAATCCTAAATCTTGATTCTCTGACTGCTTTGCTGCAGCTTATCCATAGGATCTGCTTCTCTTAGGATTTTCCTTGGAACATAACTATCAGTCTATGGCTGTCTTGACGTTATACTAGTTTTGCTCCATCTTTCTAGAAGTGGAGAGTAAGCATGGTTAGAGCAGGGCTGTGGTTTGATCTCCCTAAACGATGCCTTTTCAGGCATCAACAACTTTGCCCAACACACAACAGTTTCAAGTGTCTTCCAGTGTATATTCTGGACCAAGTGTTCTCCCAGTCAGCCTCAGTCTTGGGAAGCTCAAAGAAGAATATCTAATTATTTTTGCTTTCATGGCCTTGCTCCAGAGTAGCCTAGCTGCACCAGAAAGTCTTGTTTCCACAAACTGTTGTATAGAACTGTAGTAAGAATAATATTCTCTGTAGATCCATCTTAAATTATGGAGAACTGTACCAGTATGGCACCAACACAGGTGACTTACAGTTTTCCCCCATGTAAGTCAGTAAGATTATGCTGGTTTATCCAACTGGAATCTGCATCCAGGGCAGCAGACCTTATACAGGCTGAGTGGAAGATAACTGGCAAAGGTGCCTAAGGCCTCAAATTGCCAGAGATGACAGGGGAATAGGTTGTCCAGGGAGGCGGTGGAATCACTGTGCCTGGAGGTGTTCAAGAAACTTGTGGATGTGGCATTTTGGGATGTGGTTTAACAGGCATGGTGATGTTAGGTTGATGGCTGAACTCAACGATCTTAGAGGTATTTTTCCAACCAAAACAATTCTATGACATTATGGTTCTATAAAAAAAAGCAACCATACACACCCTGTCTATGTTAGGAAGCCTGAAATCAGATATCAAAGCAGAGGAGACAGCATCTCTGAAGCAGCAAGGAGAAGTCCCCAGGTGGCAGTGCCATTCTCTGTTTGCCAGCAGCAACTGATGCTAAAATTCTGGTCCTCTGAAGCCCTTCCTCTGGGTCTCCTCTGAAATTCTTCCTCCTTTCCCTTCCCTCCTTTGTCCTTTCCTGAGACACAAGTGAACTTTCTCCTAACTTTTCAGGCAGCAAAATTCAATTTTACTTCACAGTTGTAAGAAGCTTTGAGCTGTCTTTGAATTCATTCCAGGAGAAACAGGACAACAAATAAACATCTAGGATCAGAATGAAGTGAATTCCACTAACTGAGTACATAGTTACACTTAAAAAGGCAGAATATTTGTAATGGATGTCGTTGTGCATTTTTCTTAATATATTTTAACACTACTGTAATAATTTAGTGTATTTATTTGGTGGCCAGAACTGAAAAAAAATGGATTTATAATTTCATGTTACCTAAGGTGCTGCAAATAATTTTGTGTATTACATAAGCTTTTATTGTCAATCAAAATGACAACAAGTAACTCTTTTTAAAATAAAGGATGCACTTTAATAATCAACTTTTAGCAGCTTTGGAAGAACATCTTTAAACAAGTGTAAAGTTACGTTCTGACATTTCTTTAGGATATTTTATTTCCTCTTGACAATGTTCTATTTTACAGAAGTGTAAAAGAAGTGACAGGTTATTGTCTATGTAATCATGGCTAATTTTTACTTCAGAACTCCTCTGTGATCTTAAAAGCTTTTAATTTGTCCAGAGGCACAGGTTTGTACAAGCCCTGGGAAACATCTGTACTCTGTTTTAACAAAGAGTTATAGTAGTGGCTCTCCCTCCCAAAAAAGTTTAATTAGATTTGAAAAGTGGCTTAAGCTCTTCTGTGACTTTGACATGGAACAGGTTGTTCAGGGAGGTGGTAGAAGCCCCATCCCTGGAGGTTTTTAATGCCAGGCTGGATGTGGCTCTGAGCAACCTGATCTAGTGTGAAGTGTCCCTGGCCATGGCAGGGGGGTTGGAACTAGATGATCCTTGAGGTCCCTTCCAACCCTAACAATTCTATGATTCTATGCACAAGTATCACAGTATCACAGTATATCAGAGGTTGAAAGGGACCTCAAGAGATCATCAGGTCCAACCCCCCTGCCAGAGCAGGATCACTTAGGGTAGGAGAAGGATTGCCTAGGGTAGTACCATCTCAGATGTTCACATTTTGAACCTGGCATTGCAAAGTGCTGTGACTTTCATGCAAAACCGCTGCGTCCTGGTGTATTTCAGGGTGGCCAGCATTTCACAAGACAGGGTCAGTGCTTTTTTTGAACCAGGAATATCTGTGAACTCAGAATTCTGTGAAAAATCTCTCATGAAATTTGGTGCACTAGAAATTTTGTGTCACAGTGCTCAAATGCTTAGCTGATAGTTCAATGATATTAGAAATCAAGAAAATAGAAAAATGTCATTCTGTAGGTCCTTGTTCCCAAAATTTATGTTCTCCATTGCCTCAACATGCACCATACCATAGATATTCCTCTTTAGGAGGTATTTTTCATTGAAGAGACCCAAACTCTGTTACTGAGGACATAATAGACATCATCACAGTTGAAATATATTGTAATGTTTATGTCCTGTCATGTGTAATACACAATTTACATGTTATTCGACACAGATAACTGAAAAATACTAAAATCAATCATAGTCCTCAGTAATATTTTTAACTTTGTAGTCAGATTAATGTTGTCAGAGGAAGCTGTATATCTATTTTAAAGTACTTTAAACTTTGTTAAAATAAAATATTTTTAAAGACAATTAAATAGCATTTTTAGAAAAATCTTGACTAAAACTCTGCCTCTGTATTTAATACTTAACCTAGTAGAATGTCTTTAAAGAGTTCTTTATGTATAATGTTAAGAATTGGAGTTCCTAATAACCAATTTGCCATCTTTGTAAGAGCCTGAAACAATTCTATTTTTAAAATTTATAATGGAAGTAAATTTAGGACAGGTAGCAAGAATAGACTTAAGTTTTAAACAGTGGCCAATATTTACTGCTTTAGTGAAACTATACCTACTTATGCTGGCTGGCAAATTTGATTCTATTTGTGCTCAAGCAAAAACACATTATTCTTCTAGAAAACGTATGAGTGCTTTTAGGACTTTTCAATATTTAATTTAGTCCTGTGTTTCTTGACATAGTTGCAGAATTGCTGCAGATGTTGCTGGGAGCAGCACTGAGCCCATAAAATTTCTTCTTGTGTGGCAGGATCTGTCCCACTACCCAAATTCCAGAGCAAGGGGTGAGGCCTGCAGTAACATCTATTTATAGTACCTTGCTCTGAGAAGCATGAGCAGAGAGTGAAATGGGATATAGCTGTCCAGTTAGGTGATCAGGAACCCTTAGAGGAGACAAAAAGCAAGCACCACCTCAGCTGTCAAGAAAGCGATGCAACAAGCAAGCGATCTGGTTCTCTAGCGGGCCACCCAAAAAGAGGTGGTGTCTCCTTGCAGTTCTCCTGCACTGCCCACTCTCATAAGAGTCACTTGCACTTTCACATTTCAACAGCTTTTACTAAAAAGATTAATTCCTGCCATTCATTGTTCATATCCTCTTACTAAAGTGCTTTTTGGCATCCCCTAACAGGAGCAGATTTGACCTGCAGGTCAGATTTTGATACAGCCAAGCCACTACCAAAGCTACAGCAATCAAGATAATCTCTTTCCCTGCACTAAAAGAAAAGGCAAGATAAAAGCAGATAGTAATAAAGCAGATGTTTCATGTCAACATTCAGAAACAATGAACTGTTTCCTTTGCATTTCTTTTTGATAAGATGTGGCTCTCTTTAGGAATTGAAAGTTTACAGTTTAAAAAAAGAAGCAGTGATATATGACAATGTATTTATCCATATTATGTGAAGATTGTGTGGCAAATGTTCCTCCTCTAGGATATTGAGAAGAATCTGCTGCAATTGCTGTATGAGTCCTGCAGAATATCTGAGGGAAATGTAAGGTGTGTTCTTTAATTGTGCTGTGAGTCATGACCTTATGCACCTCCTAAAGCAGACTCAGTTAACATATTCCCTTCTGGCTGGATCTCAAGCTGTTGCTCACTGTCACTGTTTTTAGTTGGACTTATAGCTTCATATACATAGTGCCTTTCCATATGCTGAGAGAAATATGGCATACTGCATTTGTTCTGCGTACTGCTCTCTCTGGTGATGGCACTCTATAGAGGTCCCCTAACATAAGTGTTTGCCTTCTTTTATTTCTGAGCATACAGGACAATATTTGAGGGGAGAACAGAAAGTCCTTGGGTTTGGCATGACTGCTGGAATCAGCTGCTCCCAGTAAAAACAGCTGCATGTTACTCCTTTTTCTTGATATCTAAGGACAGAGAGCTTCGAAAATGCCAGCAAGGATTTTCCAAGGCAAAAATACCTCTGAGTGTTTCCTAAGATGAGTGCTTATAGCTCCTTCACTTTGCACAAAGGATTTCACCATGAGAATCTTACCTTTCTGCATGTTTACCAGCAGCAAATCAAATACATTTCAAATGAGAAGGAAGTGTATGCATCAACTTTAAGTACCTCTGAATCTGGAAATCTGTTTGCTGTGTTTAGGCCACTTTGACCTCTAATAAGGAAATTACCCCATGGTCCTGGCTGGCCTCCTGCCCACCCGCCTCTGACATATATGGCCAGTGACTCTGGTTTTCACTTCCACCCCGATGTTAATCCACCTTACTGGACTTCTGTTAGGTCACCAGGGTAAACACTGCTAGAAGGTAATCTTCCCTCTAATCTCCTGTCAGGCTAATTCCTTGGCAAGAACCCGCATTGGATACATGACATTTGTTCTACTTTTACTTGTAAATCTCTTTTAAGAAGATATAATATTCTCAATCTCTCACTTTAGGACACTTCCATTTCATTTAAATTTGAACATTTCTGCTGCTACTCCCATTTCTATGGCATCTATTTATATGACAAATTTCTAAACTGAAGTCCAGAGTATTTTACACAATACTAGCAGATAGTCTACCAGATACTCTATAGTTTGTTGTTTTTTTTTTTAATCCAGTATAACTAAACTTCTTCATAGAAGTTTTGTGGTGTATTTTATATTATGATGCATTGCATGAATCTAAAACCACTATGACACAGAAATGGATAAACTGCCTGTAGTCAATGTAACAGGGAGGTGTATAGGTGGAAGCATTTTCCAAAACTAGAAGATTTTTTAGCAAAAAATGGAAACCTAGAGGGAATAAGTCGAGCAAAGCTGAAACAAGATGACGCATGACACTACATTGACAGGATCGTCTTTAACACATGTGTTGGATGGTTCTTCTTGTTAATTACTAGACTATAATAGTCTTCCTAATACATTCAGATTTAATACATCAAGGAAAAAACGTGTCTGTTGCCCTGTAGGCTTTCTCCTGTGGTTATAGAGTTCAAGTTCTGTCTATTTTATCGCTTATTCAAAGGAATAACCTGAGTAAGGTAGATTTCTGATTGTCTAACAAGCTGTCAGTCAGTCTTTGTAGCTAATGGTTTTAATCTCTAAGACATTGTAGTAAAGTTACAGATAATTATATTTCAGTGTCCTTCTGCAAGGTATTATGTGTCTGCCTGTAAATGACAATGAAGAGCTATCAGGCAAAACTGGCTAAGTTCACTAGTCGTGGGTGGTGAAATTCATAGAAAAGTTTGGTCCTGGGTGTTCGCTAAATGTGGAAGGAGGTAATTATTTTCCAAAGAGAAATGAGATACAGCAATAATAGTAGTATTATGCAAGCAACACGAGTTAATTTCTACTGCCAGCTAGATAACGTGCTTGCCATATTTCTGAGTGAGTCTTTTACTATGTCTGAAGTATTATATAATGCATTGCTGAATGCAGACAAGAGAATATTGTTAGGGCATTCACTAATGCAAGCTGTGAGCATTGAAGCAGACTGTTAAAATCTGTAGGAAGTTTCCCTGTGTTATCAAAAATTATCTTTTAGCAACCAGAGAACATAATTCTCCCTAGCCTGCTTTTGAGAAAATTGGGCAAAATGTTTCAAAACCAGAAAGACTGTATCTAATGGCACAGTATATGGGTTAATAAAACCCTTTCTGATACTACACAGCCTTGAGTTAACTATGAGAACAATGTGTGTGTGTATTTGTTAAAAAGGAGTTACATTTATCTGCAAAATACGTTAAAAACAGACGTTTAAAAGAGCTTCCCTATTGAAAACAAAGTTGTAATTTTTTGTTTAGAAAAAGCATTATACATAAAAACCAATAAACTGCATGTAAAGATCTCACTTTGTAGGAATATGTACTGCATGGGTGTCTTACCAAAGAACTGCAAGAAAGGAGAAAAAAGTATCATAAACTCTATACATGAAAATATTGTTTAGAAAAGGGCAATAACAGAGCAAGTGACATTACTTCATAAAAACAAAGTTACACATTTTAAAGCAACATTTTCTTACTGCAATGCATGGAGCAGTGCATGTAGGAAAGAGGAGAGGAGCAGCGTGGTTGCTTATGGCAGTCTGTGAGCAGAGAAATTTGCAAGCACAGACAGTGTGTTCACACAGGTCCACTAAGTCTGATGACAGAAGGATCATGGGATGATGAGCATTTGAGAGCATCCCTACACCAATTCTAAAGAACAAATTATAGGCTTCTAAAAATCCCTAAGGAAAGTAAGCAAACAACACTGCTATGTATAGCGACTTAAACTCCAATATTTTTCAGTCACCATAATGGGTTAAATTATTTGTGAAATGACTCACTAAAATGCATGTGAAAGAGGAATGGTGTTTTTCTCTATTTAGCGTTAATTTTTCTGATAAGGTTGATTAGCTGTTTATGAAAAGCCTGACTGATGCCACCACCTGCTAACTTGGGATCAGATTATTTCCTTCTACCACCTGCTGTAGGGAATAGAGCTGGAATTTAGCTGATGTTTTTACATACTGGTGACAAGACTGTATCTGTTTCTGTAAACTGTATTTTAATCTAGGGGTTTCCCTGGGAATATTCTGCTAATTTTATGCTAATTTTAGGTAGTTCAAAATACTGCAGTTATGAATTTGAAAATTCAGAATCTCATGACTCAGGTTTTATGAATCTTTCCTTACTCATAATTTACTTCAGCTCCTTCTCAAATCCAAATACTGAATTTACTTTAGATCTTTTACTTTTTAATTCAGTTTTTACTTGTTTCGTATAGGCTTAACCGGCAGTAAGATGCCCAGCCATGGAAGATGGCATAATATGTATAATAATTAAACTCATGAGGTATAAATTAGCATGAAGATTGTCCATGTCTTCTAGAAAAAGAAACATTCAGACATCACCGCAACTACTTTTTGCTGAACAGTTTCAAACATGATGAATCCACGTTTAATTTCTCCTGGTGAGAACTGATTTGATGGGGCTGGTCTTAATGAATGGGTCATTTCTAGGTAACTCACTGTACAGACTTACCTGTAATTCCATGATTTGTAGCAGCATTTTTCAGGAAGAAGTGTGCAAAGTGAGCAAAGTACATTTCCCTGTAAGAGGACTGCATGCCACTGAAGTCCCTTTCAGGCTTCTAGGTAATTCTGTGAGTAGGGAACAGTCTTGTATTAAATATTGAATAAAAGTGCTCATTATTGTCTCAGAGTGCAATGGGAGAATTTGTCGTTATGCATGTGTGGGAGACTAATGTTAAAATTACAGTGGAACTAAGAGTTTCTCATTCTTTAGTAACAGATGCATAGCTGAGTAGAGAAGATGAATATTTCTCTGCTTCTAGAAATGAAAATGTTTAGAAGACTACTTAGTCTTAGGAAGAAAAAAGAGGGACCAAAGCTGTCTTATTGGCTCAAATTCCAAGTAATTTTATTCAAAGCTTGGAGACCTCAGCAAGAATAATGTGGGATCCTTGTCACTGTCTTGATGAGATACGGAAGCATGCAACAGAAAGCTGATCTAACTGCTATACTGTAACAGATTTTCCACTAGGGAAATGGAAAGTATGCAATATATATAATGGAATATCATCAAGAAAATTAGATACAAGCATGCCCAGACTACTTTACTAAACACTAACAGATACAAAAGAGCAAATCTCTTTTGGAAGAAATAAGATTAAACATGGGTTTTCCCCGGGTGAATTCTGTAACTGCAGGCTGATGTAAAACAATTCTTATCCTTCATTAGTTTTGTAAATCTAAAGCTAAATTCAACCAAAATATCTGACTTAATTTGGATTTGTTTATCAAAATAGAAGATGTAATCGATTCATTCAGTTGAGGCATCACTGCTTTCTGAAAAGTCAACATGTATAATCCCGCTATCAGGAGCTAACCTTTCAAATTCAATAAAGATGGAGAATCAATATTTCCAAGGCTTACAGAATAAAGGATTTCAAAACAGGATGAAAATAATACTGAAATTAATTAAATTTGGTAAATTACTTAGAATTATGTAATCTGGTTTAAAAAATGGTCAAAATTTTATGATATATACCAAAGGGAAAAAACACTAAAAAAAAAAGAAATTCAGAAGCCCTCCACATAAAAATTTTGAATCTTTATTTATACAGGCACAGTACAATAAACATAGTTCTTTACATACACCTATATTTGCATGATATGACTGTCATGTCAGAACAGTGAAATTAGTGCAGAGCAAGCTCATACCTCCTCTGAAATACAGCACTGTGATATGATGCTCATGATGTCTCATGACACTAGCCAGCATTGTGCTCCAAGTAATGCTTTTTTATCACACTATCACCTAGCACAGTGAATAAAGTTTAGCTGTCTCTAGAACCATGTAGTCTTTGTGCAGCTCACTTGTGTGGACATTTATTTTAGCATAAATTTCTTGTTTTGAGGGGTTTAATTCCTGCTAAAGCTAGCATTTCTAAATGCCACAGGATACGACTGGGTAAACATAGATTTGAGTTAGCACAATGAGGAACCATTTCACTTGCTATTAACAATTCGATGCTCACATTTTATGACTCCTGTTTGTGTCCTGGAATGTTAAATTTATATTCTCTTGTGAACTAATTTTAGGGTACTACCCAGAGTGGGACTCAGGAAAAGGCTGGTAGCTAGGAGAGTGCTATGTGAGCCAAATTATCCCTGGCATAAATAACAGGGTTGATACAAGAGATGAATTGAGCCCTATGTCTCTTTACTGTTGAGAATATTTTCTCTCGAGCCAAAGTAACAGCTGCAGTGTGCTTATGACTTAAAATAAAATAAAATAATAAAAAAACCCTTGCTGTTTGGCAGAATAAGTTCACATGCTTTTGTCTTTACAGCACAGTAATCCTTATTTTTCTGAATGATATGTATGGGGTCACTTGTACATCTCAGATTAGAGGGTTGTTTTCCCATGGACTCTTCTCTGAGAGTATGCAGTGACCTACACTTGCCTTCCCTTGAATGCTGAAATTCTCCTGCTAATACAACAGGTGCACTGTGCTGATGGAGCACAAAGACAGGGTGACGTTCAGAACAGGATTCCTGCCCCAGGATTAGCAGAAAGCACAGAGCAGCCTGCCAGTTTCTGTCCTGGGACACTGAGCCCCAGTACATCCACAGAGACTGCACAAAGCTGGGTGTAATACCTTGTAGCTGGTGTATGCCACTTCACCTTCCTTCCCAGGGGATTTGTAACGATATTAAAGTGTCTGTATTCAGTTATAACACAAAGAAATTATTTTAATCAATCATATGCTACTTAAATTAATAGCTATGACTGCCTGGCATACATTTAATTGTTTCCAGATAATAATTTTTGCTAGTAAATTAGTATTTCATAGGCAATACTGTAAATGTATTCATATAAAAAATAATGAGGGACCTCAATAAAAACTAAGGGAAGTAAGCTCCGTTACATTGAATACCTTTTTGTTCTATGTAAGCCTATGTTTCACAGGATAAAACTCATTAAATAACACAAAAGTAATGCACTTTCAGTTACCTTTCAATAAGGGAAGTGCAGATATTAAGTAAGCATTGTTCAAAAACTGTTATAGTGTGAACACAGAGAGTAGCATAAATGTATACATACTATATGGGAAAAAAACTTTTTTTTGTTTTTTGAGAAGAGATTTTGAATCAGCTTAAAATGAAACAGGTTATTATATCAAGCTGGTGAATCCGTTTATTATATGGTTCAAAATGCCCACAGACTTCCATAAAATTTCATTAATTTCACTGTCTTTAAATTCTGTGGGTTTATGGATTCATCCTGAATTGTCACCCTGTGCCCTGGTCTTCTCAGCATCTGTACACGCACACTGATATGCTCCTGGGCTCACTCTGAAGTGACCAGACTGGTTGAAGGGACAGCCCACTTGCATCTCCACCCAGCGAGGATGGACGAGACTATGTCAGGGTTGACATCCTGGCTCACCCCAGCACACTTCCAGCAGCATCCCTGCTATCCTCACACTTTCACCTTTCTTTATACACTACTGCAATGCTTCCAGATCTTCTCATAGAATCATAGAATCAGTCAGCTCTCAAGACCAGAAAAGTCCCTATAACTGTGCTATCCAGTGTAATTCTTCTTGTTGTTTGTTTTTTTTTTTTTTCACTTCATACATGACCAAGGATAATTTTATTTTAAACACCCTTTGTTTGCACCCAGGCTACTTAGCCTTTACTTTACTTGTGTCAATGACAACACATTTATATTTCATTGCAACATATACACTATCCTTGTGTAGTGTGAGGGTTTCATGGCTAGATCTTTCCCTCCTTGACCAGCTCCTGGAGCTGGCAAGTGGACAGGCACTCTGAGGACTGGGCAGGATGGTGTGGGGCAAGGTGAAGGAGGAGAGAGCAGGGTGGAGGATGGGGCAAACAGCATTGGACCTTCATCAGCTTTAATTTGTTTGGATTATGCCCAGAGACCTGACTAAAAGAGTCTCTGATAGCATTTTGATGGATGATGCTGCTGCTGACTGAGTTTCATGAGAAAAACCAAAACTGCCTGAAGTATCAGCAGCAGGGCATGCAGGAACAGCCCACCTGCCACCACACAGAGTACCGTTTCACCTGTATGCAGTGATGCAGCCAGCCATCTCCCTCCAACAGCCCCAGCTTTATCAGCTGACTGCAGATGGAGTTGTGCAAGAGGCATGGTGGGGCAGACAGGAAGGGCCACGACATAGGCGTTGAGCCAGGTTCACTGCAAAGTTCAGCATCTAGGCAAAGCCAGCCTGCTCCAGACTGTAGTCTTGGTCAACAGGAACTCAAGCCTGTCTTGACCTGGTGCCAGGGATAAGGTAATTCCATGGGGGGTGTGTGTGTATATATATATATATATATACATATACAGAGAGAGAGAGAGAGAGAGAAAGAGAGCAAGCTTGAGGGTTTCATTTAAATTAAATTCCACAAGCCAGATAAAAATGCTAAGATATAATAAGGAAGTAAACCACAATTTGTATAGTCTCCCTTTCCAAAGAAAATTTATTCATAGGTCTTACTTTTCTAAAAATCTCACTTACTTAAATGTTGCCTTTGCCTTTTCTGAACAACTGACTTTTATTCTTCTACTGTTTTCCACTTTGCCCTTCTCAGTCAAAACCACTTACAAAAGCCCACTTTAAAGAGATGGAGGCAAAAAAGATTTAATAGCTAATCTGTGGTAGGTTGTACTGGACCTAAGGAAGAAATTCATTAACTACTCAATGTACATTTTTACAGAACCTGCTCTTTTATCTGGTAAGCCTTATCTACTGCAGCATGTTAAGTGTACAACACAAATATTTGAGTAATCATGACATAATTGCAATTCAGTTTGTCCATGCAATTCTAGTGAAAC
The DNA here is from genome assembly GCF_027791375.1 of Indicator indicator. Taxonomy (NCBI): domain Eukaryota; kingdom Metazoa; phylum Chordata; class Aves; order Piciformes; family Indicatoridae; genus Indicator; species Indicator indicator. The sequence continues at coordinate 38,979,108 of NC_072012.1, read as the reverse complement.
CCTGAGGAAGGCAAGTGGTTTCAGTGAGCACAGAATATCCTTGTGTTTCATTCACTTGCAAAGTAATTGGCACAACTTACTTCATTCCAAACATATCTCCTGAAAGAGATAAAGTGAAAAAGAATAAACAGTGTAAATAGATGGATTTTTTTCACAAATGTAGGAGGCATTTTAAAGTCAACTGTTCAATAGCAAGCTTCAATGTGAATGCAAATTTAATGAAGTCAGAATACATTACATCACTGAGGATAGCATTTGCAGATGTAAACTAGCACAGTTCCACTGGCTTAGATGGATTTTACCAGTCTGTAACTTCTAGCCTTGAAAAATCTCAAATCATCTCAGTTGCTTCTCCTTTCTTCCTCTTCTGTTTCTTTGTAGCCTAAGACTGTTCTATCCTGATTTCCACCACAATAGATACCTGCTTTTTAGCAGATCTAACGATTCTTTTATTCTTCTCCACTTTGGTCTCTTCAGATTTCTCTGGGAACCCTCTTTTCTTTGTTTCATATAATCATAGAACAATCTGGGCTGGAAGAAACCTCTATGGGTCATCTAGACTACCTCCTGCTCAGAGCAGGTCTAATTTCAAAGCGAGCTCAGGTTGCTCAGAGCTTCCTTGTACAGCTGGGTTTTGAGTACGTACAAGGATGGAGACTGCACAATCTCTCTGTGCCCTTGTTCCACTAGTTAACCTCCCATGTGAATTTTTAATGTTTCACTAGGTATTTTTGCAGTTCTGCTCCTTTACACAGCTTCCATATTTCTCCAGTTTCATTTCATCCTTGTGCCTGTCTCCACCTTTTACCTCCTAAAGTTGTAGCAAACATACTATTTCCACGCTTTCTGAATTTTCTGATGTATATTTCTTCATAATAGAAATACACCCCTTCCTTTTATATCCAGGGTTATATTTACTCCTCACAAGACTCAAACTGATGCCATATGGGTGGAGGTCAGGTTGAATGACCGCAGATTATTGCCCAAAGCCATTAAGGTAACATGAATACTACTAGAACTGCCAACCCTCCCCCAAATCCTCTTATTCTTCTGTGCTCCCTCCTGCATATCTAACACATCTTTCATTTGAAAATCAGACTCGTACCTATAGAGCCTCAGTGGTTTCTGAAAGCGCAGTGGCTGCTAAATATAAAAAGGTGCTTGATTTTAATGCCTGACATTGCCTGAATCAGCAGATTCATGTTTGGAAGTTTACTTTTTGTTTAGGATGAAAATTTGAACACAACATTGGAAATAACTGAAATAACTGCCTAACTTGGCAGCAGATTTGAACAGTAGTCCCACGGCACTGCTGAGAAGTACTGGAACAACACTGGCACTATAAATACATTCAAAATTGCTCTAAACAATCTTTAGACAGAGATGGACCTTCAATGATTACTACAGAAGAAATGGTATTCCAATTGTAATGGATAAAACAGGGAAATTTGAGCATATTAAAATGAGATTTAGGAAAAGTAATCTTATTTTGCCTATAACAGTCACATTTTGAAGGAAATGCTGCCTTTTCTAAAATATGGGAAATATATACATAAATTGTCAAAAAAATTAAGTCATCTGCTCATATTTGCTTTGAAGTGGGCTACGATATTTGTGCTTGAAGTATGAACACTGACTTCCCTGAAGCTTAATGCCTCTGCTCATTTTTAGAAAAAATAATTTTGCATATCATAAAGAAATGAAACATCACATCTTGATCAGAGGGTATCGCTTACCCTTAGTGAAATACTGCCCATTTACTTCATCACTGACAACCATTTAAGTTGTCTAAGGAAGAAGGCAACTTGCTGCACTCTGATTACTGTTTCAATGACTGAGATTCTGAAAAGGGAGAAATTCTCACTTGTTAGGAAAGCCTCTGGCATGTGCAACAATTGCTCCTCTCAGTTTAATTTCTTCCCATTGTTCATACATTCTACAAGTCAGTAAAATTGAACCATTCATCCTTAAACTTTGCTATACTACTTGCTAGTTTTCTGCAACAGGACATCAGGGGGTACTGAAATTAACTTTGTATTTTTGTGATTCCCTGACACTGAGGAGGGAGCTCTCTCCATCCACCTCTTATTCTTTCCTACCATCCAGCGCTCATAACAGGAGTTTTGTTTACATGTTACGATCAATCTTCTCCAATCCAAGTTTAAAATAAATGGTTTGGAATTCTTGCTTCTTGGTGGATTATTTTGATATTCATGGTATTTGAAGACACATAGCTTTTTTGTTTGTTATCATTTCAGATTTCAAAAACTTGTTTCTTGTCATATGACTGCTTTTCAGTGACCAACATAAAGAAGACAGTTTAATATACATCTGAGAGACATCATCTTCAGAGTATTCAAGAAGACAACTCAATATTCCCAACAATATTCTCAAGATTATGCTTGATACCAATATACTCTCAACAATCCAGACCTCTCTTCTACAATGCTGGACTGTGACAGGGTATATCTGACTTTAACCTAGTACGCTCTTCCAGTACTACTCACCTCCACTAAAAGTCTGATCAGCTCATTTCCTCATGTCAGGGGAAGAAAACACACCTTCTGTTTCTACCTTACAAGATTCCTAAAATATTTTGATCTGACTTCGCAATAAAACTGTGAGTCAGATCACAAAAACATTCTTTAATACTTCAATCTTGAAGATCATCCTTGAGACCATTTTGCCTTTGGCAAGGAGGTCACTGACTCTTGTACCTCTGCAAAAACAGAGGAAGAGGCTGGAGGGGCTCAGCTCCCTGTGTATTCTGTTCCCTTCAACTATATAGCAAGCAACTTCCGAATGCTTCTGAAGTTGTTCATGCTATCTTGGCCACTAGTGTACCAATGAAGAAATGCACTGACCACAGTACTCGTTGAGATGATTATAAACGTCTCTGTTTAAACTCTTTATCTGACACATCACTGAAACAGACAAGCAAAGATTAAGACAAAGTACTTGCTGAAAAGGAGACAAAAGGAATACCTGAAAAAAGTTTACTGGAGAGCATTGGTGGGTGAACATATTTCACTGCCTGTATTGCCTAGACCCACACCCAGCTCAGAAACCACAGATATTGACGGATGACAGTGAGTATTATTCCCCCACATTTAACAGTGATTAGTCATCAATGAAATAGATTCTCCAACTTGAGGAATTTTTGGTTTGAGGCTAGACTCCCACTCCCCACCTCGAAGATGTAAGTTTAATGACAACTATTAGAACTAGATTTGAGGACTGAAAAACTAAAAACTACATTTCATTAAAACAAATTCTGGAACCACCTACTTTTCCTGAAAAGGAATCACTGTAGTTGTACAGTGATTGCCAGAGTACACCCTCCTAACAACTTCTTTTAGTTAAGGCTGATAATTCACTGACCCCCATGTAAGGAGTGCAGGACTCCCTGAGTGCTGGTGCAAGCCATTTTATGAAGACTTTGCCCAGACAGTGCAATCTAAGTAGGGAACCCAGTGTTAAAACAAGTCCAGTCTGTCCACACCATGGTGTCAGACTCTGCTTGAAAATCTCCTTCCTTCCAAGCTGTGGATGGAAACGTCTTCCCTCTGGGGCTGACTTGCAGGGCAGGGTGATTGGCGAGGTGTATGCAAGTGACATTGAGCCTGAGGCGACATCTCCAAACTTCGCAGCTTTTGCGAGTGACATTGAGCCTGAGGCGACATCTCCAAACTTCGCAGCCTTTGCCCTTGTCAGGGTGCATTCGGTATTGCCAGGCTTTTCAAAAGTCCTTTTTTCTGAAGTGGCATCCTTCTTGGGCTTTAATGCCACCTGCGACGTGGCGAAAGCGTGTGGCAGGCAGTGGGAGGAGGCGCAAGGGTCCCCCGGGCCACCCCAGCCCACGTCTCGGGTGCCGTCGGCCTCCCCTGGGCGGGCGGTGCGGGAGAAGGAGGTGCCGCGCGGCTGCCGCGCGTGGGGGCTACCCTCCGCCATTGGGCAGCGCCTGCCCCGGGGGCGGGCCGGGTCCCGGGGCCCGCTTTGAGGTGCGGGTCCAGGGATGGCTATCGCCTGAAGGCAGACGGGCATCTCGTCGCCTCCCCGCCAGCAGCGGGGGCAGGGACAAGGGAGGCGGAGGAAGGGCCGAGAAGGGCCGCCCTCGCCCACCCCAGCGGCGGAGAGCGAGCTGGGGGAGCGGAGGCGAGGGGCTGGGAGGAGAGCGAGCGCGGGCGCGACGCGGCTTCCCGCGGGAGCGGTCGTGTGAGGGGAGCGCGGAGAAGGCAGCGGGACAGCAAGGAGGGGCTCGGGGAGCATGGTGGAGCCGCGAGGTGCGGGGGTGGCCCAGGCGGCCGGCGGCTGCTGAGGCAGCGGCCCGCGGGTGCTGCGGGCACGTCCGCCGCGGAGCGAGCCATGCGGGTGGCGAGGTGGCTGGCGGGTCTGCTCTACCCACTCTCCCTGCTCGTCACCGAGTCGTGGGGAGTCCGCTTCCACCCCAGACAAGGTAAACAACAGACAACAAAGGCGGCAGCTGCCCGGGGGTGCCAGCCCTGCGGCAGGCGCTGTGCCCTGCGGGGCAGCCGCTGCTCGCCCGACTACAGGCGGGGAGGAGGTACCGTTCCCTCGCGGTGCGGGAGCAGCGGGGTGACAGTGTCGGGGTGCGTTCGTGAGGGGCGGTGGGTGGTGGGTCCTGGGCGGCCGCAGCGGAGTCTGTCCGGGCTTGCTGGTGGCAGGCCCCCATCCCTTGCCCGTCACTGCACCCTAGGCTGGCACAAAGACTGCAACGCCGGGAGCTGTCTGGGTGCTGTGCTGTTGCGTTAGGCTAAGTCTCGTTTTCTGTTGCAGAGACTCTAGTCAAGCAGCTCTCTTCCTACGAAATCGTCACACCTGTCCGAGTGAATGAGTTTGGAGAAGTTTTCCCTCATGCGCATCACTTCAGTAGGAGGAAAAGGAGTTTGGAGGCGCCACTGGAGCCCACTGCTTTCCGAACACATTACCAGCTCAATGCATACGGGCAGGTCTTCCAGCTCAATCTGAGTGCTGATGCAGACTTCATTGCGGCTCAGTACACTGTGGTGCATGTAGGGGCCACGCAGAAGCAGTCCTCCCCTGATTTGCGCCACTGTTTCTACCGTGGGCATGTCAATGCACAGGAGACGCACATGGCTGTCTTCAGCATCTGTGGTGGCTTGGTAAGCATTTTGGTTACTGCCTCCTGCCTCCATTCATATTCTTCTGTAGTGGGATGCCTTTGCTGAGCTGGAAATTCTTGGGCATCAATCCAAGTAGCTGGTCATGAAACGCCTTGGCACTGGCAGTTTGCAGTCATGATGATACTTTTTTAGTGGGACACACAAATGCAGCTTTCAAAGGATCCATTGCTTGCCTGTAATATAATTGGTTGATTTAACTCCTGACACCAAGAGCATTACAATGGAGGAAAACCCCATGCCACAGAAATACAGTAAGCCATTGTTTTGAGAAAATGATGCTATTAGTTGGCATCAGTTACGTGTTCGTAGCTTTGTAGATACTGTGTGTTTGAGGTACTTGAGATGATGAGAGAAGAACCAGTGTTGATATTTTTCTTCCTCTGCTTTTACAATGCAGTAGAGGTGTGTCATGTTACTTGGTGTGCTGCAGTGCTCTCTGATCATGTTTCTGTTAGAAGTGAATGGGTAGCTTCCTACTAACTTCAGTGGGAGTTTCTCCTTGAGAACTCCATTCAGCAAACAAATCAAAACTCCATTGACATATATTTTTTATTTATCCCTTGGTATTATTCCTTATGTCTTCCAAAGTGATAGTGAATAAATAGCATCACACAGATGCTGTCAGAACAATTGTACTGTGTTGCTATATTTTATAGCTTTGTGTCTAGAAGCAAGACTGATACGTAGTACTTAACCACATCACTGTTTTCTGATGCTATGAAAAGTTGAGAACAAGTGTGTGTGATGTGCACACTAAAAATATGAAATAGCAAGTGATTACTGTGACTTGAAGTTGTTCTGTGTTTTTTGCAGTTAGGAAAGTAAAGGTACAAAACCTATTTTAGGGAGCTGATCCAACTTGTATTCTGGTCTCTTTCTAATAGCATTTAGAAAATAGAATGGTGTTGACTGGATGCATGTGCGAGGGTATAATGTATGTTAAAAGAAAGTGATACATAGTGGAAAAGATCAGAAATAATTGATTCTTGGGGGAGACACTTCTGTCTTGTGCTTATTCTTGGATATTTGGATATATGTCACCTTTCTTTGGGTTGAGGTTTGTAGGCTTGGGCTAGTCCTTGGAAATTGCTGAATAAGCAAATATTTGAAAACAGTAATTCTGTGTTTATCTAAATTTTGCCTGTGTATTTTGCTTTACAAACAGCTGTCACTGGTTCTTGTCTACATTATACAAAACCCGATTCTAACCTATACCAAAAGACCCAAAATGCTGCACTGACTTGGAGTAGGAAAGAGGAGAAATCACACGTATATGTATTTTCTTTTCATGTTTTAGTAGATGCTTATATACTATGGCTTTGAGAGTAGTATCACAGAATGGTAGGGGGTGGAAATGACCACTGGAGATCACCTAGTCCACTCTTCTCTGCTAACACAGGTTCACCTAGATCAGGTTGCACATGAACTCATCTAGGTGGGTGTTGAAAATCTCCAGAAGAGACTCCTTAACCCCTCTGGGTAGCCTGTTTCTATCACCCTCGAAGTAAAGAAGTTTTTCCTTAAGGTAGTGCTCTATCACCCTCGAAGTAAAGAAGTTTTTCCTTAAGTTCAAGTGAAACCTGTGTTTTCTAGTTTGTACCTCTTGTCCTTTCACTGGACACCACTGAAAAGAGCCCAGCCCTATCCTCATGACCTCCACCCCTAGGATATTTATATGCATTTATAAGATACCCTTTCAGTCTTTTCCAGTCTAAAGAGTCCCTGGTCTCTCGGCCTGTCCTAGTGAGAGATATAACCATCTTTGTGGCCCTAGTGTTCTACTTTACAGAACCCAATTCTAACTATGAGGCCTTATCTTTTCATAATTTCTTTTACACATTTTAATTCTGTCCCTGCAAACCATCACTTTTCATTACTCAAAGGGACTACATGCACTGAAAATAATTTTTATGAGAAACGTGCACCCACTGCATTTGAAAGTTGTTTCAACTAGCTATTACTTAGCAGCTCTCAAACTTCAGTGCAAGACCCTTTTCTTCATAGTAATTTGAACTTCTTGCTGTCTCTCCTTTACTGGTACATTACAGTCTGCATCAGTTACACTCCTACTCAGAAGTCCTTGAGTGCCTTTAAACTGACTTTTCTGGCTAAACCTTGTTGAACTTTTACTGTAGCTTCCAGCTGGACTTCACGTCCTCAGGTGCTGCTTGGCTACAAGAGTGCCTTGTCTGAGGCCTTGCTGTCCTAGAGGTCTTGGGACCTTCTTTTCACTGCTCATTTCACCTCCTGCTGAGGCAGATACAGCTTGTGGAGGATAGGTAGCCTACTCAGCACTGTGGCTGCTTTCCCCTTTCCAATGAAGCTGGTGAGGTTTTCAGAAAAGGCAGCAGAGCCTTTCATGGGTGCTGGTGCACTTTTTGTGGGACAGGCCTATAGCTCCACAGGGAGTGGTTCTGGGGGATGGAGAAGCAGTCACAGCCAGCTGGTTGCTCTATCTGTGCAAAGTATGCTCAGCCTGACTCAGAGCCTTTAGCCTAATGTTCTTCCTCATCCTTGTGGATTCGAAGTAAAAGTTACACTTTTCATGTGATTGCCCGGGTTGACTTTTTTGGAGTTAAGAATGGATGTGGGAGGAGCGAGAGAGAAGCCAGGTGGGCTTTTCCTGTGAGATTTTGTCCTTACTAAATGCATTCCCCACTCCCAGAAGGGACTACACTCAAAAGGTAGTAAAAAGATATTTTTTTTCTCAAGGTTTTTTAAAACTACATAGCTTTGTGATTTCAACAAACGTACCTGCAAAAATAAGCCACGTGGTTACTGCTCTTTTGTCGAACAGTACTATGCTTCATCAGTACATGCAAAGGTTTAAGTGGGACAACTGCCAAGGTAAGACACTATTTCTTGTGAGTGAGGCAGTAGAAACCAGAATAGTGACTTGATCCCTGTACTATATTTAAGTAAAATCCCCCCCCCTTTTTTTTGGTTAGGATCCATTTTCCTCAATACTGAGCTTGAGCTTGCTATATGGAAATTAAAATAGAGTGATTGTGTTGAACCACCAGGTATAATTTTACCTTCAAGCTTTGCGTTGAAGGCGTTTGCTGTAGACCAATGCTGTAAAAGCTAGGGAGGAGAAAACCACTTTGACATAGGTGAAAAGATATAGGACACTTAAAAACAATTTTAAAAATTTCTCTGAAGATGTGTCTGAGTGGTCTGAAGTTAAACCAGGTACTTGGATCTGTCCCCAAGCTCTGCACTGCCTTCATTCACAGCTTCACTCCTACTTCCCTTTTTCGATTTCTTGCATTCTCTGGTGTTTTCCCCCTCAATCTCTGCTTTCCCCTTTCACTCTCATTTAAGGGTGAAAGTCTGAGTGTGTCAAGAGCATGTACAGCCGAGAGTACCCATGGAGCATTGCTTAATGGCTCCTGACACCCTGTATGCAGTTTTGTTGTGTTACATTTCAGAGCATGCCCTGAGTTCAGGGATGCAAATGGCAAAGTGAGGTTAGAAGGTCAGCAGGGAGTCTGTAGTAATTGCATGGAAGGAGTGTGTAATTAGGGAAGTTTGGGATGCCGTCAAAGGCAGAAGGTCATTTGGAGTGATGGCCTGGATTTCAAGTTGAACATCTGACCACATACAGGCATATTACTTTCATCTTCAGAGTAATTTTTAAAATTTCACACTTTATTTCACTTTATTTTCCTAAGTTCTGTATCCTTTTTACTGTATTAGTCACTTGCATGGGGAACAAGATCTGCTAGGGTGTTCCTGGATGCATGTAGACTAAAGAGACCTCTCAAATGTTATTGAAACTGCAAAATCAAAGGTAATTAAAAAAAACAATTTTCAAGAACATAGGGCTTACAAGTTTGTTTTATTTTTTCTTTTGCTGGCATTTGCTTGTATTTGTCAATAAAGTATTGTAAAATGTGGGAGTTATTACCATTTATAACTAGAGTGGTCTTTAAATTCCTAGCAGGCCCTTGTCTGAAGAAAGGAGCTTTATTTTTATTAATCCTGAATGAATGCTGTAAAAACAGTTTGTTTAGTCCATTGAGAAGCTCAGCAATCTTTCTTGGAGGTCAGGAATGTGTTGACTGATGCTGGGGATAGTTACAATCAGTTTTTGTGAACTGGAAGAATGCCTCAGTGCCAAAGGTGTTTTACATGACTCTTGAGAGAGGAAAAGGTAAGAAAGGAGGAAACATGTTTTTGGATGTACAGAGCAACTTCATGTGCTCACTGACTGGCAAGAGTTAGGAGTAGGAAAGTACATGTGAATTTCTTCTTGCATGGATTTGCTAGCTGTCAGCTTTCTGCAATCAGAAAGGCAGGACTGCTTTGTTCTACTGTAGCTTCTGGAGTGTAACAAGGTCTGCGTGACAAGTCCCTTCCTCAAGAGCTCCAGGAAGCCCCTTGGTAACACTCCTTTACTGCACATCAAGCTTACTTTTGTCTGGAGAATGCAAGGAATACGAACTTAAGTGTGGATCTTCAGAATTTCCTCAATATGAGGGGTTATGGTGTTTGGTTGTTTTTTTGTGGTTTTTTTTGTTTAAAGTTTTAATTAATATGGGTCAGCAGATGACTGTTCCAAGAGATTTTTGAGAACATGTCTGTGCTACTATGGATGAGTACAGTGGCTCCTCTTGAGGAAAAGTAGGAAGTCCTGGAATGTATCTTAATGAAATGTAATTTTTAATTGTTTGGTGTAAAAAAAAAAAAAACAAAACAACCCAACAAACCTGCTAGAAGCTAGTGCTGGCATTGTCAGCATCTAGTTTCTTCTGGAGATCTAGTGCAGGTAACAGACTCTGGATATTTTCTCACCAGTTTTGTGCTGCTTGCTTAATACTAATAACTTCAATGAGTTAAACTACACTGTTTTTCCAGAGAATGCTCTTAACACTTGTAACTGGAAGCTATGCTTACTTTTCCATAATGTAATGCTTTAACGTACGGGCAAACACTTCAACAAAAAGTTAACTTCTAAATCTGAAAGGAAGATTGGTTTTCAGCATTCAGGTCACTGAACTGTGAGTGTATCCATAAACTACATACCATTTTTTATAGATTTTTATTTTAGTGTAGAGATTCCATCATGAGCTAGGAACAAATCATACTGAAATGTCAACTAAAGAGACTATCAATCCTTGGACTTACTAGAGCGTTACTGCTGCTGACTGCCTGATATGGTGACTTTCACGTAATAGTTCTGGTTTCACTTGTCATACAGGTATAGGAAGTGGGACTCCAGTCCTGAATCCCTACAATGCCACAGTAAAAGATGTCAGTGTTTCCATTATCAATCTGTGTACTTGTTCTGTCTAAGTATCAGCACAAAATGCTTTCAAGTACAAGGATTAACTGCAAATAATAGATACAATTTTCTTTCTTTTTGGCTGTTTTTATAGCTAAACAGATTAAACAAGGGTCAGGAAATAGACTGAACTCTACCTTCCCTACACTGAAAAGGTCTAGATAAAGGTTTGTGTACTTGATCGCTGTGTTTGAATTTTTCCTTTGATTTTTCTTATTGCTGTGGTATTCTGATTTTCTTTTTTCCCCCCTTCTTAATTTAATTTACAATTTCTATTGCATTTGCTTTGGTTTGTTTTCCTGTTGGCTTTTCCTTAATATTTGCTCTCACAACTAGGACCAGTTTTTAAATAATCTTGCTTCTGTGGCACTTGATCTAGTATTTTTCAATAAGAGTCTATTTTAATGACTGTTGTTATCTGAAGTCTCTCTGATCTTGCTCTACTGGTCACAGAAGAAAGGCACATGTATTTTGCTATTGCTGTCTTCTCATTTTAGCTTTGTTTTCCCACATACAGAAACTAGATGTCTTTTTCATCCGAGAGTGGACCCTAACACTTGAATTTAATTGAACATGGTCCTGTATTCCAGAGTCAATTTCTGCCTGCCTACCTTGGCAAAATCACTGTTCACCAAACTGTTATACAATGATAAGATAGCTTAAGTCTTGCCTGCATCCTGTCTGGTAGCCTTCTTCCCTGGCAGCTGCTTCAGCACATTCTTCTTGCAGGAGCATTTGTTCTGATAGCTGCAGCATGTTATTAACAGCTGCCTTTTTAGGAGATTCACAATCTTTTTCATCACTTCAGGTTTATGTGACACAGGTGAGTTTGCTGGGAAGCTATGGACAGCCACAGGAGGTTGGATTTATTTTTAGGATACTTTATATATATATAAAAAATATAAAAGTGGAAGGCGATTTATATCTCTAAAAGCATAGTCTGTGTACATCCTGTAAGTTTAATGAAGGTACTGTGTATGAACATGAATACTAAGAGTGGCACTTTGCTGTTGATAGGTGAGCTAAATTACTGAAATGGCATTGGAAGACAGCTTGTATTTTTTGGATAAAATTAATGCCTTCAGCCCCAGGTGGCAGTCAACAGCCATCCTGGATCTCAGGAAATTTAGTAGGGAATGGGTAGGCTTCCCCCATGAGGCAAGGTATCTGCAGTAGTATCAGTTGTCATTCTGTTTCAGGTGCAGAAAATGGCAAGATTATGGTAGCAGTCAGACACTGAGAGTGGTCATACCTCCTGGGTATACACACATTGACAAAGTACTCCGGGTAACTTGCTCTGTGGTTGACTAAAACAGGTGAAAGTGTATCCTTGCGTGTACTTGAGTGATAACTGCCTGACGGTGCATTGGAATTTGAAAGGATTTTATGGAGCTTTTCATCTCCCAGTGTGAGAGAAAGAGAGTTCTGCATGTGCTTGAATACATCAAAGCTAAGAAGTTATCTTTAAATATTAAAGAGATAAGTTGCAAATGTAAATTTGCTTGACATTACTGAGACAGACAATATTGTATGATGGAATTTCCTCCAAGATAAAGCTATGAATCCCCTAAGTTTGTGTTTGTGGGAATATTTAGCTGGAGGATAGTTTATTTATGTGTTAAAACCAACCCACCTAAAAATTAAAATCAAACAACACCTCCTCAACCAAACAAAACCCCCCTTTTGTTTATAAAACACCACTTCCAACAGGTATTGCAGAAGAGCTGCTTTTCTGAAATGAAATTCGCATCTATATATTTACGAAAACAGCTGCTATGTGTAATTTTTTACGTGTCTAGCTTGTTCACTGCAAATCATATATAAAGGTAAAAATAAATAATTCTCCTCTCTCTATTCTGCCCACTCCAATGAATCTTGTTAATTGAATGAACCCTGTTCTTTCCCGTTGTCCTTGAGATTGTTATTGTAGCATTCCCTCAAGTTCTCTGCTGTTTAGCCAGTCCATTGTTACAAATAATGATTCGAAACTTCTGGAATCCATTTCAGCAGACATTCATGGTACCATAGACTTAGAAAGTGATGGTCAGGCTACCTAGTGCCAGGTTTTACACTTCCTTCAGGAATATTTTTCCCTCTATGCATTATGCAGAAGGAAAATAAATATCTGGGGTTGGACTTGATGATCATTGGAGGTCCCTTCCAACCCCTAATATCCTGTGACCTTTTTTTTTCATGTGTTCCTGTGTGAAAGTAACTTGGCAGTAAGGCACTAGATAGTGTCATGGTTGTCAGTATAGTTAGATCAGTTGGTATCTAAACATACAAATAGGTAGGAGATACCTTCAGAAGTTTACATGGAATTTAAATTCCTATCTGGAATTATATACTTTTATCTAAGCAGTGATTAGATGCCTTTTCACACCAGGAAACTTCAGAACATAGGTAGTTGCCTCATCGGTTCAAGGTATTGTGAAGTGTGCTAATGGTGTATTTACTATCTGTTCATGAAATCTTGACATCACAATTTGTAAGGACGTGTAGTTAGATAATAAACTTCTAATGAAAGACTTTTTTCTTATAAGGTTTTAGCATTTTATTCTATTTTTCTCCAAGAACTTCAAGTATAAAGTTGCATAAGCACTCATAAATGATAGACATTTCTTCCCTGCTACTTAGCTGGTGTATTATTTATTATTTTATTACTATTTCATTATTTCTATTAGCTCTAGTTTAAATTAGTACATTAATTTGTGGCAGCTACCTTTTGTTCTTGATGAATTATCTTCTAGTAGAATTTTTTTTCAGATGTTGGCAGTGTACTATGATAACCTTTAATTCTCTTCAGTGAACTAATTAAGCAATGCTTCTGAAGTCTTTCATTAGAGAACACTGAAACAGTGGAGCAGAAAGGGAAAGGTGATTCAGAAAAGCTTTGAATTAACACGAGGGGGTGGAAGGGGAGGAGAATAATATGAAAGGAGAAAATTTTGTAATTTACTTTGACCATGAAAGTGCTCTTTCTCAAAACTACTTGCCAGTTTTTGAGCTTAAGAAGCCATACCATGAAAATTACTTGGGCACAGGAGTGGAGCTTACCTGTGAGGGATTCTGCCAGTTTAGTCATGTTTTCCAGAACTTCAGTTCTTTAGCATTTTTATGAACCCATTCCAATTTTGCTGTTGGAAATATTAACTCCACATTTCTGTAACCTTCTACATATTCCTTATGTTTTCCATGTGTTCCACAAAGTTGCCATTATACACAAGGATGTAGTTTGTATATGGGCATGGTACAGACTTTAACCATAACTTGTGCAATATTTAGTTCTACTGCTTTTGGAATAGAGCAAATATCTTGATTAAGACTATCCAGTTTTAAGTCACTTTAAATGACTAAGACATACCATATATAGTGAGTAGCTATGTTGATCCACTGAACCTCCATTTAATATAAAGTGTTTAACTCATCCAGAGTATTTTAAATCCAAGAAACAAAATTTCTTTCTCATGTGGGTTTTCTCATAAATTTCCTCAAATCTATGCATATGCATAGTCCTGGGTCGCACTCCCTCTTTGGACCACTTATTTACGATGTGCAAGAGACTGTTTTCAATTTTGTACTCCATTTATACTGAAGAGATCTTTTAAAATGTACTTTTACCTCTCTATCTGAGAACAGAAATAGAATGTTTCAGGCAGATCTCTTGTTACGTGATTTGAGAGACATCTGTAGATGATAAATAAATCCAGTTCATTTCTGATTTAATTTCCTGCAAATGCTTGAGCTCCTGTTTCAGCAACCTGCCTCTGTACATCTAAATGACTTTGCTTTATTTGGTTCTACCAAAAGTATTTTTCATTTGGAACTTGCAGCCTTTTTCCTTGTGTGCTTAACTCACATTGTAATAGCTCCATTTGTATCAGCAGGGTCTATCACCAGATTAAGTATCACTTGAATAAATGAAGGACTGTAAATCTGTGTAGCTGCTGACAGAATTTTTGTATGCCTGTATGTTAGGGGAATGAGGAGATAACCATGTGTAGCTAGTCAAAATCCATCTTGTGTTTTCATAGAGAATTTAAAGGATTGGAATTGATGGCTTCAAGCACAATATCTGGATTTTAAATGACAAATACCATATATCTTTCTTAAGATTGAGCACTCTTTGCATCTCTTACATTTTGTTCTTTCTCAGCTTGAATAGGTGATGTGTAAAGAAAATTATCAGACTACTGGTGAGAGCTCTTTCTAACTAGAACGTGTCCAGAGAAGGGCCACCAGGATGATCAGAGGGCTGGAGCACCTCTCCTATGAGGAGAGACTGAAAGAGTTGGGGCTGTTCAGTCTGGAGAAGAGAAGGCTCCAAGGTGACCTTATTGTGGCCTTTCAATATCTGAAGGGGGCCTACAAGAAAGCTGGGGAGGGACTTTTTAGGATATCAGGTAGTGACAGGACTAGAGGGAATGGAATAAAGCTGGAAGTGGGGAGATTCAGGCTGGAAGTGAGGAAGAAGTTCTTCGCCATGAGAGTGGTGAGAGCCTGGAATGGGTTGTCCAGGGAGGTGGTTGAGGCCTCATCCCTGGAGGTGTTTAAGGCCAGGCTGGATGAGGCTCTGGCCAGCCTGATCTAGTGTGAGGTGTCCCTGCCCATGGCAGGGGGGTTGGAACTAGATGATCCTTGTGGTCCCTTCCAACCCTGACTGATTCTATGATTCTATGATTCTATGATTCTATGATTATAGTCAGTGGTAGTAACTACTTGGCTATCTATACATTGATGAAAAGGAGAGACAATTCATTGATTAAAAACTGCAAGTTTGTTGCATTATAGATTTTTTTTTTTTTATCAGCAATTTCTTCCCTACCTAATCGGACATTTGATAGAGAGTATGAATCAATGTGCCAGAGAGTGAGCATGTAAGAGGAAGCTCAGCTCCATTTTTCTAAAATAGTTAGCCCAAGTATGTGGAAAGGTGGAATCCTCAGTCTTAAGGACATTATTGTGCTTTCTTGTATCAATATTTTGATTTTTAAAAGATAGCTAAGAATAATTCTGAGATCAACTGGCTGAATATGAGCCAGCAGTGTGCCCAGACAGCTGAGAGGGCCAACAGCATCCTGGTCAGCAGAAGCAGGGAAGTGATTGTGCTCCTGTGCTCAACACTGCTGGGGCCACGCCTCAAATACTGTGTTCAGTTTTGGGCCTCTCACTACAACAAAGATATTGAGGTGCTGGAATGTGACCTAAGAAGGGCAGTGAAGTTGGTGAAGGGTCTGGAGCACAAGTCTTCTGAGGAGTGGCTGAGGGAATTGGGGTTGTTTAGCCTGGAGAAAAGGAGGCTTGTGAGGGGGATACTTTATTGCTCTCTACAACTACCTGAAAGGAGATGGTAGCGAGGTGGGTGTTGGTCTCTTTTCCCCAGTAACAATTGATGGGACAAGAGGAAATGTCCTTAAGTTGCACCAGGGGAGGTTTGGATTGGGACATTAGGAAAAATTTCTCCAATGAAAGGGTTGTCATGTATTTGAACAGGCTTCCTGGGCAAGTGGTTGAGTCCCCATCCCTGGAGGTATTTAAAAGGTGTGTAAATGTTGTGCTTAGTAATGTGGTTTAATGGCAGACTTAGTAGTGTTAGGTTAATGGTTGGACTTGATGATCTTAAAGCTCTTTTCCAAAATGATTCTATGATTCTATAGTAATACAAGATTCTTCCCTTCCAGCTGTCTGTCCTACATTTTTAGGCTGGAAGTTTATGGTGTTCTGTATTTTCTTGGGTATAATGCAGATTTCATTCTCTCTTTATAGGCAATTTCTTTAATAATTTTCTGTGAAGATGAGCACAGCTACTGCTACTTCTGAGAATATTAAAAGATGAAGAATTGCCTGGTGATTTTTTTCCTTCCTAGATAATGTCAGTGTGTCTTTTTCAGCACAGGATTCTAGATTTTAGTTCTGATAGAGAGCCTATAGGATAATGAAAGTCAAGCCATAGATGCTGCCAGGCATTTTATATTGTGTATTCATTCTTAGGCTTGCTTGATGTTCAAGCTTTAGAGCACCATTCTGAGTTGCTTAATGCAGTGATTTTACAGTAAGCTCTTGTTGTTATGAAGTTGGTTTTTTTGCCAGGACAAGTGGTTTACTATTCCAGGTGACCCTTATTGTTTCAGTTGAAAAAAATATCTTTCATTGCTAGGAGGCTTAGATTTTTAACTACACAGAGGAGTTGGTACACAATGTGCAGGATTTCCAGTGCTAGAGTTTAAATTGTGAGCGTACACTTTTGAGGGAAGGCAGGGCAGGAATACTTCTTTTGGAATATCAGCAATCCCAGAATGTCTTAGATCAGTCATGGTAGTTTATGTTGACTCTTCGCAATCCACTGGGTAAGAGAATGCATGCATAAATAATGGTTTTGAATTCTTAGACAGGATTTTTCCTCTGGTAGCACTTGGTTGTCTGAGTATGGGGTTGAGTCTGAGTAGAATTTTCAGAGTGATCATGCTCGCTCAGAAACATGTTTTAGTGATTTAAAAGCCAACAATCAAACAAAAAACCCCAAACCTAAACAATTATTATAAAATGGTAGAAAAACACATCCTTATTCTTTCAGCACATAATTTCCAGTGGAAGTCTGTTACTCTGGAAGATTAATTTAATTTAAAATATGGAACAAACACTTTCCTTA
This sequence comes from Indicator indicator, assembly GCF_027791375.1. NCBI lineage: Eukaryota > Metazoa > Chordata > Aves > Piciformes > Indicatoridae > Indicator > Indicator indicator. The sequence goes on along the minus strand of NC_072012.1, from coordinate 38,962,007 downwards.
TTACTTGTGTGCTATTATTCTCATAATTGGGATGTTTATTGTAGCTGAAATGATTTCTTTATAAAGTCTGAAAGGCTGCTAGTTGGAAATGCCATTGGAGAAACAAATACAGAATACCTGCTCTAGCTGGAAGGAGTAGGGAGGGAAGTAAAATGTACATGTGAAATAAAGCAGTAACAATAAACTTTTTGCTTAAGTCTAAGATAACTTCTTAAATGTCTCCTCCTTAAACAGTGTTTATAGTATGTCAGGAGAACAGAATTAACTAGCATGTTAGCATTCAGAAATAGCATGGGGCGAAATGTAATTGTGACTTACAACAATTTATATTACAAACATCAGCGTGAATCTTAGGGACAAAGCAGCACAAATTGATGATGAATGACAGGCTCTTGTCTGTCCTTGCCATTTTGCCCAGAAGGTTGTACCTACTTAGGACTGACAAGTTGTGGCCTACTTGTTTTTATGAGGCCCTTTCTAGGGAGGCACATAACTTTCTCAGTCAGATCAATCTGCTCTCCTCCACAGATGAAATGTCCTAAAAATACTGTATGTAGGGATGCTGAACTGAACATACAGGATCCAGCATGAAGACTACTTGGCAAAGAATTTAAATGAAACTAAGGAGGAAAAAGTGTTTCTGTGAGTTAAACAGTTATGAAAGGAAACTACTACTTTATCTGGATGTTTTGTCATCCTGCAACAAAGGCAATGCAGAGGATTCAACCACAGTGGGTTTACAATACATACGCTGTATATCAGGCAAGGTAACAGATGATTGACGTATGCCTGACGCCTTACAGACTTGTAGACATAGAAAACTGGTAACTGTTAGAAGGGTCCCAAATTCAAGATAATATTATAATTCTGGTATAACACCCTGGACACTAAGGTAGTCTGCAGTAGGTTTTAAAACACTGTTTGTAGGTTGCTTGAAAAAAACCTGTTCTTATTTCTCATGTATCTTATCCTGCCACTCTTGTCTAGAACTCTGAATTTCAAGGTTGATGTGAACATTTAATTGTGTAAACCATATTGTGTAGATTATCACTGTTCTCTTATTGGTCATTATACCTCAGTAGTATGGCAAAGCTGCTATCAGGATGCAGTGCACCTGCTCATTCCAAGTGCTTAATTGGCTGAAGTGAGAAAGTTGCCAAAAAATCTGAAAATAATTTGATGAAATGCTGAATTATTTTTTTCCCTCCTTGTAGTCTTCTGAAATAATGTACTTATGCCTTATGAAATGATCGGTTTGGTTAGAAGTGCAGTGAGAGAAGAGATTCTGTTTTAGGATTTAATAATTGAATGAATTACAGGATGGGGTTGGTATGGGAAAGGAGCTTAAATTTTTCCTTTTTCAATGGTATCCTGGGGTGCATTAAGAAGAGCGTGTCCAGCAGATTGAGGGAGGTTCTCCTCCTCCTCTACTCTGCCCTCGTGAGACCTCATCTGGAATATTGTGTCTGGTTCTAGACTCCCCCATTTGAGAGGGACAGGGATCTGCTTGAGAGAGGCCCGTGGAGGGCTACAAGGATGATTAAGGGACAGGAGCACTGCCTTATGAGGAAAGGCTGAGAGACTTGGGGCTTTTTAGTCTGGAGAAGAGAAGACTGAGAGGGGATTTAATAAGTGTTTATAAATATGTGAGGATTGGGTGTCAAGAAAGAAGGGACAGGCTCTTCTCACTTGTGCCCTGTGATAGGACAAGGGGCAATGGATGTAAACTACAGCACAGGAAGTTCCACTTGAACATGAGGAAGAAATTCTTTACTGTAAGGGTCACAGAGAACTGGAACGGATTCCCCAGACAAGTTGTGGAGTCTCCTTTTCTGGAGACTTTCAAAACCTGTCTGGATGTGTTCCTGTGTGACCTGTGCTAGATTATATGGTCACGCTCTGGCAGGGGGATTGGACTCAAAGGTCTCCAGAGGTCCCTTCCAATCTCTAACATCCTGTGATCTTGTATGTGTGCCTGTGTTTCTGTTAGTAATCACATTCCTTTGGTTCCCATTACATAGTTACCCATGGGTGTTTGCTGTAGATGGGGATGGTTGTGGAAGTTGAGGATAAAGTGCATGAATGAAACTGCCAGCTTTGAATTCTTGTAATTTGTGTCAAAGTCTTTAAAAGTATCAGGTTAACACTGTTTGTAATCTATGAGCAAAATGCAATTTTAGAAGAAAAATATTATATAAATTGTATAAAGGACAGAAGGCAACAAATCTGTCTAGAATTTGGACAACACTCAAATCTTTGAATTTCTTGATGGCCTCTGCTCCCCTTTGCACAGTTTTAAAGAGACAGTTTCAAACCATCACAGCTGGTCTTGCTTGGTTATACCTAGATAAGTATATCTAGTCTTTACTTTTGTGGTCTCTTCCATTTCATTAATTCTGTATAGTAATTACCTGTTATATTGTTAAGATGCAAGGTAGTCTGTTATGAGTCATTATGATGGGACAAGATTCTAAAAAGAATTTTTCTTTGCCTTACCTTCAAGCTTCTAGCTCCAGCTTCCACTGAAATTTCCTCTGTCTCACATGCAAATTTTCTTTTGTTGATTTCAAAATATCATTACAAAGTGTTTATTATTTCAATGAAAACTGTGTCAGTATTTTTAGTAGAAAATAAATCAGTTGCTTCTCTTGCTTTCAGATGGGTACCTTTAAGGCACATGATGGTGAATACTTTTTAGAACCTCTGATGAAAGTGGATGGAAGTGAACATGAAGATGAGCATAACAAACCACATCTTATATACAGGCATGAAGAACTTAAAAAGTATCAGAAATCTCATAAACCTTGTGAAGTTTCAGGTATATTCATACTTTAAGCTTCAATGTGCCTTTTTTAACACTTGACATTTGAAAAAGGTAAGATTCGATTGCTGTAAATAATGTAGGTCTGGCAGCCATTTCTTTTTCTGCCAGTGCCTAATTCAAAGTTAGGACACAATGTGGCCAGAAAGCTACCAATGTGATTATCTTGCATTCAAAAAATCCCAGTGAAAGCTTATTTCTTTTCTTTAGCTCTATTTTAGGAAGCTGATGCTATTTATTAATTGTCATTGCAGAGCAAGGACTTAGTACTTTGTTTGAAATTCAAGCAAGTGTTATTATTCTTGATTCTCTTTATAGTGATGAATAATATGTACTGGCCCAAAGTAGAGGTCTTTCAGCTTGTCTGGTTTCTTTTTACACCATGTTGTGTCTGAGAATTCTATTAAAAAAAAAAAAAAAAAAAAAAAGGTAACCTAGTGTGAGAAAAAGGCTCCAGGCATTGAGAATATGGGATTACTGTAATTTTGGGGGGAGTGAAGTTGCAGTAGTGTTAATGGAGAAAAGGCTTGTGTTGTGTTTCTGTCCTTCTAAAGAGATTTGTCTCCTTTAGTGCTGGTCTTGCTTGGTTATTCACATCCTCATAGAAAGGAACAGAGTATATCTAGCAATACTTGTGAGAGTTTCTTTTTTGAGTAAGTGAACCTTGACAGAGAAAATGGAGAGGAATAGCATTCAGTACATCTTTTTATTTTGAAATCAGACCATGATAATGACTTCTAAAATTGTCTAATCTTTTCCTTACTTTGTACTAGTTTCTTCTAAACTAATTGAAAAATTAATTAGAAACCCTGGTCCAAGCTTTACTCAAGTCAGAGCTGGGCATCTGCTGCATTTTCTCTATCCATAAGTGCTGTTTCTTTAATAAGGGAAGTTTATCTGAGTTTATCATAGTATATTTTTCATAAATAAGATAGCTATTACTCACCCACTTGTTGATTTCTGGCATTTCTAAACAAAGTTAATTTGATTTGTTCTGGTATTGAATTTGTCTTGGCTGGATTAATTTGATTTGTTCTGGTATTGAATTTGTCTTGGCTGGTCTATGAATTGAGGCTGTCTGTATGATCCCACTATAAATAGAGATGCTGCTTTCCATTTTGCCAGTACTCTGAAATCTCAGACAGATTCTGTGACCTAGTAAAGGTAATGTGCATATGAGGCTGTCTTGGCCAGTTCTCTTCAGTGTATCAAACTCACGCAGTCAGAAAACATCTAATATCTGTAGGTACAAACAAACAAGTCCCTTTTCAAAGCCAGTCCTCAAATTCTCCCCTTGTTATTGTTAGTGCTAGTTGTTTGTTGCAATTATTATAGCTATATGCTGTGACTGACACAGATTGCATAGATTTACATCCTCTCATGATGAGGGTGGTAGAGTTGAGATCTCTGAATTCTTGAGTTAGTACTAAGTCATTGCAATAAAAAGATTAGGAAGCATATCCGTTGGAAGCAACTTTTTATGAGGAAATGTAGCTTCCAGAGAGACACTGGAGTTTTTTTCTGAGGGAGCTAAAGTGTCTTAATTAGATGCTTAAGTTATGGAGAGTAGAGAGAATTCAAATATGCTTCTCAGTTAAGTATTTCTGTGAGTGGTAGGGTGACTTTCTGCTCAATGGGTGGATTTTTATGTATCAGGTATGAGAAGCCTCTGATAGATGAACTTTACAGCATAATTGAAAGTATTACAGTAGTTAGTTTGGAGGTATCTGAGTAGGTTCTGTGTTTCCTTTAGAACACGATCCTATATAATGAATATTGACGAAGCTGTCAAAGGAGTCACTGAAGGTTTTTGGTGTGTGCTTGCTTATGAGGAAATCTGCTTTATATAAATAGAACATTGTATAAATTAAAAGTCAATAGGGACTTGAATTCAGGACTTGGGCCTAGTCTTTGTTATGGTTTATTTTGATTGGTTCTGTTGGTGACAAAGGTTTGTGTGTAAACATGTATTTTGTTCAATTGACTTGATTCCTTTATTGCACTACTTAGGCTGTAGTGTTTATGTCATTCCAGCCTGCCTGTTTGGATTATACTGCATTCTGGGAACTGTATAATACATGTATAATCTTGTAAATAATTTCAAACAGATAATACATATATGACAGAGGTACATGATAATGTACAAGATACCTAATTTGATCCTTTTAATGCAACCTTCTGTGTTTAATACAGTGTTTTAAAAAATTCTTTCAGTGGGTGTCTTGGAAGTAAGATCATAAACGTAAGGGCAGCCTTTTGCCCCCCCCCTTTTTTAAACTTAATTTTGAAACTACGTTCAACAGTCCTATCTTTTTTACTATACAGAAAAGGAGTTGAAGAAGAGCACCTCACTACATACAACCCTCAGCCATTTAAATCAAGAGACCCATGCTTTACAGAAGTCTCTCAGCTTACAGTATGCTTTAAATAACCTATCCAGAGAGGATGGTGGCAATCCACGTTCCAGGAAAAGACGTTTTCTTTCTTACCCGAGATATGTAGAAGTGATGGTTACAGCTGACACCAAAATGGTTCGGCACCATGGGCAGAATTTACAGCACTACGTACTAACCCTGATGTCAATAGTAAGTAAACTTAAACATTATTAATTTCAGCTCTGTTTTCTTTTATGCAGCTTCGCTCTCTTGTGGTTTAACTGAGTTCTGTATTACAAGACAGATATTACATAAACATAAAACAAAAAGTAAGGCCAAAATTTCAGATTATGAATCTTTTCAGTTAATGCAGTAAGGTACGTAGGTGAAACGCTGTGACCTACTTCCTGATTTGGTGTTGTATTAGAAGAATTCTTAAGCTTCATTGAGTTAAACATATGGATTAATTACAGCAGACAGAGGTTAAAAGGCATGGTAAAAAATGCTTGGTTAAAGTAATCCAAGTTTTTTCAAGTAATTTCAAATAAATATGGGTCAGATTTTGAGTTGGCATCATTTAAAGTCACTTATTGTAACTTTATTCAGGATGTAGTACCTATGCTACATTAAAATCTAAGTGTTTACCATGACATCTGTTGAACCATTTTCTAGGAAAAGCGTGCTGAAATATTCTGTATAGTAATTATAGATGGATTTCTGTTCTTCCATCTATTCAAGAAGCTTAACTTATGTGAAATTGAGTCTAACTTTGGGCTTGCAAATGAGCACACTTACATATAGGTAGGTATCTGTGGACTTACCTGCTATTCACTTGACCACTTATAAACATCTGTGTTTGGAGAAATGGAATACCTCTCTAGTTTTCAGTAGGATTGATTAATTTGCTTCATAGAAGTGTCCAGTACCATTTAGGTTGCCATAGGACATTTGGCTTGACCTCATAGAAGCATAGAATGGTCTGGGTTGGAAGGCATCTCTGGAGGTCATCTAGTCCAACCCCCTCTGCAGTCAGAGCCCTGTCGAGCCTCATTTTTAATATCTTGACGGATGGAGCCCCAGCCACTTCTCTGGGCACCTCCTCTGGCACCTCCTCTGCTGCTTCACAAAGGTATTTTCTGTCAGTAGATCATGTGTCATGTCTGAAGGTGTTTAAAGATCTATAAGTATCGACAAACGCTATGGATAACCTATAGCATCTGAAGTGACACCAGGTAATGTGTAGCTGAACTGAGTTCTGCTCATGCTGGATCTCAAGCTGATAGCACCTCTTTCACAGATGTAAGCACCTAAATTTAATAGATGACATAGAGAAATACTAAATGTAGTAGATGCTGCTAGCTTTGAAGTAATGACATATAAGTCATTACATCTTTAATATGAATTTAATATCTCAGTATACCACAGTGTATAATAAATGCATAGCTGCAGCTCTTATTCCATATGTACATCTACTATTTCTGAAGAAGTCTTCAACTTTTGTTTCAAGATTATTTGTAGAAAGCTTAAGCTTTGATAAATGCAGATTATTATTTTTTTAATGTAAAATCAGATATCAATTCCGAAATATTTTCTACAGTCCAGTTAATCTTCTAACCCCTCCCCCAAGAGTACTTATCCCAGCTCATATCCCTTCTCCTAGAAGCATTTCGGTGATGTCATAGAACTACAGAATATATTAAGTTAGGACCTTTGGAAGTCATCTGGTCCAACCTTCTACTCACATACATATATATGCTTTGTCAAATCAAATAATGCATATGAAGGTACAGGCTTCAATCTCTTCTATCCTCTTCCTTCTCCTTCCTTACAATAGTTATTTTCAGTAAGATAGTCATAAATGTGAAGAATAGGAAAACAAAGTACTATGACTCTTCAATATGTAATCTGTGTTAGAATTCATTAGTGTGCAGGCAGGTCACTTCTTGAGCCACAGCTTGTTAGTGTTTGAAATAGAACCCTTATTAGTCTTATTTCATTACCTATAAAGGGAAGAAATTAAACTACTACATTTTATCCTTTCTGCCATTTTACAGATAGCTTTATGAATTGAATTTAACTGGTACTTGTGTCTAGTCAAGCAACTTCTCCTGTTAGGGGAAATTGTCAAGTTACTGGCATTTTAAATGAATCAAGTATTATACTCTACTCTTATAATCCTTCTGAAACTTTCAAGGGTATTTGGTTTTGGCTTAGATTTTAAAGAATTAAAAAAAAAAAGTTTAATCATATAAATCCCATTAAATTTTAATGAAACATAGACATTTAGCTCCCAAAAGAACCTTTGAAATCCTGGCCTTTTTTTTTTTTTTTTTAAAATCAACAAAGCCACCAAAGCAAACTTGCTACTACAGGGTATTGTTTTTATGAGTGGAAAATAAGAACTGAAATATACTGCAAAATGCTTTTAGGATTTTAAGTGTCTTGTCACTCATCCAATTCAACCTGAAAAGGCTTAACTCCCCGCATGCAAGTAATCCCATTGAACTGGAACTGGAATGCATTTTCTCATTTCTTCAAAACTGCATAAATCTTGGCAAGATGAGTATTCACAGTATTTACGCTTTGTCTTGGAAATACTTACTAGTTCTGATTGAAATATATATTTAAATGTACCAGAAGTATCTTTGCCATAGAACTTTATCAAAACTTTTGTATCGAAATAGAGTAAAAAGTGATGCTATTTAGTGTGAAATGGTAAATAAAATAACGTAGATTGCTTTTTTTTTTTTTTTTATTGTTTCTCCAAGCAGGCAGTAGGTACTGCCTTGATAGGTTTAGTAGCTGGAGGACTCCATCTTAAGCACATTATATTGTGACAAAATCTCTAACACAAAGGCTGGATCTTAGCAACTAGAATAATTCATTAAGACACTGGAGTTTACTGTAAATGCACCAAACCCTCATCAGATCTGGTTCCAGGATACATTTTGAGGTACTCTCCTCATTTTCTGAATCAGATACCTGATTACTGACATCTTTTTAAGAAAGGAGCTACTTAAGTAGTTTGGCAGTAAACTCCTTGGTCTGTTCTTAGTCTGCTTGCAGGAAGAGCTGTACAGTCTGGCCTTTCTGAACATTGGACACGTAACCCACCTGTGATAGGGCTATGCTGGCCAGCTCGGATTGTGAATTTGGCTGACTGCCTTGTGTGAGTGCTAGAGCTGGAGCATGGGAGGAGGGTAGCCGTGCATTCAAGAAGAGGAGTGAGATTGCATCAATGTATATCATTTAACTTGCTATGAGACTGTGGAATCATAAAATTGCAGGGTCTGGAGAACAAGTCCTGTGAGGAGTGGCTAAGGGACCAGGGGTTGTTTAGCGTGGAGAAAAGGAGGCTGAAAGGAAACGTTATTGCTCTATAATCCCTGAAATAAGGTTGTAGTGAGGTGGGTGTTGGTCTTTTCTCCATGTAACAAGTGATAGGATGAGAGGAAGCAGCCTCAGGTTGCACCAGGAGATGTTTAGATTGTCTACTGGGAAAAATTTCTTCACCAAAAGTTGTTGTCAAGTGTTGGAATAGGCTGCCCAGGGAGGAGGCAGAGTCCCCATCCCTGGAGGTATTTAAAAGACGTATACATGTGATGTTGAGTGGCATGGCTTAGTGGACTTGGCAGTGCTAGGTTAATGGTTGGACTCAATGATCTTAAAGGTGTTTTCCAACCTAAATGATTCTATGAAGTTTTGCAGTATGCAGACAGGCACATACTTGCCCATCTTTACACTTCACTACTGTTACTTTTATTTACTACTATTATTATGTAAGTGATGGTGGTTGATAATCAGGTATTTAATGATTAGACGAGTCCTTATCTTTATGACTTTTTCCTCAGTAGTACAGGTTCGAGGTCTGTCCCTACTGTAAAGTCTCTGTACTGTTTAATTATGACAAAGGCCTTTCTCTAAGCTACCTGTGACTCATCTCACGTGTAATAAGTCAGAGATGCTTTGCCAAGCAACACTCATATGTCTTTATCTGAGTAGCTTCTAATGGTTAGAGAAGCCTGGCTATGGTTGTGTGTTGTGAAATGATCTTCTCAAGTAATTCCCTTCAGATACTGCGAAGAGGAGCGCTTTGACATCTGACACATACGTGATGGCATCCGATTATAGACTTGGTGCCTTTGTTCTCAGGAGACTGTAAAGTTGATGACTAACTCGCAATTTACAGAGTTATTGCAATATTAAAGGCATATTTTTACAACCATCTCGAGTTAGAGATAAAGCAGAGCCCAAGCATTCCTGGCAGGCCGACTCAGCCTTTAAAAGGGATGTATTATTTTAGTGGGTTTTTTTCCCCTCACTAGAGGAGTCATCTGGAACTTCTAATTGGTTACCTTAGGGAGTGGTAGATTGAAGCGGATTTGGATGAGGGGACAGGAGATGACTTAAAATTCATAGAGAAAAAAAATGGTTCCTTTCAGGTGTGTAGGTACACTTGTGCAAGTTTGAGAAATCTCTGCTGGCATTAGTTTCCACTGGTGAAGCATGAGTTTGTACAGAAATATGGATGGAAAATAGGAATAGGAGTAACACCTAGAAATAGGAGTAGCACCATTAGAAATCACACAGCTTATTATCTCAGTGAAGCAGTAAAGGCTGTGATGACTTCTTTATCTCATGACTTTGGACAATTCTGGGGCCCTAAAAAGCATATGACAGAATCAGAATGACAGTGCAAGAGGTGAAGGAGAAATCTCCCAGATCCTGGATATCTTACATACTTTCCGCTCTACAGTGATAAATAAGAGATTGTTGGAGCCTGCAAAAGATATGTGAGCTAAGGAGTGATATAATCTCTTTCAAGAGATGTGAATGTTTGTATTTTCCTGGTACCATAGTTACGTGTCACAGACAAGATGAAGGAAAAAGAGGTCTTGTGATACAATATTTAGGAAAAAATACCTGAGAAAGTGCAATTCAATTTGGATATCGTTTGCTTATCTTCCAGCCTCTAGATATACTTGCATGTTTGTTAACCCTTTTCTAAATAGGTCATTTGCCACAATCCGTAGTCCCAATTTAATGGACAGTTACAACAGGGATACGGAGAGAATCTGAGCTGTTTGGTGACCAAGTTGCTCCCCAGTCACCTGACAGCCACAACTTCGGTGATTACAAGATCTGGCTTAATCTTTGAGAATTTCATAAAAATGAAAGTTGTGATTCTTCCACTGAAGGGTAACTGACTTCATTTGTGTGTATAATTACATTTTTCCTTTCTTTGTTGCTGTGCAGCCTGTTCTGTGGTGTGGATGCTGACTTTAAAGAGTCTGAAAAATCTCCTGAAACATATTTTCCTTTGTCTTGGCCGTTAACTCCTACATCTGTGAAGCCTGGATTTTAGATTGCTGTAAATCAACTGGATCTGGAAATTGTAAAGAAATGGTGTATTCTATCAAATTCCTGTGCCATTTCATCATCCTTTTTCATGAGTGCTTTCCGTAAGAGAGCATTGAAAGAGATATGCTTTGAATACTGGAGCAGAGAGTACTTACATCTTTATTTTTTCACTAAAATAAGAATGTCATATTCCAGATCTTTGATAATTCCCTGCACTGATCTATCATTTCAAGTTTCAGTTGATGATTTTAGCCTGGACGATTCCCTAGGAAAGCCGTCAAGTTTGATTTATGGTTTTCAGCTCTCAAGATTTTTCTCTTCATACGTGTTCAGGGAGCATGCAGATTATACCTTACCTTTCAGGTAAGGGTTCTTCTTATCAGCACTGAGTACTGCTCTTTGATCTTTCTAAAGCAGTGGTAATAACTATGTGTTTGAAGGTGATGAAAGTGCCCATGAGACAAAAGATCCATACTTTAACTCAAGTGCAGGATTAATGAGAGCAGTGTTACTTTTCCTTTTAGCAGTATAAGAGAAAGTATGCTTCAGGTTCTGGTGAGAGCTGCTGGCCTATGCACTGAAGTCATGTTATTTCAGGCCTCAGCTCTTCTCCACACATATGTAACTTGGAATCCTTGCTTAGATCAGGGTAATTGCCCTGGATGAGAAATGAGTCTTTCTCTCACCTGCTATGGTACAGAAGGCCTTTAAGAAATTGAGAGGTAATGTTGCCTTGAAGGTTCACAGCAAGTTAGGCGCTTACGGTGATGTTTGGTGTTAGCTGAACCTACTTGAACCTCCTCATGCAGTTTTTAGTCTCTTTAGTTATTCTGGCTGATACACGATTTGTAGAACTAAACAAATTCTATAATGACTTTTTGTCTGCAGTGTCAAGTGTCACTACCTCATATGACCTACAAGCTCTTTACTTGACAGCCAGTGAAGTGCAGCTGTTGTCTGAATTTCAGAGCTTTCTGTTCCAAAGCAAGACATCGACTGGACTGATTTACATGTTATTAGAAAGATGTTTCTGAACTAGTGGCCCTATATAATGGAGTGAGTGCATTAGTGGACAAGGGAAGAACTATGAATGTCATCTACCTGGATTTCTGTAAGGCCTTTTGTATGGTTGCCCATAGCATTCTGGATGCTAAATTGGAGAGATACGGGTACATAGATTTGATGGGTAGACTGTTAAATTGCAGTCTATTCCATGGTTCATCCTATCTGCTTCTCCATTGACTGTTGAAGAAATTTAGATGGCCTGCTTACTGTTAGTTACATGAGCTATGATAGTGTTTAAGAGCAATCCATTCAGGACTGTGCCTTTCATGAGGAGGATAAGTATTCAGAAATACCCTTTCTAGGTTTATCAGAATGGATCTTAAGCTGTAAGAACATATGATCTTTATAGCTTATGTTGCTAGTTTGGATAGTAGCAAAATGGCAGCTTATTCCATTCAAATTCAGATAACCCCTTCTGCCTAAATAGTGCTTGAACCTTTACAGGTACCTTTACTTTGGTAAAGGTATTCGGAATCCATCTATGCCTAGTTAAATTCTTCAGTGGGTCCTCAAGAGATGCTCCTTATTCCCACCTCAGAATGACTGAGACTTGCTGGTTAGTACCCAAGAATGGATTCCATATGGAAGGAAGCAGAAGATAGCTGTGCTGCTCTGAAATGTGTTCTCCACATGGATTCCAAAACTCAGGCTCTTTCCCAGCCTTTATTGAGTCCTGCTTTCCAGCTTGTGTATCAATGAAGGACAATGCTGCACATTGTACTTTCCCACGTGCAGAGAAGGGAGAGTATGAGTCCAGGAGCCAGTGCTCTGTCGGTTCCAATTTTTGGCAGAATTACTTAATCTCAGCAATAGGATTCCTAACACAGCAAATCTGTGGGTTCACATGCAGTTTGAGCCAGTTCAAGTGTAGGCTACTTTTGGAAGAAGTCTGTTATTCTACATCTTTCTCTGTCAGCACCTGTATCAAAGGGGCTGCTCCAGGAATGAGCATTGTCAATCAATATAACATGATGCAAAAAAAACCCTACATTAAAAACAATAAATAGTTTTACAGCTGGGCCAGTTCCTTGATCCTGTCACTTACATAAGTCTTGCGTCTTAGCACAAGCCTGTAGGGAGGAAAGCCAGTATTTCTGTGCTTGGTGGCAGCTCTTGGTTAGATAAGACTGTCACTCAACTGCTTTAAGTGAAATTGTAGAATCCATATGGATGTGATGTCTGAAGCTGTTCTTGAGAATAAATAAACTTTTTAACTGTTTCTATTAAGAATAACTTTCAAAGTGGTTCACTTTATGAAATTGACTCATGGTTTTTATTGTCTGTCTGCAAGATTATATATAAAAATGCCTGCTGAGTGTGTAAATAAGAATTTTATGAATGAGGGAAGAAACATTTGTATGCGTCTTGTATATTTCCACTGCAGGTTTACAACTCATTCCAGCTTCCATTAGAAGCAAGAGCAAAAACTTGCTTTCTAAAACTTTCTAACACTTTAAGTAGTGATTCCATGCATCATCTGCATAACCCAGTTGCAGTAACATTACTTTTGTTCTTGCTTTGATATTTTATCAATAAACTACAGCTTTTACAATGTATAATAAGTATACTTTTCTCTTAATGGCATTTCAACATGGTGTCTAAGCATTTGAAAATTAGTATAAAATCATAGCTATTAGGATACTAAAGGAGAACTCTGGTTTTGTCACCATATGCTTGGGGAGAAAGGTACAGATGGATGTGTGAGATGTCTTTTGCATAGCAACTTGGTTTTCAGTTCTGTTTGCAAGACAAAAAGATACGGCTTATTAGGTGGGTTTGATGTTCTAATATTCTGATTTTTTTTTTCTTTAGGTTGCAGCAATCTATAAAGATTCAAGTATTGGAAATCTTATAAATATAGTTATCGTAAAAATAATTGTAATTCACAATGAACAGGTAGGAAAAAGTATTAAAAAGCTTTCCTTCTAACAGCACAAATGAAATACATGCATTTGCATGGTAATTACAAAGGTTTATTTATTTTTTTTTTAGTTTTAAATACAAAATATTTTAGACTATGAAATTTTTGTATTTTAAATAGCAGACTAAATATCAAGTGGGAGGTTAACTACAGACCCTTGATTTAAGACCTATATTTCCCTGTCTCCCTGCTGTCACCTCTCTTGTCCTAAGTAGGCATAAATCAGATACTATACGAAAGCTTGTGGCATGTGCCGAAAGTAGGGTTATACACATGGAAACACAACAGGGAAATTACAGCTTTTATAGAGGGTTTTGATCCCTAGCAGATCTAATATTTTAAGATTGTTAGGATGTATATGCTTTCCAAAAGCATGGTTTTGTATTTGTTTATTGATATAAATGTCTTGTCACTATTTTATTTTATTTTTTTTTATATTTTGCCTAGGGAGGTGGTGGAAGTCCCATCCCTGGGGTTTTTAAGGCCAGGCTGGATGTGGCTCTGAACAACCTGATCTAGTGTGAGGTGTCCCTGGCCATGGCAGGGGAGTTGGAAGTGGATGATCCTTGAAGTCCCTTCCAACCCTGACAATTCTATGATTCTATGGTACATGCTCACTTACATTGATTAAAATAATGGGTTCTCATGGCTTGTACCTAAATTAAGATCTGGTCCTACAAACAGGTCTGTGTGAGCAAACACCAGTGTGGAGTCCTGCTGACTTCCTTTCCACACGCAGTCATTGTTTTATAGATTAGGGGCACAAATGACAAAATAATAAATGCATATGCAAGAGTACTAAACCCTTTATTTATTCAGTATTTTTGGGTTTGGCCATTTCTTGCTTAGGAAGGACCAACTATCACGTTTAATGCAGCTACCACTCTTCGTAATTTTTGCTTATGGCAGCAAACGCAAAACACTTTGGATGATGCTCACCCTTCTCATCATGATACTGCGGTTCTTATCACTAGGTACAGTATCTGAAATAGTCATAATTACTCAGCTAGGTGAGACAAATGCTTCTGTTTCTTATGCACAGCATCAGTTTTCAGTCATTCCACTGATACTTCATAGAAAATCAAAGTGAATAAAGTCTACCTTGCACTTACCAATCCCATCATGAGGAATGAGCAATTACTCTCACAGTGCTATGTTGGTAGCTAACCATCTGATAAAGCTTTTGTAATAGGTGATAGGAATTACTTAGATCTGAAATTGCTACAAGCACATTGAATCTTTAGTTACTGTACATGTATGTGATAGGGGGTGGAGTGTTGTACATAATGGAATCACCTGAAGGATGCTGCGGTGGTCAGCTCCTGATAGCACAGGCATGATTAGAACTACCAAAACCTTACAAATAGAAAACATTTAAATATTAGTATATATTCTTTCTTTACACTAATAGCCTCAATGAAGGTTCTGATGTTCATTCACTGGAATATTTTCTCTCTTTTGCTATTCTTTTTCATTACTGCTCCCCGGAGTGTTCCAGCACTTCAAACTGTGTTTGATATTTGTCCTGAATTTTACATTGTTATTCTGTTCCACCACCTATAAGGTAGTTTCAAGTCTACTGCAATCTGCACATTTTTCAGCAGGATTTCATGCCTGATATGCCTTCTATATGGTAGAGAAATAACATAGTATTTGATTTCTTATTATTTGCAAGCTAGATTGAAAGCAATAATCTGGTAATTTAAAATACTTCTTTCACTGCAAAGTCTTTGAATGGACCTTAAAATAAAAAAAATGATAGTTAAAATTGCAGTAGTTGTAATTAATTATAGCAACAGTGAAATTCTTGAAAAATATTCTTTTATTTGCTGTAATAATTTAAAATAAATCTTTTCTTTCAAGGGAAGATATCTGCAGAGCTAGAGAGAAGTGTGATACTCTTGGTGAGTTACTCTTTTTTTAGTCAGTATGATTTTATAACTGAAAATCTGTGAGAATTTTGTTACGGGGAGAAAACTCAGTTAGGAATAAATGAGAAAATAGATGCAAAATTTAACTTACAGACAAAAAAAAATCTACTTAATGCTGTGCTGCCCTGGCACATACGTCAGTGCCAGGTAGTTTATTCATTTAGTGTAAATTTGCTTAATTTTCTACTTGAGTGCCATAAAATTTATTCATAGTCATTCGTTGTACATGAAAATGAATTCTGTTAAGCTTTGATGTAAGGATTCGATTTTGCAGGTTTAGCAGAGCTAGGTACAATGTGTGACCCACTACGCAGCTGTTCTATAAGTGAAGAAAATGGACTGAGTGCTGCTTTTACTATAGCACATGAGCTTGGACATGTGTAAGTACCTATTTCCTCACAGGTTTATTTCCTTTTGAATATGACCAGTTTCTAGTGATGGGCTCTACAGTCCTAAAAGGGCACATTCTGCTACATTCATTTAGAATAATAACGATTTCTGCACCTTGCAGTGAGCCAGCTCTGCCCAATTTTGTAACATGGTTGTTACCCTGAATTATGGGAAATACTGTCCATGCTGCTGTATTCCACTCCTTTGTCATATGAACTGGTTGGGACTCTGGGACAGATCGTAGTTCTGCAATATAGTCACAGTAATATTGTTGGTTGGAAGAGACCTTCAAGATCATCTAATCCAACCTTCAACCCAGCACTGTAAGGTCACCACTAAAACCATGTCTCTAAGCACCAGGTCCACACACTGTTTAAATACCTACATGGATGGTGACTACCACTATCCTGGGCAGACTGTTACAGTGCTTGATAACCCTTTCATTGAAGAAGGAGGAGAAGCTGTCCAGCCTCCTTTCAGGTAGTTGTGGAGAGCAATGAGTTCTCCCCTCAGCCTCTTTTTCTCCACACTGAGCAACCCCATTCCTCGTAGGACTTGTAGTCTAGGCCATTCACAAGCTGCATTGCCCATCTCTGAACATGCTTCAGCACTTCTATGTCCTTCCTGTAGTGAGGGGCCAAGAACTGAACACAATACTTGAGGTGTGGCCTCAAGTGCTGAGTACAGAGGGATGATCCCCTCCCTATTCCTGGTGGCCACAGTGTTTCTAATACATGCTAGGATGCCATTGGCCTTCTTGGCCAACTGGGCATACTACTGACTATTATTTAGTTGAGTATCAACCCTCAAGTCCCTTTCCAAATTGTAGCTTTCCAACCACACATCCCCAAGCCTGTAGCATTACATGGGGTTGTTGTGATCCAAGTGCAGGACGTGGCACTTGGTCTTGTTGAACCTCATGCAGTTAACCTTGGCCCGTCGATCAAACCTGTCTAGATCCTGCTGTAAAGCTTCCTCATTCTCTAGCAGATTGACACAGCCACCTACCTTAGTGTCATCTACAAACTTAGTGAGGGTGCACTCAATTCTCTCATCCAGATTGTTAATAAAGTTATTAAAGAGAACAGGCCCCAGTACTGAGTCTCAGGCAACACCACTTGTGACCAGAAGCCAGCCATATTTAGCTCCATTCACCACCACCAGTTTTTTATCCAGTGCAGAGTGCACTTATCTAAGCTTTATGCCTTGAGTTTCTGAAGGAAACAATGTCAAAGGCTTTGCTGAAGTCCAGCTAGACGAGGTCCATGGTCCTTCCTTCATCCACCAGTCCTGTTAACTCTCAACTGTATTTTAGCCCTGATAGAAATTTACATTTAAGGAAAGACAATTGTTACTATAATGCAGAAATATTCTTCCTTGTGTTTGATCCTTTCAGAATACAGTAGAGTAACACAGAGAGAAATACATTACACAGAAAAATAAGAGGAGATGACAGCATTTTATTTTATGAAGCATATCTCATCAGTGATGGCAGAAAGGTGCTTTACTCTAGCTCCATGAGGCATGCCACAGTGTAGGTAACGATGATGTTACAGAGCTCAGTAGCTAGATTGTTGATTTTCATGTGCCTGGGACTTCATTTTGTCATGATATTTAAACTGAGACATGAAATAAGATGATGTGTTAGTTGCATAAGTAGGATGTTGATGTGCTCTGTAGTTCATTTTTGTTGCTGAATAGTGAGAGATATGATGTGAATATTGGGGTGATATGTTACAAACAGTCCAGTGATGGCCTTTATGTTCAGTTGAGGTGTTGGGTTGTTCATTTCAGGTGATGTACTCCCAAAACCATAATTTTTTTCTGATGAGCTAAAGAATTACATAATTGTAAAATTCCTGTGCTCAGCATTATACAATTAGGAGTGTTTTAGATGAGAGAATATTGTGTTTTTAAGATCCCTATTGCCATAATGTCAGACAGCCATACTAAGTGAGCCCCATTAAATTTAAAGACATTTTCAAATTCAAAACTCAAGCATTTGCTGCTACAGCAAAAAGTTTCAACTGATTATTACTGAATTTGTTTTGGAGTTTGTCTGTTTTGCTTTTTAGATTTAATGTGCCTCATGATGACAGCTTTAAATGTAAAGAATCTGGAATTAAGCATCAATACCATGTGATGGCTCCAACTTTAAATTACCATACAAGTCCATGGACCTGGTCAAAATGCAGTCAGAAATATATCACTGAATTTCTTGAGTAAGTATTGATATAATATTATGGTTTTGTACTGTTTTTTCCCCAAATTCATGTCTTTCTGGGAAGTGTTTTAACTATTTTTCTTAAATACCATTTTTGTGTTGTTGTTGGGTTTCACCACGTATTTCTAGGGACTTGTCCTCAAAAACAAAAGTACTGTGTATTTAACTGTTTGGATTATTCATGACTTTTTGAAGTTACACTCAACATGTAAAGCTAAGAAAATCTTTTTTTTTTTTTTTTAATATAGAGTCACAGAATTGTTATGGTTGGAAAAGACCCTTAAGATCATTGAGGTCAGCTGTTAACTCTACCGAGTCTAATGTTAAACCATGTCCCTTAGCACCACATCTCTGCATCTTTTAAACACCTCCAGGGATGGGGATTCAATCACCTACCTGGGCAGCCTATTCCAGTATTTGAGAACCCTTTCATTGAAGAATTTTTTTTTTAATATCCGATTTAAACCTCCCCTGGTGCAACTAGAGGCCGTTTCTTGTCCTGTCACTGGCTACTAGGGAGAAGAGAACAACACCCACCTCACTACAACCTCTTTTTGGGTAGTTGCAGCAAGTGACAAGGTCTCCCCTCAGCCTCCTTTTCCTTTGACTTAAATAACCCCAGTTCCCTCAGACACTCCTTGTTAAGATCTGTTCTCCAGACTCTTCACCAGCTTTGTCCTTCTCTGGACCTACTCCAGCACTTCAGTGTCTTCCTTTGAGTGAGGGGCCAAATAACTGAACACAGGATTTGAGGCATGGCCTCACCTGTGCTGAGTACAGGGGGACAGTCACTTCCTTGCTCTTGCTAGTCACACTATTCCTGATACAGGATGTTTTTGACCTTGACTGCCTTGGCACACTGCTGGCTCATGTTCACCTGGCTGTTGAGCAACACCCCCAGGTCTTTCTGTGCTGGGCAGCTTTCAAGAAACTCTTCCCCAAGCCTGTAGTGTTGCATGGGGTTGTTGTGACTGAAGCTATGATTCTGCCATATGTAATGTCATTGGTTATGACAATATCTTTAGTATGGTTTTAGTAGGTCTAAGTAAGCACACTTTATATTTGTGGAAGTGATTGGTATTATTTAGCAGTACCATCTTTTTTCCTTGTAAGAATTTGAAAGTGAGAAACGACAGCCAGAAAGCAGAAAAACTTAAGCTTTGTTTGGTAGATATAATTGAACATACAATAAAGGCAAACCAAATGACCTGGTTTATTATTTTTTTAGTTGTAATTAAAGTCATTATATAGACAGGTAGGCAAGCAAATCCGCAATTCCACTGAGATATGCATGTGTAAGGGCTGTGTGACTAGGCTTCCAATGACCTAAGAGCAATATATTCACATTTCTCCTGTTTTTACAACAGTACTGGTTATGGTGAATGCCTCCTAGACAAACCTAGTGGAAGAATATATGATCTTTCCTCTCAGCTGCCTGGGTCGATATATGATGTCAACAAGCAGTGTGAACTTATGTTTGGTCTTGGGTCACAAGTATGTCCATATCTGGTGAGTGAACAACACAAAAATCATGCTCAGTTGATACCAAAAAAGTACTACCAGACAAGTTTAGAAATGAAATCTCAAGACCTTTTTTTTTTTGGAAGAATTTTGTCCTGAAATGCATCAAAGTTCAGGTTCTATTATGTTGAAGCGAGACAAGTTGAGTAGAGAGCGCTGCAGTGCTGTATGCTAGAAATACAGAGAATTGAAAAGTAGGATGCATTCAGTTGATTTGCATGTCTGTAAATGTGATCATAATTGCTTTAAAAGGTCTAAAGCTGCATAAATTAAGGCTTCCTGCAGCTACTGAAAGGAAATTGTTTCAACATTTTCTACAAAGGGTTTCATATTACAGCTCCTATCTTATATTGACAGGACTTTCTCATCTGCTGCTTTAAGTGCCTTTTCAAAACTTACAGTTTGATATATTAATTCAAATATCTATTTTAAATGTTTGATCCAAAATGTAGATTCTCTTCATTTGGACAAAGAGTCAAAAAATATTTTCATGCCTGTTGGAGTGCGTATTTTGTATACTTGATGAAAATTGTATGGGATGTGCTAAGAAAACTTTAATTAATATTGAAACTTGAGTTGTATTTTGAAATTTGTGGCCAGTGCACCATAAAATAAATAAAGATACAACATTATGACTTCATTTATTACTATCATAATATGTAAAGTTAGATTTTGGACCAACTTGTCAAATGCCTCTGTTATTTCATGGCTTACTGAAGCTATTTAAAGGAGGGGATTTAAGATCCGATTCAGACTGAAAGTGGAGGGTTTGGTAAGGTAAAATGTGGTTTAGAAGGAGTCAGAGTCTTTTAACAATTTGGAAAGGAGACTTTCCTCTTGATTTTCTAGCCAATGTATTTTTAAGACAAATTCCAGTTACTGTCTTTTTTCCCCACAGACTGTCTGCACAGAGTCAACTGTAATGTCCCAAATTGATTTTAATTATATTTTCTTCTCATTTAGAAAATGAAGTTACCTATTACTTCTAATGGGATTGGTTTCAAATATAGCACATTCCTGCCTGGTCTTAAGCAAAATCCAGTTTGGTTTTGTGGGGTTTTGTCTGCAAGATGGAAGTACTAATAGCAAACACTAAGGCCACACAGTATGAGAAAACAATATAAACATCCCAGCTCTTGTCTAAAATGATTCTACAGCTACAATAAAAGTTGTCTTGTTTCTTTTTAGAAACAATGCAAACGCTTATGGTGCACAAGCACAGAGGGTGTTCACAAAGGTTGCCGTACTCAGCACATGCCTTTGGCTGACGGAACGATTTGTGGTGTGGGAATGGTAAGCCTTCCTTTGTTTCTCAGTACTTGCATAGGGCAGAATTGTTGACGCAGGTAAGATCAGTGCTTACCGTGCACATAGCACACAGATTGTGTGAACGGTATCTACCTTAAGTTACCTGCAGTTTCTTAGTCCTGTAATGTTGTGGCACAAATACAGGTTGTCTGTTCAGAATAATTGTGCAAATGTACATATGCCACATGAGTTAAAAATAGATGGAAGACCTCAGAGGAATGTTGACTACTTTCCTTCTGTTTTACAAGTCTGTATCATTCATAAAAAGTTGGTTAGGTTTTTTTTTCCCCTCATCAATAGTACTCCAAAGTTGAATTTCCTGGAAACAAAACAAGCCAAAGGTGTGTTTCCTCCAGTTTTCATTAAGGCTGTTTCACTGACCCAGAATGGATTAAGTATGAGTGACTTAGATATAAGAGTACACTTTTTTGAAAGAAGGAGTTTTGGATTATGTAATAAAGTATATATTTATATTTTTTAGATTTAATATTTCTGGTGGTGATATCTTCAAACACTGATGTAACTTATTTACAAAGTATATGTACAGGTTCTAAGGGGCCTCTTCTCTTGTGCCCAGTTCACGGTTTGGAGCTTTTCCTTGGCTCGGTGAGGGCTAAGGGGCCTCTCTTGTGTGCTCCGTCTCTGGGCTGTAGCCCTTCTGTGGCTCTTCGGGATTCAGTTGTCTTGGGACTTTTCCCCTTTCTGCCTCCGGCACAGGGCTCTGGGAGTGTTGATTGCCTTGGTCCAGGTGCAAGGCCCAGGAGTGGTTTGCCTTTTAGAACAGACTTTTCAGCTGGACTTCCAGCAGCGTTTGGCTCTTGTTGCTTTCTGGGTGAGAACAAGACAAATTGCCTACCATCTCAGCTGGTTTAAATACTGTCCAAAGACAACTAATGCCCTTTGGTAGCAGAGAAACCTGATAGCTGAACCTATAGAATGGGGCATATCCAAATATGGCCAGGGGCACACACAGTTCACAGGTGTGTTGCAAGGTTAATTACATGTACCACACATTTACCTGGACCATCTGGACCCCAGGAAGTGTCGAGGTTTGCACATCAGTTGGATGTGCAAATGATCTTGGAGGTCTCTTCCAACCTGGTTGGTTCACAGGTGCTTAACCCATTGTCTGGGTTAGGGCATGTTTTGGGGCTCATCCCTTCAGGACAGATTAGAATCCTGGTTTCAGTAGATAATTGTACATTGTTTCAGACAATGAAAGCATTTTATCACTGCCTCTTCACATACTCTATTAAGTGCCTTATCCACAAATACTTTGCATTCATATGCTGATTTGCCTATTGCAACATAATTCAGGATACTTGGATCTGTTCAGTGCTGAAAACTGGGAACTCTCTCCATACTTATACTCTAATGCATAGGATTGCCTGGCTGGATTAGGTATGGATTGAATGTTTTGATGCATAAAAAAAGATGCATATAGGAAGTGGATTTCTTATACCCTGCTCATAGGTTTATTTGCTAAAGAGTATTGAAGTGATGGGAGTGATCTGGCAGGTTGTTACGGAATACAGATCTTGATCTGTATCCTCAAATGATATACAGAATTCCTTGGGCTGTCCATAAGGGTCACGAGTAGTAGATATAGTAGTAGCAGATATAGTCAAGGCACTTGCAGAACCTTGACAGAAACAGGTAGTGGTGAAAGGTAATTGAATCCAGAGTTATCAGTGAAGATTTGAAGGTTTTAGTTTTGGACTTTTATGTAGTTTGGGAAGTGAACAGAATCTAGGTGCTTGAGTTCTTTGCTGATACTAGTCTTACTAGGCTTCTCTGTATCTCATTTCATCAGCAGCAAAGTATTTTCTTACCTGTCAGGAGATTGTGAGAATAAGTATCGCAGAGATTTTTTTTTTTAACATGCTCATACATGGCAATGATAATCTTAAGTCTGGTTGGCTTATTATGTTGATTTGATTTCAATAGTAGTGTGTGTTGGCAGCATCAAGACTGTGGAAGTAATGTTAACATTTAATCTCTTGATAGTTCTGTATATTCAAGGATGTGTAGTAGATCGCTACACTTCACTCAATTATTACTAAATTTCCTCCCAATAACTTCCAGTGTTTACAGTTGTTTTTTTCTTTTATTTCAGAAGACAGTAGTAGTGAGGAATTGGAAAATGCTGTCTTAATGGATAGCAGTTTAGTGGGTAAACTGTGCAAATGGTTTCTTTCTGGTTTACAAGATTAGGAAAAGTGATTTGAAGGTTGTACTGGAGGGTTTGCCTTATGAAATACTATATATGCAATTGATGTGGCAATGTTTAACCCATTTTTGATTCATCAATCAGAGAGGAACTTCATCTTTTACGTGAACTTCAAGTGTAAACTTTAGTGCAGTTGACTTTAATTTGCCAACATTAGAGAACTTCTTTTATATAAGAGTACAAAAATCTGTTTTGTACAATTACTGCAGTGAAGCCAGTTTGCTCTAGGAAGTGAAGAGCTAATTACAGTCATTACCTTTGAAAGATGTAAGAAAGAACAGCAATTAATCTGACAGATTGTCATCTGTTCCTGTTCCTGTCTAAGGGACAGCTCCTTTCAAGTTCAGTTAGCAAGTTTCTAAGGATGTTAATGGAAATAAGACATGGCAACTAGTAACTGCAATTAATATTTGCTGGCAAGCAAATTAAACTTAAATTTGGCATTTGCAGCATAATTGCTGTAATGGATTCACAAAAGAGCCATTTCTGATTTTAGTATCAACTTTTTAAAGCTTAGATTTAACACATTGAACATATATTTTCTCATTAATCTTTAGTTTTTCTTCAGGTTGTGTGCCTAATTAGGGGATCTTGCTCTATGGACTGCTCCAACAGTCTTTGTATGTTTCCTTTGGATGGTTTTAACAGAGTTCGGTGATTGGGGGATATGTTAACCATCTGGGAAGCAGCAGAAGATCTTTGAACAGTAAGAACAGTAAAGTGTATTTAAGGACTCAAGATTTTTTTTCTATATAACTGGATTTTTTGTGAAATATTTTTCTGATTAAATGTGATTTCAGAAAAAGTAAAAGTTCATGTGGGAATATTTCAAGGGAAAAATGAAGTATGCAATGATTTTGTGATGAAAATTGAAAATATTGAAAAAAAAACACTGTAGAAAATGTCACCTGAGTAGTAGATGTAGACTTGTCTGAGAATTCATGCTACAGAGATGGAGACCTGAGATGTCATAGTTCTAAGTTCAGTTAGACATTTCTCTGAACTGCATTTCTTCTTGTGTTGTATCCTCATTTTACTAACAGCTCTATTTGGGCTGTTACATGCTATAGGCTGCACTTGGTTCTTTAAGCAATGTTCGTTCTTCTCTATGTGTATTAAATGAAGAAAATGGAGCACAGGCATAGGTCTAAAGTGCATCCAGATTTTCTCCTTAGACCTACTTTGAGCAGACAAGGCAGAGAGAGAGTTCTGTAGGAGTACATTTATTCAAGGGAGCGAGTGGGAACACTTCATATAGGTATGGTCAGAAACATCAGCTCTGAGATTTGTGGACTTTAGTATTCATCTGAGTGGATGTTCTTCACTCCCTGCCCATGAGGTTAGGTACTGAATCTGTGTAACTTCCAAGATTCATCCTCCTTTCCCAGCTAAGTGTGATTTGAATCTACTTTGGGACAGTTTTTGCTTATACCTCAGCCACAGGCCAGATGCTTTATAGTGAACTGGTCTCACGCTGCAGGGCTGTGTTTAGTGATCTTCTGTTATGTGGTGTCAGCTGTGCCCATTTCCCTTTCCCACATTCAGGCCACTACAGTCTTCTCTTGCTTGTGCTATGCACTGGCTCATAGTCACTCCCAGGGCACTTTCTGGATACTGGGAGTGAAGAAACTATATTTTATGAGGCAAAAAAAAAATTAATAAAATTGGATATTTGGAAGGCCGAATGCAGACCATCATGCCCACTTCTGCAATTGCAGACCATCATGTCCACTTCTGCTTTGTCCTTTTCATTTTTCCTCATACTTGTCTTCTGCCTTCAATCATCTTTCCTTTTAGAAGCACTAGCTGCTACCAGTAGTATCTGTGGAAACATGTTGATGTCTGGAAATAGATGAATAGTTTCTCCTGGTCTGCCTTTTCTGGGAGGCAAAATGAGGCTCCAGTGCATGAAACTATAACCTCATACACTGTGCATCAGTTAAAAAACCATCTGTATCTCTGGGAATAATCTGGAAAATACAGGCAACAAGAATTAATTTGAGTCCTTTTCCTGCTGTGAGTTATACCAGGCTTTTTATCAAGTACTCTGTTTCAGAAGATTTTTAGTCCTGTTCTGTGTACATTAATGACTCTCCTTGATTCAGTTGAAATAGAGCATAGCCTGGTAATTAATGCTTTAATAATTTCTTTCCAAATTGCTTTCCTGGAAATTTAGCAAGTCAATAAGCTATGAGATAAGTTGGAAACATTAGAAATCAGTTTATCAAATCATAGTTTAACCCACAGGCAAAAGTCAAACTACTTACTATGAGCAGGTCATTAATAAATAGAAATCTGGGTACCTGTATGTTCATTGATCCCAAATGTGAAACATTTATCCTCCCTCTTATCTCTGAAGACATAATAATTACATGTGGATTTGGGTCAGAATTTCTGCCTTTTTTGACAGCTGCTGACCTTGGCTAGAGCGGTTGCCACTTGCTGCAATCAGTATGTTTGGAATTACAAGTGATGCCCACTTTACATGATGCATGCATTATATTTGTCATAACAAATGCAGGAAAAAATGTTAGCAATTATATTTAAATTTACGAAAGTTCTGTATGTCATAGTATTCTCAGCGAAACAATTCAAGCAAGCACAGAAGAACATCTGGCATATGTCTAGGGCTGGAGTTTTCTACTATGACTTCATCATGTTGCTTCTGTAGGAATGTAGCAGAGTAATAGCTAAGACAAGCTTTTTTTGAATAAGCTATTAAAATCCCAGATGTGAACATGTGCTTTGCATTTTTATGGATCAAAATAATGCTGTTGTGGGTATAAAATTTCATTCTGCAGCTTTGTCTTCTCCTGAAATCTCCATTCAAGTTACTGTAAATGTTTTTGTGGGCGATAGAACCACCTGAAATCTAGGTCATGGTCTCATTATGAATGTGGTATACATCTTGTGAAGGGGGACTTAGAATGTTCAGCCTATGGTAGTAAAATATTTCCTAAGATGCTGCTGACAGTTACTCTTAATGTTTCCTCTTGCTTACCTTATTGCTGCATTATCTAAAAGTCTCTCTTTCATCACTAGGTATTAGATGCTGGGTACTAGGAGGCTTGTGCACAAAAGTGCTCAAAGGGTGTCTTGGAAAAGATAATAAAAATTAACAGAATCACCACGGTGATAAATCAGATACAGATAGGCAGTGAAATAATGGTGTGTTTTTGGTGTTAAAGTTTGGTCTTAGCATCAAGTGATGATCTGGACAACTTGCTGGATCATTTAAGCGGTCATATGACACAGTAGGCCTAGTTTTTGTCCTCTGCTTGTTTTGGCTTGTAAATTCTTTGGTCATATTCTCAGAGGAATGCATTCAAGGCTAAAAAGAATATGGCATATGTGCAAGAGTTGATGTGACAGAGTTATACAGGCAGTGCTTCTAGGAATTATTTCATGCAGTGTTAAAACCACTGGACAACATTTGAGTTTTGTGCTGTTTAGGAGTACTGAGAAAGAATACATGCATCATATCCATGTGTTCAGCAAAATTTGTTAATTGATGGCTCCCAAAATAAATTTGTAGCATCGTAGTAACTCTTGAGAAATTCTATGTAACATTTAAATTAGTTTTAAGAAGAGAGGAAATCCTTGCATTATTTTATCTTCTGCATTTCAGAGGTTCTTAAATTGTTTCATGTGCCAGAGACTTTAGCTACCAAAACTCTTCTAGACTTCAAGGTAATTTGAAGCTGTTTTGTATTGCAGAGAGCTGAAATAAGAAATAAGCAGTTGAGTTGGTATAATCTATTCTCATGATTCTAGTGGTTCATTTTTGTATGCATGGCAGAAAACGATCCTCTCAATACAGCTAGGAGAATCTCTCCTGACAACAAACCTAATGATCAGTCTAATCCTGAGTCTGCAAACAGTCATCTAAAATGAAGAATTGTCTCTATTGTGTATGATCACTGACCCCATGTAGTCCATCCTGCCCAGTGTCTTGTCTCCAGATGTGGGCAGACTTTGATGCTCTCAGAGGCTGTTTGAAGTCAAGGACAAAGTTGAGGACACGTTATTCACATAGTAATCAGCAGGACACATAGTGCTGACATTGTAGTACCTTGTAAATATTCCATTTTAGTATGCAGGCTGTTCACAGAATCATAGTATTGTGATCAAATACGCTGCTTGGGATTTTCTAAAGCATGGAAGTGAATTAGAATTCCACCTGACATAAGTTATCAATAGGATTAGTTCTGGAAAGTCCTGCATGTTGTTTGGAAAAAGTCACACATGCATCAACCATAAGATTCTCATTTAGGCTTTAGTCATATACTTCTTCAGTAACCACTGAAGTGGATAAATATTTGCAGACTCAGGAACTTAGTAAATATGTAGAAGCAAGAGAGTAACCACTTGATTATTATGGAAAAAAAAGCAGCTAGTAAATAAAACTTTCTATAAATAATAACAGTTTACAGATGCAAGGTGATTGAGCTCTCATAACTGATTTGACTACAAAATAAAATCTTGCAATCATTGTCTTAGTGATCTAAATCTCAGCAGATTTTATGTGAATTTTTACTTGGAAATAGGTAATTCTTCATCAGGGGTAAAATATGAAGTAATACAATGGATATTGCAGTGTAGTACCTTTCTTTACTAATAATTATTTCTTTATTAATTCAGATCTAGTGGTAATAGTAAATTTGTTAAATTAGTAGTAAATATAAAATAATTGTAAATTATAAAGAAATAAAAACATGAAATCTTTTACACATGCTATAGGTGTGAAAGTCTTGAGTTTAAGCAAAAAATCCATGCCGTTATCTTGCTTTATCATAAACAAGGTCTTAAATACTTGTCTGCTTTTCTGAAACAATACCAGTAGCTATTTGGCTTTAAGGATCCTCAAAACATCCTGATATTCTTGGCTGTTTGTTATCATACCTTTTTCATTTTTCCTATTAGCTTGGATTCCCCAATTAAACTGGAAAAGGGATGTCTGTAAATCTAGTTTTGAAGTTTGTGTATAAAAACATACCAGGAAATCAGGATAAGGATTTTCACATTCTTACATAGGCATCTAAATAAAATGACAAGACCTGAAGATACGTTCAGCATCCAGTAGCTTTCATAGAGATCAAAGAACTCCAGACAATATTTTTGAAAATATGACTACTGGGTAAGATATCTTAAAGGAATTTAAACAGTTTAGAAAATGTCCAGACTCACATTAAAAGCAGTGAGCTCTTTTGTTCTTTCTGTGCCTAAAACATGCAGTAACCTTTTACTTGAATTTCACATTTTATTTTGTCTGTCACCTGTGCAGCACTGCCGCCATGGAATTTGTGTGAGCAGAGAAATGGAGATGCGTCCTGTAGATGGAGAATGGGGATCATGGGGACCTTATAGCTCGTGTTCAAGAACTTGTGGAGGTGGAATCAAGAGTACCACCAGGCTGTGCAATAGACCGGAGTATGTTTTCTGTTGAGTTTTAAATTAGTGTGTAATGAAAATACTATGACGTAATGGATTGGTTCAAAGCAAAAATGAAGATCCTGTGGGTTGTGCAAGTTAGTCTGAAGCACCAATTAAAAAAATGATTGTTCAGACACCTTTGAAAAGAGAGATAAGTTTACAGACTCTAATACACAAAGAACTTAGAGATTACTCTCTTCTTGCTCAACTGTGTAGCTCGTATCCATAGGTATTTCTAGAGACTTACTTTGGCAAGGTCTTTTTTTAGCTTTACTGTAATTGCTGATGATTTGTTTATACATTGAAATGCCTTCTTTGGAATGAAAAGTGCAGAAAGAAATAGATATATTGTCTGGTAATCTTTTTAGTGAAACACTTGATTTAAGGCATTTTCATGATAGAACTTTTCATAAGCACTGGGAACGCCCGCAAGGAACACTGTGTTACAGCAGAGTAATTTACAACTTAACCTTTAATTATTGGCTGAATAATTCAATATGGGTCTCTGTAATAAAAGTCAATGAGAACTCTACCTACCTCAGAAGCAGAGCCATAGCTGCAGCCTTGGTAGTTTCAGGGTTTTATAGAAAGTAATTTTATCTTGAGATCAGTGGGATAAATAAACCTCAATCAAACAATCCCATGTTACTTTATTTTCTCTGACAAGAGGCAGTAGACTAGATTTCCATTAGATTTTTCTCTTTCAGTTTGCAGTAACTGATAGTATCAATATGCCACTGATTTATTATCTTTTTTTTTCCTCCCCAAGAACCCAAGAATACTGAATTATTGTGGACCAGGATTTATTAGTTAGGAAATGTATTTTAGACCTTACAGTAAATGGAGTGTTTTCCAAAACTTTTCCTTTTTAGTTTTTTTCATCTCCAAACCAAAACTGATGCTAGGATTGCAGAATAAAGTGCTAGATCCTAAGTCTGTCTTTTGTCTTTGCCACTCTGTAAAATAATAATTTCTGATTGCTGAAGGAGGTGATGCTTCTGAAAAATAGGACAGTAATCTCAGTTGAATTTCTAAAAGTATTACATTTAATACTGCTTTCCTCCCCCCACAAAATAATTATGACTGTAAGAAAAACAAAAATGTAATAGACATTAGTAAAGATGGGTAGCTTAATCACTACCTACCTCAGCAGTAGTATTTTACATGGACTTGTTATTTACTTCACTTGGGTAGAAATACATGCACAATAGCATAGAAGATAAGACTGTGTTTGTGAAAGTAACAGATGGCAGATTTTTCTCCTTTAAATCAGTGGCTCAATCAACCTTTTGTGGAAAATGGTAATTTTAGAAACTGAGAGTATTTTGTGTTTATCTATTTATCAGACCAAGAAATGGAGGAAAGTACTGCGTCGGCCGCAGGATGAAATTTCGATCATGTAACACTGATTCATGTCCAAAAGGCAAAAAAGACTTCAGGGAGCAGCAGTGCTCTGAATTTGATGGCAAGCACTTTAATATTAATGGTCTTACGTCTGGTGTTCGCTGGCTTCCAAAATACAGTGGTAGTAAGTAATTATATTTTTTTTTTCAATTTATGAAATAAAAATGTTACTTTAATTAAAGTTTTAAAACAGACAAGAAACCTGTTGGATTTTCTTTCCAGTTTCTATGAAAGATCGCTGTAAACTTTTTTGCCGAGTTTCTGGAACAACTTCCTACTATCAGCTGAAGGACAGAGTTGCTGATGGTACTCCCTGTGGACCAGAAACCAATGACCTTTGTGTTCAAGGCTTATGCAGGGTATTTAAATCTAAACTTATTAATTATTAAAATCAATTTAAGCAGATGGTAAACATTAAATATTAATCCAAGTAACCATTACTGAAAATACATAAAGCAAGATGTTTTAAATTTACTTACATTAATTTTAATCCCTACTAAATTAAAGATCTGGAAATGGAGGCAATTAATTGAAGAACATACAGTTGAATGAGACCCACAGTCTTTGCTTATTAAGATATGTGAGAGAGTTAATATTGTCCAAATGAGCAGAAGTAAACTGATGCAAAATGGATATAAACAGAGGAAAGAAGCATGCTGTGTGTTTATTGCCATCATATTTCTGCTATAGGTAATGTATGTATTATTTCATTTCAAGACTAGGGGGAATTGATCTTGAAAGGGATCAATTCAGCATTCTGTGCTTAATAACAATTATGGAGGTGCCACAAGATTTTGCTGGGAGAAGCATAGTGCTGTTACTACAACTCAAGACTTTTTTCTGTCAAGCCCAGGTTGCTTTACTAATTGCAGGAAAACTGAGTGAATTCAAGATGAGGAGGAAATGTAGCTTTTTTTATAACGTTGAATCAAGAGAAAGGAGGAAATGCCAGAGAATTGTCCTATTTATCATAAATCTTTTCAAAAAGAGAGTTTAAGTAAAGATATATAAACAAAAATTGTGCTTTTGCTAGTTTCACCAGCATAGTCTGTGTGTATTCTTGTTTCTTTGCAGTAATGAGAGACTTTAAAAGAATTGATGACCATGCATGCATACATACTGCTTTTAGGATTCCAAGATTTTTTTAATGTAAATAACTTAAAATTTATCCACCATGCTGATTTTTTTTAAATACAAAATTTTCACATACTGTCATGTATTCTTAAGCAGTTCTTGATATATGAAGTGTATTTAGATTGTACATTCATAGTACAACAGTGCTGTTATGTTTTGCCCTTACATCACAGCACTCAAACCCATAGAAAGCTTTTCATGAATTGCCAAGGAGTACCAGATAAATACAGTAAATAAGAATATTTTTTGGGAGTGGGAAGATTACATTGTTTGTTCTCATTGTTTTCCATTGAGCTGATTGGCACAGGGCTATTGTTTTGTTTTGTTTTTGTAGCAAGCAGGCTGTGACCATGTTTTGAATTCCAAGGCAAGGAGAGACAAATGTGGAATCTGTGGTGGTGATAACTCTTCATGTAAGACTCTTGCAGGTACTTTCAACAGTGCTCATTATGGTATGTTTGTTTGGGTTTGGTTTTTTTGGTTTTGTTTTTTTTTTTTTAATCTTAATGCACATTTCAGTGTGGCTTAGAAATTGTTTTGCATTTGTGGGAGTGGGATTTCAGTGTATGTTCTTTAGGGCCTTTGTCAAGAAAAAAATATCATTAATTTTCAGTCACGTGCCCTATCAAGGATGCAGAGGCAAACACTTGTGACAGATTAATCCATTCAAGGGGGAAAAAAAATACTAGTCTACTCTAAGGTCAAAACAAAAGACAGAAGTATAAGATACGATGAAGATAAAAGTGACCATTACAGGAAAATGCCATTTACACAAATATGGTTGAGACTGTCACTCTCTGCTTTATATTATCACAGACTTATTTGCTGCTTCTATCTGAAGTTGGAGGGGTGAAACAAACAAAACCCACCATAGTTTGGGAGGAGGAATACCTTTATTATTTTAGTTTTATACTTAATTCAATGCTGGAAATTATGTTTGAATTATGAACATATGAGAGATGACATTTATACTACTGGACATTATGCTAAACATTTGGGATTATGAGCTCCAGTAGGAATGCAGCAATGCAAACAAGAGGTTATAGCTAGCTGATCACTAAAACGTCAGTGTCTGTGGAAGGCCTATGACATCCCTAGGCTAATGACTGGAAACTCCATCTGAGGAAATGTTCTTTTCCAAAAAAAGTTCTGATACAGGATCACAAGATAAGTGTGACAGTGTCTGTACACTTAATCTTTTCCTTTTACCTTCTCCTGGTCACCTTCCATACTGACATGAGTCATTTCGATAAGGCAGAATTTGGAATTAGACAATAGAAGCCTGTGGTACACATTCCTATTCATATGCTTGCAATATTGTCATTTAAGTGAAACAATCATCAGAAATTCATTACGATGAAATACTAATTTGCTTAGCTCTCAGTCTTGGAAATGGTATTCTAATTATGTACACATAATTATTATGCTGGGTACTATGTTTGCATCTGAGGATTACCTGGGAAAAGGCTGTTCGCAATGTTCTAATTCTCCTGTGTATCGTTGACAACATGCTATGCAGTTTTGTATATAGTTTCCTTCCATATTTTCAATTCTGTCGTTTTATTGCCACAAGCTTTTCAGTGTGTGAAAGGAGGGTTGGAGCGTGTTTCAGTTTTCTTCCCGGTATGTTGGAAGATTGACCAAACGCTGTGTATTTATCTGAAGTGTGCAGCATGGCATTTGCAATTGCAGTGCTGCCCCCAGCTGGTAAATGTGCTGGACATGTGATCAGGCTAAATGTTCATTTAAATGCATGGCATAGTTTTTAATAGATTAAAAGCACTGGGAAGTTAATGAATTATGAAATTGAATAGGATATTGCCATTTAAATTTATACCCACAGAGGCAGGTCAACTAACTAAATCATAGCAGTTACAGTTGAAGGAGGAACTTTAGCCTAGTGCCTGACTGCACAGACTGAAAGTAAAATTATTACCATTGGTTACCAAAGAAAAATAATGATAAGGTCTATATAATTCATTGGCTTGCTAATGGGGATATAAAGTAGTGGCATAAACAGTTCTTCTGTCGCTTCTGCTTGCAACTTCTCTCTCTCTTTCTCTCTCTCTTTCTCTCTCTCTCTTCTGTGGCCTTGCTGGGGTATCTTTGTTTTGGCTACTATGTAAGGTAATGGTAAGAAGGGAGGGAGTTGGAGGAGGAGGTAAACAGGTCCCCTGGAGTCATCAGGGGGGGGCTGAGGAGTTTCTGTGTTGTTTATAAATTGTAAATATATATAATACATATATTATATATTTTGTACATATTCATTCCATTTCATATTTGTAGATTTTATTTGGCTTGTAAATATAGCTTCATTTGCTTCTATCCCAAACTGAGCTAGTCTGGCAATTTTTATTTTGGGGATAGTTTTCTCCAAATAAGTTGAGGGGTAATTTCAACCCACCACAACAGCAAAACTCTTAAACCCAGAAAAATAAGTGGAAAATTCAACAAAAATGATATAATGCTTCAGATTGCATGTTTGCATTTATTATTTGTTTCTGATGTTTGTCATATTCAGATTATCTTAGAATTATGTTTTGGATTTGTGATACAGCATCTGTGAGAAACAGGTTGTTGGTTGGGTTTTTTTAACCTATACTTAATGTGCAGAGTGACAGTTCTAAAAAAATAGGCCTTGATGCACCTTATGTTGTTACTTTGTGACAAGGCTACCGTAATAGTAGTTGGAGATACTGAAGCAAACAATGACTTATTTGTGAAGAATTTGTATTTTGAAGGGAGAACACTAGGATAACATTATGAGTAGCACCTTATAATGGATCAAGTGTGCCTAGTTTCTGATGTATGAATGTGTATGGCCTGCAACACTGCAATATTTGAGTATTAAGGACTTGTTCTTTGGAGCGTTGTCATGCAAATCTCTTATGAGTTACTGAAAAGCTAACCCACTTGTATGAACAGAAAGTGAAGAATATTTCATGTCAAGTGACTTCTTCAGACTTGTCTAAGATTTTTGTGGTTAAATTGTGAGGAGCCACAATGTTTTCTGAGTCCCACCTGATACTTTTGACTGTTTTCTGGAGTAGTGCTACTCTCTAGAGATTTTTCTGAGTAGGTTGACCTCATGTTACTGGTAAAGAAATGAATTGACGTTTCTGAACACAAAAATGAACTTAATGAGCTATGAAAATAAAAGTCCAGGTGAACTTATTAAAAAGGAAAAGAACAACACAGAAATTTTATATGAATGAAGGTGCTCACATTTCCTTTCTAAAACATGAGGGTATTTAGCAGTGGTTGTCCCTGGTACACTGTAGGATTTTGTGAATAAAGCTACATTTGTATGCTCGTATTACTAACATCTGACTATTTTTGCATATAGTTAATTTATGAATAATTGCATGCAGGTTACAACGTTGTAGTAAATATTCCCAAAGGAGCAACAAATATTGATATTCGGCAACACAGTTACTCAGGGAAACCAGAAGATGACAACTATCTTGGTAAAAGCCTCCTGCATGTAACATTGATGGATAGTTTTTGTGCTCTGCCAGAGGTCTGCTTTAGATGTATGTTATCAGAAGTCCGATAAAGTCTTCAGAGTAAATATCTAATACATTGTATCATCGTTTGTCTGAGTCTCTCTGTAGATGTAGTAGTGTGCAGAAAAATGTCGGGTGTTGTTAGGTTTCTAATTCTTACACGTGTGTTTATTTGTCAGAAAACAGGAATTATAACAAGTTGCATCATTTTGTCTAGGTTTTATTTTGTTATGGCAATATTAATTAAAACTCCACAAGTGAACTCAAGAATAATGCAGGTATTTGTGATTTTAAATCTTGGAAGCATGCACTTTGTTTAGAAATGAAGCAATCTGACTTTCAGCAAACTTAGCAGTTGTCTCCCATTTCTTTTTCAATTGTAACTGAGTATAAAGATTGCATGTTGCAGGCGTGTGAGAGGAAAGAAGAATTCATAAGTACCAAAAATCTTTGTTGTTCTATTTCACAGTACTTATAGTATATCTGAAGTTCCTGACAGAATACAGGTGCATATTTTCCTTCTGTCCCACTCAACAAACTTCAGAGTTTTCATTTTCCATGCCACCTCAGGCATCTTGCAGGACACAAACAGCCCTGCCCCCAGCTATCACTAGCTACCATTTCAAATGTACTGTCTGAATAGCATGCCCTTACTAAAAACTGTATTTACAATTTAATTTTTATCTTGTTGTCCTTCTTTATTGTTGTAAATTGTTCATTATATTAAATTGTTATTATAAATGCTTCATAATTACCTTTAGTTTTGCTTCAAAATTTACTTTTAAAAGCCACTTCAGTAAAAGTAGTTTTAGAAAGGACAAGGATGTGGGCTGAAAATAGACCAGAAATACCAATAATTGTTACCCAGCCAAATTTAAAAGCCGTGATTGCAGTGGACCTTCAGCAAAACAAATACTACTAAAGTTGTGTTATTAAGGCACTGAAAATCCATGACAACTGCTCAGGTGAAAGTTACTGATGGTTAGGATTACATTCATGCATTAGAAGCTAATACAGCTTTAAAGTATTACACATGGACTGAAATAAAGCTAAGTGTTGATGAACAGATATATTATTATGAGTTTTTATTGGCAGAGTTTTACTGACCTTTTAATCAAATAGATGCTTTATTTCCAATATTTTATTTTACTTATAGCTTTATCTGATATTCATGGAAATTTTATCTTGAACGGAAATTTTGTTGTAAGCATGTCAAAAAGAGAAATCAATATACAAGGAGCCATTTTTGAGTACAGTGGTTCAAACAGTACGATAGAACGAATTAACAGCACTGATAGAATCGAAGAAGAGCTAACCTTACAGGTGCATGTTTACTTTTTTTTCCTAAGTTTGAAAATTTGCTACATGATCATTATGTTAATAATTTCATGTTCAGATTCACTGAAAACCAGCTATCATTTTATTTCAATTAAGGTTTTGTGTGTAGGGAATTTATACAACCCTGATGTGCGTTATTCATTCAGTATCCCAATAGAAGATGGAAGGGATCTGTTTGCGTGGGATTCCTATGGACCATGGCAAGACTGCAGCAGGATGTGCCAAGGTAGTGTGAATTCTTTTGTCACCAGAACCAAAAATCTGATGTTGAGTATTCAAATTTTTCACCCCTGCTTCTAAGGAAGAAATTCGGCACTCTCAGTAAACTTCAGGGCTTTAAGGGTGGAATGACTTCTGATTTTATTTTGCTATTTTTGGTTTTTATGAAATGCAGTTTTATATTAAAAGCTACATTTGTTTTCCTTTTTTTTTTTTTGTAGCCATAGAGTGGTTTATAAAACAAAGATGAATTAAGTGTAATCCATCCTTAAAAAGTAGTGTTGTGTGTTTACTAATATGTATTAGGGTTTCACGAGCCTATTCACAGATGGTCATTTATTTGTCTAATGGCCTTCTTTTTTTTTTCCTTCTTTTTTTCTTTTTTTTTTTTTTGCTTATATACTACATGGAGGGAAGCTCTTTAAAGATATATTTTACAATTTTTAACTGTTATTCTATAGATCATTGCAGTGTAAAAACAAACCCACAGTATGTGTGAAATTACACATAAAGCGTACATACACAGATTTGTGATAGATACTCCTATTTGCAGGTGCTAGAAATGCATTTAGATACATGATGG
Source organism: Indicator indicator (assembly GCF_027791375.1). Taxonomy (NCBI): domain Eukaryota; kingdom Metazoa; phylum Chordata; class Aves; order Piciformes; family Indicatoridae; genus Indicator; species Indicator indicator. The sequence goes on along the minus strand of NC_072012.1, from coordinate 38,925,243 downwards.
TGAATTTCTTCTGGTTTTGAATCAGGCTGTAGATGTGCCATGTGCTAGGGAAGAGTTATCTGTTAACTTCTCCCATTGCTCCAGATCTTTTAAATACCCCATGATCAAGTTTTCTGCTTCTTTGAAGAAAAGCTTCTCAACCACTAAGTTAACATGGTAGTTTGAAAATCTGGTAATTAGCAAGGGACAGATGGGACGAATTTGGAATACTTAGTCAAGTAAATGGACGGTTGCACTTCTGCAGTTTTTTGGAAGTTTATATCCTTGTGAGACCACTGTAGCATAGCTGGGAGATAGCATCATCAGGGGGTTGGAGCACCTCTGCTGTGAATACAGCCTGAGGGAGCTGGGGTTGTTCAGCCTAGAGAAGAGGAGGCTCCAGGGAGACATAAGAGGAGCCTTCCAGTATTTGAAGGGGGCCTACAGGAAGGATGGAGAGAGACTGTTTACAAAAGCCTGCAGTGACAGGACAAGGGGCAATGGCTTCAAACTAGAGTAGGGCAGATTTAGATTGGATATCAGGAACAGGTTCTTTAGTATGAGGGTGGTGGAACACTGGAACAGGTTGCACAGGGAAGTGGTTGGGGCCCCATCCCTGTAGATAGTCAAAGTGGAGATTGACAGGGCTCTGGGCAGCCTAGTTGAGGATGTCCCTGTTTACTGCAGAGGGAGTTGGACTAGATGACCTTTGGAGGTCCCTTCCAGCCCAGACCATTCTACGATTCTATGCGTGACTGGTATGAGGTTATTTTTCACCTGTAATGTAGTCAGCTGCACAAAGTGGCACTATTAGACAATAATAACTGTTAAGGGGGAATCTCAGTTAAATTTCTAAATGATGAATGGAATCCATGAGTGTAAAAAGGCACTCTTACTTTAGCCTATTTGCCCTTTTTGGTTTCTTTTCAAGGTATTCGAAGAAGAAGAATGACATGCATACGTAAAAGTGATCGTGCGGTAGTGTCTGATCAAAGGTGTGAGCTTATACCCACTGTACCACATGTCTTTGAGGAGTGTAACACAGAATGTGAATTAAGGTAAAAAATAGGTTCTTAGCTGATGGAGCCATTTGTGGTCTTACATACTTTTGTTGGTAGAGACTGAAACATTGCTTTACCCTCTGTCTCTCTATCCCTCTCTACCTCTCTCATCCCTCCCATCTCTCCTTCCTTTCATCAGATCTATTGGATTAATGAGTTCATATGTTGTTTACACCCATGAACCTAAGTAGAACTGGTGCACTCATCTAACTTCTATTGGTAAAGTAAAAAGTCCTTTGTTAGGGTTCTGAGTCTGTTCGGTATATCCTGATGCAAAAACTTGGATTGCTAAGCAATACATTTTTCATGAGAATTGTGCCCACAACTGGACCTAATTTGAAACAGACTTGTATTTTTTGGACTCCAAGAAAGCTCACACTGAAATGGTCAAGATGATGAACAGTTGGAATTAGAGCTTACATTTTTTTTGAAGTCATTTAGGTGATTAATAAAAAAGAACTTTTAAATTTAAAAATAACTTCTGTGCACCTGTGTGTCAAGTTCTTTCATATTTCTTTGAAAATTCCAGTTGTGAGATAGATTTTGCAGCTTTATCTGTTCCCTAAACTACCTATCTATATGTACATGACAATTCCTGGTGCATTGTGGTAGGTTTAGGCTATGCCTGTAAAAATTTTCCACAGATCTTGAACAGAAAGTGGTAGAATGTAAATAAATCACCATTGGGTGTAAAAAGGAAAATAGTGATAGTTCTAAACAGTCCCATTGGAGAGTTATCTACTGTAAGAATTAGTTCGGTAAATAGTATCTCTCTTCACTTCTTCAGCTCTGGTTGATGCTTCTCGTGGCTTTACTGACCTTGGCTGCACTGATTTGTTGTGACTGGTGTTAACAATAACTTCTCTGCTTTTTCTCTTGTCCCTTTTGTGTACATTCTCTGAGTGCTTTGAGTGCTTTATTCATCATTGTCTTAATTCTTTTTTTTAAACACAATTAGCTTTCTATAACAGTTTATCCTTGTAGGTGGCAGCACGTTGGCAAAAGTGATTGCACATCAAAGTGTGGCCCAGGGTATCGGTCCATAGAGATCCACTGCATGAAGTACTCTGTTTCGGAAGGACTAAGTGCTCCAGTGGATGACAAGTACTGTGCTGATCAGCAGAAACCACCAACCAGAGAGCCCTGCCATGGTGACTGTATGTTAACAAGTTGGCACTACACAGAATGGTCAGAGGTACAAATTCAAAACCTTTTAACTGAACCATTATAGTTCTGGTTAGCGTTCGTATCAATTTTTTTCTATATAATCTTTTTTTGTGTAAGAAACTAGAATAATACCTGACAAATGCAGAGTTTTAAGAGGAGCTAATACCAATCATTATATTTCATCAACTTGGTCATATTTTTGTAAGGAACTCCAGCTAAATTGATTGCAGCTTGAGTTTGAAAGTTGGCAAAGAAGATCTGGTAACCACCAGATATTCTCTGCCAACTTTCAAACCTAAGTTGCAAAAGAAGTCTATATTGTGTTTACAGTCTTGAAAAATCAGATCTAAGAGTATGTTGGAGAAAACTAGTAAGTACAATTCCAGCTTTAGGCTTCATTAAAGAGTTTTTTCTTGGAACTACTAAACAAAGTGCCAAATTTATGTCATGTGAACATTAACAGCCTGTGGATTATACATCTAACAGTCATTGTCTTTCACCTTTAAGACTGATAGTGTATTTCAACTTTATTTTATCATGTTGGTTCCTGTTTTATAGTATTTTTTATACACCTCAGTGTTCCAGGAGCTGTGAAAGAGGCGTCAGAACCAGAGAAGCTTTTTGTATGAACAATTTGGGTCGCCGTCTTCCTGATAGAGAATGCCAGGAGCTTCCAAGACTTGTAACACAGAGTTGTAATGAATTCTTGTGTCCAAGCTGGACTACTAATCAGTGGAGTGAGGTAATGAACCACGTAAAACTTGGGATGCCTTTGGTCCTGGTCACTGATACAAAATAAATGTTTGGGGATTTTTTTGTTCTGGCTATTTGGGGGCACGTAATACAAATTCTAAAGTCCTAGGATTTGCCTGATACACATCTCACATATACAAATGGCATGAGAATGTCAGAAACATACATCTGGAATTTATTTTAATCTGAATTTTTTTACATTAAAGTAAGGTAGTGAAGCTACCCAGAGTAATTGTATTTATAGTTATATGTATACCTTCTTTCTGTTATGAAACAATGAGAAGCATCTAGCTGAAGAACAGACTTATATCCATTTTATTATAAGGATTATATGAGTATGGAAAAAACAGATAATTCAGACTTCTTTTCCTGTGAATTCTGTGATATGTGTGCTCCTATTTTTAACAAATATTCTTTAATGAAAATAAATTATCTGTATACTGTTCTCATATTTTTGTAGCTTTAGAAATAGTTATTCCTTTGTATTGGCATTTGGGTTGATATTTTTGTTACGGTCTTTGAAATCCAACAGGCTGCTAAAAGGAAGTGAAGCCATTAGTGCAGATTCATGTCTTTACAAAATGATGACTCTAATTTTACAGTGTTCTGTGACATGTGGCAGAGGAATGAAGCATCGTCAAGTATGGTGCCAACTAAGTGATGAGCAGCTGAGAGATGATTTCTGTAATCCAAATGATAGACCAGAATCAATAATGCTATGTGAACTTCATGAATGTGCCTCTTGGGAAGTAGGACCCTGGGGACCTGTGAGTACGGAAGGATTCCTGTATTCTAGTTCAGACTATGAGTGATCACAAACCATTGCATTTTAAACACTTTCGTTGTGTCTCAAGCTGTTAGCTTAGTTGAATTGGTCAATGTATTTGTTAGCTACTATTGGGTATCTAACCTGTAATTTAGGAACACCCACACATAGGTTAAATGTCTAAAATGGTCACTGAACCTGAGCCTTAATATCATAGGTGCTTTTACACATGAATGTAATACATCTCCAGAAATGAAGACAGCAGACAATTCAGATGATTGAGACAGATGGAAGACCAAATATTTCTCTGTGTGTTGGCATATTTAAGCAGTAGATTTAAATAAGATCATAGAAGTAATTTCCTGGTGAAGTGGAGAGATCCCAGCTGACTGGAGATCGGCAAATGTGACACATTATGTGAGCCAATATGAGCCAGAAAGAGGATCAAGGGAATAACAAACCTACTGATCTGACCTCACTGCCAGGGAATGTCATGGGGCAGATCATCTTGAGTGCTATTATGCAGCATCTGCAGAGCAATCAGGTGATCAAGCCCAGTCAGCATGGGTTCATGAAGGGCAGGTCCTGCTTGACAAACTTGATCTCCTACAATAAGGTGACCCACTTAATGGACAAGGGAGAGGCTGTTGGTCTCTTCTCCGTACTATCAAATGATAGACAAGAAAAAAAATGGTGTCAAGTTGTGCCAGGGGAGATTTAGAATGGATATTTGGAAAAATGTAATTACTGAAAAGAGTAGTCAGGCATTGGAATAGGTTGCCCAGGGAAGTGGTGGAGTCTCCATCCCTCGAGGTGTTTAAAAAATGTGTAAACACGGCACTTTAGGACATGGTTTAATGGCTGTGGTGTTGTTAGGTTGATGGCTGGCTCTATGATTTTAAGGGTCTTTTACAACTGAAGTGGTTCTGTGATGCTGTGAGCTGTGAATATGTTAATAATAGTAGGAAAAAGACTTAGTATTTTTTTCTTTTGTGATAAAAGATCTGCTGTGAAAGTGCTGTTGAAAAATATGTTACTGTATGCAGTGTTGCTCACATAATGTATACCAGAGTGGCTTCAAAATACCAGAGGAAAGTGAATTAATTTATGAAAGAAACTTTTGTCAGCAAGTAGATGAGAATTAATTAAAAAATAATAAGGTACTAATTTTCATGGAGCTTTCATAAAATGATATTACTCAGGCCAACTGAAGTGTTGGATTGTTTGGTGTTTCTTGGATATTAGTGAGAATTCAGAAGTGAATGGCATCTGTTATTTATTTCTTTATATGTAATCTGCTAGTGAAATACAGACTAAATATGCCTTCGGAAGTTAAGTATATTTTTAACTTCTATGTTGCTTTTGTGTAGAACTTTTCTCATGTAGTATTTTTTCATGCTAGATAACCATATTGTTGTCTAACATAATGCTGAATTTCGAGTCATCTTTTGATTGCAGAGTTCTCCCTTTCCATTCCTAAAAGCTAAATGCAAACCCCAAATAGTTAATTTGGTCCCATGATATAATTCATTTGAACAAAAAATCACTGTGTCTAGCCTTGCTGGACGTAGCTTGTATGTGCAGTTTGCCAGTCCTTGTCACTGGAGCAGATCTTTCCTTTGCAGTTTTTCCACTGCACCATCTGGTAATAGCTATTCATGACCTGGGTTCTTACCAGTGTTTGTGCTTGAATCACAACATTTATAGAGTGAGATTTATGTCATAATATTTTCATCCATCTAACATTTTAGATCCCTTCTTTGAGTGTGCTCCTGTCAAACACTGTTGTGAAGGTGGAGACATTTAACAGCTGGAGCTATTGATTCATTTGGAAGCCATCCCTTACTCCCTCTCACCCCCACTTCCTCTACCCTCGTTTTTATTGCTGAGCATGACATATAGCATGGATTGTCACTTTGGTCAGTTCAGTTCAGCTGTCCTGGCTGTGTTCCCTTCCAATCTCCTGCCCACTTCTGGCCTACTCGTTGCAGGGAGTGGAAGAGAGAAAAAAGAAAACTTCTATCCTGCACAAGCACTGTGCAGCAATAGCCAGAGTATTGGTGTGTTACGAACATTGTTAAGAACCGTGTAATCTGTTGTGAAGAAAGTTAACAGCATCCCAGTAGTCACAGACTCAGAGAACTGATTAGGCTGGAAAAGACCTTTAAGATCATGGAGTGCAACTGCTAAACTAGCACTGCCAAGTCCACCACTAAACCATGTCCCTCATCACTACGTCTACATATCTTTTAAGTGCCTCCAGGGATAGTGACTCAACCACTTCCCTAGGCAGCCTGTTCCAAAGCTTGACTACCCTTGTGGTAAAGAAATTTTTCCTAATAACCGATCTCAACCTCCCCTGGTGCTAGTCATTCCTATTCATTCTAGAAAGAGTTTTAAAATAGAAAATGCAATTAAAAATTAAACTTTAATGTAAACAGTGCTATCTCAAGTGTGTGAAATTACTGTCTTCAACAGTGTTCTGTAACATGTGGACATGGGTACCAGATGCGTGCAGTCAAATGTGTTACTGGGATTTACAGAGTTATTCTGGATGATGACAGAGAATGTAATGCTGCTACTCGCCCTAGAGATAACCAAGTAAGTAAACCAAGTCCTTCAGTTGATTGTACTTTTAAGTGAAAAGTCTCTAAGTAATTGTTGTCTACTGACTCCTTGAGGGAACTTACAAGAAACAGAAAAAAATACTGAAACTTCAGATTAGGCCTAGGGAATTAAGTAAAAGAATACTAACTTGGAGTTTGGAGAGTTGAAAATGATTGAAGGAATCCAAAGGTTTTTGATTATGTCAAGAGGAGGGGGAGGGAGAAAGCTCCAACAAATAGAGTATCAAAAGGAGAGTGCTTGTCATGATGCTTAATTACATGAACCTAACTGGCTTGGTATTTTCTAAAATTCTGCTTGTATGTAGTTCTTAAAAGAACGACTTCAAGAAAACTTTAGTTGTTAGAATTATGCTAATTCAAAACTGTTTAGACATGAATTATGATTTGATACGGTATTGATATGGCACTTTACCTTTGCTGCTTCTCTCAATTTACTTACTTCATCACTTCTCTTAATTTAAACCTATAATTTTTTCAGAAGAAACATTTTTAATACAGTCAGAATTTAAATAAAAGCGTTTGGTGTCTGAGGTGCTGGGAATTAATGTGTTACTCTGACCACCAGATTGATACATCTCATTTATATCCAGCTAAGCTGGTAACCACGTAACTGCTTCAGGACATACTCTGCTTTTTGTTTCAAGAAGAGGTGGGGGGAAAAGGCATTCTATGGTCTGGAGTAAACCCAGTCACAAATTTCCAGCCCTCTGCTGGCTGGTGTTGAATGAGATCTCAAAATATAAAAGCCAAGTAATTTTTACATGTTTATTTCCACTTCCATTGGAAAAACACTGGGTTTGAGTATGCTTTATAGTTTGAATTGTGGTACCTGTTTGGCTCTCAGCTAAAACCAGGCAATTTCATTTTCTCTGTAACTAAAGATATAAAGAACAAGACAGCACAGCTTCTGTCTTCGCTCAGTTCTTCTGTACTGCATGTGGCTATGAAACAGGGCACTGTGATACATATGCCTCTTGTCTCCAGCAAGTTGCCTCTTGATTGAAACAAAACAATTCAATTGAAAGCCTCTGAATAATGTTAGGAAAATGTTAGAAGATGGTATTTACTTGTATTTCTAGCCTATTGTAATGGAAGGGTCTCTCCTTGTGGGAGCCAATTGCATTATGTTTGGCTCTTCCAAAATGTGTATTTCAAAAGCTTTTTTCTTATCCCCACAGGAATGTGAATTGCCCTCTTGCCTGGACATGACAAAATTATGGACTACATCTCTTCCTCTACTTCATGTGGGGAAGGCAACCCAATGGAGATATGGATCATGGACCCCAGTATGTAACGTAATAGTAGTTGCATCTTGCAGACCAGTCCTCCTTCACACATTTTTCCATAAAGCCCTCATTAGTATTTTTTCAGCCTTAAATCTGCATGGAATACATTTTCCAGGAATTCTGAATTTTTTTATGAACCTGTTTTTTAAGGGGGAAATGGACACTTCCAGCAAATTCTATGTGCTTCAAATATAGCTAGGGAAAAAGAAGAAGGGTAAAGCCCAGAATTCTAGGAGCTGGAATTCTGAACAAAATGGCTTTCATATGATTGAAAGTGTGCAAAGAAGTTTTGTTATTTTTTTAAACATTGATTAGTTTCTAGGTATGGAGAACATTTAAAAACAAGCATATACTAAGGTACTACAGTATTTTAGATGCTTGCATGGTCTTAGTCTCCTAAAGTGTGATGAGCTTGGATTGTTCTCTGACAGTGCTCTGCATCCTGTGGGAAGGGTGATCGAGCTCGTTATGTGAGTTGCAGAGATGCTTATGGAGGAATAGCAGATGAATCCTACTGTGCTCATTTACCACGGCCAGCTGAAGTTTCAAGCTGCTTTAGCCCATGTGGAGAGTGGCAAGTTGGAAATTGGTCCCCTGTAAGTATTAATTATAATTTATTGGGGTTTTTTTAAATGTTTCTGTTTAGATCATTGGCCAAAGTCTCTGGTTAGAATTTGGGACGTCAAGCACACCTGCACAGAATATGAAGTTGCAGAGTAGAAATTTTGTATGTCAAAAGAAAATATAAATGTCTTTAGTTATTAATTATCAATGTTCTGTCACAAATGTTGGGTTAATTTTTGGTCAGTGCACGGTTACCTGTGATAGTGGAATAATAACAAGGCAAGTTATCTGTGTCAACTATCATCAACAAATCAATGAGAATTACTGTGATCCTGAAGGCCGACCTTCCAAAGAACAAGAATGTAACATGCCTCCATGTCCAGTAGTTTATCGTCGTGTTCCAAAAATAGATGACCATCCAAGCCATTTTCCAGACATGGATTACCTTCCAAAACACCATCCACAAGACAACGTGGGAGGATATCAGTGGAGAACTGGACCCTGGGGAGCAGTAAGATTTTTTTTTTGTAAACATATGAATTTGCTCTCTCGTGTGTGTGTTAAACAGTTCTAGCAATGTTCATACAGTACAGATTTGGTCAAAAGAGAAGCACATTTATTTAGAAAAAAAAATTACAAAGAATAAATTCAAAGTGGTGTTTTTCTGTGATTTTAGCGTTAAAATGAGTAGTAATTTCTGTTTGCAAATTTCAGGTTTGAAAGTTGATGATAAAATATAATAATTTGAAATTGTTTTAACCAACATATCTTACGTTTTTCTGAGTATGCAATAGTGACAGATGTGCTTACTTGCTTTGGTAGTGCTCTAGTACTTGTGCAGGTGGATTTCACCGTCGTGTTGTGGTATGTCAAGATGAGGAAGGAAGAAGTGCTAGCTATTGTGACGAGGCAACAAAACCTCCAGAGTCAAGACACTGTGATTCTGGACCCTGTCCACGATGGAACTATGGGAACTGGGGAGAAGTAAGATCCTTTCATTTTCAAGGGGAAGCTTAGAAATAGCAGCGTAACTATTTGAATGTGCATGGAACTGAATAACATTTTTTAACTTAATTGAAAAGAATGAGTTTCAACGTGTTTATCTAAACTTTGTTCTTTGATCAAATCCTGAACTGTAGTGTAAATATAGGTAGTATAAATACACATCCAAAAGAAGTAAGCGTTGTGTGAGGATAAGGATGTACAACATACAAGTGTTGCAGTAGCATCTTGACTAGATATATACAAAATTATTTTGTGTAACAGAAAGGTTAATTATAGTCAGTAAAGCCTCAGTGTAATTGTGAGTCTAAGAAAAAAATGAACACAGGAAGCTGTAGGGAAACTTGGGTACTGACTAGAATAACTTCAAGTAGTAGCATCTACTGAGTTGTAGTTCCATATTAAACATACAGAGATAGAATCATGCATCTAAAATGTGTGCCTGAATTAGAATGTTTTGATGAAACTTTATACATTATTGAACATGTAGAAAGAACAGTTTCTCCATCCCATGTAATGTCATATCCTGACCATGCATCCTTGCTCAAACACTACAGAAAGAGTTAATGCTGAATAGTTTGACATTCATTCTAATCTAGCCTCTTGTGATTCCTGCCCTCTTTTTTACTTACTCCTGATACATCCATATCTAGAGTTGGGAAAAGAAGATAAATTGCTCAGATGTCTTTTTTATTTCCCCCCCCTCATTTTGGCCAGATCTAGCCATTTAGTTCTCCAGGCCAGTCTGAGTGTCATGGGTTTTTTTCTGTCTGTAGCTGTTGACTTGGGATCCAGGTAATGCATATGCTGCAGCTTTTGTCTAAGCTAAAATACTCTGAAGATACAATGAAAAGTCATAACCTATTTGAAAATGCTCAATTTTGATCAGATAGCTCATTAGGAATCAGAACTAGGTGGGGGTTTCTTTCAGGTAGTGCAGAATTAAAGGAAAACTGAAACCCAGAAAATGCATTCTCTAAGTATTTTTCACTTCGAATAAATTAGACTGTGAGAAAGTGAGCCCAGTGCTTGAGTTTTTCTCTTTTATGGCAGGGAAAACTAATTTCAGGATGAATTATCATCATTTCCTCCTATCAAAGAGAGAAACACGCATTCTCACAAACGGTTACTTGTTAATAGTATAGTAAGTAATAGCAAGATTCTCTGAGACTTTGTATAAAATCACTTGATAAAAATGTAGTTTGGTAAATGCTTTGGTGAGAGAATTGTTTTTTTCATTATATGAGATTAGACTGAAAGTCTTTAGTCTTGAATTGAGTATCCAGAGAATATGAAAACAGACATGTACTGATCATTGCTGTATCTTTTTGTTTTAATGGCATGTGATGACTTTGAACAAAAATATTGCATATTAAATTCTTTATTTCAGTGTACTCAAACTTGTGGAGATGGAATAAAGACAAGACTTGTGATTTGTCAGCTTCCTACTGGCCAGATGTTGGGTGATCAAAACTGTGAAATTCTAGACAAGCCACCTAATATGGCACAGTGTAATATGCATTCTTGCCCTGGTGATGTTTCATGGCATCGGGGACCATGGAAATCGGTACGATAGCATTCACTAATACTTATCACTGTCTTGTTCTTTCTCACTCTATTTCCCCTTGGCTTTTAAAAATTACATTTTTATTTGAGAACTGTGAAATAATAATGCATGTGTAATATAGTCTGTAGTTTTATTAAGCAGTAGTTCCTGCAGTCACTGAAGTAAATGGGAAACAGCCATGTACTGTGGTGGGAACAGTGTCATGCTCTTTAAGACATCATAGGGAGTATTTTGAAAATCACCAGGAATCATCATAGCCAATAGCAATACCTAATAGGTTGTTCTATTTTGAAAGGTTGTGATTTGATCTCTGTTTAAATTTAAAAATCTATGCTGTAATTTATGCTGTAGTATTATCTAAATATTTATATTTGTAAAGAAAAAGCTCTTCATTGCATAACCTTTTTCTAATAGTATATCTCAGTATAAAATAACTCTCACGTGTATATTACACTCTGTCATAAAACATTTGACTCCATTTGACATGTACATTTGTGTATAGAAGTTTATATTTGTGGTTTTAAAGCAGTGACTAATTAAACCTGTCTATGTATAATTATGTATGTATGTAACTATGTTATTGTCTATATGTCCCTGTCTATTAATCTGTAAAAATGGCTGCAGTAATCACCATTAATCTTTAAAATTGCCACTAGCAGATTATTAACATACTGAAGTAATCATAGCTAATTCAGCAATATAGAGTACATTATACTTCCCAAGCTGTGAATTTCACAACAATATTTATTATTGTGCTCAATTCTAAGGAGAACAATAGCAAAGGAGGTTGGATCCAGTTCTGGTTCCATTGAAAGCAGTTTAAAACCTTCATTAACATTGTTGGGAGATGAGTTAGGACAACAGTTTTATTACTTTTTTTATTTAAAAAAATGTAATTTGTTTCTTTTTTTCAATTAACATGGAAACATTTTTAAAATACTGTCCAATTTAAACTTTAAATAATTTATTAGTATTTCTATAATCAATTCTAATTTATTGCAAAGGGACTTTACATTGAAAGTTTGGATTAGTAAATTACCACAGTTATCTCTTTCTTCCACTCTGCAAAAGGGAGTTTTGGGTTTGTGTTTAACAGACCCCATAGTATCCTATTTAGCCATGAGCCAAATAATTAGTGGTGGCTTGCTAATGCTCAATTAATGTATATAATTCAGGTGCTGAGAAGACAAGCAAGGCATTCAGCATGCAGTTGCATTTGAACTCAAATATTTTCCTTTTACATAGGAAATTATTCACACAGCCTGTTTGTTCCCTGAGTGATGCAATTTGTCATGCATTAGTAAGTTACCTGTAAACTATTGGAATGTGTTGTAAATTTTACATATTTATTTACATAAATTTACATATGGCTTAGTTTTGCAAAGATTTTCATGTTGATTTGTGTCTCAGTTAACATATAAAGCCATTTTAATCCTTCAAAAACTGTTTAGAATGCAACTGTTATCAGACTTTGTAGCCTCTTTTATATATGGTTGAACGCTCTAAGGGTATTCTGTAATAACTTTAATTTCATCACTCTCTTATATAGTGTTGTGCAAGAACAGACATAGGAGATTCAGGAAATAAAAGCAGGCTTACAAATTAAATATGATGTCATTTTCTAGTAATTCAGCTGGTTTGAGTGCTGCCAACACACAAACCTCAGTTAATTTTTGTTCCTGTTTAAACAGAGAAAAACATTCAGTATGAATGACTATTATACAGTAAAAGCTTTAGTCACAGGAATGTTGTAGCCTAGGACAAGTGGCTTTGTGATAGTTTGGCAGTAGCTCTGCCCATCTGATGCCTTTCTGTCATACAATAGACTGTAACATAGAGGACTTGTTAGTGACTGGATGCTCTCTGGAGGCTGGAGTCGTTAAGCATGTCCATATACCTTTATTTCATAGAATCATTTAAATTGGAAAGGACCTAAAAAATCGATGAGTCCAACCATTAACTCTACCAAGTGCACTGCTAAACTATATCCCCAGCATCACAACTACATGACTTTTAAACACATCCAGGGACAGTGACTCCACTGCCTCCCTGGGCAACCTGTTCCAATGCCTGACAACCCTTTTAGGTTGCATTTTTTTTCCTGATGTCCAGCCTAAACCACCTCTGGTGCAGCTTGAAGCCATTCTCTCTTGCTCTGTCACGAGCTACCTGGGAGAAGAGACCAACACCCACTCTTCTCTGGACCTACTCCAGCAGACTGATGTCTTTCTTGTACTGAGGTGTTCAAAACTGAACACAGTACTCTTTTTTTGCACTAGTGGAAGAAATCTATTATTATCTTTAATGGATAAAACCCAATTTTTTAAAGAACTGAGATCCCACTCCCCTTCCAGTATTGTTACTGCCAGGCATCCCATTGACTTCTGCAGGAGTAGAAGCAGCCCAAACTTGCATAGCTGAAATATTTATTTGTGTTCATTTTAACGCAGAAAATTTTGCTGTGTATAAGTGCCTTCGTTCTCTTTTTCTAATATGTAAAAAGTATTTATATCTTTAAATATAATCTTTTATATTAAAAGGGAATTCAGAATCAGTGAATTTGGTTTTCAAAACCTGCTTCAGGTTTTTATCTCTACTTCTGCTGGTGCCTAATGTCTAACTTCAGAATACCTCATTATCAATACAGCATGTGTATTTAATAGCTCACTGGCTGAAATCTTAATGTTAATGTATGCTATTCTTTTTTTTTTTTTTTTAAACTTTGGAAATGAGAGGTGCCTTTTCAGAGATAACTAATAATATAAGTCACTACCCAGATAATGTCATAAAGCAGACTTGGGATAGTGGATTTTATAGAAATGAAAAACAAAACAAAACAAACTTGTTTCCAAAAGTGAAATATTTGTGTACCGTTGTTTAAGTTTAGAGGAAATTTCTGCATTTTGGTGCTATGTTGCCTGTACAGCTTGAATTAATAAATGAGTTATAATGTATGTGTGAAAATTTAATTTAATGACTCATACTTGTGTCTGTGAAATACAGTTGCATTTTAACCCTTCTTTTTTATGCATGTTTTGTGGCTTTGTGCTTACAATTAATGTGTCTGTTATTAAGGAAAGCTAATGTTTAAAGTCCTTAAATTATTTTTTTTTTAAAAGGTAGGAGGAACTATCTACTTTTCAAAAAAAAGGAGGAGTTTTTACATTGATTAATTTTTGTGTTGCAGTGAACTCCATATGACATTTTAGTGACATTGTTTTCATGAGGGGAAGCTCTTGAACAGAAAAAAAAAAAAAAAGAAAAGATCATACTGATAAAAGCAGCACCTAGTGACATTGGATGACTGGAATAGGTAGTTCTCTGTCCAAGTTTTGACCCATGAGCTGCTAAGGGCAAAAGGACAGAAAAGATATTTTACCCCTTCTTAAGGAGTAAATTCGGAAAAAAATGCCCCACACTGCATTGGAAGTTTAAATGGAAGTTCTATTTAAAAATATATACAAAAGGCATTCAGGTAAAAGAAATACACCTGTGCCTACCAGGGCAGAGCCTTCCAGAAACCTCCACCCCACTCAGCCTCAGCAGCCCAAGAGCAGCCAAACTGCCCCCGACCAGACCCAGGCCTACCGCAGGCTTCAACAGGCCCAGCTGCATAGCTGGAAATTTGCTGCCAGCCAAGGCCAGGAGAAAGACTCTCCCCCACAAATCATAAGATGTGTGCATCCTGAGATGGACAGCAGAGAGAGCAAGCTTTGGCTGTACGCTCCCTGAAATAGAGAAACAGGGGAAAACCAAATACAGTAACAGATTACAATATCCTGGGATGAACTGCCTGTCCCCCTGAGACTCTCTAGCTTCTGGAAGGCTTTTCTTTGTGGTTATATCAATTAACTCTTGGTTTCTCTTAACCTACGATATTCTTTGGTGATAAGGCTCAAAGACAACTTTTGAACCTCTGGCTGGAGCTATAATTTTGTGGCTCGGGGCTGTTCCATTTAGTCAGTGACAAAAGACTGAACATTACATTATGATCCTCAGTTGTCTGTGTCTTTTGTCTCTTAATATCAAAGACATATCATAGTTTTTTATATTCCTAGAACACCTCCTGGAATGAAGAGATTTGCAGAATGTTCAGGCCCTCCATTTAGAGAGGACACATAAGATAAAACAAAACCAAAACAAAAAAAAACAAACCCCAAAACCAAGACTAACTTCCCTCTTCCCTATCAATAACACAACCCCTCACCCCCCCAACAGCAACCAAGCAAAAAACACAAACGAAAAAACACACTTCAGAATATCATGGAAGGGGAAAAGGGAAAACATAGCTAGTGATCTTGAATACCATTCCTAAATACATAGAGCCATTTAATGAGAATTAAAGGAATGGCAGAGTTATAACTTTCTGAAAAGCTGAAAGATTCATGGTGGTCAGATCCATATGAAAATCATTCTGAGGTGCTGGTATATATACAGCAGTTTCGAAAACCCCAGTCACAACCCATAAATATTGGTTCAAAGTGGTTTTGAGATCCAAATTTAAGTTACTGAGCATAATGTTGAAATATTAACATTTCCTAACACATAGGAAGATTAGTATACAAATATTTTGGTTAATATGTCCTGAGTTAGGAAGTGAATAAGATGTTCTGTAGTTCTGTATTATGGGAGTTCCTACTCCTTTCTTTGGATGCTGGCAATTGTGGGAGACTGATGGATCCACTACGGTAGACTGCTAGATTGATTGTGTGTTCTAGGATGCATCTGTCTGTGGCCCTTTCACTTCAGTGAGAGCAGGACTGGGCACAGATTTCCTGTCGAATTAGTCTGTTAGAAGCCTGTATGCATGCTCACATTTATGCACTTGATTGTAATGTTTGGAAAACTGATCTGTAAGTAAATTGAAAATACACAGAGGAGTTCTTTAGGTTGAAAACAAACTAGAATTCAACATGTGAAGGTAGGTAAAACGTTGTATTTCTTATTAGCTACAAAATACCCATACATGTTTTCATGCCAATCAATATTTAAAATAATTATATTGTGTTTCTTAATTTATTAGTTGGCAATTAGTTAAGTGCCATAGAAGGAGTTCAATATTTTTGTATGCTTCTAAAAAGTTTGCAGTATTTCTCATAATACCATATTGTTCCGGTATATCTTCAATACAAAGGCTTATTTTTTAAATCAAATGAAAAAGCGAAGCAGTACTGTTTTTAGAGGAGATAGATGCACAGAGCTCCTGTATTTGTTATTACTTTAATTTCCAAGCTATTGTTTTCTTACAGTTGATTAAAAATGATAAATCAGATGGGATCCAGCGTTTCTTCTGCTTGTGTTTGGGTTTTTGCAAACTTGGCTAGAACTAATTGTCTACTGTTGTTAAACTGTATTATCTCTAGTTACTTTTGTAACTAGAAAGACCCTGTCTCTTCAAATAAAAAAAGTAGAATGCATAAAATCAAGAATTAAAATGTGAAAAGAATAGAAACAAAGGCTTTTTTCTGTGCAACTCCTTTGACTGTGCAAATGTAGCTTCCATACAACAGATCCTCCATCATGTTAAAAATATGGTCCAACTTTTACTATGAAGATCTATGAATAAAACACCAATCTCATGGGTGAACTTTACTTTTCAGTGAGAATGTAGATGATGTTATTCTATGCATTTGTTTAGTTTTCTCAGGCTTCACAGGAGACAGGAGGCTGTCTTCCCTGTGATGCAGTCTGTTAAACTGTGGTTGCTGGAAGAAGAAATATATTTGCTTTGGGTTGCTGTTTGGGTTTTGTAGAGGTTTGTAAACAAAGCTGATGAATAGACACAGATACATCTTTTCTGTTTGGAAAACATGTCCACTATTGTATCCATTGACTGGACACACAGAGTAAACCCCTTGCATTTCTCAAGCTCACACTAGATTTCCCTGAGATCTCCTGTCTGTTTCTGCTGCTCTTTTCTTGATGCTTGTGCTTTACTCACTGTCTCCAGTGCTGCTGCACGCTGTAAATGCTTGAAGGTTTTACTGTTGTAATATGACCATGGAATAAAGAAAGATGAGATTTGCTAAATTCTGGCCAAGTCAACAATTTGCCATCCGCCATGGTGTAATGGGTGCCGTGTCACTGTACCAAGTACTTTGTAGGAGGTTGTCAAAGGCAAAGAGCAGGATTGCTGTTCAGTCTTGTAAACACGAATTTATACTTGAAAACTAAGATTTTCAGAAAGACCCAGTGAGGTTCTAGCTGTGTTCTTGTTTGCCACTGATTTCAGAGGGAAAAGGTAAGGCAAAATTCTCGAATTTTGGGGTTTTTGTTTTGGTTGGTTGGTTTTTAGTTTACCACTATTCCTGTATTTTAGTTGTGTTTTGCCTCGGCCAGCTGTCTGTTTTATGTGTCATTGAACTGAAAGATGATAAAAGTTAGGTACACATACAAGATGTGTTGTTGCAGGAATGCTGGCTAAGCCATGTAGTTTCTGTTCATTCTCTCCCAGCTATTAATAAACTGATCACAGAAGCATCATATATTCTGTCATTAATTACAGTGATAATGTTTCTTGAATGAGGGCTGACAGCAAAGTTCTTGACAGAGGGACATGCAGACCCTTCCATGATGCTTAACACCTGCACATGAGATAGTAGAGCCTGTCAAATGCCTGCTGAAAGGAAGCAAACCTATTGTTTCTCTGATTCTCAGGTGGTAACCAGATGCAGTGGATTAAAATCAGGAGCAAATAAGGCAGGAAGAATAACCACACAACTCAATTTTTTACTGTAATCGAGAGATGAAGTGGCACCTATAAAGGAACTATGTGAAATGAGATGCCAATTGTGAAATGTTATTACTGTTCAAGGAGCACTTACTAATCAGCTCATCAAACTGTAATTATTATTTTTAAAAATTTCAAAATCTGGAGAAGAAATTAACAGAAGCATAAAATAATCTTCAATTAGCATAAAGCTCGTTTTTGTATCTCAATAATGCTGCCATGTAGCAGTGTTAGTATGCCTGCCACTGGTAGGGGGTTTTCTGTTAAGGTTACTGTTGTGTCTACTAGTGAGCTCTTCTAGGGAAGCTGAAACCTGAAAGTAATAACTGGGGCACAGGTCATGAGGGCTAAGTCTGATTTTCAGGCTTTAACTTAACTATTCATGTTGAAGTCTAATAAAGTATGATACTACTTTTCCTTGAAGGATTTACCTCTTTTTCTAGCCTTTTTATATTTTTGCCACTATTCTATTCATTGTTTTATTTACGTCCTTTTTCACTGTGCCACACAGCCTTCCATCAACACTCACTGAAATATCTCCCCAATCCATGTGAAATATGACACTAGATAACAATGTAATTGTTCCCTAATGCCTTGTATTATACTTTACAGAAAATGGGAAGTTGGTAGCCCCTCCCTGTAAAGCAGTATTGACTTGCCCAAATTTTGAATCAGATTTAGATCCTTGTTATAAAACTTAGACTTGAATATCACTTGGGCCCAGATTTTCTGAATTATGTGATTAGCATTTTTGTAGACTTTATGTCTTGTGAAATGTTATGAAAGTCCTTTGTTTAATTTTAGCAGTTCTTGGGTGTCTCTAAAGCTTGATAATACTTACCTGGCGTAAGGAGTTTTCACTCTTCATAGCAACACTGTATTGGAGTCGCCTCCAAACAAGTTTGATAACATTTTTCTTTTGAAAGAAAATGGGTAGAACTTTGAACAAAGTCTTATCCCCTGTAAGTTGTAAATAAATGAATTTCTTAAATGAAGAGTAATGAGACTTTGGATGAAAAAAAGAGAAGAAAATGCAGGATAGGTAGTTATTAATGATCGGTCATTTACAGTAAAAGAAAGTTTCCTTAGTGAGGACACCTGAAGTAGCACCTTTGAAATACAGTTCTTTGGACACTGAATTACTATCACAACAAGCCCTTGCAAAGAACTATGATATAAATAAATATGCATCAGAATCTAGAGATACAGACAGTACAAAAGCCGAATACTACAATTACTAAAACAATGTTGCAACTGTTTTGGCAGTTCTGTTGTTCTTGTGTTATTGTAATAGCTGAAAGCTTCTTTGAAGATCTAATTGTGCTACATGTATTATGTAGGTAAAACAAAGAAAGGGTTGCTGACTGGGAAGATTGCGGTTTCGTTATCAGAAATTATATCTGCTTCCTTTAGTTGTTGTAAGGACTGAATTTCAGATATTCCTATCTTGGGTCATGATACAGGCTGCAGATGATAATACTTTGAGCAGGTTGCTCTCTAGTTTCCATTCCAATACCAGCAGTATATAAAGCCAGCTACTTTGTGTGGGGGGCACCCTTTGTGGGCTTCTGTGTTGAGGAGAACAGCTTCCAAAAGGCAAATTTTTACCGTCATGAAAAATAATGAGGGAACTGGCCTTTAACACAAGTTTTCAGTATAGAAATCTATCATACATTGTATTTCAAAATTTTTTTTTTTTTTTTCATTAATTACAAGTAATTGAGATTAAATTGCTGGGGAAGAAAATGATCTTGCAACTGAAGAATTTTGATAACTCAGAACATCACTTTCACTTTAAAATTACCCTAACAGAGAAGAGGTGTTCTTATACGCACAGTAATTTTGATTAAAATTGATAAAAATAGTATCAAATGAAATGTTGTGTGTTAAGTTTATCTCAGTGCTAACTAGAAAAACATGATTGTTCTCTGCAGTATCTAAACTCAGGTGTTAAACTTTGCAATTGAGATGTTAGGATATTTTTGGAAAATCCAGTCACAGAAGAATAAAGAGGATCTGAAACTCTCAAGCCTGCCTACATTTGTACTCAAAAATATCTCTACAAGTCACAGCAGTATTGTGGCATATATTGTATGGAGAAAGGCTTGGAGATGTCAGAGGCTGTAAGAAATTATATCAATAATTCAGGCGAGGAAAGGTTGTTGAGAAATCATGGCCCATCCAGGATTATCAAGGAATCAGAAATCATGGCCCATCAAGGATTAGCAAGGAATCAGAACTCATGGCCCATCCAGGATTAGCCAGGAATCAGAAATGGTGGTCCATCCAGGATTAGCAAGGAATCAGAAATCGTGGTCCATCCAGGATTAGCAAGGAATGAGAAATCATGGCCCATCCAGGATTAGCAAGGAATCAGAAATCGTGGTCCATCCAGGCTTAGCAAGGAATCAGACTTTGGGCAGCTCTGGTAAGTTCATGGAGGATTCAGTCTTGGACAGTTGACACAAATTTGTATTTTTTTAGGTGATAGTAGTTCCAGCAGCTAAAAATTGTGACCTTTTTTGTGGCTAGAACTGGCAGCTTGTGCTGTGAAGTCTTGCTGTAGATTTTGAACAGAAGAATATCCACATTTTTTATCTCTCTCTGTTTAAAGCTTGGAAAAGTACAACAGGCATTGCAATTACCTGTTTGACTTAGAGGTGTGAATGGAACATACATTGCTGGGTTGTCTATACCTGATTTGGTCTGCAGATGTGCTGTGATACCTCATGGCATGCTTTGCAAATGGTTTTGACAAGTCAGATAGTAGGAATCTGGAGATTTACCATGTCACTGACCTTGGGGGGGCCATTTGTCAGTCATGGCAGCCAAAGCTGTGCTGTGGACTGAACTTTGCAAAGCATATTCAGGTTTGTGTTGCACCTCTCTGAAACATGAGGGGTACTAGTTTCTCACTTTTGCAATTTGATACACAAATTGGTCAAACAGATTCAAGGGGTGCTGTATTTCCTTATACAAAGGCAGCAGACAGGGAGGAATTTGCAGTAATAGTGGAGGCTTTTGGAGCTTTCGAAAAGTAGACCTCACTCAGCAGTAATTATCAGCTTCAGAGAAGGGGACCAGATGGAATGCACTGGGCTCAGCTGGCAGCTTACTGTGCATTTGGTTATTGCAGGTACAGTCTTGCTTGATTTAAAAAATGCTACTGAGTTTTGAAATGCAGGTAAATTGTGTTGTAGGGATGTCATCTATGTGGCGTTTGGATCTCAGGTAGTATTGTAACCCTCCTGGATATATGTATTACATTTTGTCATGATTTGACAGGGTGTCTTTCAAAAAAAAAGACAAAACACCGAGTTGAGACCTCCAGGAGGTCCAGAGAATCCAGGCCAGTGGGTGGACACAGGAAGTTATGTTATTTCATTTTCATAATGCCCTGTGTCTCCAGTATAAAACTGGCTGCAGAGTCAGTCTCTACTCCCTTCTCTTCTCCCTTTCCCCTTTCCCCCTCTCTCCCTTATCTCCCTTATCTTTCTGGGGCAGTGAGGCCTCGAGTGGCCTTGGCAGGGACCTGAAGCTGGTGAGCTGAGTTTTAACTGCATCACAGGGGTTCGGTAATGGGGTTGCAGAAAGGCTTAGCATGGAGGATGCATTTGAGGCCTGAGTGTTTTTGCCTGGTTGGTGGATGTTTGAGGAAGGCTTTTGCCTGATGGGGTTAAACCCAGATTGTGGATTTTTGTGTATTTTATGCTTTGCACTGTAGATTGTAGTCATGAATCCCTTAATCTTCCAATTAATCTTCCATTTAATCTTCCAATATATTCTGTATTTCTATCCAATCCTGTGTGGAGTCTTTAACCACTTTGAGAGTAGTTTTAGAGCCTTTTTCCACTGCTTAAACAGAAACACACTTCTAGGAAGGAAAGTGCTTTTGTAATAAATTTACATCAAAGATCCTGTGATGTTTGCAGTATGATTCTAAATATTGCTGCAGAAAGTAGTTTTCACTTTAGATCTTGTCTTTCAAATGTCATCTAGAACACTGTAAAGCGGGAAGGCTGCAAAGAATTTCAACAGAAAGAATAGTATTTGAGTATGTGCTTATTTGGTATATGCTTTTTGTCATGGCATATTTCAACTAATGCTTTCATTGGTGCACAGCATTCAGTCTTGGATACCTCCTTCTAACAAACATGCAGACGGAGTGTTCAGAGGACAGCAACATAAATGGTGAGAGACTTGGATAAAGTGACAAGGAAAGGCTGGGGTAGCTTTGTTTTCCAAGACTAAGTCTATAGAAGAATAGACTGAATGTGATATTATTCCAGCACATAATCAGTGGTTATAAAGAGGTGACTGTTTCCAAGTCTTCTAAGGGTAGAATGAAAAGTAACCACCTTATTTAACAGTAAGAGAGATAGCCATTAAATCCTAAGATACTTTTTATAACTATAAAGATGGTTATATGGTGGAAAAATGCATGCAAAGGAGGCTATGTCATCCCTGTCATTGAAGACAAGACTGACAAGCTGCTGCCAGGAGTGGGAGAGGTATAAATGATCCAAAGTCTAAGCAGCATGATGGACTGGATGAAGTCTTTGAGTCCTCTTAGCCTAGCCTTCTTTCCTTCCTTTGCTGGAGCTGCAGAATCACATTTGGAAAAGTGGCAAAGACGACGTTTTCTGAACACCAGAGGAATGTCATGTAACACTGAACTTTTGAAATGAAGCTATACTCAATGAAGTGACTGAAAAATATCATTAGTGTAACTACATACTTAAAGAAAACCTTTTAAATACTTTCAGCTAAAAAATGCCTATTTCGTGCTCAAGCATTACAAGAACCTCTGAGAAGATGCAGCTAACAGGGAGGAGGTAGGCAAGAGAAGGGCTAGTTCTAATATGGCAAATGAAAAGTTGAAGTAACTTTCAGCTAGGTAACATTTTTTTAGTAGGTTCTCTCTTTTTTTTTTTTTAAACTGATCTTCCTGACCACTCACGAAAATACTTGTTAACATTTGTAATATATTTTATCCTTTTTCAGTGCTACTGTTGTGGCTTATCCCCAGGAGGCCCATTCATTGCCACCTGGTGGGTTGGATGGTGGAGAGAAGTGAAAGGGTAAAAGTGTAGAAAAATCATGGGTTAATATAAAGTAATTTCAATACATAAAGCAAAAGCTCCACCAACAAGGAAAACTAAGGAATTCATTCATTACCTTCCATCGACATCAGATGTTTGTCCATGCCCAGAGCCCTATTATGTGTAATGGTTACTTGGAAAGACAAAATCCCTCACTCTGCCTCCCTTCCCTCCTTCGTCCCCATATCTTTTATTGGTGAGCACAATGTTGTATGGTCTGGGATATCCCTTTGGTTACTGTCAGCTGTCCTAGCTGTCTTCCCTCCAAACCTTTTCTGTACTCCCGGCCCACACACTGGTGGAGTGAGAAATAGAAAGCACTGCTGTGTGTAAGCACTGCTCAGTAACTGCTGTGTTATCAACACTTCTAGTCAGTGTTTCAGTTACAAACCTAAACTTTGCACTCTACTAGCTACTCTGAAGAAAATTACCTCTGTCCCAACCAAAACCAGTACAGTTACAGTAGTGCTTTTAGTCACAGTCATTTGTAGTGTAAGTCCTTTTATATCTAATATGAATACAAGGAGAAAGTGTTACAGCCTTTCCATTTACTGGCCGGGTTTTCGTTATCCAGAAGCCCACTGAGCTACCTGCAAAACTACACAAAATGTTTCCTTGAAATAAAAGGTTGAGAAAATTTAGAACAAAATCTGTCCAAATAATCCAGGGGCTTCAGCTTTTCAATGAATAATAAGAGCAAAAGAATAAAAAGGCTTTTAGAGAATTTGTGCATGACAGCTGCAGAATGAGCCTTAATTTGGTAGGAACTGATGGAATGCCTGTGCCAGGGTCTGCCTGTGCCACAGAAAGCACCAGGAGTTTTGTCAAGCTAATCCTCACAGAACTTTGTTGCTATTAAAAAAAAGGCCAAACAGGTGAATCCTAGTTAACAGTGTTAGGGAATGACTTTGAACAATAGTAATCAATTCAGCTTCTTACTGTAGTTTTATATTTTCAGAAAGACCTGACATATGGGAAATATTACTTAAGCCAATGTTGAGACAAGTGCTAGGATTTCTGTATAAAATGGTTACAAGATGTGGTTTTTTATTCAACTTGCATTTTTTAAGAGAAATGTTCAGATTTCATTGGAGATTGAATTCTTACAGAAATTTTTATTCTGCACATCAATCAGGAGAAAATATGTGGAAAATGTGCTCTCCATAAGCCCCCAATTGCATGGAATGTCATATAAGTAAAGCCACATACATGTATTGAGCCATAAGGACTATGTTGTCCTTGACCATGTTCAATTTTGAATGGAAGGAGGTCAAGCAGCAGAAGAGCTAAGTGCAGTTGTACTTTCCCCAGTCAGGAAGGTTAAGCCTCAGGAAGATCACTACCAGAGCAAAGAGGGGGCACCAAGTATTGAGAGGACCTTATGACTCAGCATGTAGTAATGCATTAGGAAGTCAGGCTTGTGGAGGGCAGAAATGTGCTATAGGCTAGATGCACTGAAAGAGGGATTAAGTTGTTGAAGATAACATTAATTAACGTTGAGTGAAAAAACTCACTGGAAAAAGATACTTAAATGTGGATATTTTCTTGATATGAGTTGGCAACATTCTGTAACTTATTGTCTGTTAAAACAAGAAAAGTATATTTTAAAAAAGGATGACTTATCCAAAGCTGAGTTACTAGAAAGTTACTTATATTCCTTATGGTTAATTTTTTTTTTTAACTACAAAGGTATTTTTAAATAATTGAAAATATTTCTACCTACAGATTTTTAGTATCTTTTATTTGTGTTTCTGCATTTAACTTTAAGATAATAGTTTCAGCTATCTTGAGTCATCCAAGCTAAGTAGTATTTGACTGAAAGAGAGGTTAAGGAGTATTTGAAATAACTACAGCCTCTGTGATACTTAATATCTGAACTAGTAGTTTCCTTTCTGAACTCATTCTTCAGCTTCCTGTTTAATGATTACAACCCAATATGCATACTCTTAATTCCTGTATAATTGTGCTCTAATTACAAAATATCAGTAGAGCATCCTTATGAAAGAGAACTCTTTGAATAGACATTGCTCTGTGACTACTGAAAATATAACAGGCTAACAACCCAAATCCACAATTTCTTTTTTTTAGAAGAAAGAAGACCAAATATTATAAAGATTAAATTAGGTGATTTAAATATAAAAGAAATGCAACTCTGCAACCTAAATTAGGCTTCAGAGAGGAAAAGCTATTGAGGAACAAGGGACATGTGGTGTTTTCGTGATGTGTCATAGCAGGAGGTTAAGTAATTCTGTGCTGTGCTTGAAGTTACTTACTACTGTAGAATAAAAGGGAAGAGTATTCAGGCGTCTTTTAAGTCTACATTTTGTGATTGAAATTCCTGGAAAATCTTTTAGGGACAGTAGAATTAATTATCAAGATAGTATGAATATTCTAATTTTCATGCTTACATGTTCTGTCGCTTGTTGTTTTTATGTCACTCTGAACTCAGAGCTGGATTTTCTGAAAGGCTTTTATAATTAGAAGCTTTGCAGAGTTTTAACATTTCTGGCCTACATTATTCACAGATGACAAAAATTACCTGAAACTTTTTATCTTCCTTATCTTGAAGTGGTTACTAAATTAATGAAACCTAAACTGTTAACTGGCATGTGAAGTATTTAGAGATGATACATTGAAAGATTTTGCAGAGGGCAAAATTACTTAATTTAGAAGGAAACATTCTTATTGACTGGAATTGTGTATCAGACATGTAAGAGGCAAGCTGTGGCCAAATCACTACTTTTACCTTTTTGCAAATATAGTTGTGCAAGACGAACATGCTATGCATTGTATGTGTGATAAATTAAGTGTATTGCTTTATTTTGCAAGCATTTATTTTTAAACACTTTTATGGTTTCGATTAAACCTTTAAGATTATATTTATAACTGTTTAAGGACAGGAATCTCTCTGGTATTGAGGACATGTGAGTCAGCTGAAATTCTGTTTAACAAAGGGTAGTTATTTTGTTTAACAAAGGGTAGTTATTTATTATTGTTATTGTGGGCAATGTTTCTTACCTTGCAGGTTAATTTATTATAGTTGCTTGTTCTATACTTTGAAAACTTTTCTCCTGCTGTTGTTTCTAGGGAATTATTTGCCAGCATTTGTACTGAAATTGTATGATCTGAATTTCATTTCATGCAAACAGAAGATTTAAAAGTGCTTGATTAAGGTAGCATGTAATGCTAGTTACATAGATGACGATGTAACATAAAAGGATGAGAAGGATCTTTGCTTTTGAAGAAAGCCAATATTTAAATCCTTCTTTTTTTTCACATCCATCTAGTCATTAAATTTTTGTTTGAATATTGATTCTCTGCCTAACTGTGTAGGAAATACTTGTCCAAGTCTAAAATAAAATACACAGGAAATCCAACAACAAATTAAGCATGTTATCTTTACAGATAGAAAAGGAATTTTTTCCATTGATCAAAACTTTTTAGTAGGCTGATGTAAAATAGAAGATTTACAAGATTTAAATCAAGCCAAACCAACAACAAGAAACAAACAAAACAAAAAGACAAAGAAAAAAACAATCCCCTTAGTCTTAAGTGCTTACATTCACAATGCTGATGGTCCAAGATGAGTCAGATGAGTAGCCACCTAGTTGTAAGTGCTTCAGGTATTCCTTGTTTGATTGAATCACAGAATTGTCAGCATTGGAAGGGACCTCAAGGATCATCTAGTTCTAACCCCACTGCCATTGGCAGGAACTCTTTCCACTAGATCAGGTTGCCCAGCGCCACATCCAGCCTGGCCTTAAAAACTTCCAGGGCCAGGGCTTCCACCACCTCCCTGGGGAACCTCTTCCAGTGTCTCATCACCCTTGTGGTGAAGAACTACTTCCTAATGTCTAATCTATATCTCCCCACTTCTAGCTTTCATCCATCACTCCCAGTCCTATCACTACCTGACACCCTAAAAAGTCCTCCCCAGCTTTCTTGGAAGGCCCTCTTCAGATACTGGAAGGCCACAATAAGGTCTCCTCGGAGCCTTCTCTTCTCCAAACTGAACAACCCCAACTCTCTCAGCCTGTGCTCATAGGAGAGGTGCTCCAGCCCTCTGATCATCCACATGGCCCTTTTCTGGACATGTTCCCTGGAACCTGCAGCTCTGTTCTTCAGGTGAATTGGACAGTCCTGGTTTGAAAAAATTAAATTGAAACCTCACTGAAGTCTTATGGCAGTCCAGGAATACAGGACAGGAATGGCTATGTATCCAATCTGACAAAAGCGCTCTAATCATGGCTAATGCTTACTGCCAGGGTAGGTTTCCAAAAGTGTCTGTGCAGCTGCATTGGTTTTACATTGGAGGGAGGCTCTAGAGCCAGCAGTGTATGTCGTAGTGACCTTTGCAGAACATGCAATACTGAGGGGGCAGGGCAAGGCCATATCTTCAGGGACTGCACCATAACCAATGGTGTCTCCTTTATAGCTCTTCTCTTGCCTCTGTCACATGAGAAATCCCAGGAGGTCCTGGAGCAAACATGACTTTGTAGCCCAGCAGCTGGAGACATGCATACACGAGTCTGCATTTTTAGTTTCTGTAACGCTTATGATCAGCATAATGCTTACATGAAAACAGCAATATACATACTGGAAATAAGCTGCTAGAGCATGTGTTCCTGTGAGATCCTAACATCAAGCTGTCTCCTCTATGGATACAGATGGTGAGCTCAGATATTTGTCAACGATGAGAGAAATGAATAAGCAAAACACGACATGTTTGATGTGATCAGTAAGGCTCAGTATGAGGGAGGTTACACAGAAATTCCAGATATATGCTGTAGATTCTCTAATACAGAAATGTACACCTATAAACATAGAATCCATTTGGGATGAGGCCACAGCTTCTTTTGGTTTTCTTATTTGGGATTTTTTTTTTTTGTAAAGTAATGAAATGCACTCCTCTTTTTAGTGTTCTGTTTCCTGTGGAAAAGGTTTGAAGTTTCGTGATGTGCATTGCATTAATGGCTTCCAAGCTAAAATAGAGGAAGGAAACTGCAGGCATTTAAAAAAACCACGAACATACAAAATATGTAGAGCTGGAAGATGTCCTGCTTGGAAGACCAGCAGATGGAAAGAGGTATGTAAAATCTGTTCTATCTATGTTCTCTATGAGTACAAGAAAAGATTATATGCAAGACATCCTGCTTCAATGGAATTAATTGTCAGAAAGCTTTTCTTTGTGTACCCATCATGATTAAATTTACAATTTAATAAGTGAATTATATTTTCATTTTCTTCTCTTAAAAGTAATTAGAAGTGAGTATCTGTGAACAATGAAAGTGATAATTGGAATGTTGGACAGATAGGTACTTAGGGCTTTCCTCAACTTACCTTGTAAATTCAAAATAGCAGGAAGTTTTTTAAGTTTACTCCTTGTCTTCAGTGATGAATTCAATACTATCACTGTAGTTGCTGTCATGGTCTGACTATTGAAGTGAAGCCAGGTTTATGGGGTGTCACGGATTGAGTTGAACCTGCTGCTGTTATTCATACAGTGCTGCAGTCAGCAACTGGAGCAAAGTATTATAGGGCTTGCAGTTCAGACTGGAACATGGGAGGCTTCCTGTTCCAGGTGCTGTTTCTGGGTTCTGGGTTCTTGGGGTGTAGTCTCTTTTCTGCAGGCATGGTGGTGGAAAGAGTAGGAGTTAGGTAGCTGCTGGTTTGGGGTTTCTGTTTTATGCTGTTTTTTTCCCCCTGTGTTTTTCATTGCATTTCTTCTGCAAATAGGCTAAGATAAGGTAATCATGCATTATATTATTAGATTAATTAGATTATTAGCTAAGGTAATTACACATTGTGCTTATGACAGCTTATGTTATAATAAACTCTTTATCTCAGCCCTAAGTTTTGTGTGTCACTCTTCCCCTTACTTTTGTATTGGGGGAGCAGGCAGTTTACCCCTTGAACGAGAGTGTTACGTGGGGGAAGGACAAGTAAAAGTGCTTGTGGGCACACATGTTGGTTTGATGCTACAAAACATGCACTGCATTGTTGTGAAATCAAGTGTAACTGAGTGCATGCTGATACTTACATTTCATTCACTCTTTCAAAGTAAAATTCCCCACACTGATAACGACAGTTACCACTCTCCACCATTTGGCTTGTTAGGCTTGAGGGTTTAGGTTTGCTTTGGGACCTAATCGTGTTTCTGAGTGGGTTAAAAGAGTGCTGCCTCTCAAAGCGAGTCTTGGTATTGTAGTGAAATGACTTTGTGGCAGGAAGAATTTGAAAGTTTTTAAGCTCCTCAGGATTCAATATCCCAAATATTACTTTCAAAAGAAAGAGAAGTACTGCACCATTTGCAAGATTTTTCTAACCTGAAATACTAAGACTTTTTAAATTTCATTTTAATATTTGCATTTTAAAGTAACAGACAAGACTGTCAGTCTCTAATAAGGGAATGATGTAAACTCAGAACTTAAACTGTTTGATCTTGAAAAACATTGAGTTTTGCTTTGCATATGCTTATGGTGATTGTTTCTACTGTGAATTAAGGTAAGCAGAAAGATCAGTCTAGGTAACTTAGAGACATTTATTCTCTATATTTCCTACAAATTGATTTTTAATTGTAGTTTTATATTTTCAACTTTTTTTTTTTTCAGGAACAATGGAAACACTAGTAGGGTGGCAGCTGTGAAGAATTATTTAAATATAATCCAAAGAACTTGTAATAATGGCAACTGTACCACCTTCTGGGGACTGTCTGATTTCACACTAACATGATTAATTCTGATCAATTTTAGTGTTCTGTGTCCTGTGGAGTGGGTATTCAGCAAAGGGACATCTCCTGTCAGGTGAAGGGTCTGGGTCAAATGAATGAAGCAATGTGTAATCCTAATACTCGTCCCATTAGCAAGAGGCATTGCTGGCTGCCTGCCTGCATGCAGTACCGGTGGTTGGCAGATGAGTGGGAAGATGTAAGTAAGGCTTTCAACTTGTATGAAGTAAGAGAGTGATGTCATATGTTTTCTTTCTTTTATTTTTTTCTACATGTGAATACATTTCTATGTATGTGTATCCTCCTGCCATGGGAGGAGGTCTGAATACACCGAGGCCAAAGGCACAGGTTCAACAGATACTCCTGCCCAAGGCTGCCACTTCATTAATAGGCGTTTTTGTTTTCTTTTGTTTTATCAGTGTAACATCAGAGACACGTTTCCAGGGATTCTTTTTGGTTTGTTTTTAAGACCAATTTATTTCTTTCATATTTAACTTGAATCCTTTTCTTGGCTCAACCTTTTCATACAGAAGAACTTTATCACTCAACCTATCAGCTTGGGCTGATATTTCAGTTTTCTCCTTAGTCTCACCCAAGAAAGAGTTCATGTGTTGTGTAGTCATACCCTATTGGGTTTTTAGCTGATTGAAAGTACCTGAACTTTTAAAACAGATTTTTATTTTTGATTCAATGAGTAATTTGGCCCAGTACTGATAACAGATGCCATAAAAATTGTTACTCTCTGGGTTTTACTGGTGTATGTCAGCTGGCAAGTAACTTTTCTGTAAATGGCTGTTTTAAATACAAAATCTGTGACTGCTTTTCTCACACTCAGTGCTCAACTTCATATAGAAGAAAGGAAGTGTACCAGAAGGTTAAGTGTGTGGATGAAAACCAGCTTCAAGTGGATGAAAGCTTCTGTGATCCTGCAACAAAACCTCCATCAACCAAAACCTGCCGGGTAGCTCCCTTTAAATATGTTGTGCTTACAGGAGAACTGTCACAGGTAAACTCACTATATTGCTCATACATCTTTCATATAACTTTACATTTAAGAATGTTGTGTTGCTGTGAAACATACACCAAAGATGCAGAGAAGGAGGAAAAAACCAGTGAAGTGTATTTTCATCTAAACATCAATGCCTAAACTTTTTCCACATTGACCTTTTCGATCAGCCATGTCTTCTGGTAGCCCCTTTGGGACCTATGAACACCAGTTAGAGGATACCTCCTTCTACTACAAGATTCCTTTGTTGGTTCCCAGGAAACATAGAAGCTCATCTCACTGAAATAAAATGTTTTGCTTGATTTCAGTGAAATGTAAATCAGTGCCTTGTTTACCGTGCACATCTACACTGCCCGTATGTGCATGTCTCTGTGTGTACTGCAGCTGAGAGGGAACTGCTCTGGAACATCTGTGAGCTCTGAGAAAGGGGCAGCATGGAACTTTCCATCTCCCTGCCTGTATGACTACTGCAGACCTTCCCTTCTGTACATCGATGAGGCAGCCCCAAGGTGGCATGTGTTGAATTACAGGCTTTTGCCAAAGTGAGGGTCAGAACTGACTCACCTGTAATTGCAGTGCTGCAGAAAGGCTGTTTCACAGAAATAATGCTTGTGCATGGGGATTTTATTGTAGTGCTCAGCCAGCTGTGGGTTTGGTTACCACCAGAGGATCACGCAATGTGTTGGAATCCCTTCGGCTCAAAATCTGCATGCCCATGGCCTTCGAACAGTAACATACCGAGAATGCCCAGTAGAGCCACCAGCCTACATCTATGAATGTGATATCAAAGGGTGCTCACAAGCAGCTAGCTGGAGAGTGGGGATGTGGACCAAAGTGAGTACAGATGTGCAAGCACATATTTGATAGCTGCCTCAAACGTAAATTAATGCCGAGACTTATTTGCTGACATAATTATGTTAATTATTTACTACCTTCTAAACTACTTCTTGATGGCTATACACATCTAGTGCTCAGTGTCTTGTGGAGTGGGAGTAAAGGAGAGAACTGTAGAATGTATGACTGAAAATGGCTTATCAAGTGACTTGTGCCTGCCACAATTAAAACCAGATGCCAGAAAGATCTGCCGTGAGGAAGAATGTAAGTGACAGCTGTAATGTTCAGCTGAAGTTAATATTTTTGCAGGGTATTATATAAAAGCTGTAAATACATTTGAGCACTATTATGCAAAATAAGTCCTAAAACTAATCTCTATTCATGAAATATTAATGTGATTTAATAATTCATTTTGAAGGTGAAATTCTTACCACCTGCAAAGATATTCAGATTAAAAAAGGAATTAGAAAGGATGGTGAATACCTACTTAACGTTAAGGGAAGGATGATAAAGGTACTCTTAATATTTATGAGTTTTTCTGAGCATGTATTTTTATAAAATAATACTTTTCTAATAAAGATTTTGCTAAAGGGCTGTATTTTCTGTTCCAGATTTATTGCTCAGGCATGCACTTAGAGAATCCCAAAGAATATTTGACATTGGTAAAAGGTGAAGCAGACAACTTTTCTGAAGTATATGGATTCAGGTACAAAAGTGGTTTTATGAAGTGCATTTTTTGCTTCCAAAAGAAAGGAATAAAAGTAATACTTAGCTTTTCTGAGAACAGATGAGTAGGTATTTTTCCCTGTATTTCTGTTTTGACTGTGAAGGTCTATGAACATGCATGCAGAACTGTGGATACTTCCAAGCTGAACTTCTATTAATTTCATTAAATGCTTATAAAAATTTGCTGTTTTGACTTCAGTAGAAATAGCTTCAATCCACATTAGTGTTTCAGTTGAGCTAAGGTTAGCGCTGAGCTTCTTGTTCTGTTGATGGTGTTCAGTATTTTTTAATGCAGCATAGTGCAATGCAATTATTTTTCACCCCGATGTCAGAAGGAAAATGAAATCTTTGCTGTTCTCTAGGCTGCAGAATCCATATGATTGTCCTTTCAATGGAAGCAGAAGGCAAGACTGTGCCTGTCGAAATGATTACCTTGCAGCTGGCTTCACAGTTTTTAGCAAAATAAGACTTGATGTAGCTTCCATGCAAATTAAAAGTAAGCATTTTGGCAGTTTTAGCCAACGTGAGTGTTTTCCATTTAAACTGAGCATGGTCATGGTTACCAAATTACCATTTCTGACCCACTAATAGATTGAGTTGTGCCATTTTGGGGGTAAAGTCCTTATTTCCTTAGGAATTCAGGGGGGATTTCTAAGGAAAAAAAATAAATATTGCAAAATCTCCACCACTTCCCTTGTTAGCTTGTCCCAAATGATCAAGGGATATGAATCTTGCAGATTCATACTTTTATATGTGTAGACTAACTCATTTTCTAATGTTTTGTTCATTTCATTTGGTTTCCTTTTAGTCTGTTGTGAATTTTTGAAGGAAAATCTTCCTGTGCTGTAGTTAATCCCTTCTCAGACCTTGGCAGACAAACTGAATGCGCAGGGAATCTTCAAGCCCCTGCCTGAAGGTGTCAAGGTGGCCAGTGACCAGCTCACATGGAGCTGTGTCCACATGCACACCCATCCTCCTTCCAGCTCTCTCCTGTCTGAGAATGAAAACGTGGCTTGTAGGTCAGACTGATGTTATATTAACCAAAATGGACTAGTTAAAAATTAGTTTCTAAAAACCAGCCCAAACACACACAAAAAGCCCCATCCAAATCAACCAACCACTCCCCCCTGCCATATTAATGCCTTTTTGCACTGCATTTTGCCTGAACTTCTAATGCAGCAGTTTCAGTGTTGAGTATTTTTCTCTTTTCTAGCCACAGATTTTCTTTTTGCTCAGACTATACTTGGGAGACCTGTTCCATTTGCTACAGCTGGAGATTGCTACAGTGCTGCAAGGTGTCCACAGGTATTTATAATTTCTTATCCTCTTGAAACTGAGAGTGGAAAAATACCTGTGTGACTGGTTTAGAGCTGCAAGGTTCCAAACCAGTTTTGTATTCTGTTTAGTCTGCATACTACATTCATCAAAAAAATTTCTTACTCCCCTCTACCCTTGTTTCTCCCTCAAATTGTTTATGCCACACTTTTCCTCTAGGCTCCATATATGTATTTATGTATTCAATGTGTTGCCCTCCCTCCTTCTGGACATGATTTATCCTTTGTTTCCTCCTAATCCCTTCTCAGTTTTTGTTCTCCTCCAGCGTCTTTTTTTCTATAATCCTGCAGAATTTTTCTTATCTTTTTTTCTGGTTCTCTCCTGATGCTTCATATCTTTGAATACTATCAGAGGAAATCAATTCTATTTAGCAGTATAATTTAAAACTCATACATCCATTAGTGTGTGTACATTAATGGCTTAGTTTGGATTGATTTTTAAGTTAATGCCTGTATTTTCCCAGTTTACTGTTGGTTTGTTCATATCATGGAGCAGTCAGGATACTGTCTAGATGAAACTAAATCAAACAGTAACCTCCTGAAGAAGGATCTTTATGAACTCCAACTACTAATGAGGATTCAGCCTATGGACTCAGTGAAAATTAGTTCAAAGTAAAACCTTGATCTGTGTACTGTATACACACATTGGGCTCTCTGACCCAGTGTTTTTACTCTACAGATGTTCTGTAGCGTCCTTCTTGTTAATGCAGGTATAGGCCCAGTCTGAACTAGTTTGCCTTTGGAATCCATTGGCAGAAATGGAATTCCCCAGGAGACAGTTCAGCTAATCTTACCATATAAGACATTCTAGGATGTGCATACTTATTTTCACTGATTATAAAGGGAATTAAGGTCGCCTAGCTCAGGCTTGCATGGAGTCAAATCCCTTTTGTCCATCTGTCCTAGGTGCTTAACTTAAGATAGGCAATGTAAACGGATGCATTGAAGGACAGCTAAAGATAATTCAGGTACAATCTGGGGAGAAATGAGATGCCTAAATTAGGCAGATTTAGTCCCTGAAAAGAAAGCAGATGGAGTTGGTTGCCATATTACATACCTTCAGCCTCAAAATTCTGGGCTTAATACAACACAAACCTCTCCTCTGTAACTTCTGTTGGGAAGTCAGTTCTGCTGACATGGTATTGTACTGATGCATTTCAGATCTGTCAGATCTGCACTGAAACTAACACTTATGCAGTAAAATTACTTAATGAAATTAAAAAGTCTCCCTTCCTGCATGCTCAGCCCTTGAAATCTCTTTCTGGCCTTAAGTATGCTGCATGACATGTCAGCCAGCTGTTGAGTCGTCATTATAATTGTACATAGCACTTCTCATTTGTTTTTGCAAAATGATACCACTGTGGATAAACATACTTCTTTTGTTGTTGTTTGTATGGAATTCCTCCAGATGCTTTATTCATTAAATGAAATCTTCCACTTTCTTGGACGCTTGAAGAACAACCTGCCCTATCCCTATGAGCTTAATGTTAACTCACAGTCAATATATGAGTGGCATAGATACAGCAGGTTTTCATAGGAGTGCTCTCAAAACACACCTGCCATACTGAGCAATATAAGACTTTTTTTTTTTTTTAAATGAAGGAATTTCAGTGAATCAAAGGAATAAAGTGTGAATGCTGTGTTTTTACACATGCCCACATACATATCACAGAATCACAGAATCAAAAAGTTTGGAAAAGACGTCAAGGATCATCAAGTCCAACCTGTCACCCAAGACCTCATGACAGCTAAACCATGTCACGTCCAATCCCCTCTTGAACACCTCCAGGGATGGTGATTCCACCACCTCCCTGGGCAGCACATTCCAACGTCTAACAACTCTCTCTGTGAAGAACTTTCTCCTCCCCTTGAGCCTAAACTTCCCCTGGCTCAGCTTGAGACTGTGTCCTCTTGTTCTGGTGCTGATTGCCTGGGAGAAGAGACCAACCCCCTCCTGGCTACAACCTCCCTTCAGGTAGTTGTAGACAGCAGTGAGGTCTCCCCTGAGCCTCCTCCTCTCCAGGCTAAACAACCCCAGCTCCTTCAGCCTCTCCTCGTAGGGCTTGTGTTCGAGGCCTCTCACCAGCCTCGTTGCAGATATGCCAATGTAAAGAATGTCAAGTGTTTTAGTGTTTTGAGCTTCATTTACCAGCTCTGTATTTTACCTTTTTCTTTTTTTCTTTTCTTTTTCTCTTTTGTTAGGGACAGTTCAGCATCAACCTGGCCGGTACAGGTCTGAGATTATCCCATACAGTTAGGTGGGTTGCTCAGGGAAACTACGCAACTGCTGATGTGCACAAATCACAAGTAAGTCAATGGTGTTTTCATTTACCTGCTCTTACAGCTTGCAATGTAATTCTTCCAGAGGTGATGGCTCCCTAGTCATAGCTAGTTGTGAATCAAATACAGTACTCAAGGTCTCTGACCCATCTAAGTCTTCTTCCAGATACATTTAATCACACTGCCCAGAATCTAATCCAGATTAACACTGCCTGCCTACCCTTCTCTTACTGCTTTTTAAGAGTCAGTTATATTAGCTAGGTTTATTGAAAGATTTGAAGATGCCTAATAATAGTTCTAAAAACAATAAGCACAATACCCCCCATAAACCCTCCATTTTATTAAAGATACTACCTTACAAATAGTTTACCTCCAACTTGATAGAGCAGTTGGGCAAGAACAGTGAGCGTGCATGGTTTAAGGCAGCATCAGTTGGTAAGCCAGGAAAGGTGGCACAAAGCGAGACTGATAAAGGAGCTCTCTGCTCATTTTGTTCATTTGATGCTGTCTTTTGATTTAGTATTTGTAGTTAAGGTTTGCCAAAAGGTCTATTGTTTGCAAACCTCAAAAAGTTTTTTGTACAACTGTGATTTCAATCTCTCTTCCTGTTTGACTGTTCTCTTTGTCTAATTCTCAGGATGGTACTAAAATATATGGAAGATGTGGAGGATTTTGTGGAAAATGTATTCCTAACACAATTATTGGTCTCCAACTTCAAATACAATGAGCACTCTGATGTGGTAAGAAGATCAAAGCAGGGACATTAATCATTTAGGTGCAAATTGTAGGTACTGTGTATGTATATATTTTAATTCTTTCATCTCTGTAATGTTCCTTGCTCTGATGCTCAGTACCAAGACTTCCTGTTTCCTTCAGTGTTCATTCAGGGATGTATTATGTGTTTGTGGGCTAGCAAGTGCATAAGCCACAATCATAAGCTCTCAGGTTTTAATGGAGAGGCATTCATTCAATATACAGTAGATATTAGCAAGTAAATTGCACTGAGGTCACTACCATTGGTAACACTCTAAATTGTGTCAGAACTGTAGTAATCTACCTGCAACTAATCAGTGAAAGTCTTTATGCAGTATTTAATAAAATTGATACCTTACTGGTTTTCTTGATCAACTCTACTAAAATTAAGAAAGAGTTATTGCTATATGAAGAAGACAGGTAGTAATTTCAAATACTTCTAATTTCATGAAACCTGTTTCGGAATTATCTGTCAACAGATTAAAGCAGAAAAGTGTATAACCAACATACTTGAGATAGATTCTATAGATCTGTGTGTTTCTCAGTCAGTAAAAGCTTTTTTCCCCCTTCCCTTTCGTTATATACTTTGTGGTGCTTAAATACTGGCAGTAATCCTGACAAGTGTGGTTACCCTCTGCACAGGCCATGTTGGTTTTATTATGGTTATAGGAAAAGAAAACAAGAAAGCAAATTGCTTGGAAACCTGATTTTAAGTCCCTGCCTCTTATCCAAGTATTCTGTAAAAAGCGGTGTATGCTGTTTACTGTAGGATCTTGTATGTGATTGTATGAATATGCATTTACTTAAACACTTTCCATATAGACCTTGCTCCTTTAAACTGGCCAAGGATGTATTAGTAAAGACTATAGTGTGTGTCCTCCTTACCTGTAATTCAACATAATTTTCAGTAACTTCAGTCAAAACTCTAGGCAGAGGCAGCATCAAGCCCTGTGGTGGTTTTGGTGTCCATCTTTGACTCAGTTTAATTTTCCAGTGTTTGTAAATGCGGTTCTGACACCTGATGGTTAAGATTCTTTCTTCTAGGAGAAGTAAATGCATGAGTGTTGCAAGGTAAACAAAACAAAACAAACACAAAACACAAAACAATCATCTAGCTCTTTGGTTTGTTGTTTTGTATTACTTTACAGTCCAGAACTGCAGAAATATATGCATATGTGTTTCAGGGCCAGCTCTCAGGTATTCAAAATGAAATTTTCTATGTTCTCAATAACATAGATTATGAACCAGACAACTATATGTGCTTTTTTTCTGGCCACGTGCATCCTGTAAACCAAATATTTATTTTGCATGCCAGTACATTTGGTAGAGCAAATGGCAGCTGTATCATATTTTTACCCACAAAGAGTTAGGCATGAATTAACAATATGTACTAATTAAAACCAATACTGTACCACAGAATTGTAAGCAGCTACTTCTTAGATAACACATTGAGGTAATTATTTTGTGATCTCTGCATCAGAAAAGTATTTTTGCACTATGTGCCTTATGTTAGTTGTAAACATTAATAAGAACATAAAACATTATTTTCCTAGAAATGTTTACATTTATAATTTATAAAATATTTATATAATAAATATGCTTGTGTGAATGGTAACAGATTACTTTTGCTTTTTTTGCTTAGTGGTATCAAACACTCAGTACAAAATGTTGCCAAAGCATTTCAACTCATTTTTGAACAGAATAACTACACTCTCAACACCTCTTCACAGTAATACACATTAACTTATACTAGAATTACTGCCATGCAAGCAGTTTATAGGAGGAATATTTTCCATGGAAGCAAATCCTACTTCAGAGGAACAAACTCCATGTCTTTCTGCTCTTTCCATTCATTTTTCCCTGTTCACCTGTACCTTTCTTGACGGTTTGCCCTGTAAACAGTGAAGTGATGTAAAAATCTGAAATAACCTTCCTCATTCTTGTGCTAAACTCAGATTGATTCCTTTATATGGTCCCTCAAAAACTGCTTTAGCAGAGGGGGAACTGCTATTCACCTCTATCCCCAAGATGACCAATTTTTTTTCAGTCCTGAAACCCCAGTTGAGGGCCAGGAAGTGCTCAACTCTGCTGCCACAGAACAACTCTGACAATCCAGTACTGAACAAAGTGACTTTTTATCAAATATTCAACACAGCATGTTTTTATTGGGCAACAGTCATGATTTTTGAGTTAAAAAATATATTTTCTGTAGCTGGAGCAAACTCTTTGGCACAACACCAACTTCTGCATAAAAGACCACTGCATTGTATGGTATTTTTTGCATCCTTTTTTCTTTCATCCTTTGGAGTTTCAGTCCTACTGTAGGGAGAAAGAACTTGGGTGTTCTGGCTGTTCTGTGAATTCCTTGTGTTAGGTTTTTGATTTTGTTGAGAAAAAGGGCTTAATTTCGACTTCTAA
This sequence comes from Indicator indicator, assembly GCF_027791375.1. Lineage (NCBI taxonomy): Eukaryota > Metazoa > Chordata > Aves > Piciformes > Indicatoridae > Indicator > Indicator indicator. Next base: position 38,886,561 of record NC_072012.1, on the reverse strand, counting down.
CCCTGAGGGCAGTTTAAGGAAAGCATGAGCCTGATGATCAGCTCTGAAGAATTTGAAGACCAGATAATACGGACATGTTACAAGGGCCATGCAATGGAATGAGAACCAGAAGTTGTACTTCCAGTATGATGTTCCCATCTCCTTTAATTGACATTGCTGGAGATTTCCTTTGCTCTGGGCAGTTGAGATTCCAGCCAGAGTATCAGAGTGCTCCCTGGAAGTACTGTGAGCTCCAGCTCATGAGTCTGTATGTGCTGAGCTGCCCATGGCTGGTCACAGTCACACAGCTCTCCAGTTTTGGTTGATGCTTAGGAGATTAGATGCTGAACTCTCTTGTCACTATTCCATACAGAAAAAAAAAAAATCAGAAATGGTAATAATTAAAGATGATTGTATCAATGCTTTTTTAGATGACTTCTAGGACATTTTTAGTCCCATCAGTGACAGCATGACATATTAGGTGACACAACTGCACCTGCTTATGGGTATGCACACACACATTTAGTTTTTATATGAGTATTGAATGCTGGAGATGAACTAAATGTTGCTCACATTTATCTAGTTAAAATGTTACTTGGTGTACTTTGAAATGGTTTATTGGCATGTGGCAATACCTGTGACATCTCTTGATGAAGACATCATCTAGATGTCTTCCACCTGTAGTCCCCAAAGTTTACATCTGGGAGGTAGAAGAGGAGCAGAAAACCCTGGCTCTGGATCCACTAACAGGTCTCCATCCTGGATGAATTCATCCTGGTGTGGTCTGTTGTACTACTCTCTCTGTGGAGAGGAACAGAATACACCCAGGCATTTGATCAGGGACACACAGAAGTGTTGTACAATCAGCCAAGGCCACCTTCATGGAACAAGTGGCAACTGTGTGATTTCAGCCTATGTAGGTGTCTATGCAGGTTGCTGAGGAATGGTTGTGTATCTGTTACCTGACTGAAAGGCTACAATATTCAAGACATACTTGAAAAGATGAAGGAAAGCTTTGAGGTTTGTTTTCCACTGCTGTAATCTGGAATACGTTTATCATATGGGTATTTAACATAACTTCCCTTTTTTCTTGTCTATTTGAAATTCAAATTCCTCCTTGTTAGGTGTGTAACTTTTTAGCTTTGCAGATTGATTGTAATTACACAAGAGCCCTGAAAAATTCAGAATCTGAATAAAATATGACTATCTGGGAAGTGCTTTCTGTATATTGCAGGGCTATAAGTAAGATTAGGGAGGAGCACGAGAGGCTGGTTTTTTATGTTTCATAAGAGATTTCAGAAAAACCTTTTTACTGTGGTTATCAAAACTGAACTTGAATTTGAAATGGAACAGAAATATGCCATAATATTCTAACCTTAACTTTAAAGATAGACAACAGGAAAATGGGTGTAATGTTTCCTTTCTTACAGTTACCAGGACTTCACCTGACTGCTATGACTTTTCAAATATGGGGAGTGGTTTGGCAACTATGTCAGCCAATCCCCTTAGGACTCTGGGATGCATCTCATCAGGTCCCATAGGCTTGTGTATGTTCAAGTTCATTAGGTGGTCATGAATCTTGTCTTCACTTGCAGTTGGAGGGACTTTGTCTCCCTGGTCCCTGTCTTGTGGTCCTTCAACTTGGAAGCTGTGAGGAAAGATCTTGCAAGTGAGGACCGAGGCAAAAACCTCAGTCTTCTCCTCATCTGTTGTTACTAGCTCACCATTTTTTCTCATCATAGGGGCACATTTTCTTTAACTTCCCTTTTCTTGTGTATTTTATATATACATTGCACTTGTGATTTCCTAGTACCCTACGCTGGCTTTATTTATCACAGAATCACAGAATGTTAGGGCCTGGAAGGGACCTCAAAAGATCAACTAGATCCTGCCAGAGCAGGATCACCTGGAGCGGATTGCACAGGAATGGATCCAGGTAGGTTTTGAATATCTCCAGAGAGGGAGACTCCACAACCCCCCAGGGCAGCCTGTTCCTGTGTTCCATAACCCTCACAGTGACAAAATTTTTCCTCATGTCTCCATGGAACTTCCTATGCCTCAACTTCCATCCATTGCCCCTTGTCCTGCCATTGGGCATCACTGTGCAGAGCCTGAGTCCATCCTCTTGGCACTCACCCTTTCCCTATTGATAAACATTAATGAGGTCAGTTCTTAGTCTCTTCTTCTCCAAGCTAGAGACCTAGCTCCCTCTTATTATGCACTTGAAAATTAACTTAATTTATAAGTTAAAATAATTTCCAACTGCAGTCCAAAGAAGCCCCCCAGAACCTTTTCCAAAAACTGAGTTTCATGACAGAACACTTTTCCATATTTCTAGTTTTGTAGCTGTGGTACTTGAGCCATGAAATGCCACAGGCTGTGCATAAATGTCTTTATACTTACTATCTTATTTAACATAGATAAAAGTAGGACTGGAGATCAGTGTGGCAGAACCAGTATGAGATAATGTCCTCCAGGCTAGAATGGCAACCCTGTGAAAGCATTTCTGTCTTCTGGAACAGCTCATAGGCTCTCTGTGAGAACTGCTTTTTCCCATCATAGGATGAGGGGCAATGGCTTCAAACTAGAAACGAAGAGATTTAGACTGGATGTTAGGAACTGGTTCTTTACTATGAGGGTGGTGGAACACTGGAACAGGTTGTCCAGGGAGGTGGTTGGGGCCCCATCCCTGGAGATATTCAAGTGAGGCTCGATAGGGCTCTGGACAGCCTGATCTAGTTGAGGATGTCCCTGCTTACTGCAGAGGGGGTTGGACTAGATGACCTTTGGAGGTCCCTTCCAACCTGGACCATTCTGTGATTCTATGATATGTAGCACTTAGCTATCTTTTCCTGAGCATTTATGATGCCTCATCAGTCTGTCTTGTGCTTTGGAAATAGGCTAAATAGATCATGGAAAAAGTAAGGTATTGGTGAAATGCATTCCTACTTCTCAATACTTGCTTTCCTTCAGACAGAGCAGGAACTCCGATGACAGCAGGAGAAAATTACCTGTGTTTTACTCAACTAGAACAACAAGCTCTCTGGCTTGCACTTGAATCTGACATTTTATCTTCCCATCCACAGAGGGTGGTTTTCCTTTGCACAATTAAGTTTTTAGCTTGAGAGGCTTTTCTGGGCTTTGTTTATCCTGGCTTTTGAGAAGCAATCTGTGCTCTGTTTCTGATATATTTCTCTTTGTGTTCAGTTATTGCAGATATTCCTTTGAATTGACTGTATAAAAATACTGTAGCAGCAGAGCAGAGCAAAGATTTAACCGTATTTATGTCTATATTCTGCCTTTAAGCATGAACAGCTGTGCATACATTCATCTCTCTCATGTCTCACTCTGTGCTGCCATCCAGAACTTTTTCCTTTTTAATAAACAAATGTTTCCCTCTTTAATCTGTGTGTGTGTGTTTTATCTCTGTTCCTGCAACAAAATTTTCTTTTCCACATATGTTTTTCAAATCTAATTTGTATAATTAAACAAAGCATCTAACAGGGAGAACTTGCACTGTAAATGGTAGAGAACTGCTGTCTCTGAGTAGCTGAAATAAAATAAGGTCTTTCTGCCTTGCTCACCATTACTGATTCTTTTTGGAAAGCAAAAACCTGCATTTATGTATACTGAAAAGACTCCTTTTGGAATCACTGTATGAGCTTATTTTACAGTCTGATTTACAGAAGCAAGAAACATTCAAGGAAAGCTCATGAATTTTCTAGATGCAAAAGGCTAGAGTGATTCATAGCAGCATCATACATTTACACCTGGTGGGATGAAATCCTTTTTTGCACTTTAGTTGTCTCTGCCAGACATTCATTGATCGTGGTAATGGTATGCATGGTGAGCTCCTCATTCTCCATGAGGTTTTTTGGTTGTTGTTTGTTTGTTTGTTTGTTTTTGATGTTTCCCTGGAATCTTGGGTTTAATTAAAAATGTAGTTGTACAGACCACAAACTGAAATTTGTTCTTGTAAAATCAGAGGACAGAAAGTTTTTTTAATGTTTTGTTTTTAAAATATCTTGCAGAAAAGGCTCATTGTAAAAACACTTTTTTTAACACCTCAGTAAAGAAAACAGTAGCTCTGCTAAAATTTGTGTTCCTGGAAGCCCTGGGCTTCCAGGGCTAAGAAAACTGCCAGCGATAACCCCTTTTATCAGGGTTTACAAGATATTTAGCTAGGAATTATTTTGCCCTTCAATTATTGTCTCTCTCTTAAGTTTATTACTACTTTTGACAGAAAAAATAACAGTCCTAGTACTTTGACTAAATTCTTGTTTGCAGGTTCTGAAAGAGAAGGGTCTGAGAGAAGTAAATTTGTAGTTGTAACCTCAAAGGGAAAACTCACAACCTGTGTGTTAATGTAAAACCTGCAGTAGAAAGTGCACAGTAAAAAATGAAATTATTTCACTTCCAGCGTCTTCTCTTCCATGCCAGGATTAGAGATTCATTGATGTTCTTTCTTACATGGCCAAGTATAATTTTCATGTTATCCTGCCAAATATTTACTCAGAGGGATTATTTTGAGATGGATCTATGGAAAACGCTGGGAGGCAGTCATAAAAGAGGGAAATTTTCTTCACATTGGAACCCTACCCTCCTGCAATGTGTTTGCTTGGCCAGCTGTCGACAGTGTTGCTTCATATAAAATTCAACATTCAGAATGTTTTCAAAGCAGGGAAGGAAGTGAACTCTGAAGCATTGTTGCCAACAGTAGCTTACACACCCCTCTTTAAGCAGAAGGCCAAGGAAGGCTTTATCTCCAAAATGGAAACAAGCTTCTGAGAAGAGGAGGCTCAGGGGAGACCTTATTGCTCTCTACAGCTATCTGAAGGGAGGTTGTGGCCAGATGGGGGTTGGTCTCTTCTTCCAGGCAACCAGTGACAGAACAAGAGGACACAGTCTCAGGCTGCACCAGGGGAGGTTTAGGCTGGCTGTTAGGAAGAAATTCTTCACAGAAAGAGAGATTGCGCATTGGAATCAGCTGCCCAGGGAGGTGGTGGAGTCACCATCCCTGGAAGTGTTTAAAATAAGACTGGATGAGGCACTTAGTGCCATGGTTTAGTTGATTAGATAGTGTTGGGTGATAGGTTGGACTTGATGATCTTGAAGGTCTTTTCCAACCTGGCTGATTCTGTATGTACCTAAAAAGCTTACCTAGCTCATAATCAAAACAACCCCCCCACCATTGTTACCACATTGTGTTGTTACTGCCATAATAAGTAATATATAAGTGTAGGAATCATGAAATTTGAATTAAAAAAAAAATATATATATATATATATAAAGGCAATTCCATGATGTGCACTGTCTTTTTCTCTCTGTGTGCTTTCTTTCATGCACCAAACACTGTTTCATATCTTTTGGATAAGCCTGACTTTTCTAACAGAAACAACTTTCTTTTCAGAGGACTTAGTGATTCAAAGTCATTTCTTTTTGCTTCACTCACTAAAGAAAGTGAGGCAGCATATTTTACTGTTTTTCACCTGGAAACACTCATGTCATGGGTTGAGTTGAACCTGCTGCTGTTACTCATACCGTGCTGCAGTCATGCCAACTTCAAAATGAAAGTGCTAATTGGAGCAAAGTATTATGAGGCTTGAAGTTCAGATTGCAACATGAGAGGCTTCTTGTTCCAGTTGCTGCTTCTGGGTTCTGGGTTCTTTGGGTGTTGAGGACAAGGAGGGATGGGGGAGTGGTTTTCTGGCTTGGTCTTTTGGCTCACTTGCTTCTGCTTGCTGTTGCCTTGTGCCATGCTTTTTCTGAGGTAATTATGCATTTGGTACTATGTTTTTCTGATTTTGATCAGTAAGCTCTATTCTTATCTAACTTTTTTTTGGTCTCAATTCTGAATTTTTGTGTGTTACTTTCCCCTCACTTCTGTATTAGGAAAATAGCCAGGTTAGCCTGCTGGTTTAGTTTAACCCATTTTGTTCTGATTCAAACCATTGCAACTCATTAAAACAAACTTGTCATTCAATATTTCTACCCATCCCCCACACACAAACTTCTCACAAGGGTAGAGAGGCAGAATCACCTCTCTCCACCTGCTGTCCACGTTTTTTACAACAAAGCCCAGCATACAGTTGGCTTTGTGGGCTACAAGTGCACGTTTCTCTTTCATGTCAAGCTACTCATCACTCAACAGCTCAACATCCTTCTCCACTGGGCTGCTCTCAATCCATTTATCACCTAGCCTGTGTTTGTGCTTAGGATTGGCTGACCCAGGTGCAGGACCTTGCACTTGGCTGTAACAGGTTAAAGTGCAGTGAGCAGCTTAACCTGCCTGTTTGCCCCCAACACAGAAGTGGGGGGAAAGTAACACACAAAACCCCCAGGTTGAGATACGATAAGTGTTTAATATAAATGAGATAACATAATACACAATTGCCTTAGCATATTTGCAGAAAAAGCACAGCAGAAAGCAGCAGCAAACAGAAAACCAGTGAGCTAAACCCCTACCTTGCTCCCTCTCATGCTGCCATCCCAGCAGGAAAAAGAGCCAACACCCCAAACTCCAGAACCCAAAAGCAGCAGCTGGGGCATATCTGCGTTAGAGTCTAAGATACTTCTTAGCAAGAAGATGTGACTATCAATCCAGACAAAGTCTTGCCAATCATCAAATAAAATCTTGCATTCATGGCTACTTCTGCCCTAATAAGTAGTGGCACGACACAGTTCACTTCCATACACTTACAGGTATAAATCATCACTCCAAGGCAGGGGTCACTGCTTGTTGCAAGGAGCCTCTGGCCTGTGCTGCTCTGAAATGTGCTGACACACACTGAACAGTGGTACAGGCCAAAACACAGTGACAATTTAAAGTCCCAGCCATCAAGGCAGAGGCCACCCCATGCCCCAGCCCTCTTTAATTTACTGGCCCTAGAGCAACCCTGAGGCTGAGTGAAGAGACCCTCCTCATCCCTCTTGCATACAGCTTACACTCCTCAACATGTCTGCAGAGCATCATTCCTATCAACATTTGGTGTAAAAAACCTTTACCACCCCCAGGTTGGGGAGATGTAGGGATGAAACACTTGCTAATGTATTCTCATGCATGGGGCCGTTGTGCTGGTTCACTATCATCCTTTCCTCTCCTCATTAACAGCAGTGCTAAATTTGATCACTAATTTTTCCTTGGAAAACGAGGGAGATGCTCACTGGAGGAAAGCATCTTGAATTTTTAATAAGTTGCAAAAGAGTCTGTAATTCCAGCAGATTGTGAGGGAGTGGAAATTTGTGGGTTTGGATAACATAAAGTGGCACCAGCTCCTCTACTTTTATTCCAGGAGAAATTTTATTAAAGGTTGGGAAATACACTTTGACTCCATATTTCTCTATCACAGACCTTGCAAATATGATGTCCTTGGCTAATGCAGCAGCAGCAGGAGGATTGCCTGCCAGGCATCAGTGGGCAGAGCTGGTATAGGGGGATTGCAGGCCCATGCAGTCTTGACACCTCTCTTAGAAACCCATAGTGTGCCATGGTTGTTGGCTACAGATCTGTCTTGCTATGCTGGGTGCTGAGCAACAGCCCTGGAGACAGCATGCTGTGTATCTTAGTGAACATGGGCAGTGAGGGAGCTCTGACAGCTCCGTGAAAGGGAGTCTGGAGCAGTGTGCCTACCCAGACAACCCTGTGCTGCTGTGCAGCAGTCCAACTGACTCACACTGGCTCAGGGTAGAAACCCAGGACAGAAGCTCACAAGTCAAGACTGGGGAACATCTGGTTCACATTTACCCAGAACAGTTTGCATCAGACACCAACTGCTTGGACTGATGGAGAGAAGGAGTATATTTCTCAAGCCTCTTCAGACTAGCCAGTTTCTGAACTTGCAAGTAATGAATTAGGGCTTAAGGGAACCATTTGAAATTAGATGGCTGAAACAAAGACATCTCTGAGAAGACATAACTGTTTATATTAGCAGTCTTATTTCTCTTCCCCACTTTGTTGTGCCAACTTTAATAAGAATCTGCACACAGCCTTTGGGAGAAATATTTGTCCTGCAAGTGCAAAAGTTTGCTCAGCAGCACAGTAAAACTGCAGCTGCTCTAAAATACTCATTTTACAGTATTGTGTGCACTGACACCAGTGTCATATTTAGAGCAATCACTTCCTTACCATTTTCTTCAGCACATATTGGACACACAAGCTGAAATCAGGAGCACCCCAGATGTTGCCCTAATGTCCCACAAGATGGTGACAAAAGAATTCTAATGACACGAGACTTTGATTTGTGACACATACAGACTTCGCGACTCCAAATATTTTCTTAGCATCAGCTGTGTTAAACTTTGCTTATATAACATACTTTGAGCATATTTTAATGGCTTGTTCATTTGGCAGAGGTTCACTCTTTCAAGAGCTTTGTTGATAATATCTTAAATTAACTTCAGGACTACATAGCGAGTTTCAGTCCTCCCACACTAGGAGTCACAAGTTCCCTAGATGATGGAGAAGGAAAAGCACTTTTATTGCTTCTAGTCAATCCCTCTGCCAGACTGTTTCCCCTCCCTCCCTCTGTGGTTTCTTTTCAGTGAGGTCTTATGGTCCATAAATTCTTTCCTTTCTTTATTAAGCATGAAACAAAGCAGCTTGGTAAATTAGGCAGAGGAAAGGTGGCCACTGTAGAGCAGGTACTTGAACTCTAGAGGCAAGGCCAGAAACAAGCATGATAGGGAAGAACGGAGGCTTCAGAATCGTAGGATGGCTGGAAATCGCCTCCCCTACCCTTAGCCCCCAGATAGTTTATTAGACTGTATTTTTTATTTTTTAAAATTTTTTTAACCTGTGAACTGTTTGGGCTATTTGGGGTTTTGGGGCAATCAACCTGAGAAACTTGAAAGAGGTCTGAACTGCAGAACTCACCACTTTAAAAAATCATGCGCTCAAACTGGGCAGTGGAGATGGAGCAGGCATCCCACTTTACAAACTGCTTGTGATTTGGGGGTTTTGTGTTATCCAATATTAGAAACAATTGCTTCCCTGGGTCCTATTGTTTTAGAAACAATAAAGGAAGCAGGAGGGGAATTTTTAGCCTGTCAGGGGACAATAGAACTATTGTGCAAATGCTAGATGTTCACTTCAGTAAAGGCAGGAGCTGATTTCCATAGACTCAATGACTCCAGTCATTTAGTTGCCTGAAAAAGAGGGTAAAGAAAATACCTTCACAGCTGTAGCTGTGGATTTCTATCAATAGATGGCAAGATCAGACTAGTCCTTTAGCTAAGACTTCCTGGTGCATTTCAGTGACTTGAAAACCATAGGACCAGATTTTCAAACGTTTTTAGACATCTAATTCCCAGTCATTTAAATATGAATTTGGTGCCTAATATGTTTCTGGCCAGAAATAACACTTTAAAAAATTATTTATGCATTCAGAAGCCAATGTTAAAATCTCATGTGGTAAAGCAGGGCTGTGCAGAGACACCCAGCTTGTTCTGAACAAGCTTGTTTGGCTATCAGACATGGTGCACCCACACGAGCACAGAAGCCCGCCCAGGAAAATCAGCCCTGCTGAGGGATGTGCTTAGATCATCTTCAAAATCTCACCTCCCGTCCTCAGCACTGCAAAGGCATTTGCTGTGAATTTCTTTCCTGTGGATTTTAGCCAGGACTAACACAGCCTGACTGCAATGCACTTGTATTTTTTTTTAAGTACGTGTTCAAGAAACGTGTGGACATTGCATTTCGAGACATGGTTTAATGGTGGTGGTGGTGTTAGGCCAGTGGTTGGATTCGATGATCTTAGAGGTCTTTTCCAACCAAAACAATCTGTGATTCTATGATTCTATGATACTTAGCACCTAGACTAGGAGACAGGATGTAGCCAGTTGGAAAAGTACACTTTGATGGTAGCCCAAGTGGCAGCAAGTGAGATAGTCTGAACTCAGGGACAGCCCTGTCCTCAGCAGCAGTAACTTAGTAGGGCTTGGCAGGACTTACAATTTTCCCACTTTACTTCTGATTTTAAGGTTTTCTCTCCCTCTCCCTCCTGCCCTCCCTCCAGCCCTCATTCCCTCCCTCTCTTTCTTCAAATGCCACATATAATCTCCATCCCAGACCTGGTTGGTGGTAAATTCCCACACAATTGAATCTTCACAGTGTTGTGCATTGTCCCACACCTCTGCTGGTGTCTGGTGCTGTGTTTGACACCTAGCAGTGGAGCAAGCCCTGCCCTCCCCTGCTGGCACAGCCATGCTGAGCGAGTTCCTGCTGGCTACACCCACTTTTAGCAAGTTTTTACATATAAGCAAAGCAAACGATCACAAGCACAGCCATGCTTGTCTGGAAGTGGGCTGTTCACACTTGCATAATTTTTCAAATAAGAAGCTAGATGCCTAAACTCATGTTCGACATTGAAATAAACATGACCTAATTTTAAGCATCTGCCATTCCCATGGCCTTTGCAGACATGATTTAAATGTGCAATCTTTGGCACCCAACTAGGAAAGTTTTGGCTTATGTTTCCAGAGGCCCGTAAGGAAGCTTATTTGTCTGCCATTATTTTAAAGGCATAAATGCAGTGATCTGAAAGCAGGCTTCTGGGCTTACCATCAATCCTGGGCAAAACATCAGAGTTGCTGATAAAGAGTTCTCTTTGCAGGAGAATGCTATCAGCAATGCCAGTTGACACAGTTTATGGAAAACAGCTCTAGCCACAGTCAGCTGTGGCTAATATTCAAGCTATTTTAACATGGGCATTTTAACAAAACAAGGTTGATTGACAGAGATTTTAAGATTGATAAAATTTGTTTAGGCTTCTGCAGGGTGTTTAACACAATTGTTGTTGGTTTGTTTCTTGTGTTTTGTTTTTTTATTAGAAGCAACAAACATGTAACTCTAGAAGAGAAAACATCCTCACAGGACTCTTTCTAGTCAGGGCCTGCATGGACTGAGTCTTACACAGCAATGATGGGGGGAAATCATTTAACTATGAATAAGAAAATGCAGATCCCCACTCCTCTCCTAGTTTCAACTAGATGAGCTAGGTCAGGTTGCTCAGGATCTCCTCATATTGCTGAGGTTTGAATATGTTCAACACTGGATATTCCACAGTGTCTGGGCACCCTCTTCCAGTGTTTGACTACTTCTTGAGTGAGTAGGGCTGGCCCAGGGTAGACCTCTTTGCAGTATTCCAGTACCTAACAAGGCAGCTACAAGGAGGATTGAGGTGCTCTGTTCACAAGGAGCCACATGAAGACAAGGGATGATAGGTACAAGTTAGACCAGGGGAGGTTTTGTCTTGATATAAGGAAGACTTTTTTACAATGGGAACAATCATTCACTGGAAGAATCTTTCCAGAGACATCCCCAACACTGGAGGTTTTTCAGGATGTGACTGGACAATGCTGGATAATATCTAGGCTCCCTTTCTCAGAAAACATTGGACCAGGCAACCTTTCAAGATCACTTCCAGCCTGGGCTGCCCTGTGATTCTGTGGTTCTCATTTACAGGCACTGTAAGAGTGTGTGATGTGTATTTATTAAATTTCGGAGTCTTTAAAATAACTATAGTAAAAGTTATTAGTATAAACTAAAGTAAAATTGGACCAGAATCAGGACAAGACATGAATGTCTTGAGTCCCATGTCACTTTGCTCATTATTCCTTTCCCCATTGTGGACAGCAAGATACATTGTCTGTTCACTTCCAGCAGGTGTTACTTCTGATACCAGTTTCTATTTGTGCAGGTCTGCCTGAGCTGGAAATTGATAATTAGGGCAGAAGCAGAAGACAAGTTTGGGGCAGCGTATGAGATAATTTTGCAAGCCAGGCCCTGAGAAATGATGATGGCAGGAGCAGGCACAGGTTGAGGAGCGGCACATCTCTCCAGACCCCATGGCCTCTCAGGGAGATTCAGCAGTAAGGGAAATGGTTCACATCCTTCCACTGTGCTTCACAGCCCAGTGAAGAGACAAGGATCCTCCTCACTGGCTGGCAGGCTGAGAGTGAAATGCAGTCCCTTCCTCTCAGTAGCACCCTGTACTGGGGAGGGGACCTCTGACAGAGGAAAGGAAGATCAGGGACAGAATGAGGAGAAACTGTGACCTCTCTAACAGCCTCAGCAGGATCTGGCAGAGCTCTGATGTTGAAGCCATTTGGCACAGCACAGGGCCTGGTGGGGTGGAGCAGTGGCATTCTCTCCATGTCTTCAAAACTGAGTCCTGTCATCACTTCTGCTGCCTTCCTCACCTCTCTTCTAAAGGAAAAATAGACTGCTTTATGAAATTTCTGGAGCAAGATGTTCTCTGAATGCTGCCTCTTGCTGATCCCACCCTGAAGACACAGAATGTTGCAGCATTTGGGAACATGCATGAAGAAGAAAATCTCAGTGCTGGATTAAAGCCACTTTTGGCAAAAGATGAAAGATGATCTCTCTCACACACACAGACAAACATGAAGAAGTGTCCTCAGGGGCACAATCAATTACAGTTCATATCTCTTCTGGGCTGTCAGAGATAGTCACTGGCATGAGCCCTACTGGATTGCAAACCCAAAAAGGATTTATAAAAACAAATCCTCAGCTGGGGTATACCTTGTATACCAGCACAGCCCACAGCAATTTGTAGAGAAGGAGGAAGAAGACTAATATATGATGATATGCAGGCCCAATGAATATTTTTCTCATAATTGAATTTCTTCTGGTCTCCTGTAGTGAACTAACTGAAACAAAGGCTCTGCTGTTTCATGCTGTTCATGAAAAGTTCAAGATTTTTGGAAATTTGATGCAGCCCCAACCAGGACAGACATAATCTTTATACGTACTTATATAAAGACAAATTGGAAATTCTGAAAATATTTAACTTGGAAAACAGAACATCTGATACAAAATGCAGACCTCCTGATGTGTATGGTCTTGCCCATTCTGCTGCTGCTGGAAGTGGCTGTAAAAGTAGCTAGACTATGGATGGCAAATTCAGAGAGAATTCCCACCAGAAGGTAACCTGAAAAAGTCACCAGACCTTGCCTGATAGAAATGAGAGCATTCTTTTTATCAGTTACAACTGAGAAATGCAGCTCACCTGCAAATATTTACAACCACTCCAGAATTAAATATTTGTTCTGTTATCAGGTGACAGGTCATGGTGACAGCCATGTAAATCCAGACTGACATGGCTGTTGTGAAGGATGGGGAGCTGCGCTGCCGCTGTGTAGGAAAATATCATGTTGGCTTGATTTGATTATACAAAGCATTGGGACAAGTAGCATGACTTTTGCTGCAGAAATATGTGGGTTTAATGTTGGAGGAAGACTGAAAACAAGTTGGGCTGAAAAGCAATGACCTTACAGCTGTCCCCATCCAGCACATGCTTTGGATTTGTTAGGAGCTGTAAAAATCCCGTCCCTCAGGCTTCCACCAACAATCCCAGCCTCCTCTGGCAACAATTAATCAAAAGGACCATAAATACTTAACAGATGCCCTGGGTCCACAGGCCAGGCTGAGAAATGCCTTGTGCCATCATTAGGGGTATGCAGGTCTCAGCATCCCCCCATGTGCTGCCCTACTGGGAGACAGCACCATGTGCTCCTGGCCAGCATCACCTCTTTGTGGTGCCAGCAGGTGGTGTGTGAGGGGTCCTGGGTTAGGGATGTGACCTGGACAGAGGGTTGCTTAGACCAGACCTGCCACCGACAGGGACTTTTGAGCAGCCCCTGCCACTAGCACACCACAGGCATATGGTAAATGTGAGCTTCAGACCATGGTTCTGAAATTGTTTCCTTCTGCATTATTGCTTACTCCTCTGCTAAGCACCAACAAGAGCTTTAAGTGAGCAAAACCCACACTCTGCTCACAAATGTGTCAAAAGAGTGAGATTAAGAGTGGCAAGTGATTCTTCATGATGAGTTAACTGATGTGGGACACAACCCAGGGCTTGTAAGGTACAGAGGAACTGACATGTCAAAGCAACATGAAAAGTAGTTGAAATCCTCTGGATAAGTGTTACCATTAATTACCCCACTTCAGCTTTTGGGCCAAAGGCAGACACAGTATTTCAGTCACTTCTCTGAATGCTTGCACCAGGGAAATCACAAAGACCACATTAAGTTACACAGAGTTGTTTGACTATTATACCACAGTCCCCAAATGCCATGCAGCTGTTTGTGAAGTTGGTTATAAAGGATGATCTTAGGTTGTCTTTGGGGAGCCTGTCGCTGCAGGGTACAGTCTGCTGGTACGGTCTGCTGCTGCTCAACTCCGCTGGGGCTGTAGATGCTTGAGCAGGTGTGGAGACAGCTGCTGTGCCGCTCCTGGCTCCGCTTGCCCACCATACGCAAACCTCCGAGGCTTTCCTGGCACTTCGGGTTGTGTTCAGGAGATAGCGCAGAGCTGGGAGATATCGCTCTCGATCTCCAGCCACTTCCCTCCCGCTCCCTCCCCCTCTCCTTCTGAAGCCTGATGCAAATGCATTGCTTATTTATTTTGATGTTACATTTGGTTTATCTCACATTCTCATTACATTTTCATTTCTGATTTTGTTGCAGGTTTTTACAATCCCAAGTGTAGGGTGCAGGGAAGGATGTGGCAGAGACTGAGAGCCTGGCTTGGCCCCGGGCAGGGGGTGGCGGGAGGGGGCGGTGGTGGCGGGGAGGGGGATGGAACGACCCAACTGACATAAGAGTGCCTGGGAAGCTGCTTTGGGGCTTAGAAAGCCAAGAGGTGAAATTGCAGTAATAAGTAAATAAATGATAGTTTAAAGCTGCAGCAAAGACAAGTTATGAGTGCAAATTAGAAGCCTAAGTCCTACTCAACAACTCTTAAGATCTGGAGCACTGATTTGAGCCACATGTCTGGTTAAAGTAATGGCATCTTTTAACTTTGTAACTAAGCTTAATCACTGTACTCAATACCTCAGTGTCTACAATGAGCAATCTCTGCATTGCAAACCTGGGCAGCTGCTGTGGGCAGAGGAGCCTGAAGGTGGTGTTGGTCCAGGGAATTGGGGCAGGACAAGACCTTCTGGTTTGGAGCAGGGACTGAAGGTTAGATCAAACAAGCTGCTTAGAGCAATTAGCAGCCCGGTCTCTGGTGAGCAGACCTTTTTAAGGGCCAGGGAGATGTGCCTGAGGAGCTATTTTGAAAGCAGTGTGAGCTGTGCAATGTCTGATGGGGCCTGTCACCCGTGTCATGCCTGCTGTGCAGGGCAGGACCGATTTACTTGTCTCAAAATGGGATGCTGGCTCTCTGTCAGTGGCTTTGGACATGCCTCCATCCCAAGGAACAGCTTGAAAAACTTTATTCAAATTGTCATTAATTGTTACTGATGATTAGTATATGCATGCTTCGAACTCTGCTGGACATGGCACCTTTGAGCACTTCATTTCACTTTGATTACCACAGGTCATGGCTGGAGTTGTTGAATTCAGATAGGTTACTGAAAACAAAATAATAGACAAGAAAAATTTGGGACACACACACACACACTCAGTTTTCTTTTTATTTATTTATTTGTTTAAACTGTTTTTCTAAATATTGTGGGGCACGTTGTGGAAAAATATTAGCCATCTGTCTAACAGATATTAGTAAAGTGAGGACTGCATTGAAAATAAAATGCCAGGTTGTCCTCTGCAGAAAGTTAATAAAAAGAAGGAAGTGAAAGACTGCTCATTATTTTTAATGACTTTGCTTTCCAGCAGAGTGCCTGTATCTCCCTGCCTTTACATTCTGCCTTATTTCAGTTCATTATGGCACATTCAACTGCTCTGGAGAATGATGGCTTTGTTCTAAAGCACTGAAGTTACCAAGAGGCCCCTGCCCCAGCCTGGCCAGGCTGTTAATCATGGTCCCTGCTGCCAAGAGGAGGATGCTGAGAAGAGCCTGATGCACAGCGAGTTCAGCCCAGACTGCTGGAAGCCCTTTGGTGGAAAAAGTCATGCTGGGCACTAGCACTACTGAATGCCATGTGCAAAGCCATCATCAGAGTCGATTAAGCAGTGTTTGGTGACTCCCTGAATGTTTTCTGCAAGTCTATCTCTACATTTATCTCCTTATTGGCTCTGCCTGACATAAGCCTCTCATCCCCTGTCATTGGATATTTGCTGTATTAAATTTAAAATGTAAGATACATTTTGGAGTTCAGAAGATGAAGATTCATGAGCATGTAGTTCAGTGCAGGGGGCTAAGCAAAGCACCCAGAACATTCAGCTAAATCTGCAAGCTCCTTTCAGGGAGCAGACAGCAGGCACAAAAGTTAAAAGCAGAAGCTGCATTGCCAGATTTGAGATTTCTCAGCAGTCTTGCTTGCAAAAATCCATGCTGTGATTCTCTTAATCTAAAATTCTTCTGCTATGCTCTTTGCATAATTCAGGCCCACATTACAGCCAGGTTTTTATAGCATTACAGTTACAGTGATTTGTGTGGAAAGAAAATGAGCATTTTCTAGGGCTCAGAAGAGTCAACAAAAAGGGGTCCACAGCCAGGCCCCAGGGTCCTTCCAGGTTTTTTTTCTTACAAATGCTCACAAACTCTTTTGCTAACAAATTTTGCTGTCATGCTCTGCCTCCTCTTCGTGATTATTGATGGTTATGGCCCTGCATCAAAACCTGCATTGTTCATCTCATATGCAACGTGAGTACAGAAGTCATAAGCACTTCTGTATGGCTTGGTGCAGCAGTTGAGGATGCAGGGAGACTTGGAATAGCTGTGCTTACACCTGGAGTGCCTCCCTGTCTCTTTCCATGTCCTGGCTGTAGCTGCTGTTACCCATCTCTGCTGCTAGTCCAGGAGGTATGAAGATTCATAGAAAACTAAATTCAAACAATTTGTAACTCCAACAGCCTTCCATTACAAATGAAGCTTTATTAGGACAATATCCTCAACACCAATCTGGTCAACAGGAGGAAGATTGAGGTTTCCTGTGACTGGGGAAAGTTTGGATAGGATGGCAATGTGCTGATCTGTTAAATTTTAGGCACGGAAGGCTGGCTGATGAGTTTGCTTACCTTTTAACATGAAAGAAGGGCAAAACTCACTTATTTTGGCAAACCACATTTTTTGCTTGTCTTAATCCAGGAAATGAAAACTGTGACCAGAAGTGTAGTCACCTTGCCTGGACACTGGCATGCTGGTATTTGGAAATAGACTCATCATGATTCTTCTCAATTGCCTGAGCAGCAAAATGAGAGTTTCAGCCAGGGAAGAAAATGAGCCTGTTCCGGCATGGAAACTCAGCACAGATTCAGGCAGAGATTTTTTTAGGGGTAGTGGGAATTGTTTGGGTTTTTTTTCTCCCCAGCCCTACCAGACACCAAACTTGGCTGTACCCTGACAAGATGCTACAAAGCACTCTTCTGGCAATAAGTTAACAAGAGAACCACTTGATAGATGCCTGCTGGAGAGCTAATTAGAAGAGAAGGGATTCTCTGGATTGCAGGAAAAACAAAGGAAGGAAATCAAAATGTTCAGGCAGATCATTTAAGGTCCTCACCCTGGAAGACGGAGAGTAACTGGTTTCATTTCCCAGAGGCTAATCCTGCTTTAATTGACTTGTTATTGTAGTCTGAGGGAAAACAGTCTGTGTGGCCATGGGGAAGGCGTGATTGTGGCTGCAGGAGGTTGGGGGAGAACACAAAGAGACAATAGGTTGCAGTGTGTGAAATGACACAGAGTAACTTTGGTCACGTGCGGACCTCAGCGGCACAAGAGCCATAACTAGGTGCAGTGCTTAGCATTACGCTGAGGATGAGGAGCACTGAGAACAGGCTCATGATTCAGTTTGACTCAGTGGTTTCAAAGTCTTCTGTGAGGAAAAGCACAAACTCATTCTAAACACAGAGCAGATGACCAGGGATCACACATTACAGCATGGTAGGTGTAGGTTGCCCGTGAACTGCAATAGTCAAACTTGGGACAAGCAGATCCTGGTTTTGTGAGAGGTGATGCTATGCATGTAGTGTGACAGCTTTGAGCGCAAAGATGCATCAAAATAGACTGGGAGCTGAGCAAAGGCTGGGGAGATTTGCATTTTTCAGCATTGGGAAAAATCTGTTGTGCTTTCCATTAACACTGGAAAATTGTTTTGAGTCCCTAGTTTGCATAATTAAAATACATAGCTGCAAAGGAATTCAAATTTGAGCTAAATTACACTGAGGAAACTACATTCGGTTTTGATCATTTTGCTTGACAAGGACATTTTGATATTAGAAATGCACTGAAGATATACTATGACTAAAATAAGAACTGTTATGGAATGCCTAAGGGATATAATTCATTATCTAGATAAACTTTCAAATAAGCAGACATAAATGCATGCTAAATTACAATAAAATTCCCTTGGAATGACATATTTCTTCTGTACCAGGCCAGATGATCTCATTTCATGAATATTATTGCTACCATAGTTCTCCAGGGAAGTTCAGAAGACACCATGGACTTCAGGAAATGTTAGATGGTATTATGACAAATTAAAGAAGACAGACTCAGAAGAGGGAAATACAACAAACAGAACATCTGTGTAGAAAAATGTCATAGCACCATAGAATCACAGAATGGCTTGAGTTGTAAAGGACCTTGAAGATCATCTAGTTCCAAGCCTCCAGCTATGGGCAGGGTCACCTGCCACTAGACCAAGTTGCTCAAAGTCTCATCTGACTTGGTCTAAAAGAATTCCAAGGACAAGGTGTCCGCAACTTCTCTGGGCAACCTGTTCCAGTGTCTCACCACCCTCACAGTGAAGAACTTCTTTCTAAAGCCTAATCTAAATCTACCCTGCTCTCGTTTAAAACTGTTGCCCCTTGTCCTATTGCCATGGGCCCTTATACACAGTCCCTCTGTTTTCTGCCTCTTCTGCTGAACTTTAATCTAAGATGTATTTTCCTGCCTTAAACAGGTAGAACTGCCTTTTTTTCCAGAAAGACTTGAAGAGGATGAGCAAGTGTTGAAAACGGGTGACTGAAGACCCCATCAGATATTTGATTAATAGACATGGTTTGGAAAGGAAGGTGTAGAAATCTAGTATCTTCTGTTGGACCAAGTTTTCTGAAATTCTGTGCCAGGCTTTTAAATTAGATTTTTTTTGTTTGAGTGTTTCCGAGGGGAAAGCAGTGAAAAAAGAGTAGCTTGAAGCTAGCAGACCAGAAGTACTTTGCATTGCTGGAGGATGTGTACGTGCAAGAGATAGACATTGCGAAGGAAGGCAAAAGATCATTGGAAAGTAAGGAGCCAAAGCACATCAGTCATGTTTGCAGATGGTAAACCTGGCATACAGCTGTGGGGAGGTGGAAAGTTAGGGAAGCTCCTCTGAATACAGCACATTGCAGCTGCAAAAACGATATGTGCCATCCAGCTGAAGGCAGGGACTCATTTCACTCTACTGGTTCAAGGTGAGAACACTTCTGCCAACAGCTGGGGCTGGGCTTTGTGACCAGGTGAAATGTTCAATCCGTAGTTTGTCAGGGAGGGACTGCAATTCTAGCAGGTGCTGCAGAACCATGCTTCTTGTCCTACAGGCAAAGAAATACACCTGCATATTTTGCTAGAGTGTTCTGGACTTAGAAAAATTTCAGAAGTTCTAAAAATCCTTTAAAACTTTGGCCTTGCTACAAAGTTTTTCAAGTGGGAGGACCAGCTATTGCACCACATAGTAAAATAAAAACAAAAAAACAAAAAAACAAAAAAACAAAAAAAAAACAAAAAAAAAAACCCAGAAGTGCTAGAGGCAGGGAAGAAAGCTCTCAGAGAAATCAGTGCATTTCTCACTTATTAAGACATTTCCTTCATTTTAACTGTAATTTATTCTGTTTCAGCCACATGGTTTCTGTACATTTCCTTTGAAACATCTGTAATTCTTTCTGGCAGAGATCTGAGGCAATACAGAGTAGTTTCATCTGGGAACAGTATTCTAGGAAAGCAAAAATATCCTCAAGCTGTAAAGAAAATAAGATAATGAATTGGCATTGAGGAGCTTGAATAAAAAACAGGAATAGATCAGAGATAAGTGAATTTCCCCACCCCCTGACTTGGGCAACACGGAGGAGGAGGTGGTTGGTGTCAGCCCACCCTGTGCTCCAGCAGGCCTGGGAGAGACATCCTTTCTCCAGCCTCTGAGACTTACCAAGTGCCATTTCTGATGGACTCGTGTTTCAAGGCTGCCTGATTTTTTAACTCAATTGTAATAGGAGCAAGGCATGAACTCTCTCCTCAGTGGAATTCACCCAGGAGAGAGAAACTGCAACCAAGGGGTCAATTATTTGGAGATTAAGAAGGTAAAGCCCTGAAACATGCTTTGCACAGAGCAGGGCCCACCAACTGCTAGAGGATCATTCATTGCCCCAGGAGAGGACTCCAGCACGAACAAAGCACACAAGCTCCCCAGTCACTGACCAGCTCTGGCAGTTCAGCAAGGGTGGAACATGAGCAAGTATCAGGAGCAGACCCATTGTGTCCCATGCAGCATGGAGTGGAATTTCAAACCCCAGCAAGCTGACAGGTCCATGTGGTGCAGTCCCATGCCCTGTAGATGCACTCACTGAGGTCCCAAAGCAGCATGGACACATCAACCTAACATTCTGCCTGGGTGATTAATTAAAGAAATTGAGCTAATTAGGACAGATATAGTGCCCTGTTGATTAGATGGTAGAGACACAGCCCTGACATTTAGATGTGCTAGTGGCATAACATATCACTTGGTTTGTATGTTCCCTGGTAAACCAGAGCCTTTATTCTCTGTAACTGTCAGTGTGGTGCTGCTTGAAGCACTGCCTTCACGAGGACTTCAACACTGCCTTCTGTTTGTATTTTCTTTAATGTTACCCGGTCATCTCCCTGTTTTGTAGGTACAGTTCCTGAAATATTATTAACTTTGTCTCCAGGGATCAATTTCCAGACAGAAAACCAAAAAGCTGTGCAGGAGAACAAAAACAAGAGTGAAAAAAAAATAACAGCCTGTGTTGTGGACCTTTAAGATATGAAAAGCTTTCTCTATGGGGAAATATCTAAACCCACAGATTAGGATTTATGTTCAACGCCTCCATATTCATCTAACTGTGAGGAACATATGGTTTCCTGGCCAGGGACTGTCCCTGAACATACAGATTATTGCATGGATCCACTCCCCAGTGGATCTTACCCTGCAGCTTTCTCTGTTCAGACCTACCCCACAATGCAGCAGCCTGACAGCAGCCTTGCTAGCTGTGAAGATATCCTGAAGATGACAGCACAGCTCCAGCAACAGCAGGTGGACCTGTTCTCCTGGTAGTTCTTTTGCATGGCGTCCATTTGCCACTTCCAAAATATGCCTATGATAGACATATTTTCTCTTCCAAAATAAACTCAAGTGACTGTGAGAATGTTAATAGTTATGGGTCTGACTAGTTGGGAAATCAGACTTCATATCATAGTGTAACCATTTTGAAGATCCTGTTTCAAGGAAAATCAAATCCCAAGGTTCAAGCAAGGCTGAGAATAAAGAGAATATTTTATTATCTGTGAATTCTCATATCAAAGCAATATCAAAAGCATTTCTCTGTCTGCAGAGAAAACAATGGAGAATGTGAAATAGGCAGAAATTCTTATGCTCATTCAATAATACATGTTCTGACTCCCCTTCCCACAGGAAAAAAAAAATACAGCCTTTTAGTCTGTAAGCATGTTCACACACCTACATTTATCAGTCTGTGAATGTCTCTATTTTATTCCATTTCAGTCTGTAAAGAAATGCAAATGGACTGATTAAGCAAAATTGCTTTATTCTACTCTGACCATGGAAAAGGTGATGGAGATGTTTTACTTGAGAGCAGACAAGAGGGGGCACTCATGCGTTTCCTAATGAGGGGTTTTGATTTACACTGTGTTGATGAGAAATGTATCTGAGAGCCCTTGTTGAAAAACGCTGCAGAAAAAAAGCCCCAATGGATTACCATGAGACCATAAAGAAGCAGAATTGTCAGAAATGGAAGGAAGAAAAATGGAAGTGCATGGGTAAAGGTAGAAGACATCCCAATCCCTGTGCCAGGAGGCCTGACTGAAAATCTAAATGGGAGGATGAGACGTTGCAGAAACAGAGGTGGAAGCAAAGACCCTATGGAGGTGAAAGAAAGTCTGAGTCTAAAGTGTAGTCCACAGCAGTGAGGTAAAGCTGGCCTAAGGCCCCTTGGAAGAATTTAAAGTTTCAAAGTAATGAAAAACGGCAGGATAGGAGCTGAAAATAACTGTAGAAGATAAAGCTTTAAGGGCAGCCCTCAGTTTACTAATGAAATGGCTAAACAAGGTCGCTCAGGAAAGTTAAATAAATCAATCAGCTAAAGGTGTGAAGTTAATTTATATAAGTTATAGCATATTAAAACCTCTGAGTGAATAGTTTCATTCAGGGTAAGTAGCCTAAGATTACTACAGCTTAATTTTCTAGATTAGCAGAAACAAAATATGTTTTGATAGCAAAGTAAAACAAGATGGAGGGAGAATAAACATCCAGTTAGTAAATTAGTTCTGCATCTGTAGTCTGTCTTTGTCTTAGAAAAATAAAGTTTATCATCCATTAAAAGTATCATCTAACAACCTTAGCTGCAAAAGTTTGTAAGGAGCAGAACTTGCGTTATGACAACTAAGTACAAACCTCACAGTGTCTGGTGTGCCATTGCAAGTCTCTTTGGCTGCCCACATTTTTCTGCGGGCACCGTGAATGGAACAGAAATATTGTAACCATCCTGCAAACAGGAGAGTGAATTAACTATAAATTAACTTTTACCTAAAACAATTTAACTAAATTACTGAAAGGTCAGGGACACTGAATAGTGATATTATCAGAAACATAACTAATTATTTTGCTAGAAATTACATTCAATTGCTTGGTTAAGTGAAACATCAGTCAATCAAAACCTCTGACTTGCTTAGTAAGCTTCCCTTATCTTTCCTTAGCTCACCATCAGGCTCTCCTCAACTTTTCCTTTTGTACCAGTAAAATGAGTCATGCTTATGTTTGTTATTTTTATCTTCAGTAGGCTTCCCCCATTGGTGTCATCAACATATCAGGCTCTCTGCTATCTGGATGAAGAACTTCTGATGCTCCAAGTAAATAAGTAAAACGAAACCAATGTAGTTGTCAGAGGTCAGTATGTGCTTGTGGGCACTAGTTTGCAAAGTATACCTTCTTCACAAGGAAACTTGAACTGCAAGCAACCTCTGAAAATCAGTAGTTGCCCACTACAACTTTGCAGGTTGTTCGTTAAACCTAAGAGTGGGATTTTTTAAGCAAGCGAGTTTCACTAGTCAGACACCTCACACCAAATCACTACCCGAGAATGGAATTAGATCAGACAACAAAATACTGTACAGCATAAATATTACAGCCATTGTAGGTCATGATTTAATGTATAGGTTAAATTAATGGCTATATATAAACAGATTTGTACATTAAACTAATTCATTGTTGAAACAAAGGCTTATCACAGACTTTCCCCTAGAATATCCTAGTCACCAATATGTTCGTGTCCTCAAGGGTCACATTTTCCTTTTGGAAAGGGGAAAATTTCAGGTTTGCTTTAGGAAATTTCTTACCTATTTTAATAAAATGAGTTTGGAAATATAACTCTAAATTGAGTATTACTCATTTCCGTGACTCGTAGTGGAAACTTCACAGGAATGTGAAAGTGGGAGGAACAACCCAATGAGAAAATTAAAGTACTACAGTAACACAAAGTTGTTTAGGGCATTAACTTTAAAAGAGTTAAACTCCTGTTTGAGGAGAAAGGAGGGCTGAAATTAGATTACTGAAAGCTACAAACAAAAGATGTGACTTAAAGGTTGCAGAACCTCAAGCTCCATTATGCTATCACCCTGTTCAGAGGCAAAGTGTATTTTCTGTGTTATAACACATTCTCTGTCAGACTGATTAGATACTAAGATATTAGTATAACTACATTGATCACTTAAGAAAACCATAAACAGTATATAAAACAAGAATCTTGTGATGGTTCTTCATTGCCTTGTTAGCAAGCTAAGAAAAAAACTCTTCTCTGCTCTTCTAACCCTTGAACACTGGAGCTATGTTCTTGGTGTCAAAAACCCTCTGGTCTGCCCAGAGTCTACCAGCATATGCTTGAGAAGCTACCATAAGTGCAGATGCAGCACTCCCTTGTCCTCCCTTGGAAGATGATGACCCAGCACAGCTGTGCTCTCAACCCTTCTGACAACTTGTCTCTCCTTGTGCCTTGTCGCTCTTCCTGCCACTCAATCCCTTTGCTTCAAGAAGTAAGCGAAGGAGGTTTGCAGAATATTGTGAATGCTCCCAAGCTCAAGTCTCAGGAGGTGATAGCCCTGTAACCAGTAGTCCTTAGACTTAGTTTCAACCACAGCAAAAAGTGCAACCACAACTTCCAAGAAGAGGGAGATCAATACTGTTCAGCAGGGAAATAACACAAAAAGGTGTCTGAAATCCTAAATTCCTATATGACTGTTTGGGAGAGGAGACAAGACTTGCTTTATGCTGAATCCCTGAAAAGTCACATGCAACCAGTTAGGGAAGAATCATGGAAATTTCTGCAAGGTACTGTGAGTAAACTGCTTTCAAGCAGAGCTCGGAATGATTCAGCCCCTTCCAGCATCCAGCTATGGTAACAGTCTCCTCAGAGCTTATCACCATACATTTTTGCACTCTACTGCAAATTAGACACATTTTAAGAAATTAAAACATGGGGAAGAAGAAATAAACAGTTAAGCTTCTGAGATTAAGACAAGAAAAACACCTCCAACAGAGAGAAATTTATGCCTGTATTTGCTCATAAACAACAGAAGGAAATTCATAATGCTGTGTGTAATGCTTTATTGGGAAAGCAGACCAAGAAGGGTGAGGGCAAAATGTTCAATCTCCTTAAGCAGCAGCTGAAACTGGCTCTAAATTAATCAGGATTCTTAGAAACTCTAATAAGAAGGGACTAATGAATAACAGCTGTACCAAATCTCTATAAAAATCTTCAAAAAGAAGGGAATTAAGTGATAATGTTGGTGGAAGGGCATATCATCACAGGATGGTCTCCTGCTGCTACAAAATGCCTGAGCAAAACCAAGTACTTTTCCAATGGGAGATAATTATGATGAGTCTCAGCCCGGTTTTCAGTTCCTGGACTTGATTTCCACTCTATGGTGTGGTGATACAGCACAGGGCAGACTTTAAATTGTGCTCGACTGAGAGTAAGAGCATCCAGATTTATTAAAAGTGATATTCAAAACATCTCTTCTACTGCCACCATAGAGATTTTCAAGAGAAGAAGGATGTGTATCCAAGGTATGGCTTTGTAAAGGGGTTGAATAGAAGGAAAGAATAAAATATATGCTCACAGTTAAGTGTTGAAGATTTCAGTACTGTAGACTCAATAAAGTTAACTTACAGTCCGGTACTGGTGAAGGAGAAAGTATCCCACAGAGAGGCAGGATATAAGTCAATGTCTCTCAGGAAACCGGTTGTCTGCACAAAGAATCATTTGTAGAATAGCAAGAGTTTATACTAACAGATTCTAGCAGTATTTCAGGGAAAAAAAAAAAAACAACAACAACAAAACCAAGTTTGCAAGACTAATGGTGCAACAAAATAATGTGGTACAGAACCAGGAGTTTATGGAAAGAAGGAAAAATTATTTTTGGCATGATTCTCCCCAAAATGTACATTGATTCTTTTTTTTTTTTTTTTTTTTTTTTTTTTTTTTTTTTTTGACAGAAAAGCAGTTGTCTCTCAGTAACTCCCTTTGCTGTGTGTGATGCTGCTTCTAAATATCCCCTAGGACAGATAGATGGGCAGCCTGCCATGGAGCTGCAGTCTCTACACACGTGATTTCTGGCCTCCATGAATTTACAGCAGCTTTTCCCCAAAACTCTGTAGGATCTGAGTAACACTGACAGCCTGCAACAAAATTCCCCTTACCAAAAAATTCTTATAACATCAGCTCTACATATGTAAGAACATGGATCCCAAGGTCTGTGTTTTGCCTATGAAAGGACTTCTAGCAGCAGCACGAAAAGGTTTGTATACCAGACTTTCATTTTCATTTCTTTCCCCTGAAATAAATGGTTTAATTTTTGTCATCTTCGGTTTCTGTGGTTTTAAGATTGTCTTAATGCTCATAGTTAAGATGGAGACTGCAAATGAAGATTGCAGGACTCCCATGTGGAAACACACTTGCATCAGAGTTACTGCTTTTCCTCTAACCCAAGGCATCATGATAGGAAGTGACTGCTTGGTAGGAGGTATTACATATAGATGATTACATATGAACTATAGACACTCATCTAACATTTCTACAGAAGCTCAGTTATTACTCCCTGAGCTAATTTTATGACAAAGGTTGATCACACAATCAGTAAGACTTTTGTTTGCATGGACCACGTGGAAAGGCAAACAAAGGTACAAGCACTACAGAAGGGCCATAAAGCAGGTATTCACCCCCATGGGGAGGCTGCTATCACTGCCTCAGCAGAAGGACTTGGCTTCCTCCACTTCCTGCCTTGTGCAATCCCCAAAACCATCATTTCCCAGCATCGCTCGATGTTGAACCCTGAAAAGAAAAAAGCTTGATAATGCAAATATATTTATTATGCTGAGCCATTTGGAGGGCTTTGTAAGAGCCATAAACATGTTTGTTTTAAATGAGGTAGGATAGGTTTTGTAGTGGGATAGAGTGATGAAAACAGCCCTGATTAACAGCACCTCTCAACTCCTGCTCTGACAGCCCCTTTCTCATAGCACCAATATTACCCACTTATAAAATGGATTTATGCCAACATTTAAAGTACTTCTCCTTCTTTCAGCACACCAGATGGTACTAAAAATTCAAAATATTTTCTCCAACAGCTGTATCTTTGACAACAAAATTAATACAAGCCGAAATACCTCTGTTGTGTGTAGGCCAAAATGGCCAGACTCCTCGGGTTTATGTCTAATGTTACAAGGCATTTTATAGTTAAAAAATAGATCTGATCAACTCAGTATTTCATCAGCCATGTGACTCTGTCTGGATTTTCAAAACCAGATGCAAAATTTTGTGCCTTTATAGTTTAACAGCTGGTCTGATAAGAATGTAAAATACACCTTTCCCTAGAGCTATAATAAATGTGTTAACACTTTCTTACAATCAAGCCTTTCCTACAACTCATCATTTTCTTGCCCCAAGCTCCGTCTTTATGTATTTGATGACATAAATCTTTTAAGCAGGTTTTGACCAGAAGCTAACTTCCCTTACTCTCTGATATCTGACAATAATATGTTTGTGGGGTTGTGTTTTTTTGGTGGGGTTTTGTTGTTTTGGTTTGGTTTTCTTTTCCTTTGGTGTTTAAAGCGGAGTAGGGAGGAGGGGGAATACTTTCAATTCAGACAAAAGAAAACAAAAAAAGAACCCCAAACAATCATTCTTGCAATTTTCATCTCCTCTAACACAAGTATGTACAGTACCCTTTTAAAGTGAGTTCTTTGTTAGGTCATTAGCTAGAACATTGGATACAAGGCTAGAAGTTTTTAGTATTTTAAACAGTGTGATAGCTTTGGAGAACCTTGAAAAGTGAGCAGTAAGGGCAGGGAACACACAAAAACCCTCCTCAAGCCAAGTAATTTTCCCATCAAAAGGGTGTAATATTCAAGCAATGTAATGAGCAAAATTCTGTTATCTGTATATGTTTCTGCATGTATGTGAACATTCTTGATGCTAGCATGTGAATATCTGCTAAAAATTTCAATTAATTAATAGTGCTGTCAAGCAAGAAATGACTCAGCTCTTGTAGAGAAGGAAGATGGTCTGGTGGTTAATGATGCTGGACTCAGCCTAGGGAAGGCCAGTTTCAGGTCCTGCCTCTGTCACAGACTTGTGAGACACTGTGCTACCTTGACAGGGAGATTTACATCCCAAAGTTGTGTTAGACCTGAGGCAAATAGTCAGCCTATCATGGGAACAGACGTGAACACCCCAGCATCTCAGCTCTATCCATCCTTCTCTCAGTCAGACTTCGTCTGTCGCAGGTGAACATCACATTTCCCACTTCTTGCTCTCTGCCAAGCACCAATCTCTGCTTTCTCATTGGCACCCTTGCTTCACAAACGGTTCCTCTCATTCTCTGACTGTGCAATTCCCACCCTTATCTGCAGGATTCCCTTCCCTCTGGGACTCTATTCCTCATTCAGCACAAGTGCATGCTCACACAAGGCATCTGGCATTGAAGTGTTGTGATAGGTCATGCAGGGCATGGAGGTGATGAGCAAATGCTTGTTATTTGTGGATGTTGCACTAGATCTATTTTTAACCATCTTCCTTTGGACAGCTGCAATGCTGTCATGTTAGTTCACTATACTTGAAAATAAACATTTATAAAGCAAAGAATGGAAGGTTTTAGATTTTTTAGAGTACTGTTATAGTTTGTTAATATTTAAAAAATTAGACAAAAATTATTTTGGAATTATATTAATTTAAAAAATTGCAGTCCCTGCTCTCAGCTGCATTAAAGATACAGCACAGACTGAAAGTGGAACAAAGGACTATAAATTAGATGGAGGTGGAGAACCAAGACAGCTCGCATTACTCAGGGCTCCCTGCAAGCACTTTCCAAAGTCTGTATATTGCCCTGTGACCTTCCAGGTACAAGACCAGAAGAGGAAGTCAGGTGATGACTGTGCTGTGTGAAGGTAGAATTGATGATAGTTTTAACCTTGTTTTACTCGATACAAGTGCTCCTATTTAAAATTTTTAAGTAAGTAATTAGTTCCTACATTAAGTGTAACTATTTCTAAATAAAATTGTTAGTGATCCCCTTCAAAACAAATATGCTATCCAAACTGATGATCGGAGTGAGGTCAGGCAAGTGTGTGTGACCTTAGCAGACATGAACAGATGATTGCACTTAGATCACTGTTACAATGTCTAAATTTATCTAGAATGCTTTAAATGCAACAAGGGTGACAGCTTTCTGTCTCTCAAACCCACAATCAGCTCACTTTCAAGATGAAAAATATAGGCTATAGGTGACTTCTATGCCCTGGCGATCACCTGAGCAGGATCGGGGGGAGAATTGGCCCCTCTATCATGCCTTCATGCTCTTTATTATTCTCTCCTTCACATTTGGTTTTAAAGCCTTGCTTTACAATCATAAAATCATCAAGGTTGGAAAAGACCTCTAACGTAATCAAGTCTAACCATCAACCCAACACCTACCATGACCATTAAACCATGTCCTGAAGTGCCATGTCTACACATTATTTTAGCACTTCCAGGGATGGTGACTCCACTACTTACCTAAGCAGCTTGTTCCAATGCCTGACCACTCTTTCAGCAAAGACATTTTTTCTCTAATACCCAATCTAAACCTCCCCTGGCACAACTAGAGGCCATTTCTTCTCGTTCTACCACTAGTTACTTGAAAGAAGACTGAAGACTGATCTGATCTTGGAGGCTAAGAATCACGTTGTTTTGCTTTCTTGCCCCTCCAGAGCCTGTTGACTGACAGCCAAGCAAAAGCTGACCCACTCTAAAGGCAGGGACCCCTTTTTATTTAATAGAAATTTTAAAGCTAAATTTGAGGGAGAAATTGGACACATTGCATTTCTTTTTAAAGCTAAATTTGGGGGAAAAATTGGACACATTGCATTTCTTTTTAAAGCTAAATTTGGGGGAGAAATTGGACACATTGCATCTCTTTTAATTCTTGAGGGAAGGAAATAAACAAACTCTAAGCAGGGTTTTCAGAACACTGTTGTGTTATTTTGCATTTGGCCAGTATTTCCTTACAGTTGTTTATTTCCATTTTCATTTGTGAGAGCCTAGCTCACTCTCACACAAATCCCTATTAATGACTCATATCCATAGTTCACTGGAAGCTAAAGGGATGGTTGCACTCTTGGTTAAGACCCAGATTAGATGCTGATTTGGAGCCAAACTCACTCCTCAGTTTCTGGGCCCTAACTCCATCACCTGCTTTGATAGTGCTTGATGCTCAGGAGCTGAGCATTGACAGAGAACCAGCCTGTCCAGAAGTGCTTCGTATGAGCAGTGTGGACAGCAAGCTGTGCTAGACTTCAGCCAACGATAGCTATGGGGCAGAAACCTCCTCCCAAACCACTTTTCAGTTTTAACTATTTAGTTCCATCACAAAGGCAAAGAGGTTAAAACAGAAAGCTCCACTACTTTAGGCTAATCCATTTATTGTTGCACAACAATGAAGGATAGGTAGAAAAGGTTAAAAGAAACATTTTCAAGTTGTGGATTTTGGTTTTTCTTGCCATTCTTCTTGATAGGACTCCATTTCCCATTGTGTAATCACTTGGATAAAACCAGAGTAAAGCGGGTGATGCATTGGGTCAAGTCTCTGGACTCATTATTTTGTCACATTGTTGAAAGTCAAAGCCTTCATTAAAATTATTTCCTTCTTCAGCGCCAGCTCTGCTAGCCGAAACGAAACGCTGTGCATTTGAGTGATTCCTAGAAGCCCATCTGCACTTCCCCAAGCCTGTCCCTGTAAGGCCTTTTCCCAGCCACAGCACATACATAATCACTATGGCTAACCGATTATTGTGGGAGCGTGTGTGATTCTCAACCTGTCAGATTTTTGTGGTTTGAGATGGTGACATACAGCTCCAAGCAGAACACTTTCAGCTAGAGGATAAAGCACATAAAGGAAAACAGGGTGAGTTTAGTACACCTGTTCTCCATCCATCCACCGAGAACACACTCTTTAAAGACTCAAGACAAATTCACCATAGGCTCCCAGAGGTAAAAGGCAATGAATGAAGTCGCTCCACAGGTTTTTTATGTGTTGCAAGGTTGAAGGAAAGCTGACACCAGGAAAGGTTACACAGTCATCCCAGAAAAGAGCTCAGGAAGTAGTGAACACTACCCATACACTTTTAGTGTATTATTAGCTAAGCTCCACACACTTAATAGCTTGCCCTTCATCAAAAAGATTTATGATGCTTGATAACAGAATGGTGTTGCAGAGAGTCTGTGCTGCAGGAACTCTATCCTTGTGGTGGCATGCAATGACACTGCCAGAATAAATGATCTGGCTCCCTTACTGCAGTGAGTGGTCACAATCTTTCCAAGTAATCTGTTTGCTGAAAGAGAACTTATATGCAAATCAGTGTACACTGTGTCTGATGAGCAGCATGAAGACTCCAAAGCACATCTCCCTGTTCTGTGAGGTGATGATTGAGCTTCACACAGTCATTTACTTTTCTGATTTGTCCTGAGGAACTCATGGTCACCATCATTCCACTACCCTTGATCTCTTAAGGTCTGGCATTATCCTGAGACTTTGTTCTACATTCCTCTGGTGCTTTTGTATCCTTCTAAGTCTAAAATTCATGTTGTTAAAACCATAGAATAACTATATGTACTTTAGATGTATCCACACGACCACAGAAGACACGGAGTTGTAAGCAGCAGACAGCCCCTGTGTCCATCTGTACATTTATGGCTTGCTACTGACTGCTGCTAGTTTTTGTCTTAGTCCTAAATGTGTTATCACTTTTACTGTTCACTCTGTCATACTTTGTACCAATTATCTGGCACTCACTGTCTCCAAAGCCAGGACTGATTGTCAGTAATGGCAGAGCACAAAATCATAGAATCAGAATCATAGAATCACTAACATTGGAAAGACCTTTAAGATCATCGAGTCTAACTGTAATCCAGTTACCATGACCACTAAACTATATCCTGAAGCATCATATCTACACATTTCTTGACCACCTCCAGTGGCTACACCACCTCCCTGGGCAGCTTGTTCCAACACCTTGCCACTCTCAGTAAATGACTTTTTCTAATACCTAAACCTCCCCTGGCACAACTCAGACCCATTTCCTCTCGTCCTGGGAGAAAAGATCAACCCCAGCCTCATTATGACTTCCTTTCAGAGAACAATAAGATCATCCTTTAGCCTTCTCTTCTCCAGACTGAACAACCTGAGCTCCCTCAGGTGCTCCTCGTGTGACATGCCCTCCAAACCCCTCACCAGTCTCATTACTCTTTTGCACACACTCCAGAACCTCAATGTCTTATACTCTGACACCCAGAACTGAACACAGTACTCAAGCTGTGGCTTCTCCAGGGCCAAGTACAGGGGCATGATTTCCCCTACTCCTGCTGGACACACTATTTTTGATACAGGCCAGGATGCCATTGGCCTTGTTGGCCAGCACACTGCTGGCTGATGTTCAGCCAGCCATTCACCAGCACCCCTACATCCTTTTCCACTGGGCTGCTTTCCAGAACTATATTAAAAAACCTCTGTTTGTGGAAAACAACATACAAGCTGGCATGGATATGAGGCATGTGCACAGCCAGTTAAGAGTTACTCAGGAGTGACAGGTTGTTTCAAAAATACTGAAGTGAGGTATTTGCAACACTGGTCATTTGTACAGGGTGAAAGACAAGAATATTTTCCTGGCAACTGGCTGAAATAAATGTAGCAGCATCAGTGTTCACATACCAGTGTCCTCCTCAGATGGGGAACCTGCCTAGGAAAGGTGCTTTTGAGACACAACACATCTAAGTCAGAGCAGTGGTTTATCTTGGATGACTTCTTGCTTTCCCCTGTAGCAGGTTAAGTCACTGTGACAGAGGTTCATGCTCTCCTGCACATTTGTTCCACATTCTGTTTGTTTCTTGTGCTAAAGCACTGCAGTCCATTCTTGTTTTAATCACTGTTTTCAAATGTTTAGCCTGGGATCTCCTTTTTCATGGTAATCCCTGAAAAAATCCCTGAGCCTTGTGCCTCAAAAATCACAGTACAATCTTTGAAGTCACCTTTAATTCCCCACAGTGACCTTGAGGTGTCCTTAGCCTTGTGATTACACAAGTGATGGATGTTGCAGGTCAGTCTGTGTGAGGATTTGGGAATCAAAGTCTATTCTTATCTCTGTCACTTTGCTTAGTAGGTCACCTTGGAGGACTCCGTTCCCTGTTCTTTACTTCAGTTTGCTCACGTGTAAGAAGAGATATTTAATATTTCTTGATAAAAAGCAATTAGCTAAGCCATGATACAATTTTCCCTTCCTAGTTACCTGTCAGACTGCTGTCTTCTGAGAGAATGCTCAATCTATCTGCTCTCATGGTTGCAGATACAATGACGCACTTTTTTTTTTTCAAATTTTTTTTTTTTTAGCCTCTGCCTTATATTTTTTGGGCACAATATTTGTGTCTCTTACTCCTCATAGAAAATGAGTCATAATACTCTGTCCATCCTAACTTCCACCACAACACCCTTGGTAGTCAAATACACTCTTTGCAAAAAAAAAAATACAATAAAAAAAACACATCACAGGGTTTTTTTAATAGTTTAGTTTCTAATATGTGATTGGTTTTTGAAGCAATATGATATCCGAAGCAATATGATAGCTAAAGCAATTTGAAGTGAGTGATGGCATCCAGGCTCTGCCAAGGACTCTGGCACAATTCTACTTGATTGTAGACTGCACATAGGAAAAAGAGATCTCAAAAGAGCCATGGCTAGGATTCTGCATCTTTCTGGAGCAGAATTTCTGGAGGAGATTCTGTACATTTGGAAAAGCTCCCAAATGTTTGCCAGGGCAACACACATGATACCTCTACACTCCAGAGCTAGAATTGTGCTGGTGGTGAGGACATGTTCAGAATAACCATACAGGGCTTATTTAAGAAGCCCAGTGTGTCTGGAACACTCCAACATCATGTTTTATGTGCTGCAAGTCAGTTTGCCGTGTGTGATGGCCATATGTCTGCAGTTTCTGGAAATCCAACAACTTTATGAACGTTATTTTTCTTTCTCTCCCTTTTTGTTCTTTTTTTTTTTTTCATGGCCAGAAACCTTCAATAGGCCAAAAATCTTTGGGTAGAGAAGGACATGGGAAAATCCAGAGATGCTTTGGTGGAAAACCAACAGTAAGTCCAGCAATCCTCATCTCCCTTTACCTACTCCCTCATCCCTGACTTTCATATGATTTTTTTTTCCCCAAGAAACATAGACGGTCTCCAGCTGCTGTATCCCTGAAGTCTCCTTCCCTCCAGACAGTAATCTGTTGTTTTGGCTAAGGATGCAGAGCAGAAAAGCCTTCTCTGTGAAGGCTTTGTTTTTCCTTTTTGTGCAAAGCCACCTCTCTCTTCAAACCACTGCTCTATCACCTCTGCCCCTTCGTTCTCCTGCTTAGGGATTTTCCACTCCTCACCTTCCTGCTGATAAAGTTAATCAAACTAACTTTCTCACTCAGTGACCTCCCTTATCACAGTCACTGTTTGGCCAGAACCCAATGGATATGGTTTATAAGCACTGCTATTTGTTCTGCAGCTTTTTCTGGCCAGGGTCAGTGATATGTCTCAGGTTCTGTGTCAGCTCCGGGCTGATTCACAATACCTTGAACCATTTGATGAAATAACTGGAATTCATAAATTCAAATTATTTAATCATCAGGAAAATATTCAGGATCTTTTTGTTTTGCTTTGAAATTCTCTGTCTTTATCCAGTGCTTAACTGTCCATGTCCAAGTGATGACCATATCTTGGTTCAGCTTCTGTGTCAATGACTGTAAAATGAAGAAAAAATCATTTGTTCTGATTTATCCTTTCCTGCGTTTCTGTGTAGATGTTTTGAAAGTAAAGAGTGAGAATGCATCAAAGAATCACCTGGAAATAGTCTCTGGCACCTCTGGCAGATATCTACACCCATAGGGCTCCTTGGCAGTTAGTGGTAGAGCCCACGGCTCTGCATCCCTCTGTGGCTGGGGGCAGCTGAGACAGTTGGCGCAGATCAGGTGCTTAATCCCAGCTGGGCTCAAATTAAGGCTGGAAGGTCCTATGCTGTAAATCAGAAAGATTTCAGAAAGATTTAGTCACTCTCCCTGTTGCTGCTACTCCTCCAACACCACTTACACTAGTAACACTAAGGAAAGTGTGTAAGAAGGCCAGCAATAGCATCTGAGCAATTTGTCAGCTAATCAGGGAGTTCCACAAGTGGGTAGGTGGATCTTGATACTCAGGATCACTATTCATCCCTGCCTCTTGATTTCATGCCACTGAGTTTGATTCTCCCTGTGACTGTCTGCTCCCCACAACTTGGCAGTCAGTATTAGAAACCTCTTAGCGCGTCCTCACAGTTCAGTGGTAGGAAAATCCTCAAGTACCCAAGGCTGAACGAAGTATAATGCACTCCCAAAACTGCAGAGTGAC
Source organism: Indicator indicator (assembly GCF_027791375.1). Lineage (NCBI taxonomy): Eukaryota > Metazoa > Chordata > Aves > Piciformes > Indicatoridae > Indicator > Indicator indicator. The sequence goes on along the minus strand of NC_072012.1, from coordinate 38,851,473 downwards.
CTCACAACATTTCACAGATTGTCCCACTGGGGCAAAAAAGTAAACCAGGTTTTGTTCTGCTGCACTAGATAAAAAAATAAAAAAAATAAAAAAATAAAGCCTGCTAGATTTGGAAAAGAGGTGCAAAGAATGAAAGGTCAGATCCTGCTTTGACTTCATATACCCCATCCCCATGCCTGCCCTTGGCTACTCCTCTGTGCTTCCCTTGCACAAGCTATGGACCTTACTGAGGTTTTTAGTGAGTGGATTTGACTCGCTGAAACAGGAAAAAAAGCTATTCCCAGAAGGAGGAAAGGGAGGCAAACTGTTGTCTCAGATTTCAGCGTGGTCATCTAGCTCAGCAGGATGTCTGGTGGGTACCATGGCTGAGAAAAAGAGTGGGAAGGAGCATGGTGGTGGGCACAGGATAGAGGTCAGTGAAACCTGCCCTTCCCCCATGAGGCACATGCAGCCATGCTCCCAAACAGCCTAATCCCTCTGAGGTCAAGATCCTATACTTAGGACAAAGCCCTGTGAACCCATCCTCTATCTGGGAATTTGACCCAGTGTAAATGCCACACAGGGGATTTCCTGTAGCCCAGACTTGATAAATAGGCTAATTAGCCTATCAATTTATGATCTTCTTGCTAGTGAAAAGCTGCTTGATACAATGTTAGCTTTTGATATGCAAAAATGCTTTTGAAAGTCTACCTCACCCTGGGTGGCCCAGAAAGTGTTATCATTTCACTGTCAATAGATAATTCATTCATAATACACATATGCATCCCTGCTTGACAAATGCTGGTGGAAAATGTTGAATAATCTCTGAGGCTATGGATTCATATTGAACTTTTTTTTTCTTGGTGACAGTGCTGGAGTGATGTTTTTCAGACTCATTCCAACCCAAAAGCATCAGATCACATCGCTGGCCTCCTTGTGGACTCACAAACATTTTATTCAGCCTGATGATGGTGCATGAGGAATGGGACAGGAACAGGGACAGAGGCAAGGTCTGGGGCAGGGATGGGGAAGGAATACTCTCTTCACACTAGCACTAGTATTGGGGAAAGCATAACATGAAACTAAAGCTTCAGTTTAAACACACAAGGCTGATGACTAAACTTTCTATCACATATAACCACAGAATGCCTAATGGACAGGAATTCTGGTGGTAGAAAAATACAACTTTTCTGCAATTTTGCATTGGTGCTAAATACAATCACTAGCAAGATGAACTGGAAGATTCTCAATTCTCAGTTATGGAAGATGCCAGCACATCAACACAAAGAGGGAAGGCTGCCTACACCAAGTCACGGTGTGGTGGTGTTTGAAAGGCCCTGGTTTTTCCATAAATAGAATTTTCCTAGTATGATAATGAGGATGACAATTTTTCAGATTTTAAATAATGCTTAAACTATCTCTTCAGAATTTAATTCAGAGTTTTTGGCTATTCTGATTTAATAGAATCTGATTTTCTGCAAAGCCAAAAAAAATTTCCCACTCATTTCCTTCGGACTGATTTGCTCAAGGGCCATATTTGTTTCTTTTTCAACTATGATCCTGTTAAAATGCCAGCATTTTCTAGGTTTTACAAACCTGCTTTGGACAGCACAGCATTCTTAAATTAGCTTTAGCTAGCTATATATCTTTCACATTATTACACCAACAATCTAGACTGCTGGGCCCCATTCCACCTCCCTTAATATACTTGGGAAAAGTGGTATTAGCAATTCCCCAAATCACTGTTTTCCAGGCAGTTGGTTCACCTCCTTCCTTGTTCAAAGAGTAGTTACACCCTTGTCTTTAACAAATACATTTCTATTTCAAACTGGTTTGCTGAGCATCTTGTAAAGTTGATGTCAGCAGTTAACTTTGCCCTTCTGGACAGGAATCAGAAGAGTCTTGTCACTCTCAACAGTGTGTGGTTGTGGGTGCAGAATCCAAACTCCCCTTAGTTGGTCAGCACCACACACACTGATGCCCACATTAAGAAAAGGGAGGCATTGCTCAGGAGTGCTGTTCTACAGGGTTAGAGGAAAAGGAAATAATGCCTTGTGGGAACAGCTGCCCACTATCTATTCCACTATAGCATCTATGACCTATGACAAGCAGCTGGGGTTGTTCGGTCTTGAGAAGACGAGGCTGAGGAGAGACCTCCTCACTCTCTATTGCTACATGAAGGAGCACAGAGGGAGCCAGCCTCTTCTCCTTAGTGTCAAGTGACAGGACTAGAGGAAATGGTTTCAACCTGCACCAGAAGAGGTTCAGGCTGGATACTAGGAAATATTTCTTCACAGAGAGGGTTACCAAACATTGGTCTGCCCAAAGCAGTGGTGGAGTTTAACATCTGGAGGTATTTAAGCAAAGTGTGGACCTGGAGCTTAGGGACATGGTTTAGCATTGACCCTTCAGTGATGGGTCAAGTGTTGGACTGGACAATCTTCGAGGCTCTCCCAGATGGATGTTTTCTGTGACTCTGTGATCTGTGCCACCTTATCTGCCCTTGCTTTACAGACGTGAACCAGGGAGCAAACACAGCCATGAAACATTGCCTTCAAATACCCCCCCACAAATATTCCCCCTGTACTACACAATCCCCTGTATTTGGTATTGGTGAGGCCACATCTCTAATATTGTATTCAGTTTTGAATGCTGCACATAGGTGATGGAGTGTGTCCAAAGAAGGGCAACAAAGCCAGTGAAGTGTCTAGAGAATGAGCCCTATGAGAAGCAGCTGAGGGAGCTGAGGTTTAGTCTGGAGAAAAGAAGGCTGAAGTGAGACCTTATTGCTCTCTACAACTACCCAAAGGAGGCTGTAGCCATAGCAAGGTGGGATTTGATCTCTTCTCCTGAGCAACGAGCAATAGGACAAGAGGAAACAGCCTCAAGTTGTACCATGGGAGGTTTAGATTGTCAAACATTGGAACATGCTGCCTAGGCAAGTGGTTGATTCACCAGCTTTGGAGGTGTTTAAAAGTGTAGATGTGGCACTTAGTGGCATGGTTTAGTGGTGCTAGATTAAGGGTTGAACTCACTGATCTTAAAGGTCTTTTTTCAGCATAAAGTATTCTGTGATTCTATCCTGTGATTCTGCCTCCAGGAACATAAAAAATGACATGTTCCCTATGACCCCAAGGTAGCAGAGGTGTCAAATGCTTTTCGCCCCAGGTCAGCTTCAATGCTAACTGGGATCAGTGTCTGGTCATGGAAGGAAGCAGTAGTTCATATATCTGTTTGCTATCTGGGAGATGCAAGTAGATACAGACTTCTAAACTGTGCACTTGGACATGCCACCTGGAGACATAAGGTGATTTCCAAGTTATGGAAACCACTGGGTCCAAAAGGCTGGTATGAGAGTTGGCAGGATGTGTGAAGTAGCATGAATCAAATGTTGTGGGCCACTGCTAAAACATGTAGTAAAGTGCTGACAGGGAACTTTGAAGGGGTAGAGAAGCTTCTTTCAGATCAGTGGTAGACCTCTTATGTTTCTACTAAGCCCTGCTTAGTGAGTACCTCCTGAACTCATCCTTATCTGATGAGTTCAGGAGGTACTGATCTAAAAATCTCCTGCACCTCAAACCTTTGCTCAGGTCAAAATGAAGGTGTGGGACCTGATATTTTTCTGGTGGTGGATAAGTCTCATTGCCAGAGTAGTGTTGCTTCCAAAGTGTCTATCACAGCTACCAGCTTCATGAACTCCCTCAGAATTAAGGGCTTTCCAGGTGACAGGTGGAGACATATCCAATAACGAAGGAGAGGAAAAGGCAGACATCTAAGCTGGTGGAAGAAAGAAAGGAAAAAAAAGGTTTATTATATACTCATGCAAAACAGGCATTTTAAATGGCTGGAGACACTTCTGCATCCCTGTCTGGATGGTGGCCAGTTGGGACACAAAGCTGGTGCCAGTCAAGACATGAGTGAATTGCAGTATTTCTTATTCCTCCCTGGATGGCTACTTCTGAGGACAGGAAGGCAGGCCTTCCTTTTGTGATGTGAGAGAGAAACTGGTCTAAATCAAGTGTTTCCATTTCTACCCACTAATCTTCAGCTCTGAACCTTCAATGTGAAAGGTTCAATAAAGCAGAACCCAGAGAAGACCTAAGAAAAGGAAAAGTAGCACTTCAAAAGCAATTCAGAGAGGGAGTTACTTCAAAAGGGAACCCTGAAGTAAGAAGCACTTCAAAGGCGAAGTTTCCCTAGGGAGCTTGTTGCAAATTATCTTAAATTAGGTCCTACCATCAGACAGATGTAATTAGTTTTATTCCTATTGCTGCTGTCATGAAATCTTGTTCATTCAAAAGCACCTTGAACGTTTTGTGTGGTGGAAGAGTGTTTGCTGGAGTGTTCACAGGACTTCAGTGTTGTTTTCTTCCTACAGCTGTATACAAACAGACTGCAAGAAGTTATCTGCTCACCAAACCTTGCCAAAGCTCAGAAAGGTCTCTCAGACCAGGTCTGGCCAATAATATACAAACTGGGTTCATTTGCTTCCTGTCTTTTCACAGCTGACTTAGGCACTGTAAATTAATTTTGTTTCTGCAGCAAAAGCCAGTGTAATATTGCTGCCTCTCATCTGTTTCCAGGCCCTTTGTGCAGTCTCATTTGAGCCTCTAAAACGACATGTCCTTTTTCCAGCAGCTGCTTTGGCCTCTAAGGGGTAGGCCAATCTAATCTCCATGAGATTCATGTACTGTCAATTAATTTCACTATTATCACAGTGTAATTAAAACTATGACAATGTGGTCTGATCCTCCTATTTTCCATCTTTATATCTTTCTTGTAATTTCATTCCTTCTCATCACATTGCTCCCTTCATCTTCCATATATAACTTTCCATGTGCTTGTTCTCACGACAAGGGAATGAACTCTCCCCAGCCCTGGCTGCACCCTTCCTTGGCCAGCATCTACGTCAGCTGCCTGGCCCTGTCACTAGCAGTAATGTTAATTTTAAAACTTCTGTTTTCTCTTAGAAGTTCAAACTCTATGCTTTCTGAAGAAACTAAGAGAATGAAGAAGGTTATGCTCTCAATGTATTTCAAGCATGAACAACAACTTACTAAAAAATAACTGAGGGATATCAGGATTGTTAATTTCAAAGTGCCTGCAGACTGACTTCAAGAAACCTCCCACAGTTCTCAGCACTCTGCTTCCTCAATCCCCTCCCAAACTCCTAGAGATGAGTTAATGTCTCATTCTCTTGAGAACCAATTAGCACCTTTGGATTAATTAAAATGACTGTCTTTTGAAACTTTGCCCATGTCTATTCAATAACTACTAAGGTTGTACTTAAATGGATACATGAAAAAAGGAGTGAATGCATATTACAAAGGTGTTAGATAAAGTGCACATCACTTGAAAGCTCTCTCACAGACACTTAGAAAAACTGTCTCACCGGTTTTTTCTCTTTCCTGTCAGACTGTCTCTCTTACTCATTGTTCATCTTTTCCAATAACCCAGCTTTAAAAAGCTTGTTTGAATCTCCCTGAATAGCATCTACATTCTTACCCTAACTCAGGCAAAGGTGTTTCCTTACTCCCTAACTTGTGTTTCTTGCCCTTCAAGGTCAGGGAAGGTTGTTTGTGCATTGGAAAAGGAAGAAGGGATAAAAATGCCAGAGTGTCAGGTTTAGGTTCTTCATTAAAAAGCAACATTTAATGCCTCCAGTTAGAAGTTTTAGTGACATTTTTCTCCATTCAACAAATATACTCTTACAGTATATTTTCAGTGCCTAATTCAAATAGGTCATGTTAAACAACCTTATTTCAGCAAATCATCCCATGGATTAGTAACAAGATTAGTCTTGTCTTTGAAAACAATGAAAATATTAAGGTAGTTTTTACATGTGAAAAAAGATATCTTTCCCTAGACCTCTCAGCTTGCACTGCTAGACATACAGAGAAATGTTACTGTGTCCTTATGCTGGGGACCCCAGAGCTGAATGCAGTACTCCAGATGAGGAATCAGTAGAGAGGACTACAGAGGAAGAACCATTTCCCTTGACCATATTAGAGGCTGTTAAAGGGTGTTCTGCACACTCTGAACATCTCTATTTAAGATGCTTAACATTAACACTGTTGTGCTTGAGACTGGTTTTGAAACTTGTCTCTTAGCAACATCAGAGTTATTTACAGTAAACTACATCTGAACTGAGATGAAAGAAGTTCACCTGACTTCAGAAAGTAAAATACACACAACTTGTGTTTACAAGACAAACCATTACAGCTGAATGTAGCAGTTGATGATAGCAGCTTAGGGAACATCCATATGTGTTATTGGCATTTTGTAAGGTGATGAAGGAGAACTTAGTTTCTGATATTTGAGCTGTTTTTACTGTGGTATTGAAAAAACAAACCCAAAACAAAAGTCAAAACAAACCCCCCAACAACAACAAAAAAACCCAAACAAAACCCACCAATAAAACTAAACTTGGAACTTATAACAGTTGATTTATGTGGAAAAAAAAAAATCAAACCATACTCTTTATTAAAATGAAGTGCAAGCTCTAAAACAATTTCAAAATAATTCTGTGTTTCAGTAGCTATTTAGAATGTTGTAGAGCAGTTTGACAAAGCAGTGGAGCCCGAGGCTGATATTCTGAGCAGGAAAGAAAGTAAAATAATGTTGTTCTTGTTTTAAACAAGATGAGAAAGAAGCTCATAAAGACCAGTTGCTCTAACTCTCTTCATTATTTTATCACATCCCAAAGACAGAGGGAGAAAAAAAAAAACCCAGAAGAAAAGAGATACAGTTGTCTTAGGAGCAGATGACCCGTGTGTGACAACAAGTATTACAGCACTCTGGAAATTTTGCTGCTCCACTACATATGGGGTAAACTTTGCTGCTGACTGTTCACTTTTGTAAGACAGGATCAACGGTACTTTGGGTGGTTAGAGAAAGGGAAGAATTCATGCTGCAGACACCACCTTAAGGTAATTGGGAAAATCAAATTGTATCAGCATCACTAGTTCAAAAAAACAAGCTTAGGCTCTTCTTTAGAGCATTGCAGCTAAAAATCTTTGGTATTCAAAAATTAGATGTTCCTGCTGAAAAAGAATGAACAAAATTGTGTTTTGGGCAAGTTCCCTGAGAAGACTTCAGCCTTGCTATTTGACACATGGCAGTGGCTTGCAAACAGCTCAGACAGAAAAGATCTGCTCTCACACTGTCTCCTGTTGGAAAAATCTAGATTTCCATCCTTTCCTTAACAGAACTCAAGCTCAGGTCTACCTTTTCCCTCAATCTTCCCCTCTGCCCTTCTTTGCCATCTCCTAACTACTGGGCTGTAGCTGTGCAGGTTATAGTCCCTCTTTCACTTTGCATGGATTAATTATACATTCATTATAACTATCTTGAGTCAAAGTTTGTAGGAATCTCTAGCTGGGAGGTTAGCTCTTATCTGAGATGCAAGAGACATAGAGACTAATGATTGTTCCAATTAGTGTTTATGGTTTCATTACAAAGGGATAAATCTTTCTGTCTCTTCCTGCCCTTTAAATGCAAGGTATTATGTAGCATAGAAGGGGATCAGTCGTCAATCCTGGATGACCATTTCAGAGGGTGCTGAGTTGCCAAGGATATGGAGGATGAGTATGATATACCTCAAATAGGCATCAGGATAAAGTGGCCACCTACCTGGATTTCAGTGCTGGAGCATCTTCAGACAAATTTTTTTTGTATGCAGAAGCAGGAAGTTCAGACTTTTTGGGCTTTGCTGGTAAAACTCAGACACTTACACACTTTGATGGCACCAAAGAAGAAATTAGAAGCCAACAGGGCACCTGGAGAAAGCCTATTTTAGATTTAGAACTGCCTACATAACTTGCTGGATGGCATGTTACCATTAGACAGTATTTCCAAGAGATTTCTCCCAGCACAGCCCATCTCTTAGAATGTAGAGACAGTATCAGCCTTTCTTTTCAAAATATTTGAGAATGTTTTCTAATCTTCAGAAATTAAAGCAGCAAATGTTTCCTATTCTCCACATAAGTCAAAGACTGCCATCTTTATTTTCATGCCTTTCCTCAGCATTCAGCTGTCAATGTTGTTAATTATTTTGTCAGAGGCATCTGCAATTTGAGGACTGTTACTTAAATATTTTCAGCTGTTTGCAACCCATGGCAGCACATTTTGGTGAGTGATGTGAAACAGAAATAGGATGGAGCAGCAGGACACAAAGGTGGTCAAGTCTGGCAAAGAACTCAAACAATGTGTGGTGGTTTGGCCCTGGCTGGGGACCAGATGCCCAGCAAAGCTGCTTTTTGTAGGTAGACAGGGGAGAGGGAAGATAAAACAAAAATGCAGGAGTGAAGATAGAAGCAATTTAATAAAATGCAAAGGAAAAGCAAAGGCTGCATGTGGAAACAAGAGCAGAGAAAGACATTATTCTCTTCTCCCCCTCAGCAGACGATGTTCGGTCACTCCTGAGAAGCAGGGCCTCAATACACCTCGGGGCTGCTCTGGAGAACAGACACCATCAACATGTGTCCTCACACTCCCTTCTTTCTCTTAGCTTTTATATCTAAGCTGGTCTCATATGGTATGGAATACCACTTTGGTCATTTTGGGCCCGCTGGTCCGACTGTGTCCCCTCCCAAAATTTTGTCCACCCCTCAGCTTACTGTTGGCAAGGAAATGCTGGAAAAGTACAGCCTGAGTGCTTGGCTCAGCAGTGGCCCAAACACTGGAGTGCTATCAACACCCAGCTATGGCACTGCAAAACACAGCACTAGAAAGATGCTCTGAGGAGAATTAATTCCAGCTCAGCCAAACCCAGGACACAAGGCTATGAAGAAATGAGTTTAATTCCAACCAATCAGAGACTACGATGACTACAAAAGCACAAGAATGAATGTACACTTTTGAAATAACTGGGACAACTTCACTCACCTTTGATGTACACAAGTATCCAAAATCTAAGGGCAATTTTCAAGTTTACTCCTTATATACAGTTTGTTGTACTTATGTAATCATGCAGTGTTGCATTGACATATCTGTTGAACACAAACCAGTCTGAGGGGTTTGTCAATCCCAGTTGTTACACAGGTGCTTAGGAGGGAACACAAAAGGTGTGCAGCTGATGCTGGTGAAAAGGCACAGGGATATGCTTCCACCAGCTACTAGATACTCTTCTTATAATGGGGCCACCTGAAAAGGGCATTGGAAAAAGATTGCCTTAGGCTGGAGAGTGTTGAAGGAACACTATCCTAATGAGACCAGCACATTCTGTATGTTTTCCAGGACTGTCAGGAAAGACCTAGCAGGTGTAGCATCTCCATAATTTAGAGATGCTTTAGGGTTAAGAGGACTCCTAGACACAATGCCTTCTGGGCCTCCCACCTGGGTGAGAGTGTATCTATTATGCTGAAGCAGGCACATAAAACACAGGCTGACAAATAGATTAATGGTGATTACCAAGTCTGGACTCCAATGTACCTTCAAATATACAGCTTTCGTGTAGGATGTCATTGTCTTCAACATCTGCCAGAGGGGAACACACAGTAAATTTCTCACATGCAGAAGAGAAAAAGTGTTAGAATATGTTCGACAAATAAACAAACCAAAGAAAACTTGTTCCACCTCAGTTGGAGAGCAACGATTGTCTGAATTTCCACTGTCAGTACTTGAGCAGATTTATTGCCTCTTATCAACAGCTAGTTAAAAAACCTGCCAAGACAGCAAGAAAACAGGGAGGGAAATCATTTAGATCATAGTTTGCTGTTGATGCCCACCAGCCAACCTGTTTTGCTTGGAAATCATGCCACAACTGTCAATAGAGATGAGATGTGCTACTTCATGCAGCTGTAACTGTGGCAGGTGTGAAGGTCAGCTCCTTGCAAAAGATTTCAAAAGAGATTTTGGGGGCATCTGGAAATATGTAGCTATTTATGTATCGTGACTGAGACGTCTTCAATGAATTGATTAGCCAGAAAGATTACAAAAAATCATTCCTTTCTGGTCTATGACTTACAAACTAAGCAAGTCTCTCTGAGCTTACCAAATGTTTTGATGAAGATTACATTATTATATTGTTGCCTGGAATGATGGCTGAACCAGCAAAGTAATGTAATGCTTACAAATCCTTGGGTTTAGTTCATCTCATTCTGTTTTCATATGCTGAATTCAGCTCAGATCTATCACCTACTTAGAATTTGGATATTCAGAACAATGAAGGTCCCATTTTGAGTAATCAGTTATTAAGAACATGAGTTTGTTATATACCTGTCATGATGATTTTGGCTGGGATAGAGTTAATTTTCCTCCTATCCGTATATCAGATTTGCATAATGCTCTTTCATTTCAGTTATAGCATTACCTATCAAAGACCTGCACAGAGCAAAAGTCAGATGAATGAAGGCATTTGATTTTGAAACAGATTTGCTACAGTTTCTTTCATTTATAAGAGAAAGACCAGTCCAAAAAAACAACTGAACTTGGAAAAAGAACATACCTGCATATTGTGTAGTTTCTTCCCTGATCATATGGGCAGAATGAATACAATTGTTCATTTTTCCCCTTAGTGAAGTTTAGCATACAGAATATGTAAGCTATTGTGTCTTTATAAATACAAATTCTAAGTTTTATGATGCAGGTGAAGATGAACCTGAATATGGATGTGTTTTTGAAACTAAATGAAGGAAATGTTATCCCTACAGAGAATGAAAAGCTTATCTGCATTATCTCCCAATTTAATGGAGGCTTTAGTATTTTCTTCCAATTCCCACTTACATCAGATCATATGGGTAAAATGCACAAATAAGTTAGATCTCAATGTTAGAGTGACAATGCACAGATGGTTTAAAATTCTATGCTAAATTCACAGTCTGTATTTTTTCTTATAAATGTTATTTATTGCAAAAGGTCCCTAGATTTACACTGAGGTGTAATGTTCTGACAGTAATTGCTTTAACAGCTCTCCAACAAAAAAACCCAGGGACTCACTTTATCTCTGGTTTGTATTTTATTAACTCTGTAAAGCTATGTCACTCCTGTCCATCACATATGTTTAAGACCAATTGCACAGCCTGCAACAATTACTTCATACATCATGGCTACCTTTTGTCTGAAAAATAAAAGGAAAACTTCAACAACCCAGAAACTGCATTTTTCTTCACACATGCTTGTTCTCCCCAAAGAATTTTAAATAAGTGTTTTTGAAAAAGATGTATTGTCTATAATCTGTTCATTATTTATCAGCTAGTGGAATCTAAACACGAATCACTGAAGTGAAGTCGTTTCTGTTTTCACAGATCCCACTGTGTCACACGGCAAAGCACCTAAAAACAAGCTGGGCCAAGTGCTTTTTTTCATAGAATCATAGAATTATAATCATAGAATGGTCCAGGCTGGAAGGGACTTTCAAAGTTCATTTAGTCTGACCTCCCTGCAGAGACATACTCAAGTAGATCAGGCTACCCAGGGTGTTGTCGAGCCTCACCTTGAGTATCTCCAGGGATGGGGCCCCAACCACCTCCCTGGGCAACCTGTTCCAGTGTTCCACCACCCTCATCGTAAAGAACTTTTTCCTGACATCCAATCTCAATCTGCCCTTCTCTAATTTGAAGCCATTGCCTCTTGTCCTGTCACTGCAGGCCTTTGTAAAAGTCTCTCTCCATCCCTCTTGTAGGCCCCCTTCAGACACTGGAAGACTGCTATTAGGTCTCCCAGGAGCCTCCTCTTCTCCAGACTGAACAACCCCAGCTCCCTCAGCCTGTTCCCATAGCAGAGGTGCTCCAACCCCCTGATCATTTTCATGGCTCTCCTCCAGACCTACTCCATCAGGTCCATGTTCTTCCTATATTGAGGGCTCCAGACCTGGATGCTCCAGACCTGCTCCAGACCTACTACAGGTGAGGTCTCACCAGAGCAGAGTAAAGTGGTAGAATCACCTCTCTGGATCTGCTTGCAATGCATCTTTTGATAAAGTTTAGGATGTGATTTGGCTTCTGGGCTGCAAGTGCACACTACCTGCTCATGTCCAGCTTCTCATCCATCAGTACCCCCAAGTCCTTTTCCATTGCTGCTTTCTAACACCTCATCCCCCGGTCTGTATTGATAGCGAGGATTGTTCTGGCCCACGTCTTGTTCCCCACAGGCTTTTGTCAGCTTGCAGGGAGATGACAAGAAGGAATTAATTGGTGATTAATCCTTATATCAGAATTAGAAAGCTGCTTTCTGTGGTCCTGGAGTACACAAAGTTCCTCTGGGTGAGCATGGCAGTAAGCACGTTCGTCTGGGCGGTACCCAAGGTCTGTTTTATGACAAGTGTGCTAATGTCCTGGCTGCCTTCCTCACATGAAGCTGCTGCCCAGCTGCTCCAGTAATTATCTTGTTACTCACCTGACAGAGTTACAGTGTGACGAGTCTGTAGGGAAGGCTCCTAGGAGGAACGCTGACTTTAATGATTTGGAGACCTATGCACATCTTGGCTAAGAAAGTCTCAGTTGAAAACAGCATATTTATTGCATTGGAAGACTTTCTTCATTACTTGAAAATAACTCACAAACTGGAGGCTTGTTGCCTGACATTAGAAGCAGCATTTCCACATAACACATTTGTAAGAACTCACAGTCAGTTCCACTAATTAGCTATTTTGTAATTGCTTTGCATAAAGTAATTTTACCCTCTTGAAATGTGTGAGCATCTTTAGCAAATTGTCTCAAAGTGCCATGTAATTACTCTATTTGTGATGGAGTTAAAGTAAAAAAATAAAAAAGTACTGCTTGCTGCTTTGCTCCCAAATCATCAAGAAACTTATTTTGTCACTGTTAGATACATAAAAAGCTGCACAAAGACCACCAGGTTTGGGAGCATGGCATCTGTAAGTGTGAAACGTGACAAGGTCCAAAAATAGCTCAAACAAAAGCTCAGCCTTATCAGAAGAAGTGCTGAGCAGACAGGGACTGAGAGACTTGGGAGAACATAAATCTAAATAGTCTGAGAATGGGAGAAAGCAAACATTAAACCTATCTTGCAGACAGGGAGCAAAGGAGCAGAGCAATTAAGGTCCTGATTCAGGAAAATACTTAAGAACATACATGAATCCCACTGAAGTTCATTTCATGGGGAAAGACCTTAACAAAATGAGTCCTGGGAAATTGTCTGAAGGCACTCATAAGCTTATGAGTGATCCAGTGGTGGTGTCTGGTCTCCAAAGTCCAGTTTTGGTAACTTCAGCAGTGTCCCTGCATCATCCTACTGGGGACTCCCCCACTGGCTGTGTTTCTGACCAGAGAGCACAAGAGGAAGTGCTGGACACATGTACGCAGGGCATGGTTAAAAATGGCTGATCAGAGAACATCAGCCTGGTTTTGCTTGCTCTGATTTACCTATTTTACTATTTTCCTTACTCTCTTCTCTGTCACCCCTTTTAAGCTTGCAATTTTAGCAGCTGAGACAAAAGTAAAGGTAGTGGTGATCAGTGAAACTCACTTTCCCAAGACATTCCTGCCCAGGAGTCCTGATCCAGGGGAGATGGTGTAGTCCTGGCACTCATGGTGTCGTTGTCTGCTGTGCCCCACTGCTGCTGTTTTACTGTGACCTACTGCTTCGTCTGGTGCTGGGAAAGAAGGTAGGGGTTGATTCCACTTTGGCCGGCTCCCCTCTTTGCTCATGGACCCCCTGCATGAGGCCACCCAGCTCAGGCACCAGCCCCAGGTGGTAATGTAGGCAGGAGGAATGGGAACAAAGAATTTAGAGTACTAGAGTTCTGTTGCTGGGCTTGACTGGGGAGCCAGTGCAAACTTGCACTGCACTGGGCAAGCTGTAAGATTTCCTGGGTTTTGTTGCTGGGCAAAGGTGAAGTCCAAATAAAATGGGAAAAAACATCTTTTCTCTTCTGAATGTGCACATATTGGATGACATATCACTACACTCAATCATTCAGGTCTCCATTAAAACCAGGTGAGCAGTGGAATTGTAGCCAAATTGAAAAGACTGAAAGAGTTTCTCCAGTTGAGCTTAACTTGAAAACTATTCCTGATTTTTTGTTTTCCTCCCAAGCAAAATTAATAGACTGTATCTCTTTGGGTGTGTCCATAAAAAGATGTGTACTAGTTATTTTTTTTCCAGACCTAAAGTGAAACATTTTGTAATACTGCTTGGATGTACTCTGCAGGTTTTTTCTTTTCCATAAGATATATGTTTCTTTCAAAAGGAAATATGCTGTTTCAAAATATCAAAATATTTATTTTCAGTGTCTTGAATTACAATGTTCAACTTTTTCAGCTGAAGCTATTCAAAGACTCAGAAGGGAGCTTTCTCTTCTCCCTACATGGCAGTGTCAAGGCAGTGATTGTTCTTTCACCCCTACCTATCATCTCCCCTCTGCTGTTTTGCAGAATTTAAGCAATGACAAGTTAATGACATTTAACATCTCCAACAGTTTCACTGGACAACCATCAAGAAAGCAACTCAGACCTCTCAAAACCACTACTTTTAGGTTCTGCCACAGCTTCAGTTAGTGGTAGTCCAAGAGAGATGACTCAGTACATTTTTTGGCAGCAATCACTCCAGCAAGCATTACCTCTTAAATCACTTCTTTGATGCAGTGAAAAAAAAAAAAAAAAAAGAAAGAAAGAAACAAATTATGGTAGACCTGGGATGTTATTACAACATGTGCTGGGCCAATATGTTGGGGGCTGAGAGGAAACTATTTGTTTTTCTTGATGCAGCTGTTTTCTTCCATCTGTAGTTATTTGAACTTGGGGTATACCAAAACAGACCTTCTCCCTGAAAAAAAAAAAAAAATGCCCTGGATATTTTTCTGTGCTTCATTTTTGATAGCTGCAGAGGAGGTACTTGCCATCTTGAAGGCTGACTGTCACACGAGTATGCAAAATGTCTCCATTACTTAGATTTCTGTCTTTGTCTTGTCACAAAGGTTGCTGCTCCTGTGTTTGGTTTATGATCTGTTGCTAGGGTGTATTTTCTTGGCTGGGAGCTGGCCCCATTTTGCTGATGTTTGGCATGTGCTGTTCTGTTCTCTATTCATGTAATTGTTAGAGGAGGAAATACCTATTAGCTTGTTATCATCTTGTGTTGAACAGAATCCTGGTGAGCAGACAATGAGGAGCTGCAGCACAGTTGTTTCTGCTCACACACATCATTTTCCAAGCTGAGTACAAAGCATGTGTGTTTTCTTGTTTCACAGACCACAAGTGTAATAAGTATCATATCATGTGATTTCTCTTCCTTTATTATGCTTGCAGGAAATTCACCTCCTCCTGCTAGTGTGATCCACATGTGCATCCTTTTTGGGCTGCATTACTGGACCTTGCTGTAAGTAACCCTAGATTTCCAACACGAGTGTGATGGATTAACCTGACTTTGTTTGAAGGAGGTGCTGTGAGTACATGAGCAGTGGTGCAGCCACTGCCGTGACTTCCACCCCATTCTGCTGCCAGTAAGAGACCTGGGCTGTAGTTTCCAAAGCCACCAATGGGCTCAATTTCACCACCAACTCATTACTAGCCAGGAGCTGTGTTTTCCCAGGATGAGGCAGCTGGTAAACTCCGCAAACACAGTCTCAACATAGGAAAGAAATATTCTTGATGGAGGTCTTAATCCTCTGTAACACCTACTTGTACTATTCTTAAGGTCTGACCATATTCAGAGGTAGCTTTCTGACAGGGTGTTTGCTTTTTTGTTGTTGTTGTGTGTTCCCCTCCACCTCCAAAATTTCCGTTCTGGTAGGTGCAGTAGGTCTGAAATGTGTTTCTACAAAGTACAAATGGAGCACCTAAACCAGGGAATTGATTGGAGGCTGCAGTCTTAACTGCAAGTTATTTTTTACCTGAGTTTCTTTGAAAGGTGATAGCCTGCAGGTGGTGTAGCCAGAGCTGATGTCTGGGAGGATCCTCCTGAATACAGCTGGGCTGTGCATATGAACCCATGATCACTGACACTGGGAAATGGAGCAAGAGAAATGTGGAAGTCTGCTGAAATACAGCTCCCCATGAACTGGGATGTTAGGGACAGGATTTGGAGAGGAGGCTGAAACCTCAACAGCTCCATGCTTTCAATCTGGCCTTGGGATTTCTGCGATCCAGCCCTTTTATTTTCATGTAATTTGGATTTTAAAAAGCCTCTTCTGAATGGAGACTTTTAAAAAGACTCTTACAGTTCCTACAGACTGTTTTGAGACTCCTACGGATCCTTCCTGTGGGCACTACACTTTACCCAGGAATGTGATGAGTGCACATTTGGACAGACTCTGAGAGAAGGTTGAGGAGCCTACAAGAAAGGTGTTATGTGGGAGAGGGTTGCAGCAAGGTATGCAGCTTTCAGCCCCCTTCCTGCCTGTGTCTCAGGAGCCCTTGAGGAAACTGGCAGGCAGAGTGAGCCTCTTGAATATCTTTTTTGGAGAAACCAGCTTATTCCTGGCCGCTTTCCCAGATGGTCCTTAATAAAGCAGGAAATGGGAGCATGAGTTGGACAGCACATAGGAGCAAGTCTGATCAACTCTAAAGTCCTGGCTGCAGTGAGATGTAATATTATCATGGTTGTCTAGTTGTATGCATCTGCATCAGAAACCATCTAGGGCACATTAGGTTGTATCTCAAGTCCTGTTTAGAGGCAGCTGTGAGACCAGTCATAATCTCAGTAGAGACTGAGATTCAGCTGCCTGTGTGATAGCTTATGGACAACCCACCATTTGCCTACAGATTTCTGTGGGAGCCCTTTTCCAGGATAACTTGGAGTGAGCCTGGCAGGACTCTGCAAGAAGGTGGACAAGCTGGCAACTGGCTTGGAGCACTTCAAATATTTGCATCCAAAAAGCTATGAACGAACAAAGCATTCGATAAGTAAAACCAGAGATAACAGGGGGAGGCGGACTCTCACCTAAAGGAGTTTGCTAATCTGTATACTGGTATTTTCCCAATTACTGCCTCCAGTTCTGGAGCCCCTATTACAAGAGGGATATGGACATGCTGGAACATGTCCAGTGGAGGACCACCAGGATGATCAGAGGGCTGGAGCACCTCTCCTATGAGGACAGACTGAAAGAGTTGGGGCTGTTCTGTCTGGAGAAGAGAAGGCTCTGAGGTGACCTTTGTGGCTTTCCAGTATCTGAAGGGGGCCTACAAGAAAGCTGGGGAGGGACTTTTTAGGCTATCAGGTAGTGACAGGACTAGGGGGAATGGAATAAAGCTGGAAGTGGGGAGATTCAGGCTGAACGTGAGGAAGTTCTTCCCCATGAGAGTGGTGAGAGCCTGGAATGGGTTGTCCAGGGAGGTGGTTGAGGCTCCATCCCTGGAGGTGTTTAAGGCCAGGCTGGATGAGGCTCTGGCCAGCCTGATGTAGTGTGAGGTGTCCCTGCCCATGGCAGGGGGGTTGGAACTAGATGATCCTTGTGGTTCCTTTCAACCCTGACTGATTCTATGATTCTATTTCAATAGAGGGAATAAATAACAGGACAGCAGCCCATTTTGTTCATGTGTTTTCTTTTGACAGACAACAAATTGGCATTAAATACTTAATAAGATATACAAAGTCTGATAATGATGACAAACTTTGTAGGGACCCATTTTGCTCCTTACAACATAGTCAGTCTTCCAATGGATGAGTGAAAGCTGGAAGGTTTCCAGATTGTGTAGTCCACTTGTGTCAAAGCAGGAAGAAAAATTTGAAATACACACTTTAATTGGAAGGTAAGGTGGCAGAACTTAGTAAACAATGCTGCATCAATGATCTCTTAAATAATTCTAGAGCTGGAATTTCTCTTTTGGAATTTGCCTATCAATAAAGTGAGATAAACTTTTGATGCTTTAGGAGATGGATTGCAGTTTTATTGTTATAAGAAACTTTTTAAGTGGTAAAGAGATGCCCTTCAGAAAGAACATATTTTAAACTGTTCCAGGAAGCCAGCCAATGTACACAAGCATTTGCTGAAAGTACGTGAGAAATTTATAAAAAAATTTCCTGCATGAAATATTAGCAAGACAATGTCTCAAAAGCAGAACTCCAAGGAATGCAAGAAATTTAGGTGAGCATCCTACTGAGCTATAGACAAACCATGGTCAGCTGCATGGTTGCACTCCACTGAGACGCTCACCTAGAGTGTTAGTAAAAGAATGGTAAATGGTGCTGGGAAATAATGTTCATCAGAAATAATGCAACAGATACAGCTGACCAACCAGTTGTTTAGAATTCACTGTATTAATGTACTCTGAAGAAGCCCATGTCTAAACTCTGCTCCAATGTGAGCACACCAGGCTTTTACAAGCAAACTGGTTTGCAGGCTAGGGTTTCTGTGGACAGATATGCCTCGTTTTTAGGGGAGCTTAATGTTTTTAGATACATTATTCAAGTAAAAAGTACTTTTTAAAGCAGTCCAACACCACATTGCATGTCTCAATGCTGGTTCCCCCTGGATGACAATCCATCCCCCTGGCATATTGACTTCTTCATTTCACAGAAGACCTCAGCAAAACTGATGCACTTTAAGCTTGTGAGATGATGCAGGTGGAAGAAAAATATCAAAGAAAATGAGTATCTGATGTTTAGGATTTATAACTGGTGCAGATGGTTGAGATGGTTATAATTCATGTTGTAATAACAAAATTGGCACCAAACACCTTCCTGAAATCTGTTATCCAGATTTCAAAAGAGTGCATGAGGATATAAATCTAGCTAGATAACATCTAGAGATCTTATTCTAGAATGAAAGAAAACTGAATGAAAGAAGTACCAAGTTTCTTCTTGGCAGATAACAGAGCTTAAGAGTCGACTAGATAAGAATTTTCCATTTCAAGATGTCAGAAACTATTAGGGCTGTAGCAGATACTTCATGTCTGGAAAACGAGAGTAAATATCATTTATTTCAGAGTTTTTGTTTGGTGCCATATGCTGCCTGCATATCTCAATCTTTAAAACTGAAAAATAATTATGTTTTTAGGTTATTCTTTTAAATGGCACGTCCTTCGTGTATCTTTCAAAGTACTTATTAATAAAAAGATAAAAGGTAGTTACTTCCAAAGCAATGTTTAAACAGATAAATAAAATAACATACTCATAGAATCATATATGCATAGAATGGTCTGGGTTGGAAGGAACCTCTGAAGGTCATCTAGTCCAACCCCATCTGCAGTCAGCAGGGGCATCCTCAACTAGATCAGGCTGCCCAGAGCCTCACTTTGAATATCTCCAGGGATGGGGCCCCAACCACCTCCTTGGGCAACTTGTCCCAGTGTTCCACCACCCTCATGGTAAAGAACCTGTTCCTAACATCCAATCTCAGTCTGCTCTTCTCCAGCTTGAAGCCATTGCCCCTTGTCCTATCACTGCAGGCCTTTGAAAACGTTTTCTCTCCATCCTTCCTGTGGGCCTGCTTCAGATACAGGAAGGCTGCTATTAGGTCTGCCTGGAGCCTCCTCTTCTCCAGGCTGAACAACCCCAGCTCCCTCAGCCTGTCCTCATAGCAGAGGTGCTCCAACTCCCTGATCGTTTTTGTGGCCCTCCTCTGGACCTGCTACATCAAGTCCATGTCCTTCCTATATTGAGGGCTGCAGACCTGGAGGCAGTATCCCAGGTGAGGTCTCACCAGAGCAGAGTAAAGTGGTAGAATCACCTCTGTGGATCTGCTGGCAATGCATCTTTTGATGCAGCCTAAGATGTGATTTGCCTTCTGGGCTGCAAGCATACACTATCTGCTCATGTCCAGCTTCTCATCCATCAGCACCCCCAAGTCATTTTCCACAGGGCTGCTTTCTGATTAATTACTTATTAATCTTTGACTTGTTAGTAATGTTTCTGGAAAGATTTCATATACCTGATATGAGGAAATTCTCTTTGCAATTACATTGATCTGTGTGGCTATGGCTTTCCTGGAGACATTACAGACATGATAAATGTTTAGGCTCAAAGAAGAAAGTTATTTATTAAACCAATTTTAGAGAACTTAAGAAAAGTTCAGGTATAAGGAGAACCTTACTGCTTTTCAGAGTACACTATTTAGGAAAACAGAAGCAGCGGTTCAAACTGGACTCTTTAGATGGTCTGTGCATTGTTTGCACTGATTTGTTGCTTCAGCTCAGTAAATTATTTGGCATGGTTTGTTTAAAGTTGGCCTAATCTCCACATAAAACTTGACGAAAAAATTACGCAGTTCAGTTAGACTGAACAAAAACATTACAAAATCCTGTGTCTTGCTTTCTAATAAATTTCACATTAACTGATACTTTGTGAATAAATTTTGCACAGACAAAAATAAATCTACATACTTATATATCCATCTCTATGTATATCCATGTCTTTTTGCCTTTTTTTTTTCCCCCCCTCGGAATACCTCAAGAGGAATTTTTAGAAACTAAAATTAGGTCAGTTTTCTTGCAATTTATCACAGAAGTTGTTGCAGAAGGGAACTCTTTTTATCTGTAGTCAAACACAGTACTGGTACACTGCATAGCTGGTGCTCAGCTGTCTGGTGGCCACTCATGATATGCAACCAGGAACTGGTAGTGTTGCCCAAGTCATCACATAGTCAGGCTAACAGCACCAAGTGACTAAAGGATTCCTGTATATAACACAGTATGTTTTGAACTTACATTTTTTGGCAAATGATGTGTATTTATAAATCCTTTTGTAAGTCTGTAGATATAGTAAACAGTCTGCCTAAGCTTAACTGTGATATTCTTTAACTGAATATGGATATGCTGGATAACTGGGATGTGCTTTCTAATAGAACTGCAATTAAATCAAGAGACAGAATTTATCAGATTCTTTATTCAGATAAAGATTTTATTCTGCCTTCAAAAATTCTTCCTTTTGCTTCGTAAGCTGAAGCATTTCCCTTCCCCACAAGTATAACAGTACTACCTTTCCTAGCAATTATCTCATTCTCCTTTCTCCTTTGTTTTCCCAAAGGTTTTTTTCCCCTTTAGCAAAGTCTAATTTGGCCAGATCCACCTACATATGCTCAGCTTTCAAATGATTCATTTCAGATGTTCCTTCTGCTTACTTCTCAGCAGCATTTGTTTCCATCATTCTCCATATGTCAACAGGTTATTTTGAAGCAGACTCCCTTCCCGTATTGTCAGTAGGGTTAGCTGTGTTTTCTGCGTGGGGACAGGGGGTATGAAAAAGAGTGTACAAGCCTTATTAGAGAATAAAAAAAATTGCTGAAGTTTTCATTTGTCATTAGTTATAAATCTTACATAAATAGATTAAAATCTTCCCTGTTTCTCCTGATGCTCGACTGGACATATATTTGCACATTTTTTTCTCATCAGGCAGCAAAATTACCTTTGATTTCTCATGTTAATTTTGAGTTTAATGTTGTCTCAAATGTCAAGTCCAAGTAAAGGCATATGTGAGGTTTTATTTCTGTGACTGTACAGATTTTTCCTGCAGATACTTTACCCCTTCAGCATTATGTACTCCCTCTGCAGTAATTCATCCTTCTCCATTTTAGGGGGCTACTGTTCAACTTTTTTGACAACTGAAGAAAAGCATGCAGCTCTTATTTTCCTTAGAGGCATTCCAAATATTCTTCTCTTACATATATATATCATCATTAATTTAAAAGATATATTCTTTCCAACATATTACTCCCTCTCACTCAGCCTTTTCTTGTTCTGCAACAAACACTGAGCAAGATGGGAGAAGCTAAGGGTCCATCGTATCGCCTTCAGTGCACTGACCTGCTGCATTTTTGTTAGACCACTGTAGCTCTTCTGCATTAGCTGGTTTAGAGGATTTCAGGAGAGCAGAAGTCGTTTGTGTAATTTCTCTCCCATTTAATGTATCAGTTCATTTTCAGAATGAGAACCATTTGGTGGTTTTGAACATACAGGATTTTTGTTTTAATTGGCAACTACTGCACTTTGAGAAGGGCTGTAATTTGCATTGTTACAAGCCTTTCATGCAAAAGCAATGTTGTTTCCAATTTAGTCACAGTTCTTATTCAAATTTCAAGGCATGCTTTAAAAAGAATCTGCTTTGCAGATAGTCCAGTCAGTAACAAACAGGCTTTGAATCATGCCTAGCACAAACTTTGTGCAGACAGACAGACAATAGAAGGCCTGTGCCCAACTTGACAAATGTTAGATTCAGATTTCCATTGTTTCCATTGTTGTTTAGGTTGTATTGGGAAACTTCTGCTGTGACTTTTCTTGGTGCAACTGTTGATTAAAAGTCACATCCCAAGTCCAAAATTATCAATAACACATCTAACAGATGGCAGATTATTTCACAAAATTTACCTGAATGAATGATGCAGTAAGTGTGGGTTTTACAAAATGGATGTTTAAATCACATTATTTGGCTCTAAATCCAATTTAATGAAATGTAAATTAAATTAAAGTATGATATAAAGGAAAATAATGCTTTGCCTCAAAATGTATCTACATCTGAATCTCTGAACCTTATCAAAAATACTAACATTTTATGTATTTAACAAGTTTATTGGAATATGAAAAATGGAATTATGCAGGAGGAAAATCCTATTTAAGTATAGTGGCACAGATATTTATATTGAACAAGTGGAAAACAGAACAGGATTTTTGAGTGGGTTTTATGAATTAAGCTAGTTGGGATTTGTAAATCTGGGATCTATATATACTGCCAACAATTCCTCTCTGGAAACAGTCCTAAACTGCTTTTAGATCTCTTTGTAGCAGCCTGCAAGGACGACCAGGTGGAGATGGACTTCTGTGATCTTTTAGGTTTAAAGCAGCCCCCAGAAAAAATATCAAGGAGCATTGCAGTAAGAACAGTCAAGGGAGGGAAATGTTTCTGAGCACCACACCTCCTTTATCTGTGAATCTAAAGGAAGAAGTACTGTTGCTTGTCTGTAGCAGCAAGTAGTTCTCTCTGACACACCAGCTCTGTTGCTCTTCTTTTCCTGGTGATATATCAGCAAGTTTCTACCAGTCCTTGCACCTGACGACCCAACACCACTTAGCAGCCCAGGGGAGTGAACAGTCCAGCACCCATCCACAGGACGGTCTGCATATGAATAACCTGCAGAGACGCTTAGATTGCGTTTTTCATTTCATTATGCCTTAATGGGAAGGAGGAAGTGCCAGCCAGCTGTCAGAAGTGGGGCTGTGTGGAGCCAAATAGAATTGCTCCTTTACAACATGAATGCAGAATGTGGTTCCTTACTGGTGCTGCCAGGGCAGTATCAAAGGAAACCCACATGTGATGGAAACTGTGAGCTGCCTCCACCTTTGGGTGATATTGCAGCCCTGTAATGCTAATGAAAGGCCACCTATACTGTCAAAACATAATTAAAATGTAAACTAATCTCCATACAGAAAGGAAAGTACAGCATCCGCCTTTATCAGCCCCAGTCATGACTCACTGCGCTGTCTCTTGGAGCTCAACCCACACACCTTCGCTCTAAATTAACAGCAACAACAGCAGGAGAGATATATCTTGCAGGAGAAACTTGAAAGCTTTGCTGTCAGAAACTTGACAAAACTATTTTTTCTTACGGAAATTTCAATTAATTTCTTGGTAAAAAAAGTAGCAGTGAATATGCATGGCTAAAGAATTGTACATTTGTAAGTATTTGCTACAAAGCCCCATAGAAAGTTTGATGTATGGTTAGCATATGTTGTATTGAATGGGAATACAGCTAAACTACACTAAAGCTGGCATCATATTTCTTGTGTTAAATGAATTTAGCATGTAACATTATCTTGAAGGAGGTTCAGACTATAATGGCTTTGTGTTTTGTACTGGGTCCATGAAATAAACTACACTATTTCTATTTTCCCAGAAGAGATCCTTTGAAGGAGAGGGAGTCAAGATAGCTGAAGTGACACACAACTGGCAAACTGTGTGAGATAATTGTCCACAGACAATTTAGATCAAAATAATTATTTTTTAATTTATTTTTTTTCCCCACAGCATTGTGAAAGTGCTTTTCAAGCATTACAGAGTGTTCTGGGAATACCGTTTACCTCTGTTTTTATCCATAGTTTACAAAGCCCCACCAGCTGCAGACAGGCAGTTGAAGGAATTCAGGAGACTGTGTGCTACATGCCGGGCTGCCCTTTGTAGTTAACCTGAGTCTGTCTGCAGTGCTACCTAAATGAGTTATGTGTTGCTTTCATCTCAGCTGCTTACGAGATGAAAATTGCTTCCTACAAAGGGGACAGCATTGGTCCTCACATGCATTGTCATGCAGCTAGGTTGAAAAATCTGTTCAGGGTATATTTATCCTTACAGAACATGATAGCTGGCTAAGGAAGTTAAATCACCGGCATTTCAGCAACAAAAGCATATCTTGTTTCAAGGTACTTCTCTATGCTTTTAGTCCATAAAGCTGATGATCTGAAATAGTTATATAATATCACCACTAACTACTCTATTTACTAGGCTCCAATTCAGCAAGAGTTTTAGTATCTTGTGTCAGTGGGCATAGGCAAGAATATCATGGCAGTGCTCCACACTGGGATAACAAAACCAGCAATCCCTCAGAGTAGTCTTGGGTTGATATTGTGAGACAATGTCTATAAGTATTTAGTACTGGCAACAAAAGGCAGTTAGTCATTAAGAGTGCAAGGTTGTTCCCAAAATGGACCCCTGAAAATCTGCTAACTAGATTCTTTTGAAATGGTTTATTAAGTAGCAAAATAAAGTTGAATGGTCCAGGGTGTGGGTCTGAGGGAAACAATTCCCTTTCTGATCTTACACTTATTTATGCAGTTAATTCCTCTAAGCATGTATGAGATTCAGGATTAAATTCATGTTGAGTCTGAGAACACTCAGAGAAGGTTCTTTTTGACTGAATAACATCAGAAATAGGAAATTCTTTAAGCCTCTGAGATGATACTCTGTAATTTTAACATAACCACAAACAAAAAATAATAAGGGTATCTTCCTCTTGCCAAGGACCTTATTGCTCACACACGAATGTAAAGAACGTTATTTGAAATAAATAGACTTTGTAAAACCCAGCAGGCAATGGCTAGAAGCAGGGAGACACAATACCTGCCTTTGTAACACAGTGCTATCCTTTGACAGAGTCAAATAGGCAGTGACTGAGAAGCTTGCTGCTGCAACATGAAAAAAAAAACAGTCTGGAAAGAAACTGGGCATGATCATCTGCCAGATCAGGCAGTGCTTCTGGTTAGTGCACCCTGGGTGTATAAACCAGTGTCATATACTGTAGAGCCAGTTCACATTTCCTAGTTGCTACCCTGTCTGCTTTCCTTAAATGAGGATGTAATGAGGCGTGTGTATTTTATTGGCTTCTCTCCTTATTCTTTAGGGGCCTGTTGCAGAGCTAAGTACAAGCATCATAGAGCCCAAGTTTGAGAAAACCACCCTAGCTTGTGCACAAAACTAGTATATTTCTTGCTCTAACGTTTGCAGAGAGCATTGCTAATGGTTTCTGTTTCTTTAGATGTAGTAGTTACTACCTTATTATGGAACCACATAATGCTTTGGGTTGGATCTTTAAAGATTGTCTAGTCCAATCCCCCTGCGTTAAGCAGAGATGTCTTTAACTCGATCAGGTTGCTCAGAGCCTGGTCCAGCCTGACCTTTAGTGTTTCCAGGAATGGGGCTTCTACCACCCCTCTGGGCAACCTGTGTTTCATTATTCTCACTGTAATATATTTCTTCCTTATATCTAATGTAAATCCACCCTCTTTTAGTTTAAAATCATTACCTATTGTACTGTCACAATAAACCCTGCTAAAAAGATTGTCCTTATATTCCCTTTAAGTATTGAAAGGCCACAATAATACTGTCCCAAACTGTGTTATTATAGATAATGTAAAGACATGCATTGCAGACTGCACTAGTATATGCCTAAAATCTGACTTTCAAGAAGATGAAATATTTCAGGATGTCTAATGCTGGATCTTTTGTAGGCCAGTGAGATGCCAAATCAAGCAAGATTCGGTCCAAAATGCTGTTCCATGGCTCATATGCCAGATTTTCAATCTCTCTTCATTCAGGTGGCAATTTATGAACATGGCAATTTAGAAAGCATGAATAACTACAGGTAAAAAAACCCCAAACCAAACCCAACAAAACAGACCCCCAACCCTATGGTGATGGCAGTTTGTGCTTAAAAAATATTCTACTAAATCTATAGTACTTCAGTGTTTGTTTGCAAATATCTAAGGTATTCTAGTATATTAGCACACCTTGTTGCCTTTTAAAGCTGATAGTGATATTTTGCAAGCTTTGTTTGAAACAGACTCTCCTTCAAATATGGTGAAGGTTTACTGGATACCATTAAAATTCTGTGTAGCTAGTAATTATTTGTCAACTAATGAGTAAAGGCTGTTCCAAAGCACCAGATGATGTCAATGGTATAATGAAGGAAGTGATGAAACCATGAGCTACTGTTTAACAAGGCAGAAGTTAAGTTTTTTATTTTAAATCTTCTACTATTCACTCCTGTTAAGTATTTTTTCTGATTTTCTTCCCTGTATTGCTGCAACATCCATCATGGTGCTGCATGAGATTCAATGAATTGAACTCTCCATTATTCATGTTTTTTAAAAAATAAAACAATTTTGCTTTTGTTAGGGTTTCATATTATTATATTTCCATCCAACCTCCCCCTAAACCCTTGAAGTTTATAAAAGTTAGGCTTTCTATCACAAAACTAGTAACAAAGAAAAAAAATTGGGGGGGGGGGACAACACGAGATAAAAATCAGATATTTTAAACAAGGATTCTTGCAATTCACCTAATACTAAGAGTCTGTTTTGAATCTCGTGAAGTAAACTCAACTTGGAAATGTTATTAATGCTTATTTGAATTTAGCTACTGAATAACATTGGTTTTCTTCTATAACTCATATACTGGGTTCTTTGCTCTATGAGAAATATTAAGAACTGGGATTTGCTTTCTGGTTATTTTTTCCAGGATATTTTACGGATTAGTTTTTGTGTGAATTTCTAAATCATCAATTCCTAGCAGAATTCACCATGCTTCTTATACGAGACGTGTTTTGTGTCTCTGTTCTATTTTGGAAGTCCCTCCTTTTTTTAATTTTCTTTTTCACAAGGGCACACAGACACATACAAGAGCATTCTGACTTACAAGTGTGGTTCTGCTCTTACAACCTCAATTCTGGATTTTAGCTCTGTATGAAGACAAATGGGAGTTTCAACTCTTAACATCTTCAGATTGCTGGTGTTGAATTCTATCTCAGAAGTGTCCAAAACCCCAGGACAATTTTATGTAATACTGGGCAAGAAAGCTGAAAGAGAGTTTGCAGAATCAGGGGATTCGTTGTAAAAGAACCGTTAGATCAGAAGCATGAACTGCTAAGGATGAAACAATGGACTGTAGTGTAAAGTGAGAGTAGGTCTCCAATAACTACTAATTCATGTTGGGCACCAAAACTTCTTCCTGTTAAAGTCAAACATGGATGTGCTCTGCCCAAGGCATCTTTTAAATTACTCTTGCTTTGTCCTGGAATGTTCCGTCTCATTAAGTGGTAGATCCCGATCACAGAGCATTGCATGCTACAGGATCAAAACCCACAAGAATCAACTTCCCTGACTTTCTTCCCTTACCAAAGTCATTTTAATGTAAGCTAATAAATGTGCTCCTATCTATAATCTAAAGTAAATTTAAGCCCTTTATTTCCCCATCCAGCGATTGTTGCTTAGCTAGCTCTCCAGATCCTGACAAATTTGAGGCTTCTAATTTAGATCATTTAAGATATTGTAAGCTATAGTTTAAAAAATGCAGGCAAGTTCCAAATTTCCACTTGGCTTAAGGTAACAGAACCTGACTTTATAGAAAAGTGAGCCTTTTATTTTTATTAGTAGTGCAAAAGATATGCAGAAAGCATCTTATGAATTATAAGACGATTAACTATGATTGTTCTTTCAGTAAGAGAGTCTTGAAAGTACTTTTTGAAAGAGAATATTTTTACAGGAGACAGTAAAATATCTTCAAGCCTAAGCAATGAACTGAAAGACAGTTCTAGTGCTTTTAATTCAATGGCATGGATAATCCAGTTCTCTGAAAAGTTTATTTTATTATGAAAATAGAAAATTAAACAACTGAAACCAAGGGGAATACCTAAGACTGAGGGAAACTGAGCCTTGCTTATTGCCAGATTCAACTCATGAGATCCATAACATGTTTATACAATCATAAAATTATAGAATTCCCTGGGTTGGAAGGGACATCTAGAGGTTATCTAGTCCAACCCCTCTTCCCCTGCACTAAGCAGGGACATTCCAACTATATCAGGTTGCGCAAAGCTCCATCAAGCCCGACCTTGAATGTCTTCAGGGATGGGGCTTCCACCGTCTCCCTGGGCAACCTATTCCAGTGTTCCACCACCCTCATATTAAAGAACTTCTTCCTAATGTCCTGCCTAAATCTAACCCTTCTTTAGTTTAAAACCACTGCCCCTTGTCATATTGCTGTGTGCCTTTGCAAACGGTTCTTCCCCAGATTTCTTGTAGGCTCCCGTCAGGTACTGGAAGGTCTCCCCAGAGCCGTCTCTTCCCCAGGCTGAACAACCCCAGCTCCCTCAGCCTGCCTTTGCAGCAAAGGTGTTCCCATCCCCTGATCATTTTCATGGCCCTCCTCTGGACCTGCTCCAACAGGTCCATGTCCAGAGCTAGACACTGTACTCCAGGTGAGGTCTCACTTGAGCAGAGCAGAGTGACAGAATTACCTCTCTCAATCTGCTGGACACACTTCTTTTGACGCAGCCCAGGATGCAATTTGCCTTCTGGGCTTCAAGTGCACATTGTTGGCTCACATCCAGCTTTTCATCCACTGGTACTCCCAAGTCCTTTTTGGCAGGGCTGCACTCAGGCACAGCCTCCCCCAGTCTGTACTGATAACGGAAATTGCTCTGACCCAGGTGGAGGACCTTGCACTTGGCCTTGTTCAACCTCGTGGAGTTCACACAGGCCCACTTCTCCAGCTTGCTCAGGTGTCCCTGGATGACATCCCATCCCTCTGGCACATTGACTGCACCACTCAGTCTTGCTGTCTGCATCATTGATGAAGATATTAAACAGCACTGGTTTCAGCACTACTTTTCAGTAACTGCTTTTCAGTAACACCAAGACACTCCCCACACAGAAATGTCATTTCAAACAGACAATCCAGACCCTGAAAGAGAATGATGGGTAAAAGGGAAGAGGCACTCACATGAAGCCACAAACAGGCAAAACGAGTGAGGGAAACCTGTTGCTGCAGAGTATCCGTGAGCAACATGCTCCTTCTGGCATCACTTCTGCCTTTGGAGCACAGAAACCCTTGAGAGTGGTACACCCTCATAGGAAAATATGCAGAAATGAGAAATACAATAAATATCAAGAAAACATTTAAAGCCAGATAGATAGGATATCCAGGCTTGGATCAAATCTATGGTAGGAGACCATCCATGCTTCCAAAAGGCAAAAATCCTCAGTGGTATAGTCAAGTCATCTAGCATTTAACAAGCTCTTCATCCTGGAAAGCACTTTCAGCCAAGGTGCAAAGCAGAAAACACTTGCTTAGAATCCCTCTTAGTACAGGTGCATCTTATCAGGGTAAATTGTTTATGTCTGTGCTACATCCATCATTCTCACAAACAAACCAAGCTAACTTGCCACTCTTTGATGTATATTTGCCTATATGATAACGTCTGCCTTTAGGTTTTTACTAGCTTAGATAAGCAATAATCTTCTATTTACCAAACACAACCCTCCAGGCCCTTCTTGATAAGCACTGCCATGCTTGCAAAGGTTCCTTCTGGTGTCATGCATGATTATCTCATTTTTATCTCTGTGTAGACACCAGATACATCTCTGTGTGACATACATCTGCAGCCACAGAGTGGTGAAAGAATGATAGGGGGTAGAGTAGCACACACATCTAGTGGATGGAGTGGCACCCACATCTAGAAGTAGGAATTTGTTCAGTGGATCGTTGCTCAGCAGACCTCTTTGCACTCCTGTCCCCAGTGAGCCCTCAGACTGGTCCTGTCTGTACTCCCCTGAGAAACTCCTATTGACACTGGCTAGCTGGGCATCACAGTGTGCAAAAAGTGCACCAAGTATCACAAACTGCACCAGGCGAAACATTTTTGAAGATCAAGCATTTTATTTGTTTCTGCACAGTTTGACTGAAGCCAGTTTACAGTGAACATGACAGTTGAGCCTCTGCTGTTTATAAATTTTCCATGAGTAAAATTAAAGTTCTCCTGTCTTAACCTTCTTCAACTTTACTAAAAGATGGCATTTTAGAATTTCTTGGCTTTCTCCCAGTTTCCTGTCATGAATTCCCAGGCAGATTTGATGTTTTCAGCTGCTGCCCACAATTTTGAACAAAAGGAGGGAAAGGTAATTTTTTTTTCTCTGTGACTTGAAGGTCTGGTGCTTTTCTTACTGTCTTGTCTCTGCTTATGAACAAGACTTCTTCTAACCTTTCAGGATATTTTCTTTTTTTTCTTCTGCTGCCAAGTATCTTCTATTAGTTTGCTGCTTTCTATCAGTTAGTTTTTCTTTTTACACCAATGTCCTTTTAGTGGGTGATTTTTGATCCAGCCAGCATGATGCTTTGAAATTTTTGGCAATTCCAATTAACCATTCTGAGTTGGAGTCTCAAAGGCTTCTGAAAATGCTCAAAGCCACACACCAATAATGGAGGCTTTCACAAAGTTTGCATGCATTTGTTCATCTGGAACCCACAGAGTTCAGGTAAGTCCAAACCAAAATTATACCCCTCCACATAGCATCAGACATGGTATGAATCAATTTTCCCTCTACCTGCAGATGTGGGAGTGTCAAGTACTGATTTACTGTAAGTCTGAGGAGCTTTTTCAGCTACCTCCCACTAGTACTAGCCACCATGGTGCACATCCAAATGTTCATGCAGCAACCCCTCTTAAACAGTATAGCATTCCTTGATAGATTACCCTAGTTTAAAGGATAACATATTTATTCTCATTTTTATTGTGTCTCAACAAGACTCTCCAAGTCTAAGGAATTCTTGGGATCTTTGATTTCCAGTTCAGTAATCTGACCTAAATACTTCTGTTGTGCTTCCTGGAAAAAACATACTTTTGTAATACTTTGGCAAACGTTCAGTTGAGACCTCCTGGAGTGATTTCTGTGGCCTTGGTCATGCTTCTTGAACGTCATGAAGTTCAACAAGGACAAGTGTAGAGTCCTGCACCTGAGGAGGAATAACTCCATACAGCAGTACAGGTAGGGGTTGACCTCCTAGAAAGTAGCTCTGTGAAGGACTTGGGAGTCTTGGTAGGCAGCAAGTTCACCATGAGCCAGTAGTGTGCTCTTGTGGCCAACAAGGCCAATGGTGTTCTGGGATGCATTAAGAAAAGTGTGGCCAGCAGGTCAAGGGCGGTTCTCCTTTCCCTCTACTCTACCCTGGTGAGATCACATCTGGAGTATTGCATCCATTTCTGCACTCCGCAGGTCGAGAGAGACAGGAAACTATTGGAGAAAGTCCAACAGAGGGCCACAAACATCATAAGGGACTAGAGCATCTCTCTTACAAGGAAAGGTTGAGAGACCAGGGAATCTTTAGCCTGGAAAGGAGAAGACTGAGCAGGGATCTTATCAATGTGTATCAGTAGCTAAAGGGTAGAGGTTAAGATGTTGGGGCTGTGCGCTTTTCAGTGATGGCCAGTGGTACAAAAAGGGGAAACGAGTACAAACTAGAACACAGAAGGTTTTACTTGAACAAAGAAAAACTTTATTTTGAGGGTGATGAAGCACTGGAATGGGCTGCCCAGAGAAGTTGTGGAGTCTTCTCTGGACACTTTCAAAACCCATTGGAATTTATTCCTGTGCAGCCTGATCTAAGCATACCTGCTTTAGCAGGGGTTTGGACTAGATGATCTCCATTCTCCTAACCCTACCCCCAGATGATCTCCATACTCCTACCATTCTGTGATTCTGTATTTCTTCAGTCATACTGGGTCTTAATATTTCATATTAATCTCTCAGTGTATCTTGTGAGAGATTCAGCACAAAGACACTTTCACAGAGGTCAGAGAACAGCACATTATGATCACGACCTCTGAACTCTCTAAAGTTTGATTTCAGTAGTCAAAGAGCTATAGTTAACAGACAGGCTGATTCAAACACATACAGTCTTATTGGAGGGGCTGGGTGGGCTTATTACCAGATTACATGCAGTGTAAAAACTTGCAAACCCTGGGTTGTACAATACAGATATACCTTGGCAGACTTTTATTCATCTGCACAGCCAGGAGCTGTTACCTGCCTTGAAGTCCACCATGAGTTGCTGAGTTTGGCCACTGAAGTACAAGCTGAAATTCTGCAGCTTCCACATTCCACCTTCTGGCAATGTAGAAGCTGCAGAATTTGGCCATTTGTAGTGGAAGGTGTTTTAGAAGGGGTAAATGCATTGCAAGGCCATTACTTGTACTGAATTTTATGCACCTGATTTAGTTGTCTCCTAGGCTGCTGGTTTTACTATCACGGAGGAACAGGTCAAGGGCAATTCAAAGTTGCTATATTAGACTTCCACACTGTAGGAGCTACTTCCTCACTGTATTGGGCTAAAGAAAATAAGGAGCCTATCTTATTTAAGTTAGGGGGTTTGCACACATTCTCTGACAGCACCAAATGTCACAAGACAAATGTCAGCCAGAGGCTTTCAAACTGAGTTGGAATTTAGCTTGAGAAAGGCTTCAAGACATTGTCTTCGATCATCTGATGCAGCAGAAACACTAGGAGATATACTTAAAACAGATAATTCCTCCACATATTGAAAACAAGAGCAATTATTTTAAAGTTTATAAGAAAAAAAAAGTATTTTAAGTACCATGAATTCTTTCCTCATCTAATTCTGTAATTATGCATTTAATTTCAGAATTGGCTTTCTCTTGCAACTTCATTTTAGACCTGGAAGTGCTTTTACTACTTCTTGTTGATTTGCTGGGGTTTTTGTTTTGGTTTGGTTGGGGTTTGTTTGTTTTGTTGGTTGGTTTGGGGCTTTTTCTTAGAATATTTTGTTGTTATTTGGTTTTGGTTTTGTTTTTTTAATGATCATAAAAACGTCAACTGAATAAGCTTCATATTTCCTTAATTAAAAAAAAAACAAACAAACAAAACCCAAAACACTAACCACCCCACCCAAATAACAAAACAAAACAAACCACAAACAAACTGTCCAGGGGGATTCTGAGGAGTTTCTGTGTTGTTTATAAATTGTGTGTGTGTGTGTGTGTATATATATATATAATATTTGCACATATATTGTATATATTGTACATATTCATTGCATTTTATATTTCTAGACTGCAGTTTGTTTGTCAATACAGCTTCATTTGCTTCCGTCCCAAACTGAGCTAGTCTGGCAAGTTTAGTTTAGTTTAGTTTCTCCAAATTAGTTGAGGGGTTAATTTTAACCCACCACAAATAGTATCATAAAATTATAAAGTACCTTGGATGGTTTGAAACACCTCATAGTCTTCTATAAAGGCAGTCAGATCTGTGTATAAATGACATTATTGATCAGGAGTAAAGAATGTTGTTGTGTTGGTATCTGTAACATGCTGTTGCCATGTAAATTATTTGGCAGGCACTGCTGACAGATTCTCTAACTGGATTGCAAGTTGCTTATTAATGCAATGTTGGAAAATCATGTGAAACTATCATTCTTTTGAGACCAAGTCAATATTTATCTACATTTAGAAAATGCAGCTACCATGGTGATGGAAGGGCCAAACAGAGGCCAGGAATGCCTAATTCCTAGGTCCTCACTGCAGGTTTAGTGTGTTCATGCCTCTCTGGCAGGTATTTCCCCATACTCTACCTTGAGATTTTCCTTATGTAGTACCTTGATAGAAAACTTCCCCAAGACATCACAGCTCTCAATGTGGATGGTACCTTAAGCGTACCCTTTTGTTCCTAAACTGGCTGGAATGATTTTGTGCAGGGCAAGGAGAATGGTATTCCTGTCCCTAAATCACCCACCTTAGCCAAATTAAACTAAGTCTCTCTAGTCATCTTTTTTTTTAATTATTATTATTTCTTGTTAATAATACCACATGAAGACTTGACTTTGGCATCCTTTCCAGGGCTCTCTCTCCCTCTGCTGGCTTTAAAAGCAGATAAATTTAAAACACACAAATAAGTCAGTCAGAGCTCTTCCTTTTATGTCTTGCATGGAACTCCAAGCTGTCTGTGGCCAGTGTGAAATACCGCTGTACACCAGACATCAACATAAGCACTGGTCTCTTTAGGAATGCTATGCTATCCTCTTTCAATTACTTGTCATAAAATGGAGAAGAATAGGGTGGAGATGGAAAGAAAGACAGCTGTGCACCAAGAGGGCAGGACTCACACTTACACCCTAGGAAGACCACCACTGTCATTGTGCAAACAGTAGTATCACTGTGAAACAGCTTCCTGCCATGACTGAGGGTCAGCTTGCAATGTGTGTCACCCTGTTGAGCAAATAAACTGTGTCCCAAAGGTCTGACACTGCTAGTCCTCTCTGGGATGTGGGCTTAAAACAAGAGTAAAATCCATCAGTTGCTGGTAATGGCAGGTGTCCATATAATGGGACTATAGAAATCTGCCTTTTCTCAGCAGCAAGACATGATGTCTGCCCCAAAGTCAAGACAGAGTTGTGAGTGTGCAGCCTTCATGGGGCTGGCTGAGCTTGCTGTAGAATGAGTCCCTGCTTCATTATATTCAGTTTTCAATCTGTCATCCCTTTCCTGGGAACAACTCCACAGTGTTTATATAGCTGCTGGAGGCAGGAGATGGGGAACATATGGGACATTGAAACATGACGTCAAAGTAGCCCTGGTGGCAGCCTGCTAAACCACAGCAGCAAATGTCAAAGATATATGTGAATCCTCCTCTGCTGCTGTCACCCACAGATGCTGTTACTGGAAGAGCTGGACAATGATGTAGGGAGCTAAGGTGAAGTTCACACTGGGGGAAGGAAGTGGAGGAGGAGGTTCTCTGAATCCTGTGGCCCAGGAGGTCTGAAACAGCTGCCTGAAATCGCACCGGATTTTATAGCACAGAAAAAGAAAAGGTTGACAATCAAGGTGCTTCTCTGACTGACCCAAAGCTAAGTCATGTTGTAGATTAAGGTGAGCTGAGATTGATGGGAGCAACCCAACAACAGGAACTCTTCTCTGGCAGATGCTGTAGGGTCTCTGTGACCAGAAATTTCAGTTTGGTCTCTGACTTTAGAGCAGACACTGTGTTGTGTCAATCAGCTGTGTAAATCCATTGCATGGGCCATTCATTTGTCTTACAACATCATAACAAATTAACAGTTAAAATTCAATCTTTTAATTCCAATACCTCTGCTGGAGCTGGAATATATCCTTTTAATACCAAATCGAAATTATTCCTATTCTCCCCTTAAGGAATGTGAGAGCGTTTGCTAGTTTTAAGTAGCAAAGGGATCAAAGACAAAATCTGATCAATGTCACACTAACCATCCCATTTTCAAGCCATTCACCTGTTAAAATATCCCCAGCTAGATGTATATATACCCAAAACATAGGCAGAGAAAAAAGGAGGAGAGAAGACAAGAATGAGCAAACAAAGGAAAACCACAAGGTATGAAACCAGATAAATATCACAGGCAGGACTGAGATACTTATCCACTAAAAAAAAAAGATTTGTATCATGAGCAAAACTGTAGGTATTAGTAGGCTCAGTAGTGGAAAAGACATTTGTTATTGTGTGAGTAAGAACATCACAATTTGGCTAATACTCAAATGAGAATTAAAAGTTCTTATCAGCAAAAGAGATTAAAGATTTTTTTTAAAAGGCACTTTTAGAGAACTTTTAACATTTATTTGTATCCAAAACAAAACCATCATGATCTTTAATTTTTCCAATGTTTTTACTGTTAAGGAAGAAAGCTTTGCAGCTTTTTAAAACCTGATGTGTAAACCACCTTGTCAAGAAAGATTTTCTTATAATACATCATCTGGTTCTTCAGAAGGAAGAAGACAATAGTCTGTATACAAAATAACCTCCACATTATTATGTTCTTGATCAGAAAATGGAAAAGGTAATTTTAGACATCTCTGTATTTGGCAGCTTTACAGGATCTAAAGTAGACTATGAATTACCGAGTTTAAACAGATCCGTATCAGATATGTAATCATACTTCCCAAGGACAAACCCACCCAAATCAAAACAGGGATCATCAAAAGTCATGCAACAGCTGAAATTAAACACATAGCAGTACCAAAGAGCATTTAAGTAAAGGAGGATGTCAAACAGCCCATCTCAGCAGTTTCTTTCAGCTAGCTACATGATTTAAGACATATTAGTTCCAAGTCCAGAAAACACTCCAGGTACTTTCTACCTTCAAACTAAGGAAAGATATAATAAGGTATGTTTTAATCAAATGTACATAGTGTTGGCATATCAAAATTACAACAGCATTATCAGCTTAAAAAAAAAGAAAGAAAGAAAAAGTAAAGCCTCCACTTTTAACTGGGAACAGGTGGAAATAATGACATGAAAAAAACCCACAAAACTATTGAAATTGAAATACTGCACTGAGATATAAGACACAACTTTTGTAATCCTCTCTGTGTTTGAACTGCAAATCTCTAACCTGTGATTAATCATCATATAAACCAAACCTTTTCTCTTTAATCCTCAAGTTAATGGAGAAAAAAAATAATCTGGATCAATATAACTGTAACAGCCTGACAGATGCTGTAGACATACACACACTAAACTAACGTGGCAGATCTACAGTAATTGCAACACTTAATCTATCCATGTCATTTTCTCAGGAAGAACATAAGTCCATGTAAGTCTTGCATTCACTCCCACTCTAATGACTCCATCCTGTGAACACTCACAGACTTCAGTTTTCTTTCTCCTGTGATCAGTGGCAATGAGTAACAGGTTTTGGCCAGCCAAGTCAAAGTGTTTACAGAGTAAAGCAGAGGGTGGAATCTGCTCTACCTCACCGATACTTTAGGCATGTTCTATCAGGGTTATTGGAGGCAAGGAAAGGGCTGATTCATTGCATCTAAATTTGCTTTATGCAAGGAAAGCACTTTGGAAAACATCATGTTCAGCTTTCCCCACTTTTCCTGTATTCAGAGGAGCTCATGAATTCTTTAAAGGAGATCCAATCCTTACAAGCTTTTGTCTTCACCTGAGGACATGAGGAACCAGCAGCAGTTTCCAGGTGTCTCTGTCTTCCAAAAGTCAGTCTTCATGACCTCTTCAAAGGACCTTGATGTATGTGCCATAGTGAGGTGCTGCAGCATGATTCCTGCTGCAGGTCAGGGACTGGAGCCAGGCAGTCAGGGTAGGGGAACAGTACATGCCCACTGTCTTGGCAAATGCTCCCAATGCCAGAGTATAGAGTACCCCAGGGTATCACTTAGCTTTCATGCTGTCCACAGGCAGGCATGGTGCCTGCCCATGGGAGCCCACCACCCCTGGAAAGATCACTGTTTTGAACTGTGCCTCTCTATCACAAACAGGCAAGCAGCAGAGGATCTGAAGAACACGATGGATAAACCATGACTGTTTCCCTGCTAAAATCTTCCAGCTCCTAGTTAGAAAGTATCTAAGCCTGGGGCACAAGCTGGTAGGCCAAGCACTCTCTCAGGAGTTGGGGTGAGTGGCAAAAGCAGATCTATGTCAAAGCTGACTTCAGTGTGGGTTATGCATTGACAGTCTGATGCAAACTAGAAAGTCATCCCAGAGCTGTGTTAGAAGCCCTAAACACCCTGGCATATGCTTTGACTTCTCTAATTAAAATGCAATGTCACTTTTGCCCCCATATCCTGCTCCTTTTCCACAGGTGGCCCTTCTTGGTGACCCTTCCTAGTGACTCCAGGGGAGTGCTGTGCAGCAAGAGAGAGCAAAGGCTCCAATGTACAACCATGCTGAGCATCTGAGCAGAGAATTTTCTCATGGAAATGATGTCACTCTGTAGCATTCACAGCATTAATAAATTCCTCTTTAAAGTTCACATTCAGAAAGAAAAGCTTGATTATTATTTTCTCCTAAAGTATTTGTATTCCCAGAAATGTTAAAATCATTGAAGAGACATATTGACTGCTCTTGAGGTACAACCATCAAAAATTAGTGATAATACTTATTATTTCCACCACAACAAACACAGAATCATAGAATAGCCAGGGTTGGAAGGGACCACAGGGATCATCTGGTTCCATCCCCAAAGCCATGGGCAGGGACATCTCACACTATATAAAGTTTCTCAGAACCCTATCCAGGAACAGGGCTTCTACCAGTTCCCTGGGCAACCTGTTCCAGTGTCTCACCACCCTTATGGTGAAGAACTTCTTACTAACATCCAATCTAAATCTACCCACTTCCAGTTTTGCTCCATTCCCCTAGTCCTATCACTACCTGACATCCTAAAAAGTCCCTCCCCAGCTTTCTTGTAGGCCCCCTTCAGATACTAGAAGGCCACAGTAAGGTCTGCTCGGAGCTTTCTCTTCTCCAGACTGAACAACCTCAACTCCCTTAGCCTATCCTCCTCATAGGAGAGGAGCTCCAGCCCTCTGATCACCCTCATGGCCCTTCTCTGGACATGCTCCAGCACGTCCATATCTTGTAATAGGTACTCCAGAACTGGATGCAGTACTCAAGCTAGGGTCTCACCAGAGCAGAGTAGAGAGGAAGAATCACTTCCCTGACTTTCAACAGTATCCAGTTAGATTATTTTCTCATCTCTCTCTTACTAGAGAAACTCTGTTTTGAATATTGCTGAATATTTCAGTTCAGCCACTCTATAAATTAGTCTCATCTGAATAAGTCTTACCCCTTCCTAAATATATGGCTTGCACTGCATTTGGATTTGTATCACAGCTATTGTTTATTGCAGTTCAAATATTTTATTGCTTTTCATTTAGGTCTTATATTTTCAGTTGCTACAGAAAGAAATTTATGGCTGAATCAGCAATGTTTGTAGGAGAACATCAATCTGTTTAGGCATGGTCTGTGGGGAAAACAACTGGAGGCACACTGCCTGCCTTCTGTCTTATTCAAAATAATATTTTCTGTAGAGATAGGTATGTTGCAATGGTGGTGTTCCTATCCAAAAGGGCAGGAGACCTTAAGAGTTGAGGATGATGTGCAAAGCAAGGCAACAATGGTGTTTTTACTTCTGACAAGAACCATCTTCAATACTCCACCTTCAGGAAGGGGCAGGCATGGGAAAGGAGGAGTGAAATGCTCTTGGCTAACATGAGGGCATGTCTGCAACTTTGTCCTTCTGTGAAACAGCTAATATGCAAAAGAGAATTTCCTTGCTTTGCTCACTGTTGCCAGCTCTTGGGGTTTTATGTGAGACGTGTGATACTAGCTGGTTTTCTTGTAGCTTCAATTCCTTGGGGCATGTGTGGGTGAGACTTTCAACTCCTACTCGTAGAGTAAAACTAGAGGTTTTCTTGGTAGGGGACAGAAGAAAGAAACAAGGCCCAAGTGTACCCTAATAGCTAAAGAGCTCACAGGCAAAACACACACAATTACTTCCATGAATATCACCATTCCTATGCTAGCTGCAGGAATTTGCAACCAAACTGATAGCTTTTAGCTCATGGCTTACAACAGTCCTTTTAAGGAGCACTTACTAGTCAACCACCTTTTAAAAAAAACTTAAATTTTATGGTATTATTCTTTCAACTCTGACACTGATCTCAAAAATCTGTTTCAGATATTAACAAGTTCATGCCTGTAAACAGAGAGAAAATAGAAAGTGTTTTAAAAGTACCAATTACAGTGGTCACCATTATGGGATATAAATTTTTGCCTTCTGCCTGATTAAAGCTACCATGGTGTTATCTATATTAAGGTATCATGGTGGCTTTAAATACTTGCAAATGGTAATTATATAGTAAATGCTCACCACTACATTATTAACTGAATCACTGAGGATTTTAAGAACAAAAACAACTTCAACAAGGTGAACAACACCTTGTAAGAACTGAAGCA
Source organism: Indicator indicator (assembly GCF_027791375.1). Taxonomy (NCBI): domain Eukaryota; kingdom Metazoa; phylum Chordata; class Aves; order Piciformes; family Indicatoridae; genus Indicator; species Indicator indicator. The sequence continues at coordinate 38,811,598 of NC_072012.1, read as the reverse complement.
AGAAAAGAGAAAATTGCAAATCTGTAAGAGTGAGAGTACTAAGTATCCTCTAACACCTTGCATTCTGTTTGGTTCTGTATCTTGTGCATAGGAGCTTCTGAAAGAAGGACTAACAACCCCATCAAAGTCTTTCACTAAACTATCAGAAAATAAATCTCCCCTCCTAAATGCCCAGAAATGTGTCCTGTGTCTTCACTTAACACTTAAAGATATACATCTAAAAAGTGGGGTTAGAGAGGAAGGCCAGGTCTTTTTGAAGAATGTTCAAGATGAATGGCAGTGAAGGTTTTTCAGAAATAGTATTCTTCTTGGAGAAGTGCCAGCTGAACTCATTGTTAATATTTAAAAAAATAATTGTACTTGCTAAAAGACCCTTTCAAGGCAGATTCTTCAATTTCTTTTTAGATTGCAAGAGCAAAATATATACCATCAGTCATTTTATTTTGAAACATTACAAACTCTGTCCAGGACCAAATTCATGACACAATCACACAAGCTGATATTTAAGATCAGGATTTATGTCTTTATTTATTTTAATAAGAAGAGACTGTTCCTCCATAACTAATATTTAAGAAAAAGAAAAACAATATTAAGAAGATGACCTGTGCATTTTTCAAAGAGATCACCTTTTTTAGAAAGAGGGCAGGCCTCAAAAAAAAACATTAGGAATTCCATAGACCCTTTAACTTCTCGTTGATTTTACATCAAATCCTGCTTGGCTGGAACATTGCAGTGCATTGCTGCTGCAGGTTTAATTGGAGGGAAGTAAGGTCAGTCATCAGGGCTGATCGGTGATGAGGGAGAGGCTAAGAAGCTGATATAGGTAAGATCTGAAGTGGGTGAGAAGAGTGATTGTACCTGCCCCCAGGTAGGAAGTGCTGTAGTAGCAATCAAAAGAAAGCAATGAAGAACTGGGTGATCTAGTTTTGTACTACTTATCCTGCTCTCTATTGCTAAGCTTAGCATTCATATTTATTTTATTTTCTATGTCTCTGACAAATGTTATTAGAAAAGCTTTGTAGACTTCCATAAAACATGATTAGAATTTACCACACCCATGGAGTTAAATGAATCCTGTTCCACTTTTTAAAGATAAAACACATTGTAGAATATATCACTGGGAATCAATGGTCATATCTTCTGTACATATAGAGCTGGACATCAGCCAGGTATTCCAGACACAAGTCTGGTTCTCAAACAGTGTTTGCATTAAGGAGTGGCATCTGAAGAAGTTTTATAGCCACCCGGTATCTTTGTTATCTCTCTCCTCAGTGTTTCTGCTTTGAGTTGTCTCTTATCACTTTTCAGATCAAATTTTCTCCAGCTATTTCCTGGCATCCACTTTGGGTACCTGATATTTTTATTTCCATTCTTTGAATGCTGAGATAAATGGTTTAATAATCATTAAAAAACTCTGCAGCCAGTGTGATGCTAAAGATAGTTTGATACATGCTGCTTTGGAAAATGCCTCCCACAAAGTGCACTGTGAGCGCAGCTGATGTGAGTGTAAGAGTGCAGATATGCAGAAAAGCCAATTAGTTTTGTCTCAGCTAATGTAAAATACATACTAGGGACTCTTTGATTCAGGCAATATAAGTAGCTCCTATGTTTTATGATATACCCACTAACCTGAAATCAGAATGTCTCTAACCACTAGTGATACAAGATTTGTGTGAGACAGCAAAGAGCTAACAACATCATTAGCATTTGGGTTACAGAAAAGTTCTAGAAAAATGAAATTCATGCAAAAATTATGAAAAAAAAACCATGCTTCAAGGTTGTGCTTCTCAGTATAGAAGACAGGTATTGCTGGTGATACTCTTCAAAAAAGCAGATAAGAGCAAAATGGTACTGCAATAGTCCTGTAATCTCTGTGGTAGGACTCGAAGACTGAAATTAGATATGAGCTACATATTGGACCAGGCTTAATTTCAGTAATATATCCAGCAGAATCTGATGAATGATGGGTCTTAAGCTTAGCAGTAAAGAAAGCTACAGTGAGATCCAATGCCTATAAGATGAATGTTGCCAAAATTCAGTCTAGAAATGACTTTGAACTTTAACTGCCAGAGTGATTAATTACTAGAATAATGTGTTCAGGGATGAGTAAATTCCTCAGACAAAGACCATCCATTTTCCCATATGACAGCTTCAAAGAGGAGTTCCGAACATAGTGCAGAAATTAGTGAGTGTATTTTTCTGGTGTGTCATGTGTCATAGAAAAGGTCATACTACCTCATCAGCACCACACCTTGAGATCTTCAGACTGCCTTTATTTGCTCCATAATAGAGTGTACTCCAGAGGTCTACATGACTGCTGCAAGGCCACAGGCAACATTTAGTGCTACCATTGTTCTTTGGGAGATGATCTCACTACAAGCTTAAAACTCAGGCCAGAGGAATAGAAAATTTTGTGGTTTTGAACCATCACAGGCTTCCTTTCAAAATAACCAGAGCTGCTCATCTAGATTTAAAAATTCTGTAGGTTCATCTTCTTTGACACTAAACCCTCTGGTCAAGGCTTTCTGTGTTTCTTTTTGGCACTGAAATGTCCAGTACTGCTGAGTTACAAACCACAGATATTTTCTCCTTTCTACTATGCTCAGTTTGTGCTTTCTCTGAAGACAATAGATCTCAGGCGTGTATCCAAGCATATTAGAAGACTCAACCCAATGAATGCTTGAGTCACATTCTACAGATGTTGCTGATCTGGGGACAAGAAAAGGGAAAGCTTGTGCCCACTGTTCTCCCTGCCATCTCTTATCTTCCAAGGTGGGTGAAGTGGCCTCCTCTCTTCACAGAAGTTTCAGAAAACATCAGGAGTTCATTTGTTTTGTTTTCAGACCACAGAGCAAAGCCCATGTCTTTTCACAGTACGTCTTACAAAGGTGCAGCAATAACTAGACTAAGCACTCTCACTGAGTCCCTCTCTACCCCTGAACTCAGCAAGGTGTTTTCCTTTTGCCCAGAGTATCTTCAGTGACTCAGTGTCTTTTGCGTTGTGTCTTTTGCATTGTCTTTCTCACACTACAGTCTATTTCAGTTTTCACTTTGTCTAAATGGATTTAGTAAGGTCCAATATTCAGAATGAAAAGCAGGGTTCAGAAATTTGGGATGAACAACCGACCACTATCATAAAAAAAAAAAAAAAAAAAGAAATATGAGGCTTGCAATAAAAGGAGAGGAAAAAGAGACAACCTTTCTACACAGGTATATATTATTTACTGCAAAACTCCATCCTTACCCAGATTCTTGATTTTTCAGCCTGTGCATAGCATCACTTTCATATACTTAATGAGCATGGCTCCCTGAGACCTCAAAGCTTGTTTAGAATTTTGTTTTATCTGTATCTAATCCATTTTTCTACAACAGCTTTGAGGTAGATTCCTGTAGTTTGTGCTAGGAATTTTAACCTCACCAAAAGGCTTGTATAGGCCAGAGTCAAACAAAAGATGACAAAGCTCTGTTGTTGTGAAGTGATAACACTCAAGAGATTCTATTATGTGTCTGTCTCTCCCAGTAAGCTGAAGCATCAGATTCTTGCATATACGGATTAACGTGCAGTCAGCAAAGATAAAAGACTGTTGGTGTTGTTACTGTTGCTAAATCCTCTCACATTGGGGATTTTTTTATTTTACTTGTTTTGTCTTTTTCTGTGGCTAAGCAGTGCACATGCAGAAAGGGAAGAATGCTGATATGGGTGAAAAAAGTACAGCAGTTACCTTTTCCTAGTCACAAAACCTCCTGCAGCTGTATCAGAGATCATGGCAGTGATATTGTGCCAAGCACTGCTTATCCTTTGCTGATGGAAGCCTGTCATCTTTAGAGCTTTTGGGGAAAATGCATTTCATATAAGTCTCTGCCAAGCCTAAGGAGTTTTCCAGATTTTGTCCAATTGTGGTGTCTAAGTGCCTCTGGGAAAAGCACAGCATTTTGGGGAATGTGGTATAGGAGGTTTCTAAACTGAGGCACTGGCACCAGTGGCAATGCCTGGACCTGGACCTGCATGCAGGAATCCACTAACTGCAGCACTTGAGGATGGGCATCCATGTCCCCACACACCTGGTGTGGGTCAATGACAAGATAGTGTGGGGGTGGAAAGTGTCAGATCTGCCCTGTCCAAGGAGTCAGCAATGTGTCTGAAGCCCTGCAGCAGAATTCAGCAATTAGAGCAGAACCATGCCTATGCCATCTTTCCAAAAGCTCTCTAAAAGCAGTGGTAAGATGCAGGAGGCTAACAGACAGAAAAAAATATCTCTGTATTTTACAATGAAAAGTCTACATCTAAAGGGTGTTAAACTAAAGGACCAGGTGAAGCTATGTGCTAAATTCAAATTAAACAAAAGACAGTAGTCCTTATTCACTTGTGACCACAGGACATCACAGATGATATCAGCTTACACAAGTTCACAATGAAATTGAATGAATTCATGGATGAAAAATCCATCTTGCCCTCTTAAACAGAAAGAAACCATTGCTGGCTCAGGAATCAGCAGCACCAAAAATCCCTGAAGCTGCAAGACTGGGCCAGGGTAATTTCATTATATGCCTGTCCTGTTTTTATGCTTTTTAAAAAGCATCTTCTCTTTAACAGTCTTGGATACAGGCCTCTGGTCCTTTGATGTGATCTAGTTTATGGTTATTCTTGTAATTCCATAATCCTTAGAAAGTCTTGGCCAAAACTGTGAAGTTTGAGTGCAATTTATAATTTGTATAAGTGAGTGTGATCTACTGCAATAAATATATTATTGAAGGCAGTTAAAAGAAACTGAAATCATCCTATACAAGCTGCTTCCCACTTTTCACTTGGCTACACTTAATTTCTTTACTAATGTGCCCCTATGCTTAGCTTTCTTATTGCCTCACTGTAGTGTAAAACAGTTCTGCAAAATAACTGGTGGAACACAGCCAGGGGGTGAAAGGTTTGAGTTCAGAGTTTGCAGTTTTATTCCTATTCCTTTCAGCAGAAAAAAAAATTATATATATATACACATATATAAATCCTAATCTGAGTTTTAATGCCTCCATTGGATTGCTTGGTTTTGATGAAATTGTTTGCACTTTATGTGTAAGTTTTCCTAACCCCCCCCCCCAGTCTGTCAAATAAAATATGAAATAATAAAGCAAGGGCAGTGCCTAGGGCTCCCAAGATCTGGATCCAAGTACCCAACTCTGCCACTGGTCCAGTAAATGACCTTGCCATGCTCTTCCTCTTCCTCGCTCACACCTAGATTTCAGTATCAGATGGTTGATGTGCTTGCTGTGTTTATATTCACTCTCCACACAACACACATCTTATGACTACACTGAGCAGACTCAAGGCAGAGGCAGTGATTCACAGGTGAAGGGGCCTTGGCTGGTTTTGGCCCAAGCAGTGCCAGGAGCATGGGTTACACTGGCCAGTTTCAAAGCAGTCTGTAAGTCTAGATGCAATTACTGTTTGCAGAACAGAAGATGGGCTGGGAATCCACTGAAGGTGAAAGGAATATTCCTTTTACATCGTTGGGGTTTGGACCAGGCATGCTTTGCTCAGGCAAGTTGGTGTCTGAAACTAAAGAAATCCTAAAGGAACATAAAACCTGTCAGTTCTGTAAGGAGCAAAGGCACTTACCTGAAGCATATTGGTGTAAGTAGGCATTTAAACAAATGAGTTGTGGGCTACTGCCTAAAAGATGTCAAAAATCAATGACATTTAAAGGAAGTAACTTTTGGAGAGAACAAAATGGGAGTTTAAAGTGGTTTCTCGTTTCTGGATCTGTTTTTCCTATCAGGGGAATGCCGCACTGGAGTTGATAATGCAGCAGATTACAACAGCGGAAGACACCAACTGCACTATCTGCTGTTCCCTAATGCTCACAGACAGCAGCCCTATGAGCTGCAGCTGACACTAATGGCTTTCATACACCTAAACCATACAAAAGTATTGTGGTTTATCCATTGTATCACACTACAACAGCACTGCTGTACCAATATTCTGGTGCAATATTCATGTGATGTGGATCTATTAAGCTGCTGCATCCCTTTTTTCTACTGAAGTATATCCACAGGAGAGACATCTGGGTTCAGCTGTATTCAAGTCTCCAAAGAATGTCTGAATGATCAAAACACACTCAGCTCCCAGAAATATGTTCAGCTTGTAAGCTATTGACCAAAAATGTTTAGACCATCCAAAACAATTTTTGACAGGTGAACTGAAAAATGTCTAAAAGCCTTTTTGAAGTATGGCTATACTTTATAGAGACACGTAAAAAATGTCATGGAGCAGGTAACACATTTTTGACCAATGAAAATCTAAATAAGAGGAAGTTGTGAATAACGTTGCACCAAAAATCCTAAGTCTGTGGACTTCAAAAATGGTCTCCAGGCAAAGTGAAATGACATGAAAATATTTTGTAGTGCTCTTTTATCTCTTTTTTTAATTTTTCAACATATTTGCTTCTCAGTATTTAAAATAGATCTGCTGATATTGGGACAGAGTATATTACCAGTTCAAGTGAAGAGGGGAAGCTTTCTTTTCAGTATAACTGTGGCTAAATACTATCTACTTCAGAGGGTACTATGGGGCTTAATTAATGTTTAAGTGCCTCAAGAGTCTTACCCACATTAAAGGTATAAGAAGAACTATTCCTAATTAATTTCTTTCTAAAGAAGCAAAGTTTCATGAAGTTTTAAAACAAGACAGTGGGTGAATGTGTAAACTCTATTTATTTGAATCCCTGGAGTAGGAAAAGTTAGTGGGGAAAGTGGTGAAAATCTTCAATTAATTTTCCTCAACCTGTGGGATTTAATTAAGACGTTATCAAAACCCTGCCTGTTTCCTGTGGGTATTTCTTATTTAATTTTCAATTTCACAAAGGCAAATCTTACATCTTAGAACAGATTTTGGAAGCCACAAAGAGACTAATTGAAAAAAATAGATGTTAGTTTATTAAAATTGAACTGAGTACGTACCAAATTGTCCAGACCAAATTCATACAGCACTTTATACCATTTACATTCTGTAGTTTCCTTGCTTCGAATTTCTTTTAAAAGAGTTCCTTAGGATCTCAGAATGTGCCTCACTGGCATAATTTAGCACCATGTAGAGATCCCTGAGCTACCTGTGAAAAAAAACTAACTCAAATGTTGGAATCTACACATCTCTGCTAGCTTGGAAATGTATCTGAATTAATTAGTCCTGGGGAGAAGAGGAATACATTATCTTCTGTGGAGTGCAATGTAAAATAGTGATATCTGAGCTACCTTCTCTAGATATACCCTAAGGAAATATACTTCCAGCTGGAAAGTAGGAAACCATTAAAGGAACCCACAGCACTCCGTGCATTGTGCTGCATCAAAGAGCACTTGCCTGCGCTTTCAGGGTGCATCCAGCTCTCACAGGTAGAAGACTCACTTCCACGTGCTTGTGATGAGGTGTAACCTTAACCAATTCTGGCTTTATCTCTACCTGTCAAACAAACCACTGCTGAGAAACATGAAAATTGCCAAAGTCCTATTTCCTTCAGTACTGGTCACCACATGGCACGTGGGAGAAAAAGATTGGAGTTTAGAAGGTGTCAGAGTTGATGGTCTCCCTCCGTGTGAGGAAACAGCAATGAAACAAGGGATGATTGAAGACAGAAAAGAGGAACTGGGGAGAAAGAAATTACAGCATTGCCTTGGAAAATGTGGGTGAGATTTAGAAGAAAAAGTACTTGTCTCAAAAGTGTACCAGGACAAGCAGGAGGTTATTTGGACTTCTGAGAGTGAGTCTTGACTCTGGGCAGCTCTTGTTCACTCTCCTTGCTTGCCCAGCTTTCTAGCTTCTCTGTTTCTTTCACAAAATTGCTTAGTGCTCAGTTCTTGTTATCAGGTTCTGCCACCTCACTGAGCCTTCATGCAAAAGGTTAGCAGTGTCTAGCATTACCAGCATTTCCCACAGCAAAAGAAGCCTGGTGAATGGGAATTGAAGCTACATGATGATAAGCCTTGAAGCTCCCTGCCAGCAACCTGCTTAACAGACATGTGAATATACCTATGGAAGTAAATGCTTAAGGCTAAGATTTTCAGAATAGGTTTGAAAGAATTAAAAAGCCAGCTCCTATAGACTATCTTTTTCTAAGTGCTTTTCTGGATTGGGGCCAGAGTGCTAATCAACTTTCAGTCCTGAGCTGGTAACAAAGAATATAAGTCTCAACTGCTCCAGCGTGCCACTTGCCTTCTAATTTGACTTTGGCCAAGAGTGTGCAATAGCATCTCCAGTTGTGGAATATTAAGGCTTCACAAGTGTTATTTTACATCTTTCTTGACAAGGTTTTTGTCTGATGTACAGCACAGCCTGCAAAAATACATCCTCTAACAAGTAGAATTCCAAGAAGTGTGGTAATATCTGTCTAATGTGACATCTGTCTAGCATTAAAGCTGAAGAATTGGAACTATTTATTTGATGAGCCATGCAACAAAGATGAAAATTCATTCTTAAAATACTATGTGGAACTTTTTTTTTTTGTTAATGAAATGCGAGACATTATAGCCCCAAATGATGTCTACCACCACACATAAGCATCCAGGCAACTTATAAAATGTTTACAAAAATAAAACCTACTCATTAGAAGACTTTGGGGGTAAAATGCAAATAACCTTAGATTTATATGCTGCTTAGCGATACACAGGTGTTCCTGGTGAAAAGAAACAACAAAACTTCAGGGCATTTGTCCAGACTACATACTTAAGGCCACACAATAGGTTGGTTGTCCTCGTATTTTATTCACAAACAGTTTGAGACCACAAATAATGTGTTTGCTATAGAAATCACTAGGGAAGTGCAAAGCAGTCTTTCAGAGGTTGCTAGGCATGGATTTCTAGAGGCCCTCCTCCATAGATGACCAAGCAACCAATGAATATGTGTAAAGGGTCCTCCATGCCAATGCAGCAAAAATTGGTGTCTGCAAAATCATACCAGCTTGGATGGAATTCAACAAAGTAGATGATATGGGAAAAAAAAGTACTGAGAAAAAGTATAACAAACATAGAAGATGCCAGTACTGCAGATTGTTGTCAGACTTGAGTGAGTTTTTACAGAAGCCAGGGCAAGCCGGCTGTGGGTACCAGTACATCTGAAGGAGATGGAGCATCTCGTAATGCATCTAGGCTACTGGGAAACAGCAATGTGACAGATGGGAACAGATGAAATGTGCCCACAAAATGGTAGTATTGACAAGTGAAAGTGTCAGTATTTCCTCTTTTAGAAAACACTTAAAACCCACCCCCGCAACCTATTTGGCTTTCGATACAAAGCTTAAAGGAAATTAATGATGCTGTTTTATCACAATCATTGCATTCTACCACTCATGAGATGCTCTTTGGCTCAATGGAAATTTTCAAAACCTCTTTTGAAGATTTACTGAGATTTTTCTGGTTTCCTGATAGCGTCAAATACAGTGTGGTCTTATTTCTCTCAGCTGGCTCAAAACATGGCTGTGTTCAGCTAACCAGCTGTCACATATCAGTACTTTCCATTAGGGGCCCTGCTCATCTGTCATTAGTTCTTTTGTTTATTCTATTCACAAAATAAATATAATTTGAACCGTAAAAATTAATTTTATTAGTTGTCCAGGAAAAAAAAAAAGTCTTTATTTCAGACATTAATAGACCTGAAGCTATTTGTTTCTCAGTTGTCTAGGATATGTTTAAACACCTCGCTTATGTCTTCCATTATAACTGGAAAACTAAACCATGTCTGTTAGAAACCAAGTAATGCTCATTTATGGCTCACCTCTAAGGTTTGGTGGTTTTTTTTGCTCCCATTGTTCTCATTTTATTTATTGCAACTAAAATACAAAGGAAAATTACTATCCATGGCTTTCGGCATATTACTGGTTATTTAAAATACAACTCCAACAAAACAGAGCTCATGCAAAACAAAATTAAATTAACTTCGTTAGCTAGTAGTTCAAAGTGGTAAAATATATCCTGTCCCGTGCATTCCCTCAATTCTTCCCAAAAAGCCTTAGGAAATAGACAGTCTTTGTAGTATGCTTTAAAGGTCAAAAGACCGCATTTGAAACTTTTCCTCTCTTTTAAACTGAGTGGACTCATGTTTGCATCCCTCTGGTGACACCAGGGTTGGTTATATCAGCAAAATCTGAAAGAAACAGGCAGAACTTAACAATACCTTAACGCCCAGCCAAAAAAACAAGTAGCAGCCCAAATCTCAGCACACAGGTTTTTCTTACAGAAAAATACTGTTACACAATCTCAGCCATCCAACTGTTTGCTCAGAACAAGCAGGCAAAAAGGTGATGGAGTCTGGGTAAGGCTCATTTAGTGGAAATAAATTCAGACAGTGATCAGAGGTATAAGATTTTTTATTTTGTTTTTTCAGTTTGTCCACACCCCAGCCCTCCCAAATTAGACAGTTCAGACTTCAGAACTGAAGCAAAACTGTTTTTCAGTTTGAACCCTATCCATCAGAACTAAACTGCCATAAGACAGCATAAAGTTGTTTCACATCAGTTATCAAGTATTGTAGCTTCATTTGAGCCATCTCTATGAAAAGAATAGATATAGGACTGAAGAAGCCTACAGAGCCATGATGAAGGAGATGAGACAGCAGCCACCTTCTACCGCGCTGCCCAGCTCACTGCATCTTCCCTCTATGCAGGGGTCAGGACTCGCTGCCCCAGCAGGCCACCCAGTCCTCAAACCAGAGGGGATGCTCATGTCGTTCCTGAGGTAACAGTTCCAATTTGTGTGAAACAACTTCAAAGATCATCAGCACCATCACAGAGTCACCCTGGCTGGAAAAGACCTCCAAGATCACTGAGTCTAACCATCATCCACTTAGTGTTTGATAACCCTTTCAGTGCAAAATTTCTTCAGATATCCAATCTAAACCTCCCCTGGAGCAACTTGAGGCCAGCTCTTGCCCTGTCACTTGTTATTGGGAAAAAAGACCAACATTCACCTTGCTACAACCTCCTTTCAGATAACTGTAAAGAACAATAAGGTCTCCCTTCAGCCTTCTTTTCTCTTGACTGAAGAACCCCAGTTCCTTCAGCTGTTCTTCATAAGACTTGTTCTCCAGACCCTTCATCTTCATGGCCTTTCTCTGGACCTGCTCCAACACCTCAATGTCTTTCTTGTAGTGAGAGCCCCAAAAACTGAACTCAAGGTGTAACCTCACTAGTGTTGAGTACAGGCATGATCACCTCCTTGCTTCTGCTGGCCACACTGTTCCTGGTAAAGGCCAGGACACTGATGACCTTCTTGGCCACCTGAGCACACTGCTGGCTCACATTCACATGGCTGTCAATTGACACCCCCAAGTCTTTCTCTGTTGGGCACCTTTCCAGACACAGTTCTCCAAGCTTTTAAGTGTTGCATGGGCTTATGATCATGTGCAAGACCTAGCATTGGGCCTTGTTGAATCTCATACACTGATGTTGAATCTCAGGCCATTGATCCAGCCTGTCCAGGTCCCTCTGTAGAGCCTTCCTATGCTCAAGCAGATCAACACTTACTCCCAACTTATTTTCATCTGCTAACTCACTGAAGGAGCACTCAATCCCCTCTTCCAGATCACTGATAAAAATATTAAACAGAACTGGCCCCACTACTGAGGACTGGGGAATACCACTTGTGACTGGCCGTCAGCTGGATTCAACTCCATTCTCTACCACTCTTTTGGCCTCGCTGTCCAGCCAGTTTTTTACCCAGTGAATCATCCATCCATCCATGTCACACAGGCCTGGACTGCAAATGCCTTGTGTCTTCAATGAATACACAAAGGCTACAGGCTGTGGAGCCATCTCTTCTCGACTAGTTCTTGTGAGAGGCACCTGTAGTAGAGATTTAATGGGAGCCCTTTACTCAATGCTTCCAGAAATTTCATTTGCATACATACCTTGAAAACCCTTTCTTAGGGGCTCAGTTGTCACTTTGAAGCAACCTGTGTGCTATAGGTAGTATGTCAGTAGGATGAAGTTCTTCATAGAGAGAGTGATTGCCCATTGGAATGGGCTGCCCAGGGAGGTGGTGGAGTCGCTGTCCTTGAAGATGTTCAAGAGAAGACTGGATGAGGCACTTGGTGCCATGGTCTAGTTGATTGGATAGGGCTGGGTGATAGGCTGGACTGGATGATCTTGGAGGTCTCTTCCAACCTGGTTGATTCTATGATTCTAAATCCCTGCCCTAGAGCATGGTAATGAAGTTAGTTACTGGGTTGATGGTACTGATGCACTCAAATCTCCCCAGGAAGAAGATAGATCTGGAGCTGAGTTTTGCACAGATTCTGTGAAGATCCAAATTGATGGGTAGTTGGGAAGGCTCTCTCCATTGACAGACTCATACATAGCCCAGAGGTAAGATATTTATATGCATTTAACTCTGAGGACTAAAAAAGATAAACAGCTTAAATAGCTCTGCAGATGTGAGTTGAATTCAAGGATATTTTCAGGCCAACAAAAATCATGTTTTTCAGTGAATAGTCTATTTGTTGGAAATAAATGGCCTAACTTTAATGGAAAGCCAGCTCTTTTCATGCTGCTGGAGTAAACAATTCCCCTTTTTCCCTAGGGAAGTACTCTAACCCATGTGCTTCCAAGCTTCCTTCCTGAATTACCTCCTCAGACACATCCATTGCTGATGAGAGGGGCCACACCTGAGAGTGGTATCTGCGAATACACCAAGGAACACCCACACCACATTCCACAGAGTGCCTCTTGTTGCACTCTGATCCCTAATAAGTGACCTGCCGTGGTCTGTTCCAGCCTCAATTTACAACCCTTGCTGCCCATAATGCTTTTGGACCAAATTCACAGGTCTAAAAGCCTCATGATTTCCCAGAAGAATCTTGCAGGACAAACATGATATAGCTGTCATGGACACTTCTGTGTGTTTATTTTTTAAGACCAGGGAAAGCAACTTAAGAGAATCAGTCATGCTCTGTCTGTACTCTGACTGCCTGATGTCACTTAAGGTTTCCTTACTAGATGTCCTTTTTCTTCAGCTTCTTGCCTCACAAAATGTGCAGGTACTCCATTGCAAAAAAGAGATTCAGAGAATTAATAAATGTGCATAGCCTTTCCTATCCCTGAAAGATATTCCAGGAACAGTGTTTAATATGTAATACTGTGATCTTCAGGGAAAGCAAACAGAAATTGCAGAAAGAGTGTGTCCCTGTGGACACACAAAATCTCCTTTTTCATGCTAGTGAGATGTTGCATTTTCAAAATGTGTTCTTTTTGACAATAGCTGAGAAGCAGTGGGGAAACCAGGAACCAGATTCTTCTCTCAGGGCCCTGGGTGTAAATCACAGCAAACCTCAGTAGAGTTGCTCCCATAACGTCAGACTCTCATTCACTCAAGTCAGTGTCAACATGTTGTCCAAAACAGGTATAAGGGATTTCTGCTGTACATCATTCAGCATACAAATTATCAGTGGGGGAAGAAAGACTTTAGCTCTTCTCTGAAGTCAGTTTACATTTGTTGCTCCCTTAATTAAAGCAGGGTGTTATTTTCCCAGACTGAAGTGGATTAGAAATACAATGGCTTCAGTGAAAGCTGAGAATAACTTCTCTGTGATGCATTAGCAGAATGACAGAAGAATGAAAGCTTTAGTAGGCCTGCTTCTCAGAATGTGTTTATACATCCAAGAATAAAATGGTAAAACAGATTTAAAAGTCTATTGCCTGATAGAAAATTATGTTCACCACAATGACGGTTAACCAAATATTATATGACTTCTTGCCCTTACACATAGAAAAACCCCAAAATTTCTATAAATTCTCAATAGATTCTCAATATGGACATTTGCTATAAGTTGTTTTTTTTTTTTTTTATTGCAGCAGCAAGAATAGCATTGAAATGGGACTCTTTTCCCATATAAACTCTCACTGTCTGGATTTCATACTTGGTTTAATAGTATCTATAGCAGTACCTATAGCAATGTATAGCCAAAGTTAAGATAATTTAGTGTAAAAGAAAAGTCAATTAAATGTTTTATTTGGCACTTGTACCTAAATTAAATGCCATGGCTATACTTCAGTGGAATTATACAGGAATTGGCTCAGAATAGCTTCTGTTAAACTGCCACTTTTGCCAGGTTTAGTGACTCAATATTACTTACTTCCTGACTAAGATTAACTTCTGATTTTATGGATATTTTCATCTTTTTGTATGGTAATCAGCACAGATAAACAAGTTCAAGGACACAGTTCTTCAGACCCTCCTCAGGCAAAATGACCACTTCAGAAAGCAGGCTTTTACTGCAGTGGGCACTGAGTCCATTTTGACATAGGTCTGGCACGAGGAACAGAAGTTAAAATAATGTGCAATTGTATTTTGGAAAATAGAGGGTAATTAAAGCCATTCAACCATTTAATATTTTATTTCCCTGCTTCAACTCCATGAAATACTCCCCAACACTCAGTAACACTAGTGAGCTGCAAAAAGATTAATGCTAATCAATCCCCTCTTGTGCAAACTTAGATATGTTTCCATGTCAGTGTTTTCTGATGGCGAGGAAACAGATTCTGCAGGACAGCTTCCTTCTGCCGACCAACAGGAAATAATAGAATATTTTTATTGCTGCTGTGTTCAAATTTGACTGAGAGACTCTAAGAAGGCAGCCAGATAACAATGATCTTATTTTCTGTTGTTTTTTTTCCAGTGTCTTTATTGCTAACTTTCCTGTGATGTGACTAAAACCCCATTTTAATAACTTATGAAAAAGATCACTAGAGCTACAATTAAAGGCGGTTTCATGCTGAACACAGATTTTTTTGACAATCAAAATTAGATCAGCTGCCTGGGGAAATTTTCCAGTATATTATTTGTAAGAGCTTCAAGTTCTGCCTGTTAGTGCCTTCACTTGTAAGGAGACTTATTAGCCTTGGTCTGGAATGTGCACAGAAAGAAAGGCATTTATTACAAGAAGATATCTGGTTGGTTCTCATTTTAAAAAATGAATAGTTAAATACTTTAAAAGTCTCAGTCTCTCAGGTTTACAGCAGAGGTCGAACTGCTATTCCTACACTGAGGAGCTATTAAATCACACTTACTCCATGACCAACAGTACAAAATAGCCACATCACTTTTTTTTTCTTCCCTATTGGCATGATTACATGCATTAAAGAACATGACATAGAGAAAATTGGGTGGATGTCCATTCATTATTATATGAGATTTGAATTTGCTTATAGCTATTTTTGTCTGGTGTAAGCTTATTTTCAACACAAGGCCTGAGCTTTTTACCTTACATGCGCTTTTCTCTCTTCATGCAGTAGGTTGCATTTTCATTTTGCCTGCAATGGTTGCATGAAGTGGTCTGTCCTCTCCAACAAAGAGAAGCAGCTTGCTTTCACACATCCATAGCTCTTCTCCCCCTCCAAACCAGGCAGACCTTTGCTCACACAGCCCTAGGCTTTTCCTTCGTTGGGCTAAGGAAGGGATGGGATGCTGCTGTACTCTCTTAATCCTCACACAGAAAGACTCAGGTTGTCAAATTGCCTTGTACAGCTCAAGCCTTTTCTTTTCCTGCTTACTCTGCACGTTCAAACTTTAATCCCTTAATCCTCAAGCTCCTGGCAGACCATGATCCAGACGAATGCTCACCTCTTCTGTGCTTTCCTGATCTCCTTTGGGTCTTTCCCACAGCACTCTCCCAGACAGCTTCCTCAGCTCTACTTGGGAAGGAGTCACATCACGTCTTCTTCAACAACTCCACTGCTTCCAGATGAGAAAGGAGGTTTTCTTAGAAAATACCTGTTGCATTTCCTAGCAGGACTTGCACTCCCTGAGCTGCTGCCTCCTTAATGGGTCCCATTGCTACCATTGTCTCCTGTCAGGACAGCCTAGCCACAGAGTGCTCTCATGACCATGAAAACCACCTCAGTTAGGGATATAGAAAAGTACTGTATTCAGAAGCTTTTATTTAGTGTACATTTTAATTCATTTCTATACATATTACACTTTTAGGGTAACTTGCAGAGAGATTCGTCTCTTCTAGTTTAGAACTTTGGAAGTTAGATGAATGGTTTGGATCAAGACCTCTATCCCTATACTTCCTTGATAGTCATTGACAGAATGGTGAACAACTGCATGTGAAAACAGGAGTCTAAAACCAGTCTCACAGGTTGCCATCTCTTCATACACCATCTAAGGAGCCAAATATGACTGGCAGAATAGCTTGGAAATATCCTTAGTTTGTTGAGAGGAATCCTTTGTTTTTTTCCTACCTCACAGAAAAGAGACATAGGAGTGATCACTGTGTCAGGTTAGATGTAATTGCAGCTATACCACAGTGTACTTGCATAGTACACATTTCTGGAAGTAAGCCTGGCCGTAGCCCCAGGTAACAGGGTGGCATCCTTGATGACTGTGGCTGGCCAAGGAAGGCTGAGCAGTGAGCTGATGTCAGCCCTCTGCAAAGCCCAGCTCTGCACAGGCACACAGTGAGATAAACTGTGACCCCCCTCCTTTAGAGTTAATCTCTATATCTGTATGGAAATCAGACATTTAAATACAAAACTTTCTACTAGTTGAGGGTCTGGCCAGAAATTTATTTCTAGGCATGGATATAATGAGAAGCAACACCACCACATGTCTGTCCCATGTCTATGACTGCAGGGTTCACTAGTCTACCTGACATAACTGCCAGCAGCAAATCTGTCCACATAGTATTTTTTCAGAGGCCTTAGCAAGAGGGAGTACTGGTAGTTGTCCATTTGCTCAGAAGAAAACAGTTTCTAAAGAAAGAGAAGGTAGTAGTTCAAGATTACACTGAAAATTTACACAGGATCTGCCCCCTCTTATAATTTGCGAAAATGAGGAAAAGTTTAAATATTTATACACACACATAATATCCATATACAAAACTCTAACATTCTGTAACAGTCTGATTTTCACATTTTCCTATTTCTGCCTCATAAAAGTCTGCACTATAAAAAAAAAAGGTGGTGTGTTCTTAACAGTAGACATAGTTTCAGTCATTGGATCTGTATTAATCCTTCAAGTTTCTCTCTCACGGTTTATTATGTCATCCAGATTTCATTCTGAACCATCTACTCTTTTCCACATGTTCTTAGCAGAAAATGTGCATGAATTTAGAAACACAGCAAGACATATGATACTCAATAGCAAGAACACTTTGAAGAGACACAAAAGAAAAAATCCAAATGAAAGTTCTAGCTGGCTTCCAGCCTCACTTAGTCAAACAAGATATCCAATATTCCTTAATTTGAAACTTTTAGTTACGGTAAAGACTGTTTTGCTTTTCATTTCTGTAGCTATATCTGAGATTTTACTGTGGATACAGACTTAGAGGGTGTTGCTTTAAGTTTACTCACATCTAAATTTTGTATGAATATCTAGGATCATGTAAGGATTTCCTTAAGCTTTATGCAGACAAAAGTAAACAAGGCTTTAAAAACAAGTCTTTGTATTTTGCAATAAAGTAAATCCAGAGGTATGTGAGATATCACAGCTTGTTTTATCAATTACATTACAGATGTTATATATATATCAATCAACATGATGTAACCATCTGAAAAACCTGTTACACACTTGTCATATTAACAAGAAAACTGCAAATTATGTCCTTGTTATTGTCTGAACCTAGAAAAAACATTCCCAGATATTTTTTCCATTAAGAGTGAACTCAATAAACTGCCACAGAACTTGAGCATTCCTCCTGTGTGACCCTGCATGTAGGAAGGTGATGGAAGTATAAGAAAATAAGAGTTTGCTACTGCAGAAAAAAAGGAAAGGATTCCTGGGTCTCCAGAGTCTTGCAAGTCCACAAAACAGAGGGGGGATAGGAAAAGCAGAAAGAACAGATCGTAGGACTTACGCAAGCCAGAACTGCATCCCAAGATAATCAGGGGTGTTGTATAGGTCTGTTTAGACCCATAAAGCTTGGTAAAAAGACAGTTTATTTGATATCCATTTGACATCCATGAGAAAAAATGGCAATCTTTAGAACAGAAGTAATTTCTGTTTTTAGGGTAAAAAGATTGGAGTTTCTATTAGTTTGTTTGCTTGCTTCTTTTTTCACTTGTTTGAATGTGGTGTTTTATTTTACAATCTTCTTCTCCAGGATAGCCAATGTGTAGTATTGAATCCCTCCAAAAATATCAGTCCAGGAAGGTGGTGTTAAGCAGTGACTTTCTCCAGGCAGACAACCCATTGAATGGGGCAATTTTCTCCACAATCTCCATGGGATTCACAGTCTGGAGGGAGCAGGGAAGCTGGGTCAGGAAGCAGACATGGATCTTCTGCATTCTTAGTCAGTACACCAAAGAAATGACACAGATTTGGTTTCTGTTGTATCATACAAAGATTTACTGTGGGCACTAATGGTGCTACAACCCTCCAGTTTGTAGTACCTTACGTCAGATGTTGTCAGCAGTGTCAGGCTGCGTACCCCATGTTCATTCTCCAGTCCTGGCTCTATCCCAACTCTGCCCTCTGCTTCACATGTTACCAGCTGTATGAGATCCACAGGTCTACCTCCTCACAGGCTGGAAAATGGCCAGGACTGAACATTTTCAGAGCCTACTGGGACCAGTGGAGGAAAAACTTAACTTCTTCAGCTAGAGGAAGTTAAATTTCAAATTATTTAGAGAAAAAGATTAAAATAACTGTTAGTTATTCACATAAATGGCAGTTTTTCTTTCAAGAACATAGACAAAATGGTTGAGATTAGCAGTTTCCAAACTGTCTTCTGTAAATGGTCCTTTGTGGCAGAAAAGTGATCCACACTCCCCTGTCACCATCACACTGCTGCAGTATGATGAGCCATGTTCTGAGTGCTCTGTCAGAGATTTTAAAAAGGCTTTTCAATGACCTTCCTTTTCTTGACTCAAAACTGCTTTGAGCCTCAGAAGGATGAGTCTATATTAACAGCAAATCACAACCATATTCACTATTCCAGTCAGCAAAATAGTTCTTTTTTTTTTTCTTTTCCTTATTAAATAAGCCTTATATTTGAAAGAAGGTGGCTCTCCAGTACATGCCTGTACAAAAACACAATATGACCTCAAGCTGAAAGCTCCCACACTGTGAAGTTCTTTGGATTGTGGTATGTAGAAAATTCTTTTTTTTTTTCCCTGATGATATTTTTTGGTATTGTAATTGTGTAGTCTATGCACACTGGGTCTATAATTTTAAGCTACCCATAGGCAAACGTGGCAAGTTCGTACACGTATAAATCAATGGCTGTGACAGGTGTGGGCCACTGTGACAAATGTTCTATACTTTAAATTAGTCATAAATACATGCCTTTCACTAAGCAGTCTCTCATAGAAAATAAGGTGACCATAGAAATCAACTCTAATTTAATTTGGTATATTAAAATGTATGACATACGTGGGCCCAGTTTCCATTAATGAGTTCAACAAATAACTCTCTTTTTTGTTTGTTTTTTTAAATGGCTGTTAAAAAAAGAAAAGTTTTGCATCTCAGGGATGCAGCCTTTACTGTTAAACTTTCTAGTTTGTTTGAATTTTTCTCTTTCCCTTTTCATATGGAGAATTTAAAGTTCAAGTATTGCTCTGCACATGTCCTGGCAAGGCTGCCGAATAGCAAACACCCCCAGGTTCGGCCAGTGCTCCATTCCTCCGTTCCTCAGGGAGTTCCTGTTTCATGTGTTTTTCATTTTAAGTTCTGCCTCCTTGAATGCTATTTCCTCTCTTTTGGTTTTCACCAGGGTCAAAGAAATCTTCAGCAAATAAAAAATGTGAACATCCAGTCATCTACTGGAAATGTGCCCATCCAGTGTCTAAATAATTAGTTAATAGGTTCACAGAGCAGTCCTACATACGCTAAGCGGAGCACAGCAGAAACCTTCATCTGAGCACTTCATCACAGCTAAATAGAGACTACTTGTCAGATGAGGGCTTTTCCGTCTTAATTATGAACTGAAGAGAAATCAGTTTAGCAGAAATCAAAATTCTAGCAAAGAAGATTCTCTAAAGCCCCTGGGGGAGGTAACGTTGTGCAGACCTTCCTAGCCAGCTTTAACTCATCCCTGGATTTGAGATGCGCAAGCCCCCGTGTAGAATAAAAATGGTGCTAAACAGTTGGAAAGCCCAGTACTGAAAATGTGCCTTGTATTTTGATAATACTACATGAAAATCAGAGAGATTAAGATTCCATAGAGCCTATTCAGCATGTTTTGGGAGATATCAGGTGAAAATTACCTGTAAAAAGAAAATATGTGATTTAATAATAATATTTACTCACTGCAGCCAGATGAACAGTTGAAGATGATTGAAAAATCAAGGGTCACTAACTAGCAGGATTTGTTACAGGTGATGATAGGGGATGTATTATTAATGGGGGTCATTTGTCTCTGCAAAGACAAATATGTATTTGGAGACTGACCTAGTCAAGTGACTAACAGCTACTGATATTTCTTTTAAATATGGGCTTACATTTTCATCAAAAGTAGAACGCAACCTCAGACTAGCCTTTGGGTAATTCTACCACACTGAGTGTCTCAGCTCTGTCTGAGTCAGATACAGAAGATCTGTTCTGGACTGCTACCTCCAGTCTCTCCCAACTGCCTTGTTGTACCAGTTTCCACAAAATGATAAGTTTCTGTCTTAACAGCATATTTGGGTTGATTGATGGCTGTTCTTCTGCTTAGAAAGCTCAGCAGTTCCACTGAAGCGAGCTATGTCACAAAATGACACCGGTATTTATCTTTGCTGGCGGTTCCCCAGTTGATCCATTTGAGGATCACATCTATATTCTCCACAGGCACATCTCCTGGTGATCAAATAACTATTTTTTTTAAAGCTTCCTGCTTGGAGAAAAATTATGGGTCCTAAAGTACCTGACCTCACCTTTTGGGTTATTCAAATTCATCCCATTTCTATTATTCCAGTCCTGAAGCTTATCCAATTCTTCCTGTATGTTGTCCTCCTCCACATTCACACTACATATTGCATTATCAGAAATTTTCATGAGCACAGCACTACTTTTTCTGCCAAAGTTGTTAAAAATGTTAAATAGGATCAGTCCCTAGACACATCTTGGAAGAACTCCACTAGTAACTTCCTTTCAGTTTGGTATTTCTTCTTTCAACATGATCTTTCATTTTTATTCCACCTCACAATTCTTCTGCTAATCCAAGTTTTCTCCAGCTTAACAAGCAATTTCCTATGCAGCAAGCTTTCTTGGAGACTGAGTTTCATCTCATTCTCTTACTAATAAAAATAGTTTGTCACATTATTCAGACATGATCTACTCTTGCTGAGTGACATTTCATTTAATTTCCATTTCCTTATCTGTTTTTTCTTCCAGTGTGTGTTTTGAGATTTTATATATTCTTGAAGACAAACCTGTAGTTGCCCAGACTTTTTCTCTTCTTTACTTGTTAGATCCTTGCTTGCTTTTTCAAGGAAGAACTATAATCTCTGATAAACACATTCAAAATCTTAGCAGACTTGCACTTTCTTAAACCAGTTCTTACATAGTTCTTCTAGGATGTGCTTCCAACTGCAAGCTGACTCAGTCACATTAATCTCTTTAGAGTCTGGCATCCACCTTAGATGTGGTTAACTCCATTTCCATTCTCATATTCACATTAGCAGCACAGCCTTGTTTAACATCATCATCCATGTTCCAAACTGAGCCAAAGTATTCATCTTGGGGCCATATCTGTATTATCCTTAAGTTCACCATCTTTGGTGCACAGTGGCCATAAATCATCTTTTTGTTTGTGTGGCTAAAGTAATCTCTATTTGATTTAGCTGTGCTTGAAAAATCGAACTTGGTTTCTCTTTTGGCAATTCTCATTTTATCCGTACACTTCCTGACCTCTAAGACTTAATCATGTTAGCTGAACATTAGTCTCTTTTTCCATTCTTCACAGAATGTCAATTCATTCTGAATAGTATATTTCTGAGCTGGGTAATCATCCAGTTAGGTCTAGAGCCCTTCCCTTAATTTCCACAGAGGTCCCACAGAAACGTTGTACATTTATCATTCAGAAACTCCAGCTCTCTTTTATACTCAAGTCCAGGAATTTCCCAGCTTAGTGAACTGAAGTTTTGAGACTGAAAATGGCAGTTTTGCTTTCAACTAAAGGTACCTGGTGTTATCCTTAGGTTTAGTTTTAAAATTAATCAAGTCAAGATCTCTTGATCTGGAACAACCAATTCTTCTCCATTGTCTAACTGAATAATCTGTATCTGGTTTCATGTTTATTCGGTGAAAAAGACTGTGAGTTATCTGAGATATTAAAAGATTCTGACAGCAGCACGGTTTTGGGTGATATTTCTAACTCTAATGGAAAAGCTGAGATTTCTATCCAGAATCTGAGTCTGTGCTGTTCTGCTGAAACTCGTCGAGCCACACAAATTTAAGCAGGCCCTTTGTCATGACAGACTGGATCAGATGCAAGACAAGCACAGCACACTTTGGTTTAGCCTACAGAGCTTGCTGAACTGCCTCATTCTCTGCAAGCTTGCAAGATTTCACACCCCAGAAAGACTTTTTATGGCACCATTTAAAAGTCTTATCCCCTAGAGAATCAAATGAGGACACTCCTATCGCTCCTGCTGCCATTGAAAAAGCATCTCACTTAATTTATTGTCTTTCATTTGCTTGCAAAAAAAGCAAGGAAGTTTCATTAAGTAGGTGGGAGAAGCTGAAGGTCCTTTTCACACTCACATGTTTTCTCTTTGTGGCTGTTTGTACAGGTGCAGTGAAAAACACTCACAGGGCGTATTCATAAAGACAGGACTTGAGAAATGCCACTTTGAATTGTTTGAAATCAAAGGTTTTGGTAGCTCATAAACAGGGAGCTATTTCTTCCTTAGGACTGCAGTTCTAAATGTAAGGAGCCACCCTTTTGTACATATACATTCTAACTACCACTAATGTAGCCTGCCCTTGTGGGTTGTGAGAATAGTCCCTTTTAATTTATGTTCACTGAGAATTTCAATATCAAAAAGGAAAAAAGAAATCTCATAATCAACAAGCATATTTATAGGTTGAAAAAAAAGTATCCAATGAGGATGTCAGAAAGACTTTACTCCACCCAAACTGACCAACTTAATGTTTGCCATAAGTGTACTTCCAGACTAGCATCTGGAAATCTGCAATGAACATAGAAATAATTAAAGTTGGAGTAGGAAAGTGTTTGTGGACCAGATCATCAGCTGGTATAAATCAGCACAGACCTAGTCACTCCAAAAAAGCAATGCCAGTTTATGCTACGGTTAGAGTGCTAGCTGGCTCCTGTAGCCTTGCTTTGTGATTAATTTCAGTGCAATCATTTGCTGGAACATGCTTTGGGACCAAGCTTCCTGAAGCATTACTTTTACAAATCTCTTATGTCCTCTTGGACTGCTGCCTGTAGCACACCCTTCTGTATTAGGTCTGCTTTCCTAACAGAAAACTCAAGGTTTGAGATCTTTTTGAAATGTTACATTAAAAATAAGAAAAACACCAAACATTTTTTCCCCCTGAGCTATTACTTTGTATCACTCTTGACTCTATTCTATGACTTGATGGCACCTAAACTTTTCATTCTTTGCCATTCTTTGCTT
This sequence comes from Indicator indicator, assembly GCF_027791375.1. Taxonomy (NCBI): domain Eukaryota; kingdom Metazoa; phylum Chordata; class Aves; order Piciformes; family Indicatoridae; genus Indicator; species Indicator indicator. Next base: position 38,788,058 of record NC_072012.1, on the reverse strand, counting down.
TGACTATCTTTAGGGCAGTTAATGTCAGTATTTTCCACTCGTGTACCACAAGCTCCCATTGAATTTTAGAGTGGAAATCCAACCTCATGGCACTGCAGAAGCAGACACAGAGCTGCCACAAGGTACTCTGAGTGCTGAAGGTGTGACAGCTGCCAATGCAGTTTTGCCCTGACTGGTACCCACTAACACAAGGCCTTGGAAACTCCCAGGCACCTGAGAAGCCACCATAGCATAGACCAGCACAGCCAGTGCTCCAACACCCTGCTTTTGCAAATCACCCTAGGAAGTCCTCAGAGTTGAAGTCTTTTCCCAGAGGAGGCTACACAGTTGGTCATACCAACTTTCCACTGGTGTCTCTCTGACCTGCCACACTTTCTTCCCTGAATGCAGTGATCCTAATGGGCTTCCTCCCAGCGAAACCTCAAGCACCACACCTAGCCTGAACTGGCAAACCCAGCAACTTCCAATCTGGGGCATTTCAGACAGAGAGAGAAGCCACAGCACTGTCTGGCAGCTGGAGAAGTGTTTCTTTGAGAAGCTATGGACATGCCAAAGCATCTTACAGCCATGTGCCAAAGCACTCTGTTACAGGATGCAGTCAGGTTGTCTCTCAGAGAAGCCACTTCCTGAGAAAAGGGTCCAAGGGCATCATACAGATCTCCAGCAACTCCATGTATCCATAGCTGGCACATTTTCTTCTTCTTGTATTGAAAAAGGGCAAATTACCTAAAATGCTGCCTGTTCATTCATACATTGCAATTAAGCGTGCTTTGAAAACATGTAAGTCAGCTTATCACAGCCCCTGCTGCACTTCCCCATCTTCCCCAGATCTCTCCTCTCTTCTTCCCCAGTGTCAGTCAGAACACACAAACACATGAAGAAATGTAGGGAATCTGTCTGTACAAGATTATGACTTACATCAAGGCCATGTTAGTTCTTAAAATGTTCTCCAACAGTGTCCATCAGGTGTGGATGGCCTTGCTGCTGCAGGAAGGAGAGCTCACAGAAAAGCTCAGGTCTTCAGCCTGCTGTTAGATGGCAGCAGCTCTGCTGTCCTCAGTCACCCTTGGACAGCTCATATTTTCCAATGCAGTGGATATATACAAGGCTGTACATCCTGCAAGCATTCAAAGAAACTGGGGACTTGCTAAGAGCTTGGCAGAAACTCATTTTCTTCAGGACACTGGACTTAATGTAGATGTGTAGTGTCTTCTGTTTACGAGAAACTGAGTTGATGCAATGTCATGGGGGTGTGCATAAAGGAATTAACCAAAAGGGGACTTCACTTTACATCACCTACCAGCAGTCCAAGACCACCACGATTTTTAGCACTCAAAAAAGTACAGAAGATTGTCTTTTCAGTGTTATGCATGCTTCCTCTGTGTCAGTAACTTGCAGAAACACATTTTCTAGATGTTTTGGGTTTGGGTTTCCAGGTCTTGATTTGCAGAATTATTAAATACTTATACTGTTTTGAAGTCTCCAGACTTGGAAAGACTCCAGGATTTGACTAGATATGACCCTGAAAAACCTGATCTGATTTCAAAGTTGGGTATAACTTCAAAATTGGCCCTCCTTTGAACAAGAGGGTGGATCAGATGGTGCCTTCTAAGCAGAATTATTCTCAGACTGCAGCTGCCACTGCAGTTATTAGGAGCTCTGTCTTGAGCAGACGTGCTCCAAAATATCAGAGATTTTCTGCTCTAAAATTCTTTAGAACTTTAAAAGAAATTACATTTAAATACTGCATCTATGAAATTGAGCAAATAATGCCAAGACAATTCATGGATAGGGGTTAAAGTTTGCTTATGAATCACTTAGGTATTTTTTCATAAGCTTTAGAAAAGACTGAGGAAATCAACAATTTACTACTCAGACCAGGGCTTTGATAATGTAAAGGGACTCTTCATTGAATTGTGATGCTTAAATGCAAGACTGAAAACTCTTTCACTAAATACTGTCTGTTCTGTGTTGCTCCGTTGAAGGTTGTATGTCTCCATGTAGTTAAAAACTGTAGCAAGCTTGAGTTTTTTATTTTGCACTTATTATCATTCATCTTTTGGAAATTAAGATTAAGCAGGCCAATCCAATCAACTAGATAAAATTCTACATCAATATTGAAACATCCTTTTGGGGTTTTTTTCATAGATTCATAGAATGGTTTGGTTTGGGAAGGGACCTTAAATATCATTTAGTTCCAACCCCCCTGGCACTGACAGGGACACTTAACTCTAGCTCTCTCATCCTGTCCCCACAGGGGAGGTGCTCCAGACCTCTGATCATCTTCATAGCCCTTCTCTAGACCTGCTTCTAGACCTTCTTACGCTGGGGGCACCAGAAATGGATGCGGTACTCCAGGCAGGGGCTCCTGAGAGCAGAGTAGAGGGGTAGTATCAACCCCCTTGTCCTGTTGGTCACACTTCTTTTGATGCAGCCCAGGACATGGTTGGCCTTCTGTGCTGCAAGCTCATGTTGAGATCTTAAACTCTATAATTTTGTGGTCACTGCAGCCAAGGCTGCCCTTAAGCTTCTCATTGCTCACCAGCCCCTCTTTGTTAGTGAATAGAAGGTCCAGCAGAGCACATTTTCTTGTGGATTACTTTACCACTTGGAGGAGGAAATTATCATCAATACAATCCAGGAACCTCTTAGGTTGCTGGTGTCCTGTTGTGTTGTTCTTCCAAACAGACGTCAGGGTGGTTAAAATCTCCTGTGAGGACCAGGTCTTGTGAACATAAAGGTGCTCCTATCTGATTATAGAGGGCCTCATCCAACTGGTCTTCTTGGTCAGGTGGCCTGTAGCAAACCCCCACTATGATGTCACTTTCCCTCACCTTCACCTCTTCATCTGTTCCCAGGTGGAGCTCCATGGACTCCAGTTGGTCTTTGATGCAGAGGGCAGCATCCTCTCCTCTTCTTCCCTGCCTGTCTTTCCTGAAGAGCTTATAGTCATCTGATCCTATACTCCAGTCATGACAGCCATCCCACCATGTCTCAGTAATACCAATGACATCATAGCCATGCAGGCATGGGCACATCGGCAGCTCTTCTTGCTTGTTCTCCATGCTCCATGCCTTATGTAGATGCATTTAAGATGGGGCTCCATTGAAGTTGGTTTACTAACTGGGGTTGTCTTATCCTGCACTTCCCAGCCTGTGGTCCAGCTCCAGGCTCAGGGTGCCTATTAGTGTCATTGGCCTTGATGTGGGATAGATTGAGCATCCCTTTCCCCAGCAACACTGCTTTTAAAGCCCTCCTCACTAGACTGGAAAGCTTGTGGTCAAAGGTGTACTTCCTTTTCTCTGAAAGATGCACCCTGTCAGCCCTCAAAAACTGGGTTTCTGGAAGTAAGTTTTGTGGCTTAGCCAAAGTCATGTCCGTGACACCACTCCCTCAACCATTTATTAGTACAGTTTTGTATTGTCCTGCTTGGTTGGAGTTAATCTTTAAGGTTATGAAGATAGAAGTCTGTAAGTTTACAATTACAGCAGATACCTTGAGTTTGAGTTAGTCAGTGACTAACATTGAGAAGATACTGTGAAAGCAAAAGAAAATGCTATGGAATACACACAGACATTTGTCGGGGTGATATCTACTTAACTCAGTGATTAATCAGATTAAGAAATCTATCGAAGTAACCAAGATTTCATTTAACACATTTCACATGGGTATTAACTGTGATAGCAGAAACAAGCCTTCAAGACTGAAAATAGGAAGGATTCCTATTTCGAGTTTTACTTGAAGCTCAAAACTGAGAATACTGTGAGAACAAGGGAATAGGAGCCTACTGCAAACATCTCTCTTTGCCTCTCTCTCTCTCTGCAATGCCAAGCTGAGAAGCAGCACTTACTTTCTCCGACACAGAGAAATCTTTGTGCCTGACAGATCCAACAGGAGATAAAAAGGATACAAAGCATTTGACTTTCCAATTCGTACTGGGGTGATGATTTAAATTACAAAGTTTGAAGAATTTGGCACTTAGAAGACTTCAACCTTGCCCAGGTGGGTTCTTTTTCCGCCACAATAATAAGTTTAGAAAACATGAAAAAAGACATCTTTTCCCCTAACGCAGCATATAAACAACATCTGCACTTTCGAACAAGTTCAAAACACCTTCACAGAATGAAAGGTTTTTCTCTTTGAACAGGGAAGAAACCCTTCCAGCATGATCCAGTGAAGGGAAAATCTAACAGAGATTGAGCTGTCTGGTTCCGTTGTAAGGCTGCTGGCAGAGACCCTGCGGCAGGATTGACGTTGCATTAATTACCAGCCCATGGGCCCTCCGACCTTGCTCCACCGTGAGACGTACTGGCAATGGATCTGAGGAATCCTGGCATTATCTCAATCGTGAGGACCTGGAGGCAAGTTGTCACCTGAACTGCAGGTAAAGTGAAATATTTCACTGTGCTAATAAAATACACATTTCTCTGGCATTCAGGCTGTCTGGGACATAACTAATGTATTGCAAACTTCATTGCTAGTATCTCACTAGGAGACAGGATTACAGAGAGGAGACTTTCCTAAGTATTTTGATTTGAGCGTATTCAAAACACCAATAATATTTTAGTAATAGAGTTATATTATCAGGTATGGATTTTGCTCCTTATGAGTTGAGAATGATCCTCATTCTTATTTATGCCTCTTCAGTAGGAGAAAGAAGCGTCAGCCTGACAGCGTTATGGCCCACAGTCCAAAACACTGCTGGGTCCACAGAGAGTTGTGCTCCACATGAATTTTCTTGGCTTCCAGGGCCAAAAGAGAACAGTACAGCACAGTTATATCAGCCTGCATTTTTTTAGCAACTAATCCTTTCAGATGCCTTATTTCAGCTGGCTTAATTCTGTGCAAATTCTTTAAGTCTGTCTCAGTTCATGCACTAAAAAGTTAAGCATTCACTCATTTCACTGTGATCACTAATTGATTCATTCCTATCGTGCTTGATTGCATTGCCATTTTAGCTCAAAATCAAACATAATAACTAAGAAGATGAGAGCCATCAGCATCAGTTCCTTTGGTTATCACCCTTGACTGTGACACAAAAAGCCATAGGGCTGTATACTGATCTTCTTCATGAACAGGTAGAGTTGCTGAATTTGTCATCCTCTTTCTATAAACACTTTGGACTGAAGACCAAAGAAGTACCATTTGAAAGCAATAAGCAATAACAAAAGGAATAAGTTTAGCTCAGCCTATATATAATAATTTTAATCCTGGTGGCATGTAAAGAAATATTTGGCCTTGACAATTCTTCCCACAGAGTGATTGTGCAAGCGTTAGAGATTTTAACAGTGTTTATATAAACAACATGAAATGCAAGATAAAGAATTTGTTAATTACATATCAGTTTTAAATGTACAAGTGAACGGCTTAAGTCGTTCAAAGTCATAATGGATTGCAGCTTTGTATGTAGTCAAAATAAAGATTTGTGGAATATGGTGGTTTTTTTATGGCTTGTAGATCTATTTTAAAATATTTTTAAAAATAAAGCATGCTGTGATTAGCCTTTTCAATTGCTGCATCACATCATGTTTTTTACAGACTCTAATTATATCTTGCATTAAAATTCAAAACACCTGCTCTTGTGGATCACACTAATTTCAGCCTTGAGTATTTTGATACAAAGAGCTATAATCAGTGAGAACCAAATGATTTCCTATTCTCTGTACCACACCTTCTCAGCTGAGGACAACTAGAGATCTCCATTTCCTTCTTTTTTGTGTGTGTGTTATGATTATTACATCTTTTACTTAAAGACGTAATTTTTAATGCTGAATGATGGATCATTTTACTCAAATCAGATGGAATGTTTAAAGGAGATATTAGCTTCTAAAATAACAGTCATTTTGATTTTAAATGGCAGATGAATAGTGTAGTTTTCTTCTGTAAGTTTGCCTTTCCATTTCAGTGTAGCTAATATAAATACTTTGTTCCTGGCTTTTAAGAAGACTGCTCTTTAAAAACCCTGTAATTTGAGTTACAGGATTTAAATGGGAACACACATACTTTTTTCATGTACTTGGTTCTCTATTATTATTCATCCACTTCTCTATGCTTTAGTGCTGTGATCCAAAATCGACAGAACCAATGGAAAGACACACAAATTTCACTGGACCTTGGGTCAGGCTCTAAATATTACATCAAGAAAAAGGAAATAGTGGAATCATCTGTGTAAATTTTAGCATGGTAAAATAAAAGTACCTTTAAAAGTATTTACTTTTTGAAGAGCATAAGATGGGGTATGACTCTTTGCACAGCCACAGTGATTTTAAGCCAGCAGGACAACACAAGAGAACAACATCATATAACACAAGAAGACAACAAGGAGCTGTGGAAGTGCACTGAACCAGGCTCATCAGAGTCCTCCAAGGCCCTCCAGAGCAATTCTGTTACTCTGAATTTTATGCAGTGTTGTACTTTCAAATAATGCTGCCCACTGGAGTTGTGGGGGTGGCCTGGCAGTTCTGTGCCAGAGCTGGTTATTCTCTTTCTCCTCCATGCTGAGCTGTAACTTGCCACTTTGCTCTGTTGCAATGGGCAGGTTTTAGAAAGCCCACGAAAAGCCACCTGGCTCTTGCTCCAAGAGTACATTAAGACAATGAAAATAATGGCACATCACATCAAAGTTAGAATAATCTTTCTAGAAATTCAGCATTTGTATACCTTATGTTCTTCACTGTGATTAATCAGACATGAATGTATTTATTGACATTTTCCTTCCCTTTTCATTGTCATGCATTAGAAAGGCAAGAAAGGCAATTTCTATGCAGAAAGCTTCAAGCCCTTCACATGATAAAATAGCATATGACCCTGGCAGAAGCCAAGCTCTTCTAGTTTTTCCTAAATGCTCTAAGAAGCTTGTATCTGTGTTGCACAGTGAGCTTTCAATCACCTGTGGACAACTGCTCTAAGACAAATGATAACGGAGGACAGAGATATCAGCTAGCATCTAACAGATAAGCCTAGCAGCCCTGATTAAACCCGTTCACTGGGCTTTGCTGCACCCAGTGTTTCCGAGTAGTTTCTTAACCTACTTTCAGCTCTGCTGAGGTGTGCATGGCCAGCTTAGGTCAGTGACCACTGTGGAAGAAGCAGACCTTCCCCAGATTGTCAAGAAGCATGTAGGAGCTGTGTGGAGAGCCTAGGATGGCTCTGCAGAGTCAGCCCCACACTCTTATTTCTGAGAGCACATCACCACCCTACTGACAGCATATGACCCATTTAATAACCTGATTTTATGAATGGTAAATTTGGGTAAATTTTGTTTGCTGTTGTCATCTGTTGCAGGTATATTCAGATGATTGAAGCTGGTTTCATGCCTCCCTGCCAGCCTACAGACCTCTGCAGAGCAGAGCCCAGCAGCTGCCATCACCCAGAAAGTTTCATACTCATGAGGAGAAATCAACAGCAGCGTCACTAAGAACAGAACAAGAGATGCAAGTTTTGTTCATAGAAGCCAGGGCCTTGCTTCATAAAGTCTTGCTTTGCTGCATGGTAGGTACCTGAAAATCAGTCTTCCCAAAGGAGCTAAAGGGCTGAATCAACTTTGCTGACATTTAAACCAGTGGTTCCAGGGAGTCTAGGTGTATCAAATGTGGTGCTTACACCAGTAAACTACCTCTTCACTTTTATTTAGATGCTGCTACTGCTATCAAAAACATGTTGCAAATCTATTCATTATGGGTTCACCCTTGCTGGACAGCAGGTGCCCACTGAGCCACTCTATCACTCCCCCACCTCAGATGGACAGAAGAGAGAAAATATAATGAAAGGCCAGAGGGTCCAGAGACCACACAATAATTACATTGTGGGCAAAACAGACTAAACTTGGAGAAATCAGTTTAACTTCTTACTAATCAAATCAGAGTAGCATATTAAGGAATAAAAACTAAATCATAAAACACTTCCTCCTACACTTCCCAGGGTCATCTTCACTCCAAGTTCTCTGCCTCATCCCCATCAGCAGTACAGGGGGACAGGGAAAGGGGATTGTAGTCACTTCAAATCTCTGCTAATCCTTCCTCCTCAGGGGGAGAATTCCTCACACTCTTCCCCTGCTCCACTCCTTGTGGAGTCTCTCCCATGGAAGACAGTTCTCCATGAATTTCTTCAACATGAGTCCTTCCCACATATTATGGATCTTCATGAACTGATCCACAAGGTGTAGTTCCTCAGAAACAAACTACTTCAGTGTTGGTCACAAGTCCTGCCAGCAAACCTGCTCCAATGTGGGCTCCTCTCTCCATGGGTTCACAAGTCCCACCAGAAGCCTGCTCCAGCATGGACTTTCCAAAGACTGCTCCACCATTAGTCACCATGGGCTGAAGGGGCACAGCTTGCCTTACCATGATCTTCATCATGGGCTACAGGAGAATATCTGCTCAGGCTCCTGGAGCACCCACTCCCCTTATTCACTGACCTTGGTATCTTCAGAGTTATTTCTCTCATAGTCTCAATCCTTGCTTTTGTGCCATAATTTTTTTCCTCTTCTCAAACATATTATCACAGAGGTGCTACCACTGTCACTGATAGACAGATGTTGGTTCTGTCAGACATAGAGAAAGGTTCTAGCAGCTTCTCACAGAAGCCACCCCTGTAGCCACCCCTGTAGCCCCACTGCTACCAAAACCTTAGCATGCAAACCCAATACGGGGTTTATACTTCATTTGATGTGAAAATCTCTTTTAAAGCAAGAAAATAATGTGTGGTAGTCATATAGCTTGAATTTTTTAGCTGCACACAAAGTGCATTATACACTTTTGCTTAAAAAAAAAAAATTCCATAGTAGAAACTGAAATGCAGCTGATGTTTTTAATTTGAAATTTACTGCCCCTGTGAAATTCTGCCTACCACCTACTAAGTGGAAACATTAGTAAATTTAAAAGATAACAACATAGATGTTATTCTAAGGAATAAATAAATCAAAGCTGTGCACAACAGTGTCTTCTATCTTTCAGGAGTCCTCAGAGAGCAATATTATGGCATTTTCCAGAATTAAATTGCATTATTATAAGAGCTTTAAATTAAGTTCCTAACCATGACCTTTAAACACGGTGATTGCCACTGTGCCTGCTGAGGAGGTTGTGGAGGGTTTGGAAACCCTTTGCAAGATTGATGGATTTAAATACATAATCAAGTATAGGTTCGTTTAGCACAGCTGTTGAACAGAGGACCTAACACTGGGTTATCACAGGGAGTGCCCTCTCTTCTCTTGCAGACAAATCAGTGCTAGCAGTAGGAGGCAGGGCTTGTTAATGCTAAGGAAAACAACACAGTGTCTTCCTGATGGGGCTAGAAGAGGATGTGGAGTTCAGCAGTCGTGTATCTCCTGTAGAGAGTGACCAGGAATAAAATGTTCCCCCCAGTGCTCTTGCAGAACTACACATTGACAAAAGAAAGCAACTAATGTATAAGTTTTGTCTGAAAGTACTTCTGTGAGTACAAGCCAAAAGAAAAGCTGTCCCAAAGATAGTTAAAGATATTAAGCCAAAAATGCAGAGTTTACTTAAGACCAGGTAAAATCTCATACAGCTTATATTTGAGACAAAAATACATGATTTAAAAAAAAAAAAATCAGAAAAAAAAGTGCACAGAGGTAAAAAAAAAATTCTCACTTTCCATAACATTCTGTTAAAAACACTGTGAACAAATTCTGTTCTCGAATGTACCTACTGACATATATCCACATATGACCTTACTCATATCTTACACATTGTCACATACCTATCTAACGTTATATAATTAGCTTCAAGCATGAAAAAAATGAAATGCTTTAGAGAAGTAAAACAAGGCCCTGACATACTGTATGATTATGAAGTGCCAGTTGTGCAAATGTACTAATACAACCTATCCTGAAGACTGTGAATTCTCATCACAGAAGTCAAGGCTTTGGGTCAGTGCAGGAAACAAAGTTCTGAGAGGAGCTGACTTGTCTCATGAGTGTCCCACCTCTTCCAGACAGGAATGTCAGCATTCTGGCTTAGCTGACTCTCCAAAGCAAGGTTAGAGTAATTCAACGTCCAAATAACCTAATTTGTACTATCCACACTGAAAACAACCAGCATGGAAGGTAGAACCTCCTCCTGGCATGCAGAGGGCTGACATTTCTCTGGGGCATCCAACTTTCCAGGGATGCTACTGCTTATTCTTCTCCACAGGAATTGCAGCCACAGGCTCAGCCCTGATGGTTCATACCTGGAGACTTCTTACTACCCAGCTCTGTTGATGCCTCTGAGCAGCCCCAGGCTTAAAAGTCTCAGTCCCTTTTGTCAGGTCCATTCCAGCTTCTGCTGGAAGAAGTTTGCACAGATTGTTCCCTTCTCATTCCCCCATTACCAAAATTTTGTCAGAATATTTTTCTTCAGGCTTGTTCTTTTCTCAATTTGCCCTTTTTAATATGATTTCAATAGTGGTGCAAACTGAGACATTAAACCCTAAATCTGTTTAGCTTCATATCTAAGTCAAGCATGAAGACAAGCACTACATTTCATAACAGCTTTGCTTTCTGTGCAGCCAAGCGCTACTTGGCTCTCAGGTGTTCTAGATGAAGGTGGAATATATGTTCCTTCAATCACTGCATCCTGTTCTTAACTTCTCTAATGAACCAAAGTTATCCTAGCACCAGGTTTAACACTAATGCAGAAGTGAATCCATTCTTTGCATGGCATCCAAGACTTTTGATGTCACATCTCCTATGCAGTGTGCTTTCTTGATCTGATGAGGGTTGTCTTTCATTTACATCAGGAGAAGGGAAAAAATGCACAAAACCCTCTCACTCTTCCAAACCCAAAAACCTGTACTCTTGTCCAACTTAGATGATAGGGAAAATGTGTTTGGTAGGTTTAGTCAACTTTCCAGAGGAAGCAAGCATGCACTTTCTGTAGCAGAAGTAGTACTTGTTATGCATTGCTATTAGCTATGGTACAAAGCAGCTTTGCAGACACTCATATCCAAGTCTCCTATACAAGATTTTTTTTCTTGTAGACATCAAATTAGCTGAATGACTTATGATTATCTGCTCTGTAAATCTACACTGTATTTTCGTTATCTGCTTTCCTCACAATTTTTTGCTGGTGCCTCCTTCTGCAGTTATCATCACAATAATGTACCTACAAGAAGATGATGTGTGGTCTTCTCTTAGAATCCTGTCTGCCCTTATTTGATTATGGATTATCTAATATCCAGTAATGAACAGGAAGCTATATGAGGAGAAAATATATCCTTGAGATAAGACTTTCAGCTGGAAGTCATGAAGTTGATCTTAAGTGTCTATAAAATTTGCAAAGTTCCACAGAGTTATCTGAGATATAGTTAACATCTTTACTGAAGGTAACCCCTAGGCTGGGGATCTAGCTCCAGCTTTTGCTTCAGAGGAATCAGCAACCAGATTTGTGGGACAGCATGTATGTGAAGCCCAACAGCTGAAGATCTTCCATTGTCCTTTGGTGTAGGTGCCAGCCTCTGAGACATGTCTATGTGGATAGTGGGAATTAAATTGGAGGGTCAGGTAAATTGGCTAGGATTTCTAGCTATGAGTGTCCAGATGTGTGTCTATCTCCATTGGAGACCTTAAGAAAGCATGTGAAGTCCCAGAACTGAATATGTCCTGCAGTGTTCACTGCTTTCAATCCAATGTATGAATTGCCAACTCTTGGGGGCCTGCAAGAAAATATCCAGTGTTCTACTGCCCCACCTCCCAGTACCACATGTATCATTAGCATGCACATATCTCACATTTGGAAGCATTTTACTGGGGAAAAAAAAAAAGACAAGAGACACCTACAGTTCAGCTTGGTTTAGGAAAAAAACTGGGGGGGTTGTGTCAAATGTGATTTTGAATTTTGAGATATTTTATCACTTTCCTATGTGTTATATCCTTATGTTATTTCCACAAGACAGAAATTACCATTCTCCCATTAACAGTGAAGTTTCAAATTGGATGGCATAAATCTTCAAATAAAGTGAGTGGTGACAGCCAGCACGGCTTCACAAAGGGCAAATCATGTCTGATGAATCTGGTGGCCTTCTGGTACACAGTCACAGCTCTGGTAGATATAAGAGCAACTGACGTCATCTACCTGGACTTGAGCAAGGCATTTGACACTGTCCCACACAACATCCTGGCTTCTAAGATGGAGAGACATGGCCTAGGTTGATGTACCACCTGATAGATAAGGAACTGGGTAGATGGAAGGGCTCAAAGGGTTGTGATCAATAGCTCAATGTCCAGCTGGAGACCCATGACAAGTGGAGTTCCTTAGGGATCTGTACTGGGTCCTGTGCTGTTTAACATCTTTGTCAGGGACATGAACATGGCATCAAATGCACCCTCAGCAAGTTTGGGGTGACACCAAGATGTGTGGTGGACTCACTTGAGGGAAGGGATGTCATCCAGAAGAGTCTTGACAGGCTTGAGAAGTGGGACAGTGCCAAATGAACAAGTCAACAAGTCAAATTTTGAGGTCCTTCATCTTAGGCTGGCCAATCCCAGGCACAAATACAGTCTGGGTGCAGAGTGGGTTGAGGGCAGCTCTGAAGAAAGAGACTTGGATGTATCGATTGATGAGAGGCTGAACATGAGCTGGCAGTGCACTCATGCAGCCCAGAAGGAAAATCATATCCTAGGCTGCATCAAGAGGAGTGTGGCCAGCAGGTCAAGAGAGGTGATTCTTCCTCTTTGCTCTTGTGATTTCCCCACCTTGAATACTGCATGCAGTTCTGGTGTCCCCATCAGAAGAAGGACACAGAATCGTTGGAATGAGTCCAGAGTGGGGCCACAAAGATGATCCAAAGGCTGGAACGTCTCTGGTATGAGGATAGGCTGAGGGAGCTGGGATTGTTCAGCCTAGAAAAGAGAAGACTCTGGGGGGACCTTATAGCTGCCTTCCAATACCTGAAGGGATCCTAGAGAAAGGCTGGAGAGGGTCTTTTCATAAGGGTGTCTAGCAACAGGACAAGGGTGAATGGTTTTAAGCTGAGGGAAAATAGGTTTAGACTGGATCTTAGGACGAAGCTCTTCAGTACGAGGATGGTGAGACTGGAATGGGTTTCCCAGGGAGGTTGTGGATGTCTCCTCCCTGGGGACGTTCAATGCTAGGTTGGGTGAGGCCTTGAGCAGCTGAGTCTAGTTGAGAGGCATTCCAGTGCCCATGGCAGGGAGGTGGGAGTAGATGATCTCTAAGGTCCCTTCCAACCTAAGCCATTCTATCATTTTATGATTCCCAGTCTGCATTTTGGATGCTTGAAGCTATAGAGAAATGTTTATACAAAATAAGCCTCTCTTCATGGGGAAACAGCTGATAATTGGCTGCTGGAAGATGGCAATGTCCTAAGAAAAGTATCACCACAGACTTACTGAGTTTGTCTACCTTTTCTTTAAGCATGTCTAAACTGTTATGGCTTGATCTTTGGTCTAATCTGGTAAACTTTTCTTAAATCCATGATTCTCCACTCCTTTACTTTGATGTCATGCTGAGGTCATGTACTGTACTGCTGTTAATTCAGTTCCTTTACAGAGTCTTAAACCTGATCTAGTGAAGTGCAGAATTAAGCCTGACAATGGCAGAACAGTAACTTGCTGAGCTGTATTTGAAAAGCAACTGAGCATGCTTTCAAATGGCAAATTTCCAGTCCGTACCTGTATGCTACCCCTCTTTTAGGGAAATACAACCTCTTCTTTGTAACAGCAGGAGCTCTTTAAGTATTTCCCTACAAAAGAGCACTCATTTCTTGGTCAAGGAGTAGCAGATTATTTACTACTTACTTAAGAATAATTACCCCCAAATACAGTTAAATATTTCAAGACTAAAAAGCAAAATAAATGTAAGTTGAAAGCCATTATATACAGATACAAAAGACATTTTTGTCAGTAAACTTTTCATGTACTCATCTAAAGTAAATTCCATGGATCTGATACAGTGACTTCAATGTGCACAAATAACCTTATCGGGCTCCTGTACTCTTGGCATTCTCATAAGATCTGTATTAAAGTGAAATTTTGATATCCAAAAACACAGACATGAAACTGTCTCTTCTACTCCCTTCTCACTACCTGCAGAAAAGCAACAGCACTGATTTTGAGTAGCCCAGCTTGGGTGGATGACAAACCTTGGGCTCCTCCTTGCCAGAAGCAGGGCCCCATTGCAGTGAGGGCTTCCAAAGGCTGCCCAGCCTCCAAAAGTGCCAGAATGGATCAGCACACAGGCTCCAGCCAGAAATGGACTCAAAGTAGCTGTTGTTTCCTCTCCCCCAGGAGCATTTTCTGAGGAATTCTTCAGAGGCAAGGGCTGAGGTTCTGGAGAATGGTAACTTCACGCCAGAAAGGACTGGAGCACACCCATTTGCTAAATGCTCTATAAAGGGCAATATTCTTCAGCCACTTTTTGGATAAATCCCACACCTTCTGAGAGAATATTTGCAGACATTATCCCCCAAGTATCCTGCAAGTGGATATGGACATACACATGGATGCTGTTTATTCTTGTCTGCTTTTAAATTTTGTACATGTCCTCTAGGCATGACTTTGATGCTGATTTTTCTAGGGGAAAAAAATTGGAATACATAAACAAAGAAATCATACATATATAAAGTAGTAAACCATAAATCAAAGTCTGACCCTAATATATTATTTCTTTTAAACACCAAATACTTTAAGAAGCAAGATTCTGTTTCTGTCTTGCCTTAGTTCTTGTTTACTTCAATTTAAAGGTCTTTTATTTCTGCATCATGACCTCCTCAGGAATTTAGTTACATTATGAAATTTCATAGCTGTGAAGACAGAGAGCTAAGAGCTGTGAAGCAATTTCACAGCATCAGCAATTCATCTTTTCCTCCTGTGTGTTTTAAAATGGGAGAGAAATCAGTTCTCTATCTGATGTGGTGTTTTGGTCTCAGAGAGGTTTACTATGTCACCTTCTAGCATGACAAATCCAGTTCTGCAGCTTTTCCTGAGATATGCATACAGAGGAGCTCCTGGGTGAAAAAACATTTGCAGATATTTTTTAATGGCTATGCATATATTTTGCCTCCTTTCCTGATATCTGCATATTAGATGAGAGACATCAGCTTTATAAGGTTCTTGTCAAGGAGCAGCTGAAACCATTTCCACTCTGGAAGTCTAATGCCTGAAGTGCTGCCAAGGAAAGTGACACCTGTACAGATCTCCTAAGCAAGTGCCGTTTACACAAGTGAGGTCTGCCTGGGCACAACATTAGTTACACATCCAATTTTTCCAGGAATCCAGAATATGCCAGCCACAATTATTGTGTTTGGTCAGTTCTTGCCCCAGTCCTTTCCCATAACTTCTCCACAAACCTAAAATGGCTCTGGATGGCTGTTGAAGTGCTATGGTTTGCTTGTTGGCTTCTCTTTTAAAAAGGAATGCCAGATTTCTTTGGCATAGTTGAACACAATGAAGATGAGATACATAAAAGCAAAATTTGGCCCCAAAGGTCTACTCTCTCACTTTCTTCTTTCTTGGGCCTCACCTGTGAAACTGCTAGATTTGACTATGCATAACCATGTTTGTCCCAGATGCATGGAGTCAGTTCAGTTTGGGATCTTATATAGCCAAGGCTTATTTTCTGCTTCTAAATATCCAGAATTCATGTGTTTGATTTTGGGTATTCAGTACCTAACAGAAAACCTCTGACTGGGGAAATATCATACTGCAAGGGCTCAACTTAAAATAGCTCCTTGCCCACACATCTTTCTACAGCACTTCAAAATATGCATTTTGTGCACATACTATAATTAGGCTTTCATTCTCCCCCTCATTGCTCTCATTATCTACTACAAAACTCCTGTATTATGTTATTTTTCATATCACTTTTGTTACCTCAGGAAGCAAACAGAGATATTTTAGTGGATGTAGCTCTAACAAGGAAAATTCCAGCATTGCTTCACCATGACCATGGGACACAATCGTCAGTGAAACAACAACTTCACTGCATCTCACGGCAACCACTAAGGGATTTGAGGCCACAGACAACGTCCACAGGATTGCCTGCACCTCACCAAGCTGCACAGGCAGATGCTAAACATGAGTTCAATTCAAGAGATGTTGGAAGGTTTCATAGTCATTTGCACCTCAAACAGGGAACCTGACATAGGGAGGCAGGACAATCGTACCTGACTATTGGTGGTTTATCGTCTAGGATAAAATTCCTTCCCCAATGTGGCCTCTCCAGACCAAACGAGGTTGGCTTCATGCCTTACACTCAGAGAAGACATCTTGTGTACTCAGTCCAAATTTTAACCCCATTCTGCCTCTCTGAGTCAGCACTTGCAGTTTCACATCTAGTGAAAGAGAAGGAAATACACAATGACACTGTTTGCAGCTGGAGCTGTATTGAGTACCTGAGCAGCACATTCCAGCCACAGCTGCAAATGCCCCAAAAAGTTTAAAAGTTTTTTTTTTTTTTAAATATTTGGCTCAAATAATATTTGAAGGGGAAGGGACTTCTCAAAGAGAATATAGCTTTCAGGAGAAGTTCTGAGCCACCATGCTCCTGCTTATGAATATCTTCAAATTGAAGCATGTCCCTTTGCTGGTGCTGATTTGATCTAGGAAGTGCAAATTAGGTTGTGAAAAGATTGATAGGAATATACCATGGAAAAAAAGTATTTCAATACAATGGATAATCTGAATAAACATGTTTAGTATGGAGTTATATAAAACTCAGATATACATTATCACTAAATATTAGAAATATTAGAAAATATCCTGGCATAATTCAGACCTACAATAACAGGGTATCTGTAACTTCCATTTCAGCTAGGTCAAGGTATGTTAACATGCAATCTTAAATTTAACTTTTTTTAATATGAAACTGGACTTAAATTTTGACTTTTTTCTAAAGGACATGTGTAATCAAATGCACACTTTTTATCTCCAAACAGGATCAAATGTGTAAGGAATATTAAAATGTTTAAAGTGCACATCTCCTATTTGAGAAAAGAGTTGTCTAATTATCTGTGGCTTCAACAAAAAGGTCTTATTATACTGGAAACAAGTTAACACGAGGAATGTAATTTCTTCTAGCTTTGCAATACTTTAATCTGAAGGAAAGAGTCTGCTGGAAACAGGCCCACAGTTCAAGACAAAAATTCAAAGATGTATACATAAGATATCAAACCCTTAATTGCACAGTCGAATGTGCATGTAGATAGTGTTTCTTTCAAATGATTTTGCAGTTGTGTTCATTTTATACAAGCTAACTTACATATAAGATCCTGTAAACAGAGGTTTACAGTGGTTTACATACACAAATTAATGTTGCTTACCTAGAAAGTACCACAGAGTGCACAGAAATAATTTTGAGGAAGATATTTGTGATACACAACAAGTGAATAGTTCATTACAAATTCTCTTTTATTTTTCTTTTAATTTTGTCAGCCCTGAGATTTCTCCCCAGTCATTAGACACCTCTGTTCTCATCATGTTTAGTTCCAGACTATACAGAAAATATTTAAATCACACAATCTCACAGGATCACTAGCTATAGTTTCCTGCCCTGGATCCTTTTCATTCTGTGGTCTATTGACCATGGTTTGGGAAGCACTGCCTTGTTTCCTACTTGAACATAGTTACCCATTGTTAGAAGTGTATTGTTCTCCTTACCCTGAGATGTGGCAGGCCCAACCACGCTTTTAAAATAGCCTTTGAAAAATGGAAATGTCAATGGTTGTTGGTGTGAAACGGAGCTGCTTGGAAATCAAAGAGAAAATAATCTGGGGAAAAAAAATTCAAAACATATAAATAAAGAGACAAGGGGCAACTTGAGATAACACAAACATCTCCCAGAGATAGGATCCTCAGGAAAGACCTCAGGAGATAAACTCCAACTGGCTGGCAGCTCTAAGTTGTTAACACATTTGTCGCAGAAGCATATCCATGCACAGTTATGACAAATCTGTGCTCATGATCTGCTCCTGACATTCAGTGCTTAGTAGTTTCTACACAGCTGCCTAACACAAATGTATATAAGCAACAGCAACCACATCAAATTCTGAAGAAGTATCGTCCTGTATAAGAGATTTTTTTTCCATTTTATTTACTAAGCAATGTGGAAGCATGCCTAATTAAATGTTCTCCACTTTTCCTCTCTCAGAATCCGAAGAGTTTTTTAATCGTGGGGGACGTTCGTTTCTGCTGAGGACTGCAGGACTTGAAACTTTGCCTAATATGCATCAAACGCTAAACCAGACGTTTTTAATTACTAGCACAAAGTCTGTAGAGATATGTTTTGTAATGAGGAATGTGGTTAAGCAGCAAAGTGGTCCCATTTGCCTCTGCAACAGACTGTTACCATTTCATTTTGACCTATCTTTATACTACAGGTCTATTTTCTTTCTTAAAATGTACAGAGTGTGTTGCTAAGTCAGGTAAATACAAATGGAGAAATGTTGGCCTGTCATCACAGTACTGAAGCCAGTGGATCTTTGCTTACTCATATCCACCCAGGATGTTTCACAAGGACATTTAAATACCATTAAGATAATGGCACATATCAACAAAACACACAAAAAAAATGTTACACAGAATCACAGAACGTTAGGGGTTGGAATGGATCTCGATCTTAAACATAGTGGGAAAGAATAATGTATATTTAAGAAGAATTTTTTGTTCCCCAGATAGCTGCACACCAACAATTTGCATTTAATACCATGTTTTCCCTTATAGTGGTAGTGTCTAAACAGTATAAAATAAAGAACAAACAAATGATTCTAAAAGTTTCTTGGAAGCCTGCTTAACGTTAGTGTTATAATTATGCTGAGTCAAATTCACCCCACCAAGCTTCCATCTTGTACCTTTAGGTACACTCCAAAAGATGCACTTAAGTCAGACATATTTCTCTACAAAAGCCTGTTCTACTTTCCACTGGTTTTAAAACAAGAGGAGAGTCATTAATTGTAATTCAGAAATCTAATTTTCAAACATCAGTGTTTGAGTTAGGGGAGTCTCTGCCTGTGGGAGTGTGGTACAGACAGCAGTCGTTCTGTTGTCTCTGTCAAAGCCCATCTGGCAGAGGTTGCCAAGAAAGATGATACTGAAAATATTTAGCTCTTCTAAGTGGGATGTAAACTGATGTGAGCTGAGTTTTGCCTTACATCATCTAGAAAAAAACATGGCAATATAGAACAGAACCTTATGTTCTCAGGATTTAATTTATTTTATTTATGTCACAAGCAAAGCCAGCTATGTGGGTTTAATGGGTGAAGCAGAACTTTACCAAGGGTTTTTTTTCATTTTTTTTCCTGAAGCTATATCTAAGAAAGAAGGACTAGATAATGAAAATGAGAAAGATTACTTCTTTGAGTGAAAAGTCTGAAAGTAACGAAGGTTGAAGGAAAGTATAGGAATTTAGATTTTATTTTGTTTACTTCTTACCTTACAGTATGCTTCAAAGGGTTACTGTCTGGGGACAAAAATGTCTAAGCAACATTGCAACATCCACAGACTATTAAGTGAAGGAATAAAAACCTGAAGCTCTGAAGAGAAAAATCCATCATAACTTTGTTCCTCAAATCAGGAATCTCAAAAGGACCACTCTACAACTGTAATCTGGCACCTACAAATAAAAGATGAGGCAAGGCACAAACCATTGTGAAAATCTTGTGGTTTTCAGTACAATAGCCGTTTTTTTCTCAGAATTATAAACTCTGGAGGAGGTACCAAATTGAAAACAGAGCTATTGTCAGACAACAGTGCTTCCTGCTCTATGAAAATCATGTCTGCAGATGTCTGCAAGCAACAGTTTCAAAACTTGGGAGCCTGACAGCTTCGCAAATCAAACTATTTTGATAATGTGCTGCAGCTTTGAGTATGTCTGAGGTATGCTTCTGATGCTCTCAGTGAGCTGGGCTGGCTGTCTACCACAACTCCCAGCATTTATGCAATGTCAGCTAATTCTAATTTTTAAAGACAAGAGAAAGAATGCAAACTGCTCATAAATATATTCAACATATAAACCTGTATTTTTTGCCTAATAAATCCATACTATGATACATACTTTTTGGCTGCATGTGAGGATAAAGCACACAAATGTGTACATTTACAATATCTCTGTGTGTAAGTATATATATCCATACATGTGTTTGCATACCCATTCATCTGTGAGGGCATAAACAGCTCCAGTTAATAACAACAGGTAGATTTTTCTCCTCAGGAAGAGAAGTGGGCTAGAGTTACG
Organism: Indicator indicator; assembly: GCF_027791375.1. Taxonomy (NCBI): domain Eukaryota; kingdom Metazoa; phylum Chordata; class Aves; order Piciformes; family Indicatoridae; genus Indicator; species Indicator indicator. The sequence goes on along the minus strand of NC_072012.1, from coordinate 38,767,869 downwards.
TGTATCCACATTAACATTGATTTTACAAGGGAGGCACAGTCCTCAGCAACTTTATAATAACCTGAAATGCAGAGGGAAAAATATGGACTGTTTATGCAAAGCAGCAGCAAAAGATTTCCAAAGCTGGAGTCAATAGCAGATGGTGACCCATTGGGATCACACCATGGCAGTGACTGAAGACAGCAGTGCTCTGGTTAGAGAGGACAACAGTGTTGCATAATTCTGCTGCCAGAGCTCTGGGACACTGCTGTGGGTGTGAGCGTGAGCACTGGTACACACTGTCCTGCTCCTCATCTGATTTCTGATCCCACCAACACACTCTTTCAAATCAGAGTTAGAGCAAGTTTCATCAGCTGGTCAGAAACCTGCTTGCAGGTATCCCCCAGAGCTGGTCTCCAGGGAACGATAAAGCTGCTGGGCTTTTGGCTCCAGGGGAATCCAACCTTTCCCCCATGGAAAAGAGTAACTCATGTGTTTGTGCACAGCAGCACAAAACATCCAGGTAGAGTAGGAGTCCTGGACTTCCACATTTAGGGAGCAAAACTGTCCCTTTTCCTCTTGTCAGAGGAAGTGAGTAGCAGGTGGGAACCTGTAGCTAAGCTAAAAGCCAAGAGGTCTCTGCATTCCTGTCCCCCTTTCATTCCCACAAATGAAATCGACTGCCTTTGTTAGGTTTTCTTGAACAGAAATAAAGACTGGGCTGCTGCAACACATACAGGCAGGTATTTTGTTATCATTTGTTACTCAACAGATTCTGACTGATGAGACCTCAGACGCCAAAAAAGAGAGACACAAATGTTAGGGCAAGAGCTCTCGCTCTGAGTGGTGCCCTCCATGAAGGCCCTTGGGCTCCCCTCCAACACCCGTTTCATGGCAGCTACACATAAAAGCAGGTTCTTGTCTCTCCTCTGGAGACAGGCTAGTTTCAGTTTCTTTAACTTTCATAGTGCACAGCTGTGATTGAGCACGTGGTGTGAGCTCTTGGGAGCCCTCACCCCTATATCTGATATGATTTAGGTATGTGGGGTTTGTATGGCCTGTGATCTGGGCTGTATTATCTTTCAGTTCATGAGCAGAGAGACTGGGAACAACAGCACAAGCTCCCACCATGCTCTCATGACAGGGTACCTACAGTATCCAGGAGCTGGAAAGTTTTCACATGTGGTTAGACACCCTGGAAATACAAAGAAGCAATTCATTCAAAATAAAAACAGAATTTTAGACTGTGAAGTGTTTAAGCCAGTGTAAGAAGCCTGTCTGGAGATATATGTGTCTCAGTTCATCCTTCCTGATATGCTGGCAGCTGCCCAATATGTGTTCTTTCCATCAAGGACCACTTTGATAAAGAGGAAATAACTGCTCCTTAGCATTTGACAGTCTTGATTATTATTTTCCACTAGGAACGATGCCCTGTGCCTCACCTGGGATCAGATTAAGGACTGCAGACTTGTGAACTATGGGCCAGCAGTGACAGGGAATTTAGGCACAGAAAGCAGAAGAGGTAAGAGCACTGCACTGAGTTGATGGCTGCCAGCACCAGTGGGAGGACACAGCAGATTGGGCTGAGCATTTGCAGAAAAATACAGAACCAAATGGAAAGGAAACAGCACAGGTTCACCTGAGGAACTGGAAAAGAGAGACTGTAACAGAAGTGCTTCTGCTAATTGTGGGCTGGGAACCCCATTAAGCTTTCATCTAATCCTGATCATATAGACCTTGTCTCTCTACATCCTATGCACTATAATATGAAATTAATTTGTCAAAGAACACATTCTTTGCAAAATGAAATAACACTGTAATTGTTCTGCTCTTAGTTAGTGGGTTTTATTTTAACACTCTGATTACCATAATAAACAAGCATAAAGTGTTCACACTCCCACTTCACACATAGCATGTCTTTGCTTGCCAAAGTAAGGGCAGCCCAGGGGTTAATTTTTTTACATTCTAACCATATGCATGCAGAAAAATGTATCCTAGGGCTGTGATGCATTTGAGGAGTTCATAAGGATAGAAAGGCTCTTGAATTCTAGCAGTTCACTCTTCTTTGGGGCTTACATATATACTGGTGAATCTTTGTATTAAAATGTGTTTTACTTTGTTTCTGAGTAAAGCAGGACATAAACCACATGTTTTATTTTTGAAATGCATGCCTGGTCTCATAAATTTATCTGGGCAAAACTTCTGACATGCATGAGAGGGTGAACTTCCTAATGCAGTTTGCACTGTTAGGGTAATTCTAACATGGGAACAAATTTATCTATTGAGGGCCAGACCTTTATATCCTTTCTTCAATTACTTTCTCACCATAATCAAGGGGACAAGAACTGTTTTTTTCTAAGATTAATCATCAGATGATGCAGTTGTTAATTAATTCTGCCCTCTAAAATAATCAAAGCCTGTGGGTGATGAAATTTAGCTTCTTTTGAGACCCCTGACTGTCACCACACTGAAAGACATAGTGTCCTGCTTTGAGTTAGAACAGGACAAATTCTGAATGATGATTTTACATTTCAGATCAGTTTTTTTCTAAGTAACTGCACTTTCTGATATTAAAGGCAGACAGTCTTCTATTACTGATAGCGTTCAATGTTTCGGTTAGTATCAGGCTTTGGTATGCAGACCAAGGTCACTGCTAAATCTTGTGTATCACATTGGGAGTGAAGAGTAAAAGGCTGCACCTGCAGGGAGGATCAGACAGGACAGGTAACTCTAAACTGACCAGTGAGGTATTCCATTCCATATATGTCATATTCAGTATAAAGCTGAAGGATCACAAAGGTCAAGCTCTCTTCTTCAATGGCTGGCATCCAAGGAGGACTCTGTCTGTTCTGCCTTCGATTGTGATCCATGAGTTTCTGAACCCGGTTCCAGACTCCAGCTCCTGAATCTGGTTCCCTTCTGCTGCTGAGTCCTATCTGGGACTTCTGGCCTAGCATCAGGGAATTCAGGTTCAATATTGGAGTTTGTATGTATTTGTATATATTTTATTTTATTATTATTTTCCTTAAAGTAGTTGTCTTTTTCTTTTCCAATTCATAAGTCACTCTCCCTTCTTCACTTTATTTCCCTTTTGCCAAGGGAGATGTGTTAATAGAGAGCATCTGTCACTCCTCTAGTGGCTGGCCCAGCCCTATCCCATGACATGTGCACAGTCTCTCACCAGCCTTTCTCAGTCACACACCTGTATTTCACCAGAAATGCAGCTCTCTGCCTCCTGGCCTGCTGCAATACATGCGTCTGGGAAAACATTGCTGAGGGGGCCTGTCAGGTCAGCCTCCCTTCTGCTGAAGTTCTTCCTCATTGCCAAAGAAAGAATGTCACACTGTTCTCAAGCGGTTGTGGATGTGAAAAATGTGAAAGCCAAGACTTCGCTTCAGCTCCAGCAGCAGCTTTAAGAACTGGCAAAGCTTTAGTAGATTCAAAGCAAGCTTGAAGAAAACTGTATGTCTTACAGTGCCAGAAAGGGTCTGAGAATTTGCTTTAAGCTCTGGTAGACTTTTGAAGAAAATCGCTGGACCTGGCAAGGGCTACTCTTGCCTAATGGACTGTCAGTGAGCTTTAACATCTCACAATCATTCCTCACCCTCAGAAAAAATCCAGCCCAGCCCTGGTCCACATAGCCCTGAGCATGGGATGAAAATCATCCAGTTCCCAGCAACTCTCTGTCCAGTTGCCTCTCCAAATTCTGTCCATGTCACACCAGGGTTGAGAGTTCTGGTGAGATGAGGAAAGGAAGAACAACAAATGTGGGCTACGAACTTAGGGCTGCTGCAGGAACACATACTGGTCCCATTTGTCCAGGAATGCACCTGAATGATTGACAAGATGTTATGACACATATGTAGGACCTGTGGCTTCAGGAGACTAAGAGAAAGAAATAATTGCTTTAATTATTTGTCAGTGAAGGACATCTAACTCCTCAATGCTGCACTACATTGCTGTTCTCAGCTCCTGTTACCCCTGACTTGAAAGACAAAGCAATGGAAATTGTAGAGCCCCCTCTGGGTTGGGACATCTTCTGTCCCAGTTTGCTGCAAGCAAAGGATTCCTGGCTTGAGGGCCAGTCCCTGGGAGACACATCCTTCACAGGACTGTTGTCCTTCACAAGCTGCTGCATTGCTACCCCAGTTACCAAGATCTGCACTGAGAAACGTGCCTGTGGCTTTGGAGGCTCAGAAATATCCCAAGACCCTGATGTTCAGGATTTTCACATCCAGAGAAATGTTTTTTTTGGCCAAGCAGCTGGCCATTGTCTCTGACTCAAGTCAAAGTGACATAAAAAAGAGTAACATCATGCATTTACAGCTGCAACAAAGATTATAAGTGGAAATATACAGAAGAAAATATACAGACTTTGATGACCCAAGAGCAAACCCAGGGGGTCCCTCTCCCTCTCAAAACCTAACTGAGGTGCTGCAAATGCCCACTGACCCCTGCCAGAATAAAAGCAAGCATTGAATAAAACAGTCAAAGCTCCCCAGGTCTCTGTCCACAGCCTTTTTAACCTGACATGAGCCCAAAGCATATTTCTGCACAGAGTTATTATTACAATGTAATCCCTCAGCCAAAGTACAGCTATATGAAATCAGGGAGTTTATAAAACCCTCTTTGGTGTTTGAAACACTTATCTCAACTCCTTTAATTTGCACAGCTTTAATTAAAGGCAGTTTTCTACTGAATTCTAATGCAAACAAAGTATTTGTCTTTTGACTTGAAGACCACCATCTAGAAGTTATTTTCTGCAAGCCAGAAAAGCACAACTCGCCCAAGAACACAGGGTACATGAATCTCATCAGCTCACATTCTACCTGATGAACATGTAGCTTTTTAGAATGGCTTCATAGTGCCAAAATATTCTAAAAAATGAAGCAGAAACTCCGCTCCCTCCCATTATTTTGAATTGTTCTGCATGAGTTTGTTCAGAGCTCCAGTTTCCAACATGGCATTCTTTAGAAATACATCTTTTTAAGGACAAGTATTTAAAATGCTCATAAGGTGTTTATGTTTTCTTGAAATCCATCCATAACAGACTTGCAAAATCAGGACACAGGATGTTCACATAATGTTGTCAATCCACACACAGAGTAACTTGGGGGGGGGAATCTCATAACTTTCAATTATGGTAATTTTGGATAATAATCTTAACTAAACTTGCTAGAGATTTTTTCAGGCAGGAAATGAATTTTCAGAATCAATGGCCTTCAGTGTTACTTTGTTTCACAAAAATTGGCATGTCATCAAAAATATTTACAAAATAATGCAAATATATCTGATAATTTATATATTAAAAGAAAGTCATGAAAGAGAAGGAGCAAAGTTATTAATTACTTTATTACTGTTAAATCTACAGTTAGAAAACTAATTTTGTGTTGTTTATTCTCAAGAATTTCTTGTAAGTTGAATCTAAACTATTCCTGGTCAGCAGAATCAAGCAATATATTGCAAGCACCTTAGCCAGTCTAGCTGTACCTTGGATGGCAGCTCCTTTTCAAGGAGTTGCCATTTTGGGGAGGAAAATATTCTGAGAAGGCAGGGAAACCCCCAAGTAACTAATAAAAATGAACCAACGCCTGGAAGCAATGATATGCTTGATGGAGATTATGCATCATACTCTTTTTGCTGCCCAGTGAGAACACTCCCACTTACCATTTCAGTGTTGAATCCTTCAATTAAACAGGTTGGAGACTACATTGTGTATTAAAAGGTTCAGCTAGAAATATTGACACAATACACCACTGTATTCTTTCAAAAAGTAAAGTAAAACTTATAAAGATTCTGAATCAGAATCTGGTTTTAATGTCGCATTACCAGATACCCCAATCTTCTTTTTGTGTCTGAAAACTCCATCATATGACTGGGAATTCAAAGGAACACTGGGGATTTTGTTGTTGATATTGGAGACAACAGTGTGCTTTCTTCATGTAGAAAAAAAATCTGAGTTTGAGAAAAACCTTTGCATCATGAAAGACAAACAGAGGCAAGAGTAACATAAAGAATGAACCAGATAATTTTGCTATACGCATGGGAGAGTAAGATTTTCAGAAAAGAATTTGCACTTTAATTGGTCTAAGTAAAAATAAATCTGTAAGAGGAAAAATTAAAACCCAGAAACTACTCCTTCAGCAGAACAGAATGGTTTATCATGTGTGTATCAAGAAGTAATCATAGATTTACCAGGAAGTAATCATAGATTTACCAGGAAGTAATATGTTCTCACCTTTATTAACAACAGATTTCCTTTGAAAATACAGATACATGCAGATTTTTCTTGATTAGTATGACCACAAGAATCACGTGTCAATGCACAGAAGCACTTTTTCCCCTTACATTTTTTTAAATTCTTTTATTTTTAAAATCTTTTAAATCTTTCAATTTTAAAATCTTTTAAAATATTTTAAAATCTTTTATTTTATTACCTCCGGTATTCCTTTTTAATTCTTGACAAAGTACATATTCTGCAGGGGGGTTGGAACTAGATGATCCTTGTGGTCCCTTCCAACTCTATCTGATTCTATGATTCTGCTGGATCTTTTGGCTTCCAGACTGTGTATTCAGATGCATTATAGTCTAATGCAGATTGATTTAGAAGCCACTCCTCTTTTCATACCAGGCATAGTAGTTGTTGCAGGAAGACCTTGCCCTGAAACTGTTTATGGTCTGCACAAAGAAAAGAGACTGGGGAAAGACAAAAACACAAAAGGGAGAAAGAGCTCCAGTGTTGTCACAATGTATGGAAGCAGGGCTGGAGCCACCTCACCTCGCCCCGTTCCCAAAACATAGTTACCAGGCAAAGGGCCTTGATACTAGAAGATTTGCAGCACTTTACTAATCTTGGAGAATGAGAAATACTCTGTGGAGACAAGAGAGTGAAGGATCATCTTCCATTGAATCAGTAACTTAATTCCCATTGCCTTCAAGGGGAATGGGCCCTCCATCCAAAGACTATCAGATCTGGTCATGATGCACAGCTTCCAACCTCTTTCCATTTGTGGGTCTCCAAGGGACACACTGGTTTCCTTACAAATGCGCATGAACATCCAGTACAAACCTTGCAAAACTGTTTTCCATTCTTTATTTTTGTGGAAGCCTGGGAAACAGATCATGTCTCTGAAGAATCTCCTGGCAACTGGTGGAGACTCCTGGCAACTTTACTCATGGTACAAAGAGTCAATTGGCATAACTAGGCTAGACACCTCATCCTATCCTATCAGCAAGTCCCTGCTCCAGACATGCCTGATAAGAACAGCTTGGTTTTGTCAGATCATTTCCATTGTTAGGAATGTGGTGGTGCAGCTATATCCTGGCAAGGTTCACACCTTCATGGTGAGGCTTCCTTCTGCCCACAAAGAAAGGCTCTGCAACACTGATAAGCACTATGAAAGATATAAGGTCTGACCACCAAAAAAATTAACATATAATGCAAGATATTAGTCATAGAGCCACGAAATTATTCCTGTCATCCAGTTGTAACAGAGCATGCAGCAGTTTAAAAACAAGGTAAGATCTAATTACCAGCTGTGTGTATAATGTGGAAGAGTGGAGACCATTTCCCATCCAGATCCCAGAACCTGGGATCAGCTGGCAAGGTGAAGTGTTGTTGATTTGCTTTCTGGAGTTGGGGAGAGATGGAAGGAAGGACTTTTCCCCAACTAAGTAATGACAGAGGATAAGGGTAAAGTAAAGGAAGAAAGAGAGTTCTTTCTCTTTCAAGAACTGTAGAGATTTTGCTATTATTTGTAATCCATATTTGTTTATGGCTGTCAAGAGAGAACGGGACAAATAAATCAGCAGAGCCCTATGAGCGGTCTCTCTAGTTCTGGCTGTTCTTGACATCTCAGCTGGAGACATAATTTGCTGCTCCATGTCACAAATATGCTTCATGTACGTAGGGCAAATAAACCACAAAAGAGATTTGTTCCAAATATCAATTATAAGAAGAGACACCAAACTAAATCAAACTTCATTTCTAAAAGTATAGTCTAAATTAAATCCTTCTGCAGACTTTCATGATATTTATTAGCTGCTATTTTCCAACCTATTTCAAAGGGTAATTATGTGGATAATCCGCCACATGCTCTTTATTCTTTCAAAGGTGATGTACATTACAAGCCTGAGCATTCTCAAAGACCAACTTGGAAAGCAAACTCTGAAACCAAAGCACTGCCCTTGGCTTGACTGGACTAACAGAAACAATCCAGGGTTGAAAAGGCCAGAAACATCTCCAAAGGGAGTGTGGGGAGTGTCAGCAGCGCAGCATTCCCCTGCCGCCCCTGGACCTTGCAGCCAGCAAGCCGTGCCAACTCGGTGGGAGTGAACAAAAGGGAAGTGGGATCCAGGGAGTAGATAATTTCCACAACATGTTCCCTGCCTAAATCAGTGGCAATAATTATGCCAGAAAACAAAAATAATACAAATAAATCTTTGATTTCTGTTGTTTCGGAGTCAATTCCAGCGATGGAGCCAGTGGAAGAAAAATAGCTAATGAATGCAGAGTTTCAATAGTGGTTTAGTCCTTGTTGTGAAGAGTTCAAAACTTGCTGTTGTGAAAGCCCTGTGGGTCTCCAGTCCTGAGAGATGCAGACCAGATGTTGGAGGGCCTTCCCAAGAAAAGTAGTCCTTGCTGCAAACAACTGGCAGGGGTGGCAGGGACCAGGGACCAGCCAGAATCTGCCTGCTCCAGCTTGTATGGCAGGAAGATTTTCTTCAGTGAACATGTTTCCATTTTAAAACACTTTCCTGCCCTAAACGAGTTGCACAGAGAAACGAAGTTTCTGTGACTTCTGTATATTATTCTAAATGTCAGAAATGTGATCCAAATGTTGTCATGCTAATTGCCTGTAACCCCTAAGGGAAATGAGCTTTCTCATTTAAATGTGCTTTCTCCAGAGCTAACAACGTGGCCTTTCAAGGCACAGGAAAATACATACTCAGGCATCTCCCTGCCACAGCACCTATGAGGGATGTGAGTAACCAGGAGTGGATTTTGATGACTTGATGCTGTCTAATAAGATCTCACATTCACAATATTTATTTCAACTGGGAAGAAAACATACTCTCCATTTTACAACAAATTTAAGTCCCATGTGCATTTCTTTGCCTGAGTAATTAACCCCTAGTAATGAAGGTTTGAAATTGAGATATTAACTGCTGGAGGGGCAAATGAAGTTGCTTTAATAAGGCTAATTAGCCAGCACCTGCAGAGGGGCTGGATGTGGCTGCAAGCCTCTGGCAGCCAGGCTCGAGGGCCAGTTCTCTGGCATCTTGCATCTTATCAGTGTCAGACAGCAATTCCTGCAGTGAGGCTCACCCCACGACCATAGCCAGGTCCTAAAAGAAGTATTTATCTGAAGGCAAAGCTGTCATAGGCAGAAGAGACGCAAGCACAGCTATATGCTCTCAGCCCTCCTGAGGCTTTAGTCTTTTAGCTTTGATGAGAGACTACTGAAGGCCAGCACAGCAGAGGCACAGCAGCAGCACACTCCTCTTACAGCATCTCTTCTTGGTCCATGCACTCTAGCTGTTGTCTTAGCCAGACATTAACAGCCTTTTTTACATATTCATTTTAGGACCTTTTTAGTATTTTTTTCACACACCACTCCTCTTTTTTTTTTTTTCTTTTCCTAGAGCTCAGAAATATTTCAATCCTTGAATTGCCAGGTTTAAGGTATCAGGAGAGAAATGGAAAGGGAAAAAAAGGCTAAAGCTTTTCATTTCAATTTTTGAGTTGACTGACATGTTAAGAAGATTGGGAGTTTCTCTAACAAAAGCATCTGCATAAGACTTACACTCTTCTTCTGATCCTCTTGTGCTGTTTTGCTTTTTACCAACTGACAGATTAATCCAAGCATAAACAATTGCATTATCATCCTCAAAAGTACTTTCTATACAGTTGATATTTTTCTTTCAAGAGTCTCATGTAAAGTGAATCCATAAGAAGTCTTTGAATGATTAAAACAGTTTAATTGACTTAGAGGTACTGAGCCACCTCCGTAAAATAGATTCGAATGGCCTAATTACTAATACACCATATGGAGGAAAAGCAGAGGTGTGGTGCAGTCTGTTGATGGATCAATTAGCACACAAGGCAGAGGATTGTGTCATCATCACTCTTACCATCAAAACAAAATCCTGTTTTGTATGTGTCTGTAATACCACACAGACAATCTTGTTTTTTTCCATTTGTGTAGCACCTCCTTCAAAACTAGGATCTCAAAACACTTTGAAAACATTGAATTAAGCTATCTCTGCCTCTGCTTTATTCCTCATAGGTTAGTAAGGTCTGGATAACAACCTTGTTTATCTGCCATGTAAAAGTAAATAGTTTCTAGAGCAACCAGTTTTGTCATATTCCACCAAAACCTCTCAGCACTTTCACGAAGTAAAGGAAAAGATGAGAGTGAAGAAGCTGCCTCTGTGAGTGAAAACTGGTGAAGGGCAGTTGCCTTATCTTCTTATCTTCAGGAGTTTAGCAAGGCATTGGAAAATTGCAGTGTGGTGCAAATCTCTCCACCACTTTTATCAGTATAATACACATTGCATTTTGGGGGAAAGGTTAGTACTGTGAATTCTTTCACCCCTGAATATGATGTAATGTACTACAGTGAGCAGCTCATGCTGGTACAGTTAAGAGAAGCTACCACCATGGTAGCCTCTCATCTTGGGCTTGGATTAAGCACCTACAAAATTTTTGGGAAGTGTTCCTGGAAAAAGTATATTAACCGGTTGTAGTTTAAATAAGAGAGGCAAAATGTCACATTTTGATAAGAAAAATTTTTAAATGAACTTGACTTTAAATATTGATATATCACAATTTCCCAATCTTTTTGTGGTAAAGCACAGAACATGCAGGAGTGCAGGCTGCCACTGCATCAGGTCTGCAGCTCTTCCCCTCTGTATTGATGGTATAATTTGACAACTGGAGGTCTGCTGCATCACTTACACAAACTTATTCTATCAAAATTGTGAGTTTCTGGACTTTCTGAGGCACCCTAATGCCCAAGCATTGGAAGAGTCCACCCTCCACCGTTACACAGTAATGACATCATCTTGTCTGTGGAGCTGCCACCTTCTATTCTGCATACAGGTTTCACCAGTTTAGGAGAAGGCTTCTGGCACAGCTGCTATGAAGGTGAACCATATCATCATACCCAAATGCACTATTTTCAAGGAGCTATACCTGTGTACAAGAATCAACTTTTGAAAAGGTCACTGTTTCTGATTTATCTTTTTGCTCTCCTAATAGAAATGCTACACTTAATTTTGTACTTTGACATCTGTTTTTTCATGTCTGCTCTTCATGTTTCCACTCATTTTCTGCTGCTCTGTAATGTGGGAAAATGTGCTTGTGCACAATTACTGGTTTGTTCCTCCAGGTTTTGTATGATGTGCATTTTAGTAGATAAAGCTGCTGCTTTCCAGCTTTCTTACTCAGGGCACATTCTAAATCTTTGCTTGCACCATCGTTGTCAGGTAAGTTATCCATTCCTGAAAATTTAAATAGATATTGAAACCAACCCTACAAGGATGCTTTACCCTTGGAAGGACTTTGGCCTACCATCATTTAGCTGTTTCCACTGCTGTCACTTCATAACAATCTTTTGTGCTTTTGAAGTCCAATCTCAGACAAAACATCTGTTTACTGAGTCCAAGACATTATAATGTGAGAATGAAGTCTGGGCAACTCTATCTGCAGGGCTCCTCTAAAGCAATAAAGACCAGAAAGCCAGATTCTTTATAATCATCTCAAAATGAGTAAAAGTTGGGCAAAACTTGAAACACTCAAAATCGTGCATTTCTTCTGAAAAGCTAGATCTGGCATTTTTTATTCTTCTGGAGAGACTTAAGCATGTCTCAAGGAGATGCAGAATAAACATGGCATCAGGTTTCACCCACCACACATGCAAGACCTCCAGGAAGCTGCCTGATGTCTGGGCTGTGGTCAGGAGTAACTTCTCTTTCTGAAAGGACAGCCCCATGTATTTGTGTTGTGGTGGAGGGTTGCTTCTCTAGGTGCTTTTAGAGGTGTAATAAATTATTGCAATGCAATGTAATTGCTAACTTCCAGAAAATTACTGTCATAAAGTTTAAAAGCCACCTACAATGACTGATAGCATTCATTGTACCCAGAGAAATTGAATTGTTTGAGACTTTGAGGGTGTCTATGAGCAACAATAATTTTCCAGTGTCGGATTGTTTATTGTTGAGCTGTCTCTCTTTGTATGGTGTGCACAGTACAGTAAAAGCTATCTCACTCCTGTTGGATGGTGTCCATGCCCAGCCTCCTCCTCCTCCCACCATCCATGTGCCCAGTCTCATCCCCTCACAGGAATGCTGCACAATACCAAAACATTATGGGAACCACATGTCTAGAAAATGAAGTGGGTTTGCAGAATGAGATGGTCTCTAGTCAGAGTTTGGTTTTATTTAAAACCATCTGAAATACAGCCATACTTCTACAAAGTCTACTGAGAAACTGATGGCCAGGGTGGGAGTTGGACCTAAGGAAAGATAATAACTCCTTGGCTACATATCCATTCAAGGGATGAAAGCTGCAGTTACAGGAGTCTGTTCATACAGGCTTTACAGATACATGGCAAAATACACACATGCCATGTCACATTTTAGTCCTGTACCTGAGCTGTCCCTCGAGTATTATTTCTCTTCTTGGCTTTCCTCGTGTGGCACTCAGACAGTAAGGCAGCATTATTTTAGCACATGAACTTTTTCTTTGACAACCTGTTTGAAAACTCTAGCATCTGTATTTTTTGTGAGGTGAAAAACACTGCTCACTGTACATGTATACCCTCAGTAGACACTCAGTAGACTTTCAGCACTGTGGGCAATAGCTAACCATTAACACAGTCATTTTTCATCACAGATCACTGGAGATCTCAGGGATATAGGGATCTTAAAATCAATTTACCATTGGTATCTCAGTAGTATTTTTTAGCATACATGACTGGGTAGCACTCCAAACACAGAAAGACTATCCTTCAGAAAAAGGAAAGCAAATCATCACTAAATATGTTATTCTTGTAGGAGGGTACCTATAAAACTGAAGCTGTGGTTCAGCAAGGAAGTACTTCTACACTTTGAAACTCCTACTACTGCATCAGAAATACTGCAACCATGAGACAGAATGTGTTATTCTCTTACAACATGCCACCCATTCAAGCCCATCCAGAGATGGCAACCTGTATCAAACAGACCTCAGCTCAGACTAGGTATTGTTGGTCCACACTACTCTAACTTAAGCTGTACTGAATATCATCCATCCTCCTCCAGCTGGTATAAAGCCAACATAAACTCCATGAAACCTCCATATGTTGTGTTCTGGCTAATTTGACAGAAATGAGATCACGTGCCCAGTCTTGAGCCAGATCAAATTCATACTTCTAGGAGATCAGTCAACACACAGGCCTCCGACTAATGGCCACAGCATGAGCATGAGCACCACACAGGTTCCTGTGACGGAGGCCACCAGAGCTTTGGATAGCATCCAACAAGCTCCCCAAACTCCCAAGCTCTCAAACCAGCTACTTCAGGCTTCATTATATTTTTGCTTTCTGTCATGTTCAGACCCATTTCAATCAAAAGTGAGATCAACACAATCACAGACTGTGCTGCTTTCCTCCAAACATTCTTCTTTGCCATGGAGCGTTTGCAAAAGTCTGTGCCATTTGAACTGTCATGCCCTCGGTACTCGAAGTCACTGCACTGATGTATAGCAGGAGAGTGTTCATCACTAACAGGTTAGTTAAAGGGGAAGGCTAAAGCCAAGAGTTGAATTTATTCAATAGTTAAATGTCTTCACCTCCTGAATATGCCCTTCTGTGGTTCGCAGCAGTGGTTCCTGTGATGTCAGCTGTGTAGGTGTGCTTAGCAAGGTTATAGTTGTGATATTAAGGAGGTACTTTTCATGTTTGGGGCTAGGATGGCATGCTCAATTAACAAAGCTGCCTTCATATGAAACTATAGCTTTATGCCCAGTTTGGTTGCAGCTGATATAAACTACCAAACCATACAGACTTCATTACTTCAGGAAAGCAGTAATGTTTAACTCTATTGCCTGGTCTGCAAACTTCCTGCAGATGCTGTCTTCAAAAAGGTAGACAGAGATAATTAACAACCTCATTCATGCCATTTAGATTTCTATGTTTTACGCTTTCTCATTGAAATGTTTTCAAATACATAGATTTTGCTCAAAGGCAGAACGTTTGTAGAACGTCCTCTTTTCTTTTTCTGAGTTTGCCTCTTGAGTTATATCTTCAGAGTGAAATACCATATGGCAGACACACACATGCTTCTTAGCAAGGTGATGAAGTCCCACAGAAATTACATTCTTTTTCCCCCAGGGAACAGTTCTGCCTATACTTCACCTGGTCAATTTTATACAGCTCTTTCCCCATAAGACAACCTACAAATGTTACTTTAAGGGATGAATTCTACTGATGCTTATACCAGAGTAACCTAGAGCAATTCTCTTGAAAGCACTGAGGTTGCTTAAGATTTACGCCAGCATAACAAGGCTCTGAATGTGATCTATGTATTGTAAATTGGTGCTTATAGCAGAAGACCTGAAAAACATGGTTACCAAAACTTACCTTGCATTTATTACCCATGTTTATAACATCAGCACTCACACCATCAGCAAAGAGCAACATTAAAGGGCAGCTATGTGAGCCTTATTTTTCCTAAAGCTGAAGTCACTATGTAGCTGAGAAAATGGGGCAAATTTTGAGATCTTCAGCTGTTACTAAATGTTCGCTATCCAAACATCACTATTAGCAAAGCATGAGGCAAGAATTAAAAACCATGTTTATTTTGAGAATATTTTATTTCTAAAATGATCACGAATACTCAGGCAATCTTCTGTAATGTTACCTTGTTTTTCAAAGAATAAACAAAAGTGCCATTTTGTTTTTCTTCATAGAAGATTCTCTTTTAATTCCAGATGTAGAAGCCGTATAAGATGTGAACACAAGCTAAATTTCAACCGTAATAGACTCTGCATGTTGCCACTTCAATGACCTTTTAATCCTTTGGAGTTTAACCATTTCCTAATGTCTCCTAACAGCCATTTTCTTGTTGGGAAAGCCCTTTCTAACTGATAACATCTAAACAACCTCATACCTTAATTAGAAAAATTCTCCCATAAATATTTATGTTGCTTTGATTAGGCCATTTACTGAATCCAGCTACCCATTATGAGTTAAAATAGAGTGTCTTGTTTTGAGAAGCCTGGGGCATGACATAGTTTATACTAGGGGACTTTAAGTTGTAATTCATCTAATCAAATGCCTGACCTCTTGCCTCCAAAGTAGCCAGTAGTCATTGGAGGGAAATAACCTTCTGCATAGCCAAGCATCCCACAGTCTGCATTTTTGTATGTTGGAAATAAATGGGATACATATCCAAGCAATTATCTAACTGCAGAATACCATCATGTTGTCCCTTTTTTTTTTTTTTTTTTTTTTGCCTAAACAGTCAATATGTGAAAATTCTGAAAGAGAAAGGAGGCAATCTGTCTTTTTTAGAAGAAAATATAAAAAGTTACTGAAGAACCCAGGGAGGTCTTCTACCTGAAACATATTGCTGCTGCTTAATGAGGCTCCCATGTCACATCATTGCTGAGGGACACCACAGTAATTGTGGGTTGCTGCTAGGCAGTCTGCCACGCAGGGAGTTAGGTAGCTGGTGTGACATCTCCCGCTAAGCGGGTGATGAGAGATTTAAGCAGCCTGTTCTCAGGGCCTACTCTCTGACTCCTGAGGGGGCAGAGAGCACTGAAATAGGGCCAGAAGACATACTGTCCCGGGAAGGTGTCAGTCTGAATTGCTCTCTTTTAGATGCTTAAAACCGTTTGAGTGCTCGGGCTGGGTTTCTGAAAGGAGCCTTTGGGCAGCCTGCATACAAGGAAATTTAACCCTGCCTGGGAGCTGGAGTACAACTGTCACAACTGAACCACTAATACTCCTTGGCACATTTTTTGTCTCTATCATGTGATCCCCAGGCACAGTTTTGGCAACCAAGTTTTACAAGGCTGGTTCCTGGGAGGAAGCCTGTGCATGGTCACACCAGTTCAGTGGCTGAGAGGTCTTATAGCAAGACACTGCTGCTCCTGGCCAGCTGGCTTACACGTGTGACAACACTGCCAGGCATGTTTAATTTACTAGCACTGATGTTATTTCTGACATCTAATGTGCTAATTCCATGTGTAGGTAAAGGTCCAAGATTGCTTTGAGAGTTCCAGCTCCTTCAAGCATGAATTGTTCCTTTTTAAGGGATTTTAAAATAAATTCTCACTTTATTCATCCAAAACATTGTCATTTTCAGGAAAAGCCCAGACATCTGAGCCTAACTTGGAGTAACACGTTCAAAATGACACAACTCCTCATCTTTGTGCTTTCAACCATGTATGCTATCCTCATTTGTAAAGATACAATTCTAGAGCTAATTGGGCCATATATCAAAGTCAAACTCCCTTTTGTACCTTTTTTTATCTACAGATTTCCATCTTTCCATTTCCTTCTCTGGGATACAATTAATTCACATTTCAAGTAAGAAAAGTCTCCCTCCCTTACATGCTGCTTTTGCAGCTGCAGTTACTCAAATCAATTTCCATTATATTTTATCCACTTTTACATTTCACTTAAGATCACTCCTACCCTATTCATTGAGCTGGGCACTTTTCAACAACAAATTTACATTGAAACAGTTAACGAGTATGGAAGTCTGAAAATGCAAGAGAGTCTAACCAAATGTTTTCTTCATGTGTTATCTATTGCTATTTATCTACTTCTTGATTACCCTATTTCTTCCTCTCTTTACACACACAGACAGAACAAGCAAACAACAAAAAAATATTTAAAAGGTAGGCAATGAGATTTTTTTTTGTGGTTTCACTGTTTCTTTCTTTATGGTAAAGGGATTCAAATTTAGGTTAAATATTCCTGAACTTACTTACATTTTAGTAGTTACATTTATTGTCCTGTTTTGGATAACGAATTTTGGTGTAACTGTGGTTAATGTTGTGGTTAGTGTCAACTCCAGACTTCCTAAATTTTTTCACCTTATCATGATACTGTCCTTGAAATAATAAGATTAGAAAAACAATCAATTTAAGTTTTCTTATGTGTAGTCTGGTTCCTGAAACATTTTTAAGATTTTTCTTTCAAGGACACAAGGAACTTTCTCAATAAAAGATAAAAACAATAATGAGACATTCTGCTGATTGAAATAAGTACCACAAAGTAGTGCTTGAAGTGCAGCAAAAACATTTGTGAGAGTTTTTTTTAAATTGCAGAGGCTGGCTGCATTTTCTTTGCCGAGTTGTGAGCCTTACTGCAGGTTCCAACTGAAATTTTCAACCACTTCAGAGCGTCAAAAGCTCTCCTTGACAAGATTCGTTCCATGCAACTAAAAATAAAACTCTTTATGTAGGTAAACTGGGCACCATAACCCTTGTACAAAGGCTTGTTGAGAAGATAGAACTGCTGTGAGTAATCTCTCTTTTAAGGCAGGACTGCAAATAAGGTGAATACAAGTTATGTGAATTCTTTCTCTTTTATGGTTTTTATTTGCACTGTGTCTGCTACTGATAATTAGCAGCTAAATCAGTTCCAAAATTTCTTTTCATTTCAAATAATGCTTCCTGTCCCTGATGGGATTTGCCAAATTTATTCTGTTCTCTCTCAAACAATTCTGAGTTCTAATGTTGGATAAATAAAATAATCTGTGCTTGAATTCACCAGTCAGAACATTTTGTTGTTATTCTCTCCTGAACACTGTTTCTGTCTGTTTAGCTCAACTCACCTGAGATTGACAACTGCATGAGATGCTTGGAATTATGAGGTACAAAATGGATTAAAAGCCTTTTAGCTTATAATATTTTAATCTTCCTCAAGCAAAAGTGTTTTGTCTCTGTTTCTCTCAAGTTGTTTACCACTCAGTCAGCCCAGTTTTCACCTCGTATTTCACAGGATGACCATCTGCATCATCCAGCAAATCATCAGCTTCCACTACTACAGCTTACTCTGAGAAACAACTTGTTGCTTGTCAGTAATAGGGTCCTATGACTCATCTTTCCATCCATCAATTAGCAATGAAAATGAGTAAACTGATATTAACCAGACAAAAATCAATTATGGTCTAATTTATGGAGTCTCATTTTTTTTGTAAGAGTACTGAATATGCCAAGGCATTGAATAAGACAGAATGTCTACCATGGAGGCTGGCTGTTCAATTATTTCTGCTACCAGCTGAAGCAGTGAGGAGAAACCATCACAAGCAATTTCCAGCAACAGCCCATTCTGCTGAAATGGGCAGACTATTTCTTTGGCTAAAAAAGAGAAAAACTCAGCCTACATGAGCTAAAGTGAGTCTATAATGGAGTCCTGGAGCAGAGATGGATGATGAGAGCACACATGAAAAGATCAGTTTCAGTATAAACTGCAGAAATGCTCCAGCAGTCAGTTTGACAAAGGAGATACAAGCACAGAGGCTTGCCTGAACCTCATCTTAATTGTGACAGCCTCTGGGACTAGTTGAAATCAACTGCAATGCCTTACAGAAGCAGGTCCTTCAAATGCGATCATATCAGCATTTCCAGCCAGGCCAATAAACCACTGTCAAGATTACCAAACTTCCACGTGGTATTTTAGCCTTCCATAAGGAAGAAGCAACAAAGACCACAAAAAATATCCTGTGCATTGCTTAATGGCTTTTATGACTATAGGTTTTCAGCTCAAGGAG
The DNA here is from genome assembly GCF_027791375.1 of Indicator indicator. NCBI lineage: Eukaryota > Metazoa > Chordata > Aves > Piciformes > Indicatoridae > Indicator > Indicator indicator. The sequence goes on along the minus strand of NC_072012.1, from coordinate 38,749,116 downwards.
GCTTTGCTTTAGACTCACAGCCTCTGATTTTGGGTATAATCAGACCTTGGATTATGTCTGATTTTATGCGACATCACCTTGCATTGAAACTGTCTGAAGATGTTTTGTCATGGGCAGCCTGCCTGCTTGAAAGCTAAACACATATGACTGATAAATGAAACCCCAGACTCATTTGATGAGCCCCAGTTATGAGCCATGCCCCCAGGTCTCAGCAAGACCTCAGGCAGGGCCCTATAGCCACCAATCACCAGCTGGGCAGAATGCCATACTGCAACCTAATTCACATCCCATGGATCCTAGTGGGACACCAGTTCATAAGGACCTGGTCTCTTCTGAACTGAGTGTTCATGCACTTGGAGATCTATGCCAAAGGTCACAAATTTTCCCTGTGAAGAGCTGTGTTTTTGTCCTTTATGGTAAAGTTTCTTTAACTGGCCATTCTCTAAGCAAGATACTCATTCTCTACATCTCACTACTTGTCCCATACTAACCAAGAGGTAAATGCTTAGTTCTCTCATGTGTTCAAAGGACCAGCTTAGTGATTTTCCCCTTAGCCATCCCTCCACATCATGTGCCATCTCCTCTGTGGAACAGAAAAAGCGAATACCATCACTGAGATCAACACATTGCTGAAAACACTGAACCATCTCCATGACGTTTCACATTTCCATGCCTCTGAATCATTACTGATTTTAAGCTCCAACTGTCCCAAACTCCTCTGGTACCAAGGCACTGCAACAGATCACATCTGTAAATCACCAGGGACTCTGACATTTTAAGAGCAAATTATTCATCCTTTCCATAGGCAACTTAACTAACCCTGGTGATAATCTCTTAGCTGACCATTTGAGATTACATGCACAAAGGAGTGCTCTCAGAAGGTTTGGGTGATGATGTTTAGCAACAAGGACTCCTTTTCCTCAGTTACTTCTTTTTTCTGGTTGAAAACTGATTTATCCCCCCAAAGAGACTGGCTCCTTTTCAGTGCTACAACTATAAAAAGAACGAAACAGGTGCAGAGGCCCATGCTCCAGATCTGGGAGTGACAGCCATGAAGACTAACAGCAGGAAATGAGAGGCAGTATTCCTGCTCTGTATTTTTTGGTTGCCAAGGCTGACATGACAGTGTCATTGCGTGGAGAAGAAGTTGGGATTTGCTACTTGGAAGGTTCTTGCTCCATTTTATTTTCATTTCTGACATACACAGAAGAGGTCAAAGTACTTCTCCTTGTGATTTATTTTACAGTCATCTATGGACCAATGTCTCTAAGCTCAGCTTACTTTTTGTCAACAAAGGGCATTTCTTCCTATTTGTATTGTGCTGCAGACCTCTGTGGTTCACCATGAATGCTTTACTGCTGACATTTCTGGCTGATCTACTTCAGCTTCCCATAGCTCTTGCCTGGTAACAGTCATGGAAATAATCCAGCAAGCAAATTGTGCAGACATCATGAATTCATTAACTCATTTTGCTTTTGTTGCTACTTAAGGCTATTTATCCTGTTGGCCTCCTGCAGGTGAGGAACCCTTGCTAGCTATCTCTGCCATGGCCAAGATCTCCTCCACTATCACCTGAGTATTTGCTCAGAGGAGCAGAGGAGCAGGTGCTGGATTGTTCCTGAGGAGGGACTGAACTGGCATGGTGCAGTCTGACTTCCACACTGGGATCTTCTTGTGTGGTACATATCCTGCGCAGCACTTTCAACATCAAGAGGAAGCAGATGGAAGAAGAGCAAGCAATGAAGCCTTGCTAAAATTACAACTGCCACTATTCTCTGCATAGCTATCTTATTTACCTGTCAGCTTGTCTGGAGCAAACCAGGAGGGACAACTGGCAGAATATTTTCCACAAAATCTCTGCTTGTGGCTTGCTGTACAATGAAATTAATATTCTGCATCAAAGTAAGTAACAGCCACTGTTTCCTCTCTGGGTTCCAGTCCCCTTCCTGCAGTTTGCTCTCACTGATGACAGCCAAGGTCCATAGGCCTCAAAAATTCTGCTCAAAATTTATTGACTTGAGTACTGTGAGGACTCCTTTGCCCTGGCAGTACCCAGCATCCCAGGCTTAAAAGAGCTAATATAGTGTTTCCCTCAGAAACATTGATCAAAACTTAACCCAGTAAATGAAGGAAAGCTTCAAGGGGAAAAAAGAGCAAGCTAAGAATTCATCTCAGTGCTGCAAACAAGTGTGTACAGCTGTTTACAGATATTTTGGTCATGGGAACAAGAGCAGGTAGCCAGGACCTCTGTAAGGTGTGCTTCTTGTTTCCTGCTGTCAGATCAACAAGAGGCTAGTTGGAGGGCACATGCCAGCACATGGAAAATGGACACAGAGATGTCCATATAGTGTATAATCCAAAGAGGCTGCAAAAAGCTGATGTTTGCTTGCAGCTGGCTGTACCAATTCTCACAGTATTCACCTCTTATCTCTCCTGGCCCCACCACATTGCTGTCTGAGACCAAGGACTCAGTAGTCCTTGACTGTGCACCATGTTTAATTGCCTCACTTCTCCTACTCCTGTATGCTGGCAGTTTGCAGTACCTCTCTGAAAGATGGCAACTTCCTTTCCCTCTTCCCTGTTTATACTGGACCACATTCACCATCCTTTTGGCTCAGTCATGTCACAAGTGAGTCCAAACACAGGGAAATGAAAGCAGTTTCTTTTCCTTTCACTTGCAGAGGGGCAGGAGCTTTTAAGGGTTGCCATTGTCAGCTCCTCTTGCAACCAAACTTTAGCTGTATTTGGAATACAAGAGAACACATGGTAGGGGAGGAGAAAGTTATAGGTTCATGGGTCATAGGAGCAGTATCTTCAGGACCAGGGGTGCTTATTGGGTGTGGGGACATAGGATCAAGCCTAAATCAGGGAATTCTCTTTAGAGGAAAGCCTGGGACCAGTGCTGTGCAAGAGCAGTGGCTGATTGCTTCATTAAGGACAACGCTGGCATTCTCATGCTGGATGAGTTGATCCTTTTCCACCTCAGCAAAGATGTTTCTTCACCTAAACGAAAGGAAGTTCAGCCAAGTGGTGCTGGATGCTGGGAAAGCCAGAGCCAGTGAGGCACTGCAGGCCAGGAAAAAGAGCAAGGCAAAGCCAACACATGGGACTTCCACTAGGTGTTTTTCAACACTTGGTGGGGCCACCTCAGAGCTCTTGGCCCACCATTGGTTTTTGCAATTCAGATGTAAGGTTTCAGACCAGAGTGATCTGGTCCATCAAGAAGGTCTGAGCCCTGGGACACTCCAGGTGAAAGAGAAAGTGCATGGCTGGAGGCAGCTCACTAAGAGGGCAACATCTGCAGACCCTGAACCTGAGACGCTAGGAGTCTGAGGGTTCTGGCAATAAAATCCTGGGAAAGGGCCAAAGCAAGCACAGTATGAGAATCATGCATTGAGCTGGGCAGAAAATGTGTTTACACGATGAAGTATTTTTAAATCCATCACTCAGTGCTGTAAAACCAAACCTCCCACCATGGTGCTGGTGCAGAGAGGGTACAGTGACAGCAGCAGAAAGTAGGCATGGAAGGAGCAAAGCTCTCAGGCATTTTCTCCTTGATTTCACAGACTAGATGTAGACACACTTCTACTGATATAGCTCTTTTGTATTTGGATGATGAACTCTTACTTCAGCAATACTTTCAGCAGAAGTTGAGAGAGATCCTATGTGCAGAAAAGTCTGCTTTGACCTCCCCTGTGGAGACCAGGGGTGGAGGTCTTACAAGCTGTCCCACTGCCTCCTTTCCCACTGTGGCTCTCCATCGCTCTCTGAGGGTGTGTTTAGAAGACAGCACTTTACTTTGTGGCACTGCTTATACTCGCTCAGTCAGTGTAAATAACTATATTAACTTTATAGGCGGCTCTGGCTTGAACTGACTGAGATACATGTAGCAAGCTGGAACTACGCCAGGCCCACCAGAGCAGAGTCCTGCTAGTATGAGGTGGAGCCTGAGCAGCTCTCAGGATGGGAGGTCTCTCTAAATGAATGTGATCCCTCCTTGCTCTTACAGATTTAACACTGACACAATGGCTGCCAAATGCTGAATCTGCCAGAAATGTTAACAACAAGCACTTTGATCTCATTCACTTGTTCTTCTTAAGAATGTATTGTATTATTTTGCCTCCTTTGTGGTCAGGAGAAAAATGCTTTACCCTTGCCTATCACTCATGTTCAATAATCTATCTGCTGTGTTACACAGAGCTTCTGCTTTTTGCTGCTACTTGCTGCTGCACTGCTTACTTTAGCAGTTGTTGGATGGTATACATTTGTTTAGCTACTTTAGGGAGGTTTTATACTGTTTTATTTAAAAGACTGAGATTTGTGGATACTTCCTGACGTTTTCATCTAAACAACTGAAGAATTGAATTTTTATTATATGTGCAAAAACTACTTAAAAATCAGTTTAAATTTTCATGCTAGTTATTAAACTCTTGGCCTAGTAGTTAAAATGGTTCACATATTTGTTCTTGGCACAAAGGTTTACATTTTTGTGACCACACATTTACTGTAATAAGAAGCTAATACTCACTAATAAAATGATACCTTGACTATTATCTGGTAACAGTATTTCTTGCAATGCATCAGCCTCACAGTGCATTGTAAAAGTATAGTATGCAAGTGAAACAGTGTGATTCTTTTCTTCAAACACAATGCAAGTTTATGGAAAAGTTATCCCCACTTGCAAATGAAAATTTAAAAATAAACAGATAGAGAGAGAGATAAGTAAATAAAAAAAGGAAACTGTTGATAAGAAACTTTGGTGCCAAATCAAAGCAGTCCATTTGTTTACATATAAAATTGAAGAATAAGATGTAACATGTGCAACTTGTTGCCATGAGGTGTTGAGTATACTCTGATAGTTTGGCATGGCAATACAGTCAGCAATTATAACAGGGAAGAAACAGATACACTTGAAAAGCAGAATGAATATACATCATTATTGCTGTGCCCTGGTGTTCTGTAAACAGTGCTTGTATGTCTTATCTTTGAGAAAAAAAACACAATGAAAATCTTTGTTTGCAAAATGCAAGAGCACTCTGTTTTCAAAAGAAATTAATTCCATGTGCTGTATATCACACTGTAGTTGATCTACTCTCAATCTCCTCTTGGAAGGTTAAGTCTCTGATGTGATCATATAAAAGAAAAATTTATTGCACTCTTCCTCCAAAGCCTAGAAGTCAGAAAAAAACACATACATATTTAGAAACTATTATCCACATTTAGAAAACTTCATAAAGGATCCTGTTTCTTGTCTTTGTAGGCTTACTGTCAAAAGGAGCATGTATTGATGATATGATTTGTTAATATGTTGTGTATAAGGGTCAACTTGTTCTTGAGCATTATTAAGCTTGATCCCAGCATGACAAGAAATTCTTTTGGGCTCTGAACAAAACACAATACAAAACTTAGCACAATTTAGAAAAGTTTTGTAATTTTGATCCATAAAGCTGTAATGGACAACTTCAATGCTACAGCCTTGGGGCAGAATGCCTTGAAAGGTGTCCAGCACAAAATGAGCTGGGGGTGCTGTTTGACAGCCAGCTAAACATGAAGCAGCACTGTGCTCGGGTAGCCAAGAAAGGCCAACAGCATCCTGGCCTGCATCAGGAGTAGTATGACCAGCAGGGCTAGGAAAGTGATGATGTCCCTTTACTTGGCACTGGTGAGGCTGCACCTCGAGCACTGTTCAGTTTTGGGCCCTTCACTATGAGAAGGACATTAAGTTGCTGGAGTGTATCCAGAGAAGGACAGCAAAGCCAGCAAAGCATCTGGAGAACAAGTCTTGGGAGATGTGTCTGAGGGAACTTGTATTTAGTCTGGAGAAGAGGAGATTTGGGGAAGATGTTACTGTTCTCTACAGCTCACCCAAGTAACTAGAAATAGGATGAGAGGAAGTGGCCTCAAGTAGTGCCAGGGGAGGTTTAGAATGGCTATTAGGAAAAATTTCTTTATTGAAAGAGTGGTCAGGTATTAGAATAGGCTGACCAGGGAGGTAGTAGAGTCCCTGTAGATGTTCAAAACCGTATAGACATGGCAATTTGGGACACAGTTTATAAGACCACAGTGGTGTTGGGTTGACTGTTGGGCTCAATGATCTGAAAGGTCTTTTCCAACTGTCATGAGCAATATCATTGTACCACTGCACACTCCAGGGTGAGAAGATCAATTCTGATTAGCAGCAGTAGAGATGGAGAGATCAGGACAGCAGGGGGGAAACAGAGGGGATAGAAAAGGGCATATTTTTCTTCTCAAAAAAATCCTTCAAAATCCAGACAGCTTTGCCCAGTAATCTAAATTTCCAGTTTGTGTCACAGTCTCTCTGTTCTTGTTGTCAAAGACTCTCTGACAGCTGATAAAATTTAAGGCAAGTGGTAGCTGCTGTGCACTACTATTTCAAAATGACAAAGTGTGAAAATACAATCGATGCAGGATTTCATAGGGGGGGAAATAACACTTTGCTGTTCTTGAAATCTCTTCAGTAAAATTGTACCAAAAAGTGTGACTAAGCGCCATTAGTGACTAGAAACTACACATAGATACCTCACAAGTACTTCAGTACAAGCATTTGATTCAAGCATTTCTGGCAAGGTTTCATAGTGAAGTTGAGAGGCTTTTGGCATTGTTCTCTCCGTTGGTGATCTCTGATGAAGAGGTAAAGCTCTTACCCATCTGCTTGGGAGAGACTCACACTGGGTAACACTCTTGTAAATTCACATGCTGCTTACACCTTGGTCCTGATTTTAATTTGCAGTCTTGCTGGTGTCTTGCTAGCTAACGGCTTAGGTCATCTTTGCTACACATCAAATATTTCAGATCAAAGTAGTTTTTACTCTGCAGATGATGAGCAGTTCTACCACTCTTTTTCTTGTGCTGCCTTCCCAGAATAAAGTGGGGGATGCAGCCGCAGTCTTCTGCAAGATTATGCACTTTTAAACTCTCAGCAACCTGAATTAACTGTCATTTAAAAATTTCTAAGCTTCTCAAGCATTTCCTGTTTACAGATGTACTAGGTATGGCTGAGATGGATTAAACCACGTCTACAGATTATCAAGCAAAAGAATGGGACTTAGTTGTAACTTAGCAATTGAAGACTACTTTCAGTAGGTACTCTGAATTAACCTGCCAGAAGAAAACTGACTGTGTGAGATCTCCCTCTCTAGAGATATTCAAGACACGCCTGGATGTGTTCCTGTGTGATCTGATAGAGGTGATCCTGCTGTGGCAGGGGGCTGGGCCAGATGACCTTTCGAGGTCCCTTCCAACCCCTAACGTTCTGTGATTCTGTGATGAAAACCTTCTAAGATGAGTAACTATGCCACTTATTCTTCTTTCTTTATATTAACAAGTCAATCAGACAATGTAGCTACAAGGAATTTGGGTACAAATGCCTATAATAAAAAAAAATCTGAAAAATAATATTTTGTCATTCTTATCCCTTTTCTTAGCTTTAATTGTTAGAACAGAGCCTAAAGACATTTGCCACAGAGTGAATTTTATTTGAAAGTCTCAATTGAAAGGGATCACTCATTTTTCAGAATGACATTAAGGAGATAATGTTATTTTACCTGTATTAAGAAAAACAATATTTAGTGGGGAATTTCCAATGTCTTAGAGATTTGGGTCTGGGATCTGAAATATGTCAGGCTGTGTGTATAAGATCTTGGCATTAAGAATTTGTCTTTAGTCATTCTTTGGGAAATGTGCCCAAATTTGTTTAAAAAATAAAAAAAGATTGAGTTCTCATCTTGCCCCTGATGATAAATCTGTATTAGTGGTTGCAACCTGCATTTCCCTAGGAATTTTATTTGTTTAGTGTGCTTCATCATGAAGTGGAAAGACATAAGAATTTGTTCCCCTTGCAATTACCCTTGCAGGCACTCAAGTGTGTGTGACCCAACAACTAAAATCACATGCAAGGAAACTCTCTAGTATGCTTCCACTACTTTCCCTGATGCCTTCTAGCTCTCTGAAAGAGAAGGAAGAAGCTGCTTCCTATCAGACGGGTTTACAAGGAGTACTGGAAGGAAAGGGAGAGTGGTGGAGGGAACAAGGGAGAAACCAGGAACTTGAAAATGGGGTTCAGATAAAGTGGGCGAGTTCAGTATCCCCAAATTTCAAACTGGGTTCAAGACGTCTGAGAATCTGCAGGCTCCAGCACGGTGTCCCAGGCTAATGGGATCTGATATATGTCTTTTGAGGCCACACTACTGCTATTAATTACCTTTAGTACCTTAAGGATACAGTTATCATCAGCTCCAGGTCTGAATGTCACCACAGCAAAACTGAATTCAATATCCTTCCACTCACATGCAGTACTCATCGTGTACTGCATGTGTATACATCTGTTCAGTTTCTAGTTTGCAACCACTTTAAAAGAAAACTGATTCTAAATACATTGAGGTTGAGGGTTCACATACTTAAATATATGCATTTGAATAACCCACTGTGCTAAGCCAAGTGGAGTTTCTGTTTCTCACTGTTAGGTTCTCATTGCATCAGGAGAATGAAATTCGAAATTAGGGAAATACTTAAGACTTCCAATTAACTTTTGAAAGCTTGATGAGTGCTAAAAATACCTTGTGGAGCAGGAAATAGACCAACAGGCCTATGGCTCATTGATGTGTTTGTTTTAGTCCTTTGTGTATTTTCTAAAGATCCACTGATTGCTCTGCTACATTTATTTGGAAATGCTACACACTAGAATAAAAAAAAACATGCTACAGCAGAAAAGAAAAATATCATTTCCTATAGGTTAGAGGGAAAATAAAAATAAAACTTATTAAGAGGGAATGTATGTATTAATTTTACAGAGAAAAAGCTACTTAAAGAAAGCTGAAGCACAACACTTTTTAAAAATAGCTTTTATTAACTATTTCACCTAGCTTTGTACTAAGCAGTTCTTAATTATAAAAATTGTAAAACAGAGTTTTTTCTTATACATTAATAAAATTTGAAATAAGCCAGCTTTGACCTCATTTTAATGGGGTTAAAATATGGAATAATATGAGAAATGTGTATCTGATTAAGAAGATTTTTGAGAGACCAGGGAATCAATTCCCAAACCACAGAAACTCATTTGATGCATATGCTACTCTTCTGAGTAATAGAGGTTGAAGCTATTCAATAGGTTGAAGCTGGCAGAGGAACCAGTGATGGTAAAATAGGTATTTAACTGTCCAGTCTGCATTCAACCTGTAGCTTGATCTGCTGTGCTTCTGACTCCACATAAACTAACCAAGCAGGAGTACCAGCTGAGGCTGCTGCTCCAAGAAGTTTTATAAACTCTGAAATCATGGATTGCAATCTATTGTGCAACACCCAGAACTTGGATATTTGTTTAATAGAAAATGGACTATTTCTCCTCATTTCCTCCATCAGTGGTGATTACTATTACAGAACTGAGGTTCTCTGATCAACAGCTTCAGGGCAACATAACCAAATTGAACTTTAAGACCGACCAAAATTATCACTGTGGATGTAGAAAAGGCGAGTGCAGAAGGTACAGCTTAGCTGAGAATGTCATGTCCTGGCCCCAGATCAGTGATCAAAGACATTCCAAAACAAGCACTAAGTGTTTGCAAGCTGCCAAAGAATTTGGGTGCAGTATTAGGAAGAAGATGAAGAACAGATTATACATCAATAGCAGCTACTCCCTGGTTTGATGAGGATGGGTTTAAAAAAATATCTGGAATGATATACAAGCCTGTTCCACACCCACAGAGATCCACAAGAATAGTGGTGTGATGTGCATTGTATTGTAGTGGTATGAGTTACTATTTAAGGAAAATGTGACAACCAGGGACTCATAGAGCGGACACGAGAGTGAGTAATGAAAGACATGGTGAAGTAAAAAAAGGAGTGGAGAGACTAGAAGAGGAGGCAGTTGTGACAGCTTTGAAACTGGGAATCTCCTGCTCTGAAGCTAAAAGTCATGTTGCTAGAAAGTTATATTGCAAGAATTATAAACTTTTGGTACCTCTTTCCCTCAGTGATTTCAGGAGAGGAGGGGACACAAACATCAAGACATAGAGAGAGGCTTCATGTTTGTCATGAAAAAGAAAGATCTTGGTTTTGGAAAACAAACCACAGTACCTGCCCTTCTCATCGAGCTGAGTTACAACTTACTTTGGTAATGTCTCTCTGCAGCTACCTATTGCAGAATAATGGAAGCACGCCCTCAAAAAGAAAACAACAAGCTCTGCATGACTGGTTTGCAACAGCATCTGGTGTCTTGGAAACTGCTTCTTCAGCCAATTCTCTTGGCTGCTTTGGAGATGCAGTGATGTTCAACTGCAATATGGTTGGGCTTGCTTCCCAGATCATATCTACACTGGCCTGTGGAGCCTCTGCCTCCAAAGTACTAGAGGTAGATGGAGAAACCGCTCAGAATGTGAATGTGGCTGGAACAGACTCACACCAGATGGCCATTCAAAATAGCAGTCAGAAGAAAAGTGTCACACTGAGCAGATGCAAGTCTTATCCTTGAGAAAAGTCTTCCCAGCTGCCATTTTCCTCTGACTCATCTTCTAGAAGAACTGTGTTTATTTCAGTCAGTCAGTTTTGAGTCACAGATAGCACATGTCAGACCAGTTCACTGGGTTGGGGTAAGGACATTACTCTGGACAATAAAATCTTCTTGCTTAGTATATGCAGAGTCTCAACTTCCATTTATTTTCAGCTGCTAGAACCAGTGGTATAACGTCTGAAGCACTAACAGAAATACAGACAAAAATATATCTGGTAGATATTGCTAACAATGATAAAGAGAAATGTCTTCATTTTAAGGAATATAGGATCGGCTTTACATTAAACCAGAACTGTGACTTTCAGTGCTGGATGTTAAAAGCTAGCTTAATTATGTGAAACAAAAAGTTCCTCTGAACACCTGCATCTGTATGAAATGTCCTTTCAAGTTTTCTCCTCTTATGAAAGCTTTTTCCTTGATTTTTCAAGAATTACCCTTTTCAATACTTAAGCCATGAATTCTTTGTACTAAAACTGGATATGATACAATGTCATGAAAAGTAAAAATAGAACTGGAGGAGGGTTTTTTTTTTTCATTTCCTGCAAATTTCCTCAGCAAATTCTGAAAGGTTTACAGCCTTTTCATGAAACACTGGTATTGTCTGCACTAAACATATGGTCTATTTTTATCTTCCTTCAGTTCCCAAAATAAAAAGCTAGGGGTCTTTTCTGAATACCTCTCCTCCCAAGCTAGAAAATATGAAAGCAGTCCCACCACTCCTCTTCCTAAGCCTCAGTCAATCAGTGCCACAGAGGAACCAGTTTTGGTACCCATACAAAACGCTTTATGTTTCCTTGCTCCAACTTTTGGGTTCTGCCTCTATCCACTCCTCCTGCTTTCCTGCATTTCTTCCTACCACTTCCTATTGTTTTACTAAGGCAGGAGATTTAATTTACCATTTTCTTGTCATAAGTTTTTAACTACTTTCGTTAAAAGCCCTCCTTTTTTTTTGCCAAATAATATCTTTATGCTGCTCAAAATTAAGGGTTTGGGCCAATACTGTTCAGTCAGTGGACTGACTCTGATGATTTCCTTATAATCCATTAAACTTGGAGGAAGCTCAGAGGCATTTGCATTTCTTCAGAGATACGAAGTTTCCAAGATTTCCTGAGTTAATTATTCACCATATAGACTTTTCCAGGATGCCATAAAATAAATAAACAAACAGCAGAACAAGAAATGTGGCTTCATAAAACCTCAACAGCACATACAAGGACAAAACTCTTTGTTGCATTTTTATTAATTTGATGTATTTTTCCATGGCACTGGACCAAGTTATGCAATAAGAGAAAGACTGTCAGCATTTTAATTGTTTGACTACTGCATTGCCTTGATTCTCTGGCATCGCTGAGTAAACCTGCATAATTTTCATACGAGGAGAAAACATCCTGCTTGTAGGTGGTCAAACACCTGCTCCCCAAGCTAGAAAGGCAGCAGCTGTTGTCCTTAGCATCCCTGATTTGAGGAAAGTAGGATGATGTCTACATATTTTCACAATGCCATTTATGAGGCAATGCCTGTGGGTTGCTGCTTGAGTTATTGCCTTTGACAGGAGAAATAAAATTTTAATACAAGACTTTGACAGGAATACTCAAAAGGCATTTTTTTTGAAGCACGCACAGAAGAAGAAAACTGCTTTGGAAAACTGAATAAATTCTCCTCCCAGAACTACTTTGCTGCCTTCCAGAACAGACACTCTAGAAGCCTGTGAGCATGTACAGCTTTTTCCATTCTGAGACAATGGTTCCACCATACTTTAGGTCTTCCATATTTCTGCTGAAAAGAAACCTGTCTGGTTAGGCTGCAGTATGGTATATCAGTGTATTCAGATGTCAGAATATTTGAATTCTGTAAGGAAACTCATCTGGAAGCAATGCATGTGTTTCAGTTCTTTGTAGAAAATGCTTAATTTTTCTCAAAAGCCCTTTCTCTTGGAGCAGCTCATCTGCTTAAAATTAGGTATGTATTTGTGTGTCTTGCTGACTTGAGACCATACGATAGAGAGTCCTCTGATGATGAGTAATTTATATGCTTGCATAAATCAGTGGACAGCCAACAGAAGACAGACTGGATGAAGCAGTTTCACATACCCATTCTTCTTTTATGGTCAAAAGATCATGGAAATGAGGTCATACTTTAGACCTTTGAAAGTCCCTTCCTTTTTCTGTCGTCTCTGGAAAATGCAAAGGGTTATGGCTATTTAGAAGATTTTTTTTTTGAGAAGTGTTTATAATCCTCAGCATAGAAAAACTGTGGATTTTGCTGCCTTATTCGCTGTTTGCAATGAAGGTTGCGAAGGTAACCACAGTCTTCAATGGTTTCTTCTCTCCTTTCAGCCTTTTGGAAGACTGAAATACATGAAGGCTATGTAAAGCCTGAAGCTGTCTTAATCCTGTAGGAGAGCCAAAAACTGAGAAGGAAACCATGTGTCCTGCTCCAACTAGCAGATATTTCTCTGTAAAGGAAGAGATGCAGGACTGCAACTGCACATTTCCAAGTCCCTCTGAGTCACAAAATGGAGCATGCTGAACTAAAACACTCTTAGGAATGTCTCTTGATGGCCGCCTTGCGTTACGGATTGGCCTTCACATTGAAAGCATCTGGGCTAGCTTGTCTGTTAGCATACAGAAGGCTTTTCATATCTCTATGGGAAATGTAATCACACTCCACATCCTCACCAAATTGCAGAAAAGAGGTGATAAATGCAGTAATACAGAATGGAACATTTGCATAGATGTGAATAATGCAATAGAGAAGAGGTAGAAAAATAAACCTGGATGAGTCCAGACTAATAAAAATCCCATCTCCAAGTCTGATCTTCTTGCTTGTCCTCTGCCAGTGCTTATGGGTTATACGCGGCAAAAGGAGAAACACTTTGCTAAGTGAAGCACACAATGACGTATAGGTCTTTCTGAGAATTAGTTACCAGAACACATTCAACAGGTTTCAGGAAACTATCCTGTAGCATGTTGAGAGCTGTGAAATCCCAAGGGTGGAACCAAGTGCAGCTCCCCTGTGCCCAGCTCTCTTGCAGGATCTGGGGGTGGCATAGGCAGAATTTTAGGACAGTAGGACTTGTGATCCTGTTGTGGGGAAGATCCAAGCCACCTCCCTAGGTAGGATGATGGGAGAGGGCAGGGGTGCCTGCATGTGTGGAGTGCATAGGCCCCCACTGGGCAGCAGCACTTATGGGCATTGGCTGCCAGGTGCAGAAAAAAAAAACCAGCCACAAGCCAGCTACTGCCTTGGCAGCTATAGCAACTGCAATACATCAGCAAGGTGAAGGAATGAAAGTGCTAGCAGGGTTTGTTTAAAAATTAATGGCCAAAAAAAGTTTGTGTGCTAAGCCAGACAGTGAAGATTTCAAAATCCTATTAAGACCTTCACTTATAATGCATTGCTATTTCCCACCTCATATTTGCCAACGGTAGAGACTGTAAAGGAGTAGAGTTCTTCCTGCAAACTGCAAGTTAATGCTTGAATTACATCTTAAAGCAAATGACATGGGGTTCAGAATCATTTCTAAACCAAGAGATAACTGAAAACATCAGAACTATGTTTATGAAAAACAAAACCAAAAAAACCCTATTTTTTTATACCAACCAGAACTGACCAAATTTCCTATCTAAAGTGACAATCAAGCATTTGAAATGAAGCTAGTGAACAAACCTTTCTTCCCCTCTGAGCCCCTTCCACTCACAGTGCAGACTATGTATGATACTGATATGTTAATGCCTTGGATCTGCCTCTGGTCATGAATAGAGGCTAACATGGCAGGCAGAAGAACATCTGAACTAGGCTGACATGGGATCAGACCACAATATTTGAGTTGAATGACTGCAAGCAGAACAGGCAATCCTCTCTACCTTTGCTTTAATAGTTTCCTTAAAGTTTTAGCAACTGCAGAGAAAGTAAACAGCAAGGTAATTAAAACATGTATTGCTTAATTCATCATTATGGGTGGCTGAGAGATTTGGGGGGAAAATATTTTTCCTTTAGGAAATACCTGTGTGTTGAAAAGAAAAACATCTGTTGCAAAGAGTAATTTTTCTCGAATTACTTGTTCCCAAAGCCTACGCTTAACAAATTATCAACATGTCCAATTTCAACATTTTTCATTAAAAAAAAGTACTTGGTTCAAATAATCTTTCAGAACTTCAAACTAATTCTAATAAAAACTGTAAATGAGAGTCATAGTTTAAATGAAAATTCTGCAAATATTGACATACAATGTTTTAGTATACTAAGATCAATATTTATTCCTGGAATAGCATGTGTAAGAGTTAGATTTTTTTTTTCATCCTGATTCAAGCTAAAATTTTTTGTTCAAATATCAACTTTCCCAAGGAAAAAAAATATATGATTTCCTCATTGGCTCTATTCCTCATGAACCTTAATTTAACAAGTGTATGATACACTGATTTCTGTCAGCAGATCACAGTGAAAATATACTGTGGTAGAAATGAACTCCATCTTCCATTCTGAATTATCTTAAGCAGTTCTGTTAATATAATAAGCCTGTGGGCATATATTATGCAATGACACGAGGCCTAACCTTTCCCTTTCAAGCAGTTTCTCATTTCCTGACTTCAACAAACATAAGAGAATATCACATGGTAAAAGAATGCTGTGAAAAGTATATTGAATCATCTGGCAGTATTTAAACCATGAGATGACATTTTATTTTGCTTATTCTACATGGAAATTCCTAACATCGGCTCTTGCTCACATATATCAGTCCAGGCTCTGCTGTTTCTTTTCAAACATTCTTTATTCCCCTCTTCTTGTTTTTATTATCTTTTTATCTCTTAGCTGGAATGTGGATTTCTGTGGATGTCCAAAGGGAGATAAACACCCAAAATCTGAGCTTTCAGTTTTTCCATCTGAAAAAAAATTCTGAATACAGATAAGAATTATCTAACAGGATTAATTTTTTTCTCTCTCTGTACCACTTCAGAGTCTCAGATAATCAGTAGTGTATTAATAACAAGCACTCCATGAATGCCCCAATACTTCAGAGATGTTATCAGGGAACTTTCAATAGTGTCAAACCAATGACATTATATATGTTTAAATTAACTGATTTCTGGCAAAGATGCCACTATGCTCTACAGGCTCCATCTAAAAACAAAGTGCATCTTAGACCAGACTATTTGTACACCTAAACCTGACTGTTCTCTTAAGAGGTTTTTTGGAGAATGTCCAAAACTCCCAACACCTGGAAGGGCTGAGCCTCAAACATAGAATTATTTCCCAGAAGAGGCAGCACTTTGTAAAGCCATAAAAGAAGCAATTCAAGAAAAAAGTGTGTGACAGTATGAAAAGAAAAGAAAATTAACAAAGCACAATAACACAACAGTTGCATACCTCTAGAGAAAAGTAAACAATGCATTACAGCCTGCAAGCAGCAACTGACTGCTGCCATTTGAACCAAAGGGAACAGGCTTTGCTGTTAGCAAGGAGGCTCTTATGCCATCACATATGTTTCCATGGATTTCAAATCCAGAAGGGACTGTTAGATTTTCTAGATTTACTTTCTTCATAGCACAGGCCATAAAAATTCATACTCCTTCTTCCACTCAGTAATGACTTGTGCACTGGCAAAAGCAATATGCTCCCAAGGGACACCTCCAACCTTAGTCTGAAAACTTGAGCAGGGGAAGGAGTGGGTCGCTTGGCCCTTATAGTCTTCTTACAGCCAATCCATTCCAGCAACGGTTTACTAGCCCACCTTCACTCCAACACCAACATTACGTTATCCAGTGACATATAATTATCCAGGACAGCCCAGGATTCATCGCTTGCTTCAAGCGTTCCCAAATACCTCTTGGTTACATGACACCACTGATGATGGCAGCAGCTCCCAGATGATCAGGACACTCCAGTAATGTGCTGCTTCACCCTAGTGCACAAACTGCGATTTAGGAAGACCAAGTCTGGCTGAAAATTAGTTTGTGGCAGCCACGGTACATTCATCCATCATTTCTGCCTAGAGAAATGTAGAGACGTGTAAATGTCACAGAAAACATCCATTTAGCTCAAAAAGCATGGTTGCAAGTTCTCCATAGTCGCAGGGCAAGTTGCTTCCTATTCCAGGTGACTCCATGGAAGATGTCTTAAGGTTAAGGTTACTCAAGGAAAGGAGGAATATGAGATTAAAGCATTAGATATGCTATTAGATAGTCCAGAGCACCATGACCTTATTGTGCTCTTTAGAGTAGTTCCCAGCAAATTTGGGGATTGCTCCATTGCAAATGAAAAGAATACATTTTTTTGAGTGTAAGAGCTATAACACTTAATTTTCATCAAAACAGAAATAAACAGCTCAGAGAAGAGGACATAACCACATTTATCCTACACAAGACCTTTACTGTAATCATGTGTGCAAGCTTTCTGGAGGGAATTTTCTTTATTCTTTTCTGTTTCTTTTTTTTTTTTTTTTAATGGTTAAGTCCTAAACTTATAAAATACATGAAAAGACTCTCTGTTTGTTTCTGTGCTGCATAACCTCAAAACACATTCATTCATCAGCTTGTGAACAGCCCCTATAGAAGGTGCACAACTATGTCCAATTTTTGTTATAGAGGGCTTCTGTTGTTTCTTGTATAGAAATATGAGGATTGGTTAAACTGCACCTGTAAATCACAGAATCACAGAGTGGTAGGGGCTGGAAGGGACCTCTAGTCAACCCCCCCCCCCCTGCCCGAGCATGATCACCTAGAGCAGATTACACTGGAACACATCTAGGCATGTCTTGAATATCTCCAGAGTGGGAGGTTCCACGACTTCCCTAGGCAGCCTGTTCCAGTGTTCCATCACCCTCACAGTGAAAAAAATGTTCCTGGTGTTTCCATGGAACTTCTTATGCCTCAACTTCCACCCATTGCTCCTTGTCCTGTCATTGGGCACCACTGAGCAGAGCCTGACTCCATCCTCTTGGCACTCACCCTTTACATATTGATAAACATGAATGAGGTCACCCTTTAGACTCCTCCTCTCCAAACTAAAGAGCCCTCAGCTCCCTCAGTCTCTCCTTGTATGGAAGATGTTCCACTCCCGTCATCATTTTTGTGACTCTGTGTTGAACTCTCTCAAGCAGTTCCCTGAGGTCCTTCTTGAACTGAGGGGCCCAGAACTGTACACAATATTCCAGATGCATCCTCACCAGGGCAGAGTAGAGTGGGAGGAGAACCTCTCTTGACCTACTAACCACAGCCCTTCTAATATACCCCAGAATGATGCTGGCCTTCTTGGCCACAAGAGTACATTGCTGGCTCATGGGCAACCTTTCATCCACTAGTACCCCACTGTGGTCTTTATTTTGGAGAGGAAGAACTCCTTGCAGTTGCAGAGAAAAGATTGCTTGGTAAAATCAGAGAGGGAAATAATTTTTCAGAAAAACTCCTTGAGCTACAACACTGGTTCCTGTTCCACAGAAAACCCTTGCATGGCACGGATAAAGGTACCTCACTCCATGGTGTGAGATTATGTTCTACCCATCCCATGTTTTTGCAATATTGCAAATTCAGAGTTTGTCTTTCTCTTTAATAAATGTTGATAAGAGCTAAGCATGCACAAGAAGAAACTGTAAATGGCAAATGGAAACAATGGCAGCAGCAAAAGAAGTTCAGGCTGAAAGTTGAACAAGAGGTTTCATTGTTCCTCTGTGGACTGTATAGGAGTAAAGTCCAGGTAAAAGTCATTTAGCTCTCAGAGAGCAAGTGCAGGATTTCCAAAGACCAAAAAGAAGGCAATATGGGGAAAAAATAGAAAAGAACTTGCTTTTTTCATGGCACAGTCAGACATTTTGCTCACAAACAAAAACTGATCAATCTCAAAGCCTGATTTACTCTATGCAGCAGTTACATTGCTGGTTTCAGCAGTACAAAGAAACTTGGGGGCTTAGGTAACCCTGCCTGACTTCCTGCCATCCTAGTAACAGCCCAACAACAAGAATGCAGTGTCTGTGAAACATCCAGGAGATGCCAGACAAATTATCTCCAAGGATTTTTCAAAACAAAAGAGAATCTTAAAAGACATTTTACTATCCATACACAGTTCTGAGACAGATAGCAATTGAAGGAAGCCAAGCAACTTCAGAATGAGTGGAAATTCTGAATTCAGGCCCAAAATTAAAATATCTTTCTAACAGCCTTGACCTTAAAGAGGAATTAGTGAATGCTCTTTCACATCTTTACATAAAGCCAGACTCTGGCAGATGTGAGATTGATTACTACATACAACATAAACAATATTTAGTCTTTTATCCTGGCAGTGTGGAGTGCAAACCTCTATACTTGAACAAAAGACCATTTCTAGCTTAGCAGAGGATGTAAACAACCCCAGACACCAGCCATGCTCCAGGAAACCACCGGAATACCTGGGCAATGATTCTACCAAACCCTGAAAGCCATGCTAAGGGGCAAGTGTTGGGGGTCAGGGCAGCAGGTCTGGAGTGGAATTTGTCCTGAATACCAGGATCCAGCAGTCGTGTTTGCATTTATGCAGGCTGAGGACTGCCAGCCCCTACGCAGCTGAGCTCTTCAAGTTGTAGCTAGGAGACTGCCTCCAACACACTAAAAATACATCCCTGACAGCTTGTTTGCAAGTGAGGGGGAGGTTCTGGATGCTGCTGGACCCTGACTTCAGCAGAGTGGTGAGATGGCTGCCAGCAGATACCAAGCACGGGTGCAGCATCCAACACAACACTCACCAGGGCTGCCTAGTCTTGTCTCAATCCCACCTCATCTCCTTGCACAGGTGTTGTTGACCCAAATTACCCCCAGCAGCTCAGTGGCACCCTGTCCCACTAAGAGGCCATGTCTCCTGCTGACTTCCAGACAAGTAGGGTGGAGGAGACCATACAGAGCAGACTCCATGCACCCACTCTTTGAGGGAGAAATGTGGGGCAGGACCCCAGGGTCTTTCTGCATGAGCAAAACCCACCTGATGCCCACCAACATTTCCCTAGAGCATCAGCTTTGGCCTCATGGAGCCAGTCCTCAGTTACCTTTTCTGCACTCCAGGTCAACAGGGTTGAATGTCTGGAGACCAAAGGGGACATCCATTCCTGGCTTCAAGACTGGTAGCAGGCTGCGGGTGATGTGAGGCCTCTCTCACTCCATCAGTAGGCTGTAACTAGTGCCCTGGGGAGCCCTGTGGCAACCATACATCCCATTTCCAGACAAATGTACAGAAGGCTGCAGCTGACTTTCTGTCTCTGAACTAACTTGAGCAATGCAATATGATGCAGGGAGTTAGACTGTGTGTGGTCAGGAGTGGGAGGATGGGTTCATTTAAGTCACCTTGCTTACACTGAAAATGCAACTCTGGGGTGAAAAGTCATGCTAAAATATGAGAGGTCATTTATTATTAATTATTCCTTGTTGGGGCTGCCATGTACATTGTGCCAAGCTAAAGAGTTGCTTTTGCAGGGTTCTGAACAGAGATTTCACTGTCTCAAAAATTCTGCAGGTATCTGCGGCTATTCCTAAATTCCCATCCACATACCAAGCACACATTTGCAACAGAAGAATATTTGTTTTGGGGAACTGTGCTTCCACAGTACAGCAGGAGCCCTGGGCAGAGGAGCTACGAGAAGCTGTATGTGCCATAACCACAAAGGTACCTTTGATGAGCTGGATCCTTGCATTTGCATATTTATGCTTAAACTTAGTTAGAAAGAAATGCAATTTTCTTTAACTAGAAAAATCTGTACCTCCCATGTAACGTTAGTATCCATGGAGACACAGCACAAAACTCTATTCTCATGATGATTTGTGACATCTTCCTTTGAAACAGCAAAGCACAACCACTAACACCAGTGTAGTTGCTTGGAAATGAATAGATTAAGGTATCACACCACTCTGTGCACTGGGATGCACACAGCCACAAAGTCACCTTCCCCACCTTCTCCCTCTGTGCTCAGGACTTTCTTCTATGCTTAATTCTCATCTGTATTACTATCAATAATTCTTAATATGTCACCTTACAGTAATCAATGGAAGTTTAACATCAATCTGTTTCAGTATTTCATCTACAGTTACACCCTGGAATGAGCTTGGCAACATTTGGGTGGGATCTGGGTTTGCAGAAACACAAAAACAGGTTTGCAAAGAGAGAGTAGGTAATGGAACACCGGGTAATTATGCAAAAGATCACAGATTGCATACATTTATTTAAGACACAGCACTGAAACAAGGGAGGGGCCTACTTAACGTTGTCTTTCCTCTAATATCCTGATCCATTCAAGCTGTTTGTCATAAGATCTTTATTAAAGATACTAAAGACATTATAAAGGAAAAATAGAGTGACCTGATAGAGCAGGAGCTGGCAGAAGTTTGAAAAGCCTGCCTGTTGTTTTCCCTTTGAAATCTTGGCAGGCATGCAGAGTGCTCAAACCTGCTCCCATAGTCCAGGTGTCATTCCCTATCCTTTGGTGGCTGCCTTTATGATATACCAGGTATGGTCCAGAGATTTTGATGAGTTTCACAAAACATGTTGCACAACCTGGAGACAAAACATTTAAAGAATATATTAGCTCTTGCAGACAGTTTTGCAGACAGCAGCTCTACCATACAGCCTTATGACTCTTTACAGTAAACAGCATTGCCTGTTTATTATTTATCCATCTGAATTAAGACTAGAGGCTGCATCCTGAGGTCCCTCAGCAGTGCAGAACCTGTCTACACCAGCTTTGTGGCTGTCTTCTAACTTACTGATAACTGGCTGTTTTAACACTGTTTTCTAATGTACTGAAAGGCTTCATCTTCCCCAGGCAAAGCTTTTCTTGAGAACATCTTCATTTTTCTCAAAGACTGGACATGCCTTTGGTCCTTCATGTCAAATTGCCCTTAAAAGGGTAGTTGAATATGTTTCTTCAGGTCTTTGCATTTGGTGTAGACAAAGAACAAGTCTAAAAAGTGCATTTGAATTGTATCTAGAAACCTAACTGCAGCAGGTACCGTCAGGGTGACAGTAATAGGTCCTTCTATTCTTACTGTCATTGTTGAACTCAGTAGCCCTGGTTGTGTGGTCGGGTTGACCAAGTTCAGCACCCATTATAGAAACTGGTTGTCAGCTCCTTGTTTTAACAGCTGCTCAAGGTTTGTTATCCAGGATTTTGAGGGTCGGGTGGTTTTGGCTGGTGAGTTGTGAGGGCAAGCACCCTGTCTTCATTGGGCAGTGTGGAAGTTGCACACTCCAGTGGATGCACTTGCCTGCTGAGCAGCACCCAGCTGTCTACTACAACTCCATTGGCATTGGTATGGTTACATGGATGTCAGAAAACCTGAAGGATCACCTAAAACTCTTGCAAAAGTCTAACTGGGAATCACAGTTGTAGAGAGCAGCTTCTCAAAATGTTCAGCCAATGTTTCCAGCAACACCCTCCTGCATTATTTTGTGCACTCCAGCCTTATACCTGTACTTTAATGCACAATGTTTAGCAATATTCTTGGAGTAAATATCACCCGGACACATTAATATATGGAAAACATAGGTTTCCATATGTTGCTGACTCCTCCAGTTTCTCACTTTTAAATTATGCATATATAGATACATGTTTCTGACACTCTTTTCTCTACATTTTAATTTGAGCCCTTCCAATGATGATGTGGCTCTTGTTTTCTATTTCCCTTTCAGCACTGTTCTCTGCTATCCAGCTGTAACACAAATCCTCCTCTTCCAAAATCATTTCAGAGCGTTTTGTATTGTGGACAGGTTTGAGTTTTGTTTGTTTGGGGGTTTTGTGATGTGGTCATTAACAAGCCTGAATACTCTCTGCAAGTCCTTGGAAATGATTATGAAAATCCCTGAAGCTTCTAGAGCAGGGTCCATCCCAAGCTGTAGAAGAACTGCCTTTCCCCTCACTCTGAGCTTGCAAGCCAAATATGAATTGCAAAGGTGATGATTCTTCCTGCAGTCCTACACTCATAAACAAGATCTGTTTAAAGAAGAAAAGGCAAGGACTGATTCAGTGCAACTCCTGAGCAGATGGGGCAATGCATTCTCGGGGAGTGCAGCATTTGCATACTCTTGGTAAATCACATGAATGTTTCCTTGCAATGTTAAACACAAAACCAGTTTTCCTTTGACATACAACACATACTTTTTCAGTGTAATTCCTGAAATATATAGTCAACCATGCCTCAGACTAAGAATAAAGACTCTTTGTGGGGCAAACCACTTGATAACATTATTAAAAATAAAGTGACTAGAATATCTTCCATATACACAGAAAAAAAAAACAACCAACCCGCCCAAACAACAATAACAAAAATAACCAGCCAAACAAAACTGAAAGCAAGCAATCAAATAAGCCCCAGACAAAAGATAAACTAAAAAAATAACCAACGTCCTGGAATGGCTGAATATCCCATATTACATCACACAATTCTACAACAGCTGCAGCCATCTCACCATCCATATTCAGCACAGAGAATAAATACCTTGCAGTGCTTGTCCCCATGGGGCCAGCTGTACCTCTCCTGGTGAGAGAGGTCCCACACCTCTAATTTCAGGATGTGGTGGAAAGAAGGATATATTACACACCACGACAGCCACAGTGAAGTGATGCTGGTCATGACTGATTAGGAAACTAACCGTGTCATTCTTATCTTGAATAACTTCTCTTATCTCACTTTTTTTTTTTCCATCCACAAAATCAAACAGTGGAAGTTGGCAGGTGGACTGGAGTGCAGTTGGCTATCCTTAAAGCAGCTGCAATTTCTCGTGGTCTAATTTTAACTGAATCGTAGCATGCACTTGTAATTGAAACCAGTCATTTTACTTTTAGGATATCCTACCCTGTCAGGACAGAACATCTGCTTCAATGGCCCTCAAAATTGTCTTCAACACTATGTAAAAGAACTTTTTTTTCTCTGTCTGTACTTCCCTTTTACCATGCCTTCCCAGCAAGAATCACTAGTTCCAACTCCAGAGTCTTACTTCAAAATATCTCAAACAATATGTAAGTTTTTAATTCATATGTCTCTACTTATTGAGAGATATTTTTATTCCAAATCCATGCCATTTCAATAAAGGAATATGACTAATACATACGGGTTACCTCCAACATCTGTCATGTGAAAAATGAGTTGATGAACTCTATTTTTTTATGTTTTTCTAATACGCAAGCCAAGTTTCAACTTTCAAACTAAGCAGAGATGTGCCAAACACCATGTAAGTCTGTTCAGTGGCATCTATACACAAAATGTATACACCTCTCCTTTTTTTTTTTTCTTTCTTCCCTAGGCTCTATTCATAATGTTAAGTGATCAACTTATAAGCCCAGTTCATCAAAGCTCAGTTTCTCAGCTGCTGCTGATGAGGAGAATCCCTTTGGCTTTTGAGTTCTCAGACTGGGCCAAAGGTTGCAGATAGCTCTGTTGGCATTTATAAAACATCAGTGCAAGATTTGGATGTTCTTTGAAGTAACATGGCCCACATTGTCACCAGCTTTTGCCTACACAAAATCTTCAAAATCAATACTTCATTTGCTTCTTACAGAAAAATCTGCAAAATCAAAAAAAAAAAAAAATCAAAGTGCAAGTTGAGTCTTGCAAGTTTAACTGGTTAGCATGGACCTTCTACTGTCAGTCTGCAATTTAGGGCAAAACAAGGATATTTACTTACTCAGTCCATCACATCTTGTAGCTTTAAAATCAGTTTTACCATTTGGGAATTGCAGTTTCGGGTTTTTTTCAGATACTGAATTTGCAAAGAGAGCTAGGAAAAAATCACAGAAAACTGGCAAAAGAATAAACAGACAGCTATTAGGTAATTTGAATGTTCATTCAAAGTATTAATGTTAATTAGTTAAAGTTAATTAAAAATTGTGATAATGACATTTCACTGGCCAAGAATATTGTATACTGTTGGATATTTCTGGACAGAAATGTTTTCAAATAAAGTTAATTGGATTTAAATTATGAACTTGTAGAAACAGCAGGGAGTTTAAGAAAAACAACACATTGCATCATATTTTCCATTAGCACCTTTAATCTCAGATTTCAGTGATTTCAGAGTCCTTGTAGTGACAGTGATGCTACCCTGAGAAATGCTTATTAGAATTTAGAAAATCAGCAGTGCTTTAGTCAAAACACTGCAGAAGTACCCAAACTGAAAAGTCATTTTGCTCTATTCACATCAAAAAAAGGGTTAGAAAAGCCCCAAGGAAAATACATGCTTATTCATAAACCCAAATTACACAAACTGAAACAGTGAAGGGGTAGTTAAGAAGTACAAACTGCAAGCCGAAGTGCTACAATGGTGTTGCACTGCAGATTCATTAGTTGGCACTAAGCTTCAATTAATCGTGTTCAGGGACCAACCTTTGTCAATTAGAAGTGATGCATGTCCCATTCTCTGAATTACTGCTTGTTTAAGGGACGATGCATCCATCCAGAGGGAAACATATCCATCTAGCTTATGTCAAGAACTTTTTTCAGAAGTTCCCTAATCTGACTGGTCAACATCAGGTGGGAAGGTTCACTAACTAAATGTATATTGATTAGTGTAATTGTTGCTACATTTGTTACACCCTGATGTGCTATGGACAGGGATGGAAAAGCCTTCTGTTCTTCATTTGGACATCTTCCACTCTCAGAGAGAGTGCTCTACTATCCTCTGCTATCTACTCATTGCTCGATAATTGAGATGGGCAAGGACCTGCATGCTACATTTAATTCTGAGCTTTTCAGCAGATGCTGGGAAGTTTGGATTAAAATGTCTATCCAAATGTTGCTGTCTTTGCACATGTTTATGTGAAGGGAAGGGAGGACAGACCTTCAGATCTGTGTGTCACAGAACAGGCAGTGACACAAAAATGAATGGAGCATGAAATTAAATTTTAGATCTTGTGCGGTGTTTTCTGCCACACTGATAGTCAGATAATGAAACTCCCCAAGTTCATGGTATCAAATGATTTCTGTAACCCCATATACTTAATTGTGAAACTCAGTCAGGTAATGATTAAACCCACTGAAAGAAGAGCCAGGAGAAGGTACTGAGATTCGACAAAGCGGTCAGGAGTTTAAAGACATTTCAGACCTTGAAACAGGCTGGAAACAACTTGTCCCCAAACAAAAGAGCTTTACTCTTTTCTAAAGAGACAGGAAAATCATTTGCTGGTTAGGGAAGACCACTCTTTAACACCATGGCAGGAGGAGCCTGAACAGGGCTTTCAGAATAAAAGGAAAGGGCACTCATTTCAGAATTCACAGAGTAGTATTGAAATTCTGGTTTGTGTAAGCAAGGCTGAATGAGGATTTCTTCTCTCTTTCATTTTTAAAAAGCTAGATCTATGAACTTCTACTCAGCTCTTGTTTTTATGTCCTCTTCATTCTCCAATTGGTAAGGATGGTTGCATATTAGAGGCAGAAAGTTTTTAAGGTTTAAGTAGTCTTCCATGAGAAGATTCAACAAAGTGGGAACTTACCAGCTTTATTCAATATTGTTCAGGTAGTCTTTTGTAGAGAAAGCTTCTGGCTATGTGATCTAGTCACTAACACATTTTTCAGTGTGCATATTGCATTCACTCTGTCTTGAACTTCTAATTTATTTACTTTTCACTAATGATAAACAGAACACTTTAATTCAATTTTAGTAAATAAATTTTGAGAGATCCTGGATAGAGCATGAGTTTTTGAAATACCTATCCTGTTCATATAAAAGCTGCAGTCTTTGTTCATTTGATTTGGACCATCTTCTCCTCGAATACCTGAAATGTTACTCCAGCAGACCATAAATCAATGCATTTCTCTTGATTCTTTTATCTGGTAGATCACATTCTTAGTCTGGTATTTATTCTTGCAACTACAGTGATTAAGTACATTCATTGCCCAGAAACATGAAACTGAAACTTCATCCTTGTTTGTCATCACTGAAAAATGCAGGAATTAGAAGTAGACTTTAAAAATAGTGACTTCTCTTCCTGCATTTTGCAGAGCATATCTAGCAAGTTTGGAGTGACGTAAAGTGATGCACAAATAACTTTAGGGTTGGATTCTCTCATATGCCATGTCTACTGTCACCAAGGGATTAAGTTAAAAAAAAAAAAAAAAACACCCCAGTGAAATTTGTAGCATTTCAACAGCACATAGCATACATGTGAGTGAAACAAAATGCCAGCGCATCCAGCATTGACATGCCCCAGCTGAAAACGCCTTCCATGACATGCATTCTACTTCTCTGAAAGCCATGCCAAATATTATAAAACAATGAAACTGGTTTGCTGTGTGAAGTCAAGCTGCTCCTATTCAACAGTGTTCTTGACACAGGACACTACAAAAAAGCTAAATAAAATGCAGAATGTTTTTTTTACTGTATACACATGGCTGTTGCCACTTGTGTTTCTTTTTCTGCTTTCCTGACTTATTTCACATGATAAATTGCCACAGCTCTGGATCTCTGAATAAGACTAATCCAGACATCAATCTGAAAAACTAAACCAAAAAGATTGACAAGGAAGGTCACAAAAGAGAAAAAATGCTTCCAAGTATTAGTTTTCATTTAGTCATGAGCTAGGGGTTCAATGGCATCTATCTAAACAGCTTCGTGTTAATACTAATCTGAGGAAGTGAATGAACCATCTAAATGGTGCAAAATGCACTCACAGAATTTGCTCCCATGGTCAAGGGACATTTTTTTCACTCGTCTGGGTACTCATTCGTATGTGAATTCCTGGCAGCTCTTCCACCCATGAGAGAGAAAGGACTGTCCATAAATGAAACATGGATTTTAGAGTCTGCTCTTCAGGCTCTAAAGAAGGAGCATCTCATGGAGGAAGTGTAACCCCCTGATGGCTTGCAATGCAGGGTCTTCAAGCAAGAGCCTCTGCCTGAAAGCATCACGCTTCTATAATAGAAGTTTTTAAAAGCATTAAAAGATCATTTACAGTGGTGACATGATTTAGGAGTTCATTGGGAAAGGCATAGCTCTGCATGCCAGGAAGCGCAGGCCAGATTTGCATGGCACAGCATGGTGAGACTTTGCAGCAAGGATAAGCCAAGAGAAAGGAAGGGCGGTGTCTCCCAGCGGTGCTTTAAAACAAGATCCTCTGAGCTGCAGATTTGTTACGGGAAGGAGGAGTTTTTGATTGTATCACATCCAAGTCTGCCTGTGGATTAATCCCTGAAAGCCAGGATCCCGGCTCCATCCCTTCCTCGAGGAGATGGTGTTTCTTGCCACTACCACGCCACTCACTCATAGAACAAGTGATGGGATTCAGCCTCACACTGCAAATCACAGCATCAGGCAGCTCCCTTCACAGGCGTGCCTTGGGAGATAACAGGCCCTGGCAGCCTCACTGACTGCTGGGAGCTCGCCAGCCGCCCGCTGCTGGAAGAGCTGCTTTAGTGATGCTTAGCAGGGGAAGGGCCAGGCATGGCTGGGAATGCCTGAGTCAAGGCCAGTTGCAGTGCTTGTTTCAGCCTTTGCTGAAGACTAAGAAAGCTTCACTGATAGCAGAGAGACCCCACAGGTGTAAAGGAGAGGAGATTTTTGGATCTTGGCAATTGTAACAGACTGTGTACTCAGGGCAAGACCTCTCACTCTGATGCAGGTTCTGTGTTTGGATTTTTTTTCTTTTGCTTCCTTAAAGGGAATGTTTCCTGTGGTGGCATTGCTTGAGACAAGACTTCCTTCATTTCACCTTATCTGTCTCCAGACTGTACAGTGGTGGCAGAAAGGGTCAGGCTGATATTTTTCAACATGAGTCTTTAAGTTTTGATGACCTGCTTGCATTCTCTGCAGATCATTTGGAAGCAGGACAATTATCTGTGCCATGTGCAAAACATGTTCCCTCTGTGCAGACGGGCAGGCTTCACAAGCACTTCTGAATTAAGCCTCCTGCCACACTTGCTCAACACTGTTATCCTGTCTCTGGAGGAACTTTAAAACAGAAAGAGATTAAATAACTTCTACAAGGTCACATAGCAAGTGTGTGACAAAGCTGGGAAAATAACACAAATTACTGCAGCTCACTATCCTTTGTCTCCATTAACTTCCGCCTTTTGTTGTTATTGCTATTAATAAACGCAGACAGTATTACAGCAGGCAGAGTTTCCAATGAAAGCAGAGACCATTGCTCCAAGCATTGTAAAAATACAGATGAAAGGATGGTCTTCCTCTTGAAGAATCTGAAATCGAGAAGTATGCCTTTCAGACCCTCGTGTTGCTGGGATGATCCTGTCATTTTCACTGGCCGGTCATTCAACGTATTATGAACACTGCTGTCTATATGAGAAAAAGTTCATATCCCTTCTATGCAGGGGAGGTGGGGTGCCAGGAACATGAGGGGCACTGAATTTCAGCTTACCTGTTTTTTTCTGTCTTGTATTGAAAAGCACTCAAAGCAGATGAGATTTTTGCTCATTTGTTTCAAACAGAGCTGAGAGGGAAAGGTACTGATAGCCCTGATTGACCTACAAGAAGAGAAAACACAGCTCAGCAGCACCCTGCTCAAAATTCAGCTCCATTGCAATCCCTATACCAGCTGAGCCTGATCTAATGCCGATATTGCAATGGCTGGTGCTGCCAGATTCACGCCTGGCTGCCTTTACAGATTGGTCACAGGCTTCTCTTTAGTTATGAAACAGCTTCCAAACTTCAGATGTGAGTGCAATATGCTGACTTACTGCCAGATATGTCACACAGAAGACAATAATGTCCAGGAACTGTAAAAATCTGAATTTATTGTAACACTTATTTTTATTTAACGCTTCTTAAACATAATAGCAGTGATTTTCAGCTTTTTCAATTCCTCCTTTCTCCTGATCTACCAGCTAGGTGATCAGGCAATAAGTAACTCCAGGCACTGAATTTACAGGGAAATTGTTGCACTTTTCAGGTGGTTAAAGTCATTAACTCATACCTTATTACAGCAGCTGAGGCGTGCAATAATCAACCCCAAAAGTACTGCTGTTTAGATCTTAATGCTCAATTAATTTTCTGGAATCCACATCATGAAACAAAGGAGCGAAACCACAGTAAGAGGAACTAGGCAAAGAGTTATTATGCTTCCTTTATTCTTTAATTTCAGACTCGGTTTATCAGAATAATAAATACTTCAACAAAAAAACATGCAGGTCAAACCTTGTTTCCAGTCCAAATTGTTCTTCTGTTGATTCAGACAGGATTAATCACAAAGAGCAGCCACACAGATCAGACAAAAGTCTATCTGTCCCAGCATGAGTCTCCAGAAGTGCCCAACAGTGGATGCTCAGGAAACAGAATAAATATGAGGCAAGCAGAAAATGGTGCTTCCTTGGGATATCTGTGAACCAGAGATGGTGTCCTTCTGTCTAATACCCATCTATTGACATTTATGTCCAAAAATCCATCAAATCCTTTCTTGAATAAGTCTGCAATTTTATCATACACAGCATTCTGTGACATGAAGACCTATGAATTAATATTGCAGGAAGCCCAGAGATGAGTCCTTGCATTTGTTCTGGACTTGTCAACTGCTGGTTTTCTTGGATGTCATGACTTTCTATTTAGCTATGTATTAGTGGGGCTAATGCTTTTACTTTTTGAAAGGTAACAAGTGTTGTTTTCAGTGTAAGAATATTATAAACACATTTACAAAAGAAAAAGGAATAAAACAAATGACAAAATGCACTCATGCAGAGGAGTTTTCATGTCCGAAACATTTAACAGAACACCTTTGCTGTCAATGTACACTTCAAAGCAGTGCCAGCATGCAAGTCCCTAGATAGGGCTCAGCCTCCTTTACTAGAACAGCTGCAGAGTAATGTTATCAATGCAAGCTCAAGAAACAAATACGCAACTCTATATTCGTGATCCCAGTGCAGTATTCCTAAATTTTCCTACTGCTTACAAGGCCAGAGAGTGCCATTCCAAGCTCTCTAGTTCAATCACATGGCTATGAACCTTAAAACAGTACTTCTGTCATCAAGCCCACGTTTTCTATTAGAGATATAAAAATATTCATGCTAATTGGGAATTTGAGAACACTCTCTCAGGTGCCAAAAATCTGCAGTTGAGAGAGACAAAGACAATGTTTTGCTTTGTTTAACAAAACATAATAACTTAGAAGGAAAATGTAATAAAGTCACAAAATTATTAAAACAAATGGAAAAGCAAGACAGTTGACAGCATCAAATATCATGGTACAGTGGGAAGTGAATAAGGCAGGAAACGGGACATGAGATAAAATCTATAGCAAAACAAGGTTAAGGACAAAACAAAATTCAAGTATAACTAAAATAAAAGGAATCCTAACAATGACTTTAGTGCAAGAGGGCAGAAGTACTTAATAAATATTTCTAGTCTTGTGGTTAGGAAAAAGACAGATTTATATATATGATAAAATATTTTGCATACCAATTATAAACCATTTCTAAAGAGGATGCTGAGCAGCAGATTCCAAATGAAGATTGAATATATTAAAAAAAAAAAATCAGATAATTCCCATGTATGAATTTTTGAAAAGCCAGACAAAGATCTCTTTAATATTCATCATCATTTCTAGTAAGTTTTGGAACACCTAGTAATTGCATCAGATTGAAAGAAAGCTGACTTTGTGACAGTATATTAGAAGTACAAGCAGACATCCTGAGCAATCACACTCACAGCAACCTGCTGTCAAAGCTACTGTTGGTTTCTATTAATAACAGATTTTAGAAGGCAGTAGAAGAAATGCCAATCAATACACATTAATGCAAAATACATTTTGCAAAATTAATAGGACAACATTTTCACAGGATTAAAAGTTTGGGTCATTCTCTGTACATTTTTACATTCTTAGTATCAGTGCTGGAGGTAGAGACATGACCAGGACGTCTCCCTCAAGAGAATACATTGAACACTGGGGGAAGGCATCAAGGAAAGACTCTGGGGTAATGGGGACTGGACACAGCATGCAGAGGGACAAGGGGATCCTGGCAGCTCTGAGCCATCAGAGTCAGATGTGTAAATACCCTACAAGGGCCATTTAAATGTAATTAATTAAGTAAAAGGCCACTATCAGGATATGAGAGACGCGAATATGAGAAATCTCCATCTAGCACAGTAACAGGTCCTAGTGTGCCCATCACAGGCTGAGCATGCTCTTAAATCCATCTTTATGAATGGTATTTATGAAGGGAATATGAGCAATCTCCATCTAGCACAGTAACAGGTCCTACTGTGCCTATCACAAGCTGGGCATGCCCTTAAATTCAGCTCTATGAACAGTATTGAGGGAAACAAATAGGGAGACTGTATTTGCAAATATGGTACCAGTTGCTCTAAGGTTTATTTATTGCCCCTTTTTTAATGAATTTTTTATGTGCTTTAGGTGGTGAACATATGACAATGTAGTTTGATCAGGGTTATGCTCTTTTACTAATTTTATTGTTTTCTATCAGATCTTTGTGCATCAGACCTTTGCAAATAGTGCATAAACCTACAAACTCTCCTCTTCACCAGCTGTGAGAATGTGTGTATACCACAGTGAAAAGCAAGGAAAACTATTTAGTGAGATATGGACCAAGAAATTTCTTTAAAAATTAATTTAACAGTTACATTCCCAAATAAATGTTAATTAGCACCTATTTCACATGCTGCCTATGTGCACAAACTGTGTTGATGTTGCAAAATCGAAAACTTACTTTTCATTTTCTACTTACTACCAGATGACCAATTTTGGCAAATTAATTGCCTAATATGTTTGAAAACATTCCTCTGTTTTATTTATTCAAATCTTTGTTCATTGTTAGTTTTCAAATAAAATGCAATCTTTCAAGCCTGGATTTAAAATAAACCTAATTTCTCTAAAATATGAACAGCCTTTAAGATTTGCAGTGAAATAGTCCATGGATATACCTTCACTATATCCCTTTTGACAAAAAGATTCATAATCTTCATGAAATAATTATATATGAGAGTAGGAAAATTTAACCTCAGCTGCTTAGTTCTTATTGTAAACATGTCCAATACTTGAATTTTCTAGGTGTTCCTTAGTGAAGCAAATGTTTCTCCTCCTTTCGTTCCTGGATGTTTTTACATTCCTTTTACAGACCAACCAGGATTTTCACCTGTTTAAGACTTGCAGAAGGAATGTAAGTGCAGAGTCACCAGGCAGCATTTGTCAGGTACACAGACTGAAGGTTTAAGACCAGGCGACTCAGGTCGGCTGTTAATAACAATGAAGGAAGTATGAACCGAAAAAAGTGCAAGTCCATGAATCTATCAGATGCTTCTGCTCAGTTCCTACCTCCATTTCCTGCTCACTCCCTCTCTGCTGACCTCTGAATCCCCTTGTTTCCTGTCTTGCTGTCTTCTTCTTCAGCATCCTCACCACTGTTATCTTTGATTGTTCTGCTGCTGGCTCTCCTTCCTTATTTTCCGTATGCTGTTTTTAAGAGACCATTTCTCAGCAACGGCCTAATAATCGTTATGTAAAGCAGGAGGCAGCAATGGGTGAATGACTGTAAGATAAAAACATACATGTTGGACTGATTACTGCAAATCCCTGAAGCTGAGAATATCTTTACAACTTAAAATGAACTTTGTGGGAACAGCATTTTAACAAGGACTGAAGAAGTAAGTTGTGCTTTAAAATATAGATGGCTGAATTAATTTTTTTCAATTCTTTTTGGTAGCTAAAACAGTCACTGAAAAAGTTTCACTCTTTGGCAGCTTTCATAAACATTCTATGAATATTTTCAATGCATACAAATGGAAATAGTTAAAATACTGTATGTTTTTATAGTATTTTTTGTCTTTATATTTTAAAATTTGTCCTTTTAAAAACTAAAAAATAACTTAGAAATTAAATATCCAGTTAAATCTCTAGCCAATCTGAAACAAAGCTTAAGCTGGACACTGCTCAGCTACAAATCAGGATGTGTCCTCTGGCACTAATGTGCTCTGTGCTGCTGAAATACAAAAGAATTCTGCAAATCTAAAAAGGACACAATTTGAAATAGTTTTCCCTACTGCCATAGCAACTGGTACTTAAAACTAATACAAATGGAAGAGATCAGATGAACTGTTTGGTCCTTTTCTTTTGAGCAGTTGCTCTCTGTTTCCCCCATTGCAATAATTTGATTGGGGTGGGATGTTTCACATATTTATGCTTCTTTCACAAAGCACAGAGAGACACTGCTTTGAATGGAGCAAAGGTACCTACAAAGCCTAGAAATGTTGAGCAGGAGTGTGAAATGATGGCTGCTTTGCTGTATTCTAGTACTGACATTGCAAGATAGAAATACTGTGTTATTTATCCAGATCCATTTTGAGACCATTTAACAGAGAAATTTATCCCAAGCTCTGGATAGTTCTTTCTGAACTCCCCCAAACAAAAATGCATCATCTACAACCCACTTCTGTCCATCATCAGTGTCCACATCGAAAAACAGGTCTGTCCCCAAACCTGGGTTATAAGTGCCCCATCCTCCTTCTTCACTCCCACCAAAGCACAGCAAAGAGCTTTGCAGCGTGTCAAGGTTACAAATGTAGACTCCGGGGCAAAGCACAGCTCAGACATAATGGACTGACAGGGAGTGTTCCCCTTCAGCAGCCCCTCTGTTGGGGCATGTTGTGGCTGGGAAGTAGGAGAAGAAAAGCTGTCTCCTAGGCATATGAAAAGGTGACTCAAACTTTCCTTGACCTTTCCTATAAATGGAAAGATCAAACTATTTGTGGTTGAAACTGTGGTTAGAACAGTGTGGTTGGTGTATATTTTTTCAGTCTCATAGTATCTGTAAGTATTCAATCAAACTGATTAATTTCCACCCCACCCCACCCCCCCATATCTGTTTTGGTTAAACAGCGTAAATTTACTCTGAATTTTAGCAGACATCACGATGGGAAAGTAAGACATGCCACCCTGGCACTGACTAGCAACCCTGCTTGTCTGGGATGTGGTAGAGGAAAACAGCCCAAAAGTTAGGGAGAAAGATTCAGGAAATTTTTCTGTTTCACCAAGACCTATTTTTTCTGAAAGACTAGCGTAATAAGTCTCTACAAATTTCCCCACTATTAAATTCTTCTAATTCCATTTCTATCCTTTTAGGATCTGAGCACAAACAGCATGATGCAGCTGTGTCCACAAATTCATTCCCTCTCATGTGAGAAAGTGCAGCCTCCTCTCAGCTTCAAACTTCTTCCTGCCTTCTCATGAAGTGTCCTAATTAGCCTGCCTGGTGCAGCCAGTATTTCATACACCGCAGCCACATTCCCTGTTGTCTCCTTTCTGAGCTAAATATAGAGCAAGCCATTTCGCGGTGCTAAGGGCAGCACAGCTGCATGAGCAGCAGCTCCCTGGCCGCCCACAGTGTCCAAGGCAGCCGCTCTACTGCTGCAACATCTCTTTAAGAATAGATGTCTCTTTAAAGTTTCCTCAAGATCCATTTTCTCAACAGGATCCAGTCCTTTGTATGCATACATCAGCCAAAAAACAGCTAAGTGGACCAGCAGAAAGCAGGATTTCAGTTTCTTCCTAAAAGAGAAGAAAAGGCAACCCTCTGTGGTGTATGGGATCCTGGGCCAAGCCTCCAAAGCAGCCATTTCCAGGCTCTGAGTGCACAGACAGTGATTCTGGATATGCACAGGACAGTTCATCAAGAAGTACCAGCTCACACTGAGAAAGGCATCAGATAAATTGAGTGCTTTCCAAAACAGAAGTCTGCTGAGAATTCTCTCTTTCTCTCTCTAAATTGTGCCGGTGTGATTTTAACCTTTTTGGATGCTGGACCGCATCTTGTGGGATCAGACATGGAGGGATCACTAATTATCTGTGGCTGAAGATCAGGACTGTGTGAATTGCTTAAGGAATTTTTACAAGTTTTTTACCTTGGGTTTAATTAGAGCTCCAAAACTGTACCTCTGTGATTGCTGGCATTGGTAACTTGATTTCAGTCTGTGCCATGAAAATATATAATTCGACTATTTTTTTTAAAATTCAATCAGATAAACTTTAAAGAGAGTTTTGCCTGATTTTCACTTCCATTTTGACAGACCCTAACAGCAAATGTTGATTTAGTCTTGTCTCCTGGCTGACTCTGTTCTTCTTTTAAAAAGTAAGATAATTTCCAAGAATAAGGCATTTCTCAAGTCAGTGACAACAGCAAGGATGTGAAGCAGGTTCAGCACGCTGGCACTTGCTGACAGCTCTTTGCTATGCATTCATTGAGTATCGACTACCAAAAGGTTTAAACTATTTGTGGACAAACCCAGGATTTTTAACTTCATCTTAAATGTCCTCCCAAGCCCAAATGTGTGCATCCTTTATTTACCTCCTATGCACATCTTTTGTTCATCTCAGATAAAAGGAGGTTTAGATGGATGCAGAAAGAACCATCTTCACAAATCCACCAGCTCCTACTTCTGGGAAACCACTATTGCCTGGATGTCAGTCATGTGAACAAGCATTAAGGAAGTTTCCAGAATTTTTTACAGTTTGGTCTACAACTTTATGCCTAGTTTGTCTCATGGGCATCCTCCTGGATGCTAATCTCAGTCACAGATTTCTTGTAGTGAGTCCTTTCCTCACTATGGGAAGAGCCTGAGGAGCCACTATGCTAAGAATGTACTTAATATAACTCTTAGCTCTTGTGGCTGTAATTTAGTGACTGGAAACAAGGAAGACTTGTTAGTATAGACTGGCCAGCTCTCCAGAGGTCATTGTCAAGTGCTCTGGGAAATCACAGCCTGGCAACCCTGTAACCCCACTAAACCCCAAATGTGTGGCTTTCCCAACAAGCCTCATTCCAGAGCATGGCAAAGAGCTATGAGCAATTTTTTGGGTTTTATGCACTTGTTTATATTTGCATATTTATTCATCATTTACATTTATGTAGTTATACAGTATTATGGAATTGGTGCTGTTTAGTTAGCAATGCTGGTTGTGGCTGTAGATGATTCTCAATTGCTGAGGTGGAGGTAGTCCCTAGAGTACACCGGTGAAGTCCTGCATTCTTTTTACTGGCTTTTCTCATTTATCATCATTGCCTGTTCTGTTCTGTTCTGTTCTATTCTATTCTAATTCTATTTTCTATTCTATTCTATTCTAATTCTAATTCTATTTTCTATTCTATTCTATTCTATTCTATTCTATTCTATTCTATTCTATTCTATTCTATTCTATTCTATTCCTATCCTGTTCTTTTTTTAACTATAGAGTCAAGCACCAAGTGTAATGGTTTACCAGGAGTACCCTCATTTGTGCTAAGGCTGCCTGCTCCATGCACATCATAGAGCTTC
The DNA here is from genome assembly GCF_027791375.1 of Indicator indicator. Taxonomy (NCBI): domain Eukaryota; kingdom Metazoa; phylum Chordata; class Aves; order Piciformes; family Indicatoridae; genus Indicator; species Indicator indicator. The sequence goes on along the minus strand of NC_072012.1, from coordinate 38,712,377 downwards.
AAGTCATTATCTGGGGCTGAGGCAAGGCAGGCAAATCAGCCAGAGACATCTTCCTAACTAAGTCTTGGGTGTGCAGCAGTGCACATGAGATGAGCCTCTTGTGTGATCTTCACTGCCCTGAGAATGGCATGGGACTGCAGCTCCTTTGGTGTTGGTGTCCTGGAGCTGCAACATCAGGACATGAAGTGTGGGCTTTAAAAGTATTTTCCTTGGCCAAGATGTCTAGAAAGCTATCTGCAGGGCATAATGTGAAGGAAACTTTAAACTATTATCCAATCTCCCTAAATTTTGGAGTTTCTGTTCATTAGCTGAAGACCTAAAGCAAAAGCTTAGGTTCTTTCTAACAAAAACTGATGGTGTCCTGATTCCCAGGCACACATACTGACCAGAAAGAAGGAATATTAGTACATCATTTGAAAGGTGAAGATCCAAAGCCCCAAACCTGAAGACTGTAGACATGTAGGAGAATATTCTTGAGGTGCAATACTACATACTTACCTTTTTTTAATACTCTTCCCAAGTGTGTGTATATATATATATATATATATATATCTCAGAAACAGACAAGAGGGCTAGATGGACTTCTGTTTGAGTACGTTATGGTTGCTCTTATCTTCCCAGGAAGGTATGACAGTTGTGGGAAGGTGTGCTAGGGAGCCCCCTTGGTGCTCCTTCTCCCTGACTTTCTCACTGGGTCACCCTTCAGCTCCTCAGGCTGCATACATTCTTGGGTTTTGTTTAGACGGACCCCAGCTCTGGAAAAGCATAGTGTGCAGCCCCATCTCCTTCCAGCATGGAGCCAGGACACAGAGGGAGGCTATCTGGGAGTGGATCCTTGAGGCACATCATGAAGAAGCCATACTGTAGACACAGCCTGTGGGAGCTGCACAACTGATGTCAATAAAAGATCAGACCCTGGTTCCTAAAATTGCTTGTTTTAAGTTAATGTTAAACATATTGCAAAAGCATCTTACACAATTTCAATTATGCACTGAAAGAATCTGCATTGTGGAGTTCAAGTTTAATTATATTGTCATTTACTCTGAGGAATGCTTGTGGTTGAATTGCTGTTTACATTTATTATCTTTTGGTTTACTTTTTTTTTTTCACAGATTAATAGATCATAAGATACCACCAAATCAAGATCTTGCATTAAGGCAAGACTCTATTTTAACATTATGTGGTGACTCTTGAAAAACCAAACAATGGTCAGTGTCGTCCCACTGAAATAACTCTTTGTTCCAAATTCAAGTGGCTGGAAGCACTGGAATGTCCTCATCAGTGAGGTGGCCTGCCAAATCACTGAGCAAGGGCTGGGGTCAGCTCCCCTGCTGGTCTAACTCTAAGGACTCTGTGGGGCTGTGCCAACAGGGATTTTGGCTCTCCATATAACCCCCCTCCAGGATGTTCATTGTTTGATTACACAGAACGTGTACATGCTGTGGACATGTAATGTCCTTTGAGTAATCCACCCCAGCAAAGCAACATTAAGAGGCTGGTTAATGAACAGAAATAAAGAATCTGAACTTCATGTTAACCCCATGAATGCAGTACCAAGTGGCTGCAGAACCCTTTGGTGTAACTGGTAATTTCCATCACAAACCAGCCATGTAATTGCAGGCTAACCGCAGAACTAATGCTCATCTCACAGCAGCTCAGTTGTTCTCTGGGCCCTGATTGTGCCATCAGGCAGCAGGTGTCTTCCCAGACTTTCCAAAGGTTGACCCTGACCTGTAAACGCTGCCCTGGGTATGGAAGGCACTTGCACACTCTGTCATTCATGTCAGTGAAGAAGAAAAATGAGAAGAAAAAAATCTGTGCTGTCAGGGAAGATATATTCTAAAGCAATATAAAAACTGCACTGGAGTAGGATGTACTATATAATCCAACAAAGAAAAAATTGTATATATATATATTCATTAACAGACATGAACACAAAAACATACATAGGGTCTATTCTTACCCCTTCCTATATGAAAAAAAAAAACAAAAACAAACAAACAAAAAAAAAACCCAACACCAAATAAAACATACATAAAGTTTTTAAGCTTTAGTATACACTTTGCATTGGTGAGGAGGCAGAATCTGGTCATATTAGTAGCAGTAATTGTGTCAGTTTGTCCACTTTGTAAGTTCCATACTAGGAGAATATACAGAGAACTGACATCTGTACTAATACCTTACTAAAATACCCATGGCTTGATCAAATCTATATACTTAATTCATATTTCTTTTTTTTTAATTAAATGACAGATGTTCCCCATATAAACCATAAATGTGTGTGGAGACTGTTAAACTACTCATTATAAATGCAGACATCTCTGCATTCAGTGAATCACTTGCAAATAAATTCTAATTTCATTCTAATGCATTCTGCATACTCAAGGATCCACCAAATATTTTCTGTGACAAACTTTCAGCTGATAGGTGCTACTCAGCATTCACTGAGCACAGCTAGTAACCCACTGTGCAGTCTTTGCCTTGATTGGATGAGAACGAAGGCTTTGTCAACAAGAAAAGAAGGAAGAATGATTAATTCACTTCCCACCTGATTTTTAAGGCATTCAGAATCATTCATACTAAAATTCATGAGGCTTTGGGTATTTATTCATACCAGGAAATTAATTTCAACTCATTTGTATAGAGACTGACTTAGTGAATCATAGACCAGTGGCCACCTTAATTCTTTCATTAATTTCTTAATTCTCCATTTCTTCCTGGATTTTTTTTCTTGTTTGCTTTCTGTATTTGACCAGTCATAAAATATATATTAATTTGTATTTGTGCATACATAAATACAGAAAATACCATGGTGGCCAGGAAAAATAATGCTGAGGAGCAGGAAACACCATGGTGGCCACTTCCTTGGAAATCTGGTAAGAGAGAGGCTTTTGTTACAAGGGCTGCACTCTTTTCACATACTCTTCTCCCCTGAGTATTTATAAATGGAAAATTGAAATTAGAGGAGAACAAATCAGACCAAAGTTTAGCCATCCAAAATGTAGGCACTAATGGGGCTGCTCATCTAGGTTGTCTTTTGCACCCAGGGCAAAGATACCCTTCCCATGATGCACATCCTGGAAGGGGACAAATCACCATATGTAGGTATTTCTCTTCATCTAGGGGGAGACAGGACTGTGGAGGCAAGCTTGGCAAACAGTGTAGTAAAAAAATCAAGTTTTATGTAGTTCAACGTGAGTCAAATGAATCTCACCCTTTTGTTTGAACTTGGGAAAATAATCAAGTAAAATAAGGAAGTCATAGGAAATTCAGTCTTGTTTTTAATACACTCCACCAAGCTTCATATAAATGCTGGCTAAGGCATTTCTGTATATAAAATAATAACATGAACTGACATTGCTGGCTGCAATTTTTTTTCCCTTTCATTCTGTGGATGCTGAACACAGAAAACAAGTCACTGGGAGGGAGGGAAGGGTGAAAAATGTGTCTCTGTCTGCAACTGGAACCTTTTGTTTATTAATTCTCTAAGGACTTGAGGCAGAATCTCATGGAAGTTTATAATCTGACAAAGCATATGAAAAAAGGGCAATTCCTAAAACTTTTAAGATAATAAATCATAGATTTCAGATTTCCCATATCATAGAGTGTCAATTGAGATGAAAGAGCCTGAGAAGGAATAAAATATCTAATTTTTCTTCTTTTTCCAAGTCATCATTCCTGTGTTTCCTTTTATTTTACCTACAGAGGATCCATTTTGCTCTGTGTAGCTTACAGTTAATTTGCAGGGGGCCAAACTTCCATGGCTTTTTGCAAAGAATGTAGCATAATCTCTGCAATGGTCTGTCATGAAATAATATCCTAATGTAGCATACTCAACAATTAACTTTATCTCCTGTTCGACAAGAGAAAGATGCACAAGATCACACACCTATTACTCAAATCAGTCTGACACAGTATTGTTCTATTACATATGTCCCTGAAATTGTAGAAAAAGACCACTGAAGTTGCAAAGCACAGCACAGAGATGTTAGAAAGTCACAAAATTATGGATGTATTAAGTACAACATTGCTGGGGTTCCATTATACTCAGTACCAAGGAACAATGTAATGTTCCTATGCTGCATGCACAACTACCTAAACGTCGCCAATGGAAATGCCAGGCATAATGATATTTCCTCTGCAACTTGTGCAATTATGTCATAGAAATTCTTGTCCAGTTGGGATCTAAAATTCAGAGTTTACTCTAGACCGTAGGTACCTGCCTCTGTGCGGCAGGAGAGAAAGTTCTGTCACCGCAACTTATAATGGGAAAACAAGTGATGAAACATTTGACCAGGATGAGATGAATGTACTCTGAATTTGAACTGAATGCTGACAAGGACACTCTGCTGACCACAGAGAGGGTCAGTGTAGGTAAAAGGGGAAAGTCATAAGATTGTCTTTGGAAAGCCCACTGCACTGCAGAGTGTGGGAACACCACCAAAAAGACAAGTGAGAAGAGCTGAAAAGTCCAGGTGTTTTGGGCAGGTCTGGGAGCCTGGTCTCTCCAGGGAGCTAGGTGACAGTCAGGGACCTTCTCCACTCACCTTTCTGAATCACGGTGAGAGAAACCAGACAGTGCATTCGTGGACAGACGGTTGATCTGTCAAACCTACTGTCCTGCCTCCAGCAGTAGGGCAGTGCTGAGGCTTGAGGAAGATTTGAAGAAGAGGACAAGCAATACAGCCATGTTTCTCTGGTACTTGCCCCACCTTGGGGCATAATTGTTGATATCTCTGTGTCTGAAAGCCCCTGATGACTTTTCCTTCTATGGACTCACTCTCTAATGTCATGAACAAAGCCAATCTCCTGCAATAACAGATATTTTTTTCACCCCACAGGGAGTTGCAGGTCCAGAGCGAGGGGCCAGCCAGCCAGCAGCAGTGAGGGACAGGCTTTCTGAAGGGCTCCCCAGCAGCCAGGTGCCTCGGCTCCACTCCAGCCTGCCAGAGGTGCCGAAAATAGCTAGACTCAGTCTGGCCACAGGAGTTTAATGTTCCCTTTATTGCTGAAGCAATGGCATAAAACATCTGAACAACAGTTCCAGAATGTAATCTAACACATTGTTTTGTTTGCATCTTTTTAAAATAAAATCACTAGGGTATAAAAGGCATTCTGTGAATTGTGCTGGCTTTCATGTGTCCTGGAATAGGATGTTTGAAGCCATTCAGAATAAGAGTCTTCTGTGGCAAATGCTGTGTTCAGACAGTAAATGTAGTGTTATCTTATGATCTGACAGAGAACATTTCCAGAGCAGGTAATCCTTGGCTTCATTTTTTTAATTAATTTCATTAACTCTGTGCTGTGGCAGGGATATTACAGATAGAGATAGATAAAGAACCTTCAGTGTGTTTTAAACAGCCCTCAGGGGATCAGAAGAGCCCTGCCTCAGCAGACATCTTCACAGATCACTGTTACCTGACTTAGTCCCCCTCACTATCCCTCCAGGAGCACATATCAGACCGTGTGACTACCCCGGGCAAAACTGGATTTTTCAAAATACTTCAGCACCTACAAGCAGGCTTGGATTTTTAAATCCACTCAGCATCTACTAGCTCCTACAAAAGCTGAGGGCATTTAAAATTTCATCACTTCATTTAGCTGCCTACATGGGAACTGGTGAGTGCTGAACTCTTGGATATTGCCTGCCCTGTGAAGCAAGCCTCCAAGTGTTTTACATCGCAGCTGATGGTGTCGGTGTTGACTTCTACATGTTGAGTTAGCAAGGTCCTGACATAACAGACTATAATGACTCCCCGTGCTGCTCTTTCAGGCTTTTATGTCAAGATATACTTAGACATCATAATAGCCCAGAGTTGTTACTTTTACTACTCATAGATGTCTTACACATAGAGGTTTATATATCAATATATGTCAGTGCAACTGCTAGGCAAAGTATTCACTTAAGGCTAAGTATTCACTTAAGCCTTGGAATCTTTCTTGGAAAATGTACCAAAGCTTTCACTCCCTCCCCATAAAATAAGTGGCATCCATTTGAGGGGATTCTTTCTCTGGTGTTCAAAAAGGCCATTGCTACAAAAGTTAATCAATTATCTGCCTGCCCCCTCCCTCACCCCCCCCAAAAAAAAAATCAGTGGTAAAGATATGCCTGTCTGTGTACCCACTAAGCTAAGTGTTTTTCAGTCTAGTAAATTAAAACCAGGACTGCATTTAAGTCTCAGGTTTTTAAGTTGATCATTCTTTGTTTTCAATTTTGAAGAGGTTTCTTCTTCTAACCGTTGAATTCCTGAAAAAAAAAAAAAAAAGGAGTTTATGTCTGGAGCTCTACTGTAACAAGAGAAGCAAACCTTTAGAGTGCATGTGTACTTTAGACTACATATGTATTTTGCAAACATACTCCATGTGGTCACGTTGAACTGTATAAAGTATATCATAAAGAATGAACAATTTTAAATAATCCCATAAAGGACAGGGGAGACTTCTGGATTAATCACTGCAGCTTTTGGGTGGTCCAGGATATGCTTGTAACATTTTCTGCTGAGCACATTTAATATTATGAAGAAAAATCATCTTTGCAGTATATTTCACTTCTGCATTCCTATGTCTGCCATACGCCTGAGCAGAGCCAACATGGCCTCAGGCACTAACAGAGGCTGAGTCCCTGGGAGGGGAAATGTTCTGCAGACCCTTCACGACTGCAGGACCAACTGTGCAGGTTTGTTGGTAGATGATGGACTTTTCCATTGGTACTTGCCAGACTGACAAATCAGACCTGCTGTTTTTCTTTCAAATATATTCCTGATGCTGCCAAGATTTTGAGAAGGCCTGAATAGTAAGGTGTTTGGTTTTATTTTTGGCAAAGCAGACTCTCTGAATTCAACTCAAAATGAATGCTTTTCCCCCCTTAGCCTCTAGCAATATGTAAATAGGTGAAATCATCACTTACATTTAAAAAAAAAATAGAATACTATTAGCTAAATCCACTTTTTCAGATCTGGCATTTATTGCTTTCTCTGATTATAATAACTAGGTCACGGTGTGTTCTTACTTTAAAGAAAAAATTTAGTATACCTTTGAAGCACAAATTAATGATTCCCAGTTACATCTTTCTGTTATGTAAAAAACCCCAACTAACCAAACAAACAAAAAGTTGTTTTTAATAATATAGCATGGAAACAGTGAAAAAAGTTATATTAAAAGAAAAAGGTTATGAAAATTTACTAAGTCTTTAAAGTTATCATTTCCACTAAGGTTAAAGACAGAATAAGTCTAGTAGCATTACTGAAAGGATAGATTTATTGGTTAGTATTGTAATTATTACATCATTCACAAACATGGTTTTGTAGCAAACATGGAGGTATTAATACAATGATAACTAAAAATCTGTCCAGTGGACAAAGAATGAAGTACTGGGAAAAGAATTGTGGTTTTCTATAGAAAGATATCCTTGCTATAGATGCCTGTCTGAAAACTATCCAGTAAAGAGAAGAATCCAAAAGCAAAACTTGTCTGCCATTGAATTTAATTTGTTCAAGATCTTCTGCAGCTGCAATGGCAAGAGAGGAACAAAGTAGAAGTCAAGGTCATTGGGTTACTCCAGCAGACAGGAAAGGGTGCTTTCCAGGTGTCAGGAGCTGCATGTACAGTTCAGTGCTCCCCTCAAGCCAGCACAACAGCACTGGGACAGCAGCAAACCCACTTTGTCCATCATCATCATCATAATCATTATTATTATTATTAATTATAATATTTTCCCAGTAATAACTGAGATCAGAGAAAAATTCTTGGTAGAGTGCAATGAAGAAAACTTATAAAGCTTGATGCAGTTTTGGTTTCTCCTGGGGCATAGTGAAGGGAAGCTGTGCAGAGGCACCACACAAACTGCTCTTGTCACCTTCAGAGTTTGTTTTCTGTTGGGCTGAGCCTTCTCGTCTGGATGCAAACAACGCAGCGAGTGGCAGCGCCAGAACAAAGCACACGCACACCTCTCTGTTTACTGCGGTCTGTCGCAGGATACATACCAGCTATTAGCTAATATTTGAAACAAGGAGTGACTGAAACAAGTGATCAGCTCTGCCATGCCTGCTGGTGGCCCTGCTGGAGTCAGCCTTCACCCAGGTGTGGGCCCAAGGTAAGACAGTCCTGTGAGGGCCAAAGGAAAAATGGCCAAGAGAGCGAAGGGGAAATTTGCAGTGCTGCAGCTCACAGTATTTTAGAAGCACAGAATCAGTCAGGGTTGGAAGAGACCACAAGGATCATCTAGTTCCATCTTGACTGCATGGATAACAAGGTTGCTCTTGCCCCTGCAATGTATTAAAGCCTTTCTCTCTCTCTTCCTAGTTTCTACCTACCTGTTTTTCTAATCACAAAACCAAAAAGGTTTAGACTCTTTATTAAGTGTTAAAACCCTCTTCATTGCTTTAGCTAAGGAAGGTGATGAAAGTAGATGCTGAAAAAAAAATCTGTGGTTAATATTAGCTGAGAGATAAACAGTCAGATTTTCACACTGGTGGTTCATTTTGAGAAAGCTCTCAGGCTTTATCATTTTTCAGCTCACATTCAACATGTAGCAGGACTAACAACTCATCTTCTAATCCACTGGCTGCAGATGATACTTCTGCATGTATGTCAGCAGACAACCATGGATTAAATAGAAGTACAAACAAGGCTAGTGTTCTTGGCCCCTATGGTTTAGAACTGGCAGCAGAAATAAAACAATAAAAATGTTAATAAATATTTCAAAATACTTACTAAGTCATAGCTAAACCAGACCTAAACTCAGTCTTTTTTGGAAAGAAGGAAGAAACAGACACTTCATTTCTGCTCCTCAGCCACTCATAAGCGCAGAGCTTATTTGTAAACCTGGCAGGCTTAGGCACACGGACCTCTAAAGCCACAACAGCATTACGTGCAGAAAGCTGTTTCCATTCATCCTTAGGAGTACCTAGTCATGTACCTTCTTTGTGGCTTGGTCTACAGTAAACACAGAGTGCTAACACAAAAACGTAAAATGCCCAGGACACTGACAGAGACATGAGAACCCAGAAGTCTTTTTCCCTCTTAAAAAGAAGATGAAGGTAAATTCTCCAGGAACTGCCAGAATTTAGGAGCTAATCCAGCTGTAATTGCAGATTAAAGCACTTTCATCAAGTATGGGGTGAACCAGATCAGCATTCACTTAAGATGATCTACATATATTTACTTGTGGCTTTGCCTCTCCTGAGCAATGGAGTCATTCCTAATAATCACTCCCCAGAGGACCCAAGCCCCACCGATCAAGGGACTGTAAACACAATAAAAAGGCTGTCTAAAGGAGTTTAAACTGTCTGTTGTACAGACAATCAGAGAATCAGCTGAATGCCAGCTGTATTTACTTAGCTGTTTTTTCTAGCCCCAATGTACACGGTATGTGTAATTTCTTTAAAAGTCAGTTGCATATTAGTTGAAAATTAACTTAATAAATAAAATTGGTACAATATATTTAAAATACATTCATTCACTGATCTTGTACACTAGTTATTTAAAATAATAGCATATGATCAAACATTGTTTTGGCTAAACCAAAATATCAGTTGTCCCAACCATTAAAATGTCCTGGCTGTGCTTCTAGGTGATGACAGTACTATATTTAGTCTCTGAGTACCACCAGCTGTCTTGCTAACAGAAGTCTGGCATTTTCCTTAATTGAGAGATGCAGTATGTGTGAAATGATACCACTCACACTCACTCATGATAATACTAGCATGACCTAGTTGAAAGCTTTTGATTTTTTTTTTTTTGCTTCTTTGTTCAGAAGAATAACAGCCAGTTCAGCACAATGTGCAAAAATGAAACCTATCCAAGGGGTTTATAAGGAATTCTCTGCAGATTATGATCTAGAAACCTCATAATTTTGAGTTCCCCCAGAAGGGAAGGGCAGGTGAGGGAGAAGAAATGGAAAATGTCACCTTCAACATTTGACCTTCTCACTCACCCACACTTTGAAAGTTTGGATGTTGTATGCTTTTTCTTTTTCTTTTTTTTTTTTTTTTGCCTAACCGAGCACTGAGCCAGAGGTTGCCCAGGATGCTACATTCTGGTGGACATTATTGCTTTCTGTTAGCTTTCTACTTTAAAAGAAATGGTATTACTAAAGGTGGATAATGACTTTTGTTGCTAAATAGGCTGCCCCAAAACTGAAGTTTTGGATACAACAACATTATCTGCACCTTCTGATTTGTATTCCTAGAGATGAAGCCCATGGTCCCTTTCCCAACTCCACTCCAAAGCTGTATTAGCCTTTCCATGAAACCTCTGTGGAGCTGAAGTCCAGGTGACAGGTAAGATATACCATTCATTCTCTCTTGCTGACATGCTTCCAGTCATATTTATAAATAAACATTCACTGAAGTAGCAACTAAAAATCTGAAGCTCCCCTTGTCAAAAGACCTAATCACCATTTTAGTGAGATGTGTGGGGGGTTTTATCTAAAAACCTTTTTGTTAAGTAGTCCAGCCCAAAGAGAAGAGCCATGAGAACCCTGCCTCAGTACACACTGCAGCTTAACACTCACAATATTTTCTGAGTGGGGCAGCTTGGCATTAAAATTCCTGCTGTGGACCACACAAAGAAGGAATCAGACCCAAGGTTTCCCACGTATGATGTCTATATCCAGCACTGGGATCTAGGGCACAGGAGAGAGGAACAGTTCTAGTACCAGCTTCTCATGATTACCTCATTCCTCCTGTCAATGTGGCCCTTGAAGGTTTCTTATGTGATGTCCCAAAGTGAAATCCAATTATTCACTGTGAATTAAATGCTGCAAGCAGTCCAGAAGTGCCTTGTTTGGGTTTTTTTCTTTCGTTGTTGAGAAGGAAACATCCTTGTTCACTGTGCCTGCTCCTGAATGGCCGAATGAAGCTGATGTGTGCAGCCAACCATCTTCACTGAAAGTGCAATGGCTTGTGAGTAGACAAGATAAATATTTTATAATATTTATAAGCACTGTGTGGAGATGAGGAACATAAGCCTGCAATTCAGAGACGTGAATTTGTTTCCCAGCTGGGTCACAGGATTTCTGTGCAACCTCACGAGTTGTTTACTTTCTGGATGTGCAGAATCAAATTCTTGCAGCAAAGTGAGATGTTTCTCTGCTTCTGTTGACTGGTTATACCAGCTGGAGATCTTGACCCTGACACTTCATGCTCCTTGGTATAACAGGGTAGGTAATGCTCTCCTAGATCCTGAGGAACTTGGACTAACGATAAAGTCACAAATGTCTCATGGATGCCTATTGTGATGCACTCAAGGACCTGAACAACCAGAAAAAGTCAAATCAATAACATGGGAACACCGTAAGTAGCAATTTATTGTATACTACATTGCAATTTGCTATATTCTATAAAACAGTACTGTCATGGGCTTTTAATATTTTTAAACACAGAATGCTTTCCTGTTCTCACACACTTGGTGCTTCATCCCAATGGGGAACTCCTGGTGAGTACAGTAGATCTCCCATTCGTGTAGTCATTGTTCTGTGAAGTCACATTTTTCAGGAGTGAAGCTGTGGCTTTTTGCCTCAAAGGTTATGAAGAAAACAGCTGAACCCATACTACTTAGCAAAACAGTGTAACAGGTCATAATTTCTCACCATATATTAACTGTGAAATGCACTTGAAAACTGAGATTTTGATTAAACATCAGTGTTCTCATCTGACATCACTGGAGGGTCACAGAGTAGCATAAGAATGCAAATGAATTCTGCTCTGCTTCAGTAGTGGTTAATAGGTCAAAGGAGACTATAATGTCTCATGGAAAGCCCAAAGAGTCGAACAGGAAATGTGCTGTGTTTCCCAGTCTGCCAATAAGTAAAGGTCATCAGATCTGGTTTTTTGCTTTTCTATTGAACATTTGTATCTGCCATGGTGAAAAATCTGGAAGGGATGAGTGGGCTCTCAGTCACTGGCTAAATACCTTGCTTTTCAAAAAAGCATGAAGCAGAAGTGGTTTGTTTTCCACTACATTTTACAGCTTCTGCAGGTTAAATGCCTTAGAATTCCTGCAGAGAGCTAAATCTGGTGTGGAAGCTGCAGCAGGTAAACAAGGTATTTCTTAATGAACTGCCAAGTAATAACATGAGAGAACGCAGCTTTATTTTCATTACTCATGCTAAGCTCCATGACTTCTCCTATAGCTTCTAAGCCCTGAAAAACATACCATTTGTCCCAGTGATTCCTGATGCAACATAGCTAAGAGGCATGGAGGAACAAACCTGACCCTAATTTAGTGTAGCTGAGTCACATGCCTTTACAAAAAGACTGGGTTGTTTGGGCTTGGTTTTAATTTTTTGTTGTTGGCTTTGGTTTTTCAGTGTGTGTGTGTGTTGTGTTTTTTTTTTTTTTTAAGGAAAAATAAACTGTTGAACATCTACATTTAATTAGAGAAGTTGTTTGGTTTCAAGAATATGCCCAGCAGGGTGGCATTTAGCAATAGCATTGTCTTTTCTGGCAGTAGCTTGTCAGACTAAGGGCACTTGCTGTGTTCTACTTGCTGTTCAAACACAATCTGAGAAATAGGTCCTTCACCAGAATATTTTTGGATCTCGGAACAGAATGTGGCAACTTGGTGCAAGCAAACAAAAAGGGCTGGAAAGGAAGAAGGAGGGAAAAGGAAAGTCATATGGCAGGACAGTTTGGCTTAGTGCAACTTCAGCACATGCTCTTCTAAGAGAAGCAAGAGATCCTAGTAATCACTGGACACCTTCCACCCTGTAGCAGTTCAGCATGGACATTGTGGTAGTCAGGAGTCTTGAAAACCAACCTGAAGGAAAAGAGAAAGACCACAACCATAGAATGGCTGGAGCTGGAAGGAACATCTGGAGGTCATCTGGTCCACTGTTCCCCTGCTCAGGAAGAGCCACCTAGAACCAGTAGTCCAGGATCATGCCCAGATGGCTTTTGAATATCTCCAGTTGCCTCCCTGGGCAACTTGTGCTGATGCACAGATATCCTCACACTGAGAAAGTGGTTTATGATATTCAGAGGGATCCTCCTGTGTTTTTGTTGTGTGTATTGCCTCTGGTCCTGTCACTCTGCAACCAGGAACAAGTAAAATGCTCTATAGGAAATGGCTTTCAGTCACAGATTCCAAGACAGGAGATTTCTGTGTTCAAAAAGCATGAGATTAATGACTTGATAAAATCCTTACCAGGTTATTCACAAAGCCCAGAATTTAAGAAACGACAAGCCAGCTCCAGACACTTAACCTGACCTGTTTGAAAAACACACAAAGTCTGAGATACTATTATGCAATATCTTACTTTCAGTAAATCAGTGGCTGGAAGTTCCATTTGACATTTCTTTGTTTCTCAGGATTTCTAGCAGGGCCACTTTTAATGTCACACTACTACTCCATGTGTTTTAACATAATTGTTCTTTCTAAATCAGCCACACATTCCTGCTCCAGAAATACAAACATTCATTCTGAGCATACTAAACTCATTAGCATAATCAACAGTAAAGGAAAATGTCAGGTAGTCAGTGTGAGTTCTCTGAGGTTGCAAATACCATGAAAACAACAGCTTTGGTATATGACCTGCACTCATTCATCTCAATGCAATATTATCAGTGGACTACTAGATTACACACATAATGCTACTTCTTACATCAAGATTTTTCTCTATTTCACAGGTCACTTCTGTGAAAACATCACTAGCTGATGAATACTGTGGCAGATGTTACCGAGAGATCCACTAGGCAGCTTGCTGTTATCAGTGTTGTGTAGATCTCTACATTTGCCAAAGTATAAATTACTTGCCAGAAGGAGAATATTCTCCAGGTTTTGCACCAAAGGAACCAGCTGCCTTCTATTCCCAAAAACCACAACCAGGTTGCATATCTCTCTGTCTCTCAACCTTCTCTCAATACCATTTCCACAGGAGATCTGCGATACGACGTTGAGTGATAGCAGACTAACCAGCTGTCTAAAAACTAACTTAGCACTGATTATATTGTTTCCAGTGATGGTACACAGCTCACTCCCATCCTGCTGATGGTCCCACGGCCTGAGTTATTTTCTGACTCATGATGATCTATTTCTTAAAGGCAATGTAAATGGTTGCTAGCAATGAATCAGACCTATAGAGCAGAACATCTGTATTATGCTCTCAACACAGAAGCCAGATGTCTCATACTGTATACTAGTGGGGAAAAGTGTGGTTGTGGGTTTTCTTCTCTTATATGAAGACCTAACTTAAAACAACAAGCATCTGGTGGAAATGGCAAAAGAGCCTTGTGGAACTGATGGACTCCCATAGATACTGCTTATGCAACACAAGGCCCAAAAGGGTACGCCTGAAGCATCTGAAGTTGCCTAAATGGCTTTAAAGACCAGAAACACTTTAAAGACCTGAATCTGAACACCGAAAGGCACAGTTCTGAGGGGTGTATTTTCTGAGATGATTGTCATCGAATTCAAAGAGCCACAAATCATAAAATGTGAAAATTGTTGCTTCCAAAGGGTTGGGAAGGAAGGGAAGTGATCAGAGGGTTAAACATCACTTAAACAGCTTCTAGGTGTCCTTCCAGCTTCAGTAATCCTGCTATGAAGATCTTCTGATTAGGAAACAGGGCAGAAACAAAAAGAATGGAAGTAAAAGAAAAATTATTGTTTGGCATAGCCCTGCATCCCATCAGAAATTGGACAGCTGATTGTAATGAAAGATGCCAGAAATTGCTTTGAGTCTCTGTCTTTTCAAAACACAGTGACCGTGTAGAGACTCAGGTGATATATATGAATGACCAAAGCTGGCATTTCTGGTAGAGAAGCTAAGATTTGTTTAGCTTAGAGGTTTTGTTTTAACCAATATTAATCCCTTTAATGTTATAGCTTTTATAATTTTTTTTTCCTTTTTTCCATGTTCTTTCATGAAATGAAAAAAGGAAGGCCAGTTCCAAGTCAAGCATTTTTTTGGCTTTGCTCTTTTTTAACTAAGATAAGAACAAATGAGTAAGGAAAGCATGATAAATCACATGACAGGTTATTCTCAGTAACAGAAGCAGAAGCCACAAAAAAAGCGTCCCAAATAAATCTGAAAACACAGAAGAATACATTTATAAAATGTTCCTTCCTTATTCTTTATGCAGTGAGATGTTTTCAGTATTTTCCATGCCTACTTATCCTGCAACATTTTTATGGATCTAACCTCTTTTTTCATCTCTGAGCCATTTCTAGCACTGTGGCTGGAGAGCCCAGCTGGGATACAGCTGTGTACTGTCCAGCTTTGAAGAGCTATAAAAGTTTTCCCTTGTGCTAGCATTGTGACGTTGCCCACTGCTTTGGTTTCTCAAATGCTGGTAAGTTAAAAGGCAGACCTGAAACCCCAAAAATTGCTATTTTGAGTCAAACATTGCTCTCCTTTTGTATCAGCAGTTTCTAATTAAACAGCACCATACTAGAGGACCTGAAGATCATTAAAGGTGCACTTGGGGTGTCCAAGAACAGAAACACAATGCAGGTGTTGTTCCCTCAGTGCCCCTGCAAAACAGACGGTCAGTCCCTTCGTTGATTAGCAATTGCACTAAATGTCTTATAAAAGAGTGACCCTAACACTGCTAATACCTTCGGTCAGCCAAATAAATTCTTTCAGACTTTCACAGTGGAAAAAGCCTTCTATTTTATGATTTTATAACCCTGTCATTAGCAATCTTTGAAACAGCATTCCACCCCCAGGTTGCATTCTGTGGTTATGAACTTCATTTGATCACTGCCCCATCAATTTGACATTAACTGCTACAATTTACAACTGCTCTGGCTTTCCACCTATTATTGTCGTACCTCTGCAAGTGCAAAAAACTGCTGCCCAGGGGAAGTCTGAAAGAATGCAATGTCTTGTTAAAACCTGAAAGGGCAATGGGAGTCAGGGGGGAGAACCTCCTAGAAGAGAAGACCAAAAGTTTGATAATGAATAATGCTTCATTCTCTGCTGTGAACACGGGTGACCTGGCATGTAGACCACAGCAAAGTAGTGAATAATTCACTGAGAGAGTCATAGACCTCCTGGTAGACCACAGCATTGCTTTGTCTCACAAGTATGTTCTCCCACAGAACAGGGCTCAACAGGATATTTCAGTCTACAAATGTTTAAACAAAAGGTGGGTGTGACAGGCTGTGCAAGGGGGGTACTGTGCATGACTATTTTTCCATTAGTAGTTGATTGATACTTCTGTATGCACGACACATAAGGCAATGGAGAGAAGAATGGCTTTGATGGAGCTGAAGCATGTAGCTCATGATCAATTTCTGACCCAGACAAGAAACAAATTCCACCCTCAAAGAGAGACATTTACACAGAGTTAATTGTCTGGTTAAAGCCATAGGTGCATGAGCATTTTGAGTGGCAGCTGGAATCCAGGCTGATTTCCTGACCTTTGTACTCATAAAAGAAAAACCATCCAAAGGAACTATTTGGGCTAGAATACGGTCCCAGTTTCCATGTGAGCTGCTTGCTCTGGTTTTGTGGGTTTTTCAGCCTGAGAGACAAACCTGAGGCCAGGTTATTTCTGGTTTAGTTTGCAAGGGGGAAAAGGCTGAACACTATTCAAGTTCTATTTCTTTCTGTCTCTGAGTCTAGAAGCATGAATATGGGCCTGAGCCCTAAGGGCTGTGCTGGAGACAAGACAAGAGCAGTGCAAGGCTCCCTGAATCTCAGCTTTGATTTAGGTTTCCATAGTGTTTGAGAAGAAAGACAGCAGGTATTTTTTGTTAAATTGAGTATCAAACTGTTCATAGAAGCTCTTTGCTATTTCTCTTTTCCTCTTCCATCTTCATAGGTAGAAATATTTTAAGACTAATCTCATGGTATATCTGAAGTTTAAATTGTAAGGTCTAGCAGGGCTTCAGGTTAAGTCACTTCTATATCCATTACCTCTCCTTTTATATTACTTGCACTAAAAAAAAGATCCTTTTATTTCATTTCCATCATATAAAAAGTTAACCTCTGCTTTTCTTCTGTTATCCAGACGAGTTGAGCTGTTCTCAGGATCTGTAAATTACCAAGGATTCAAGAACTATTCCTCAGTTCTTCCTGGTTATTCTCACACATTGCACAACCTTCTATAGAAGGCAGAATTGTGTTCTCACATAGTGAAGGACATGTCTGATCTGTCAGCTCATGTGCAAGGGGGAGGATACCCAGATAAAAGTTTTCATGTCCTTTGATCATGGAACAATGAGGCAGAGACCATGAGTTCTGGCCATGATTTGGCAACTGCTGTGTCTTACTCAATAGGTCATCAGGCAGAAGGACTGCAGGCTGGCCCTGTGCTTGAGAAGCGATCAGGATACCATCCTCAGAGCACGGGAAGGGAAGGCAGTGGCCAAATGCAGGACTCTCATGTTCTGCATGAAGCCTCTAAGGTAAGGAAATCACATCTTGAGTGAGCTGGTGATAGGACAAGGGGCAACAGCTTCAAACTAGAGAAGAACAGATTTAGATTGGATGTTAGGAACAAGTTCTTTAACACGAGGGCAGTGGAACACTGGATCAGGTTGCCCAGGGAGGTGGCTGGGGCCCCATCCCTGGAGATATTCAAAGTGAGTCTCAACAGGGTGTGTCAGTGTGATTATTTCAAACCATCACACAGGGCTCTGGGCAGCCTGATCTAGTTGAGGATGCCCCTGCTGATTGCAGAGAGGGTTGGACTAGATGGTCTTTGGAGGTCCCTTCCAACCCAGACCATGCTATGGTTCGATGCTGTCTTTCAGTCACCTTCCATCTTGGCAGTGTTTCCTCAGCACCGGTGGTACTGAGTGACCTCAGTATGATTCAGTTCCACTCAGCATCACACCACAGAGGATAAGATGCACTGCTGTGTGATTCTGTGTCAAAAAGCTTTTTGGCTTTTCCATTTGAAGGTCATGGACTGTTAAGAATGGGAGGATTCATTCTGAAAATGGCCTTTCTGGCTCATGCAGTTCTGCATGTGCTTGCAGGAGTCTCTTTACTGAAATGCTCACAGTAACCTGGTTTTATAACTAACCAGAGAATTATTTTAGCTGTTTTCCAAATAGATAACATTCTTAATTTTCACTTTATACTACAACTTTGTCTAAAAATTTTCACTTCTACAAAGGAAAGCATTTTGGTGTGACTGCAGAAAGGTGGCTATTCCCCCTTTTTTATGATGCTTTTAACTTTCAGCTCAGACTGTCTCTTCTCTTACTTAGCAAAGCTTTATAATATCTCATATTTTTATTCCAGATTCTTGGAATGATTTAATCATCATTTTGACTGGTTAAAAGGGATTTTAGAAGCTACACCTAATATTTACAAGCTTTCACTGTAATCTTATTGTTTTTTCCAAGCATCAAAGTCATGTGGTCTCCCGAAAATTGGCTCATGGAACACCACTTTCTCAGTATCTTTTTTTATTATTTCCATCTATTACATACTACCCTCAAGCTGAGAGGAAAGGCACATAACTAAAGAATCTTTGTTTGTTATTTGGAAAAGCTGGGATATATTTCCTTTGGACAGATTTTACTGACTATGACTGGAAAGCTAAATGTTCCTGTCGTTTCTAGTAAATAGCCTTTAAAATAGAGTTTTTCTAAGCCTTGGTAGATAATAGCAGATAAGGCTGCTATTGGTACCAAATAAGCCCTCACATTTTCCCAATCAACGGATGTCTGGCAGCTTCTATGAGAATTTTATCTGAGAACAGACTTACTTATTGTTCAGTCCCCAACAGCAGGGCTCACAGGCAGAACCCTGCCGCTCACTGTCTCCTTTCTCCTGCTTTCTGGAAGAGCCTGGTTTGCCTCCCAGCTCCCAGTGAAATCTAGGGGAGCCAGGAGCCCTGTCAACCTTTCAGAAGGGACTCAGGGCCTTCACAGAGCTGAGTCCATTATTTTCAAGACTGTTTCAACAATGTGAATGCACCCCAGAGGTAAGAGAGTTGCAATCCTGTTTCAAGCAGATTTGTTCTGGGAGTCACTGTGCAACTCACACAGATTTTAATAGGTGTCCCACCTCCTGCAAGAGAGACCATTACCAACAACTCTAGTGTTTACTATGCTGATATTTAAATCTGCTTCTTTATCAAGATGATGCTCCTGCTGTGCGGGCATCAGTCTCTGTCACTGACCTGCTAATGAGACTTTATCCACTGACAGTAAAAATCAGACTCTCTTCCCACTGTGCACAGCAAGCTTTCCCTCTCTGGTCAGCCCTTGGAAATGAGACTGACAGAATCTAACACTTTGCCCTATAAAAAAATTGCATGTTCTGAAAGTCAAAATGCAAATAATTCATGAATTTTATAAACATCTCTAAGGGAAGAGAAAACTGGTAGGCAAAATTGGAGTCTGCTATTTTTACCCATGTGCCTGGTTGATTGCATGTCATTCTTCTTACACAGAACTAAATATCTTAAATGCAAATAGCCAGAGGTTGTTGTGCGTTTTTTGCCCTTTCCACAGCTGTTCATTACAGAGCTCAATAGCAGCTGACAGCAGGTGAATATGTGGATGATGGGCCATGGGTATATTCTGTTAAGTAGAATGAATAAAGCATTAAATGATCTTATTTCTTGATATGCCTGAATGCAAGCTGCATCTACAGGCAAAGCAACATTAAATTCTGTATAGCAAATCCCTCTTGTGTTTTGCAGTGCATCAGTCATGCAAATTTTATGCTATAATCCTTTAAGTAATCATAACCCCTATTTATTTTTTAATGATATGGAGTATCCTTTTCCTTTTAGTTCTAGACAATTGAAATAAGGATGCACAAACCTGGAACGTTAGACTACTTATATCTGGTTCATCTTGCAAACTACATTTGGTGTTTTACATAACTTGTTTGACCTGGGTAGGAATGAGTGACAATGGGGCTTCCTTTTCTTGAGAATGAGTAGTGTCTTTGAAATTCCCTAATACACTAATTTATCTGTAGGTCTGTATAACATTGCTTCACAGGAACAGAGAATGATTTGGGAAGTGCCATTTCTGACTGAAAGCGTGTTGCTCGTAGGTAAAAATACATGCATGCATACAATGTAGGCATAAAGAGCACATTTTAGGGAAAACAAAAGGGCTCTAGATGGTATGGGGGTCCAAGAGAGCTGGTTAATATTCAAACACCACCTCCTCCAAACTGAAGAGAAATGTATACCCTTGAAAAGAAAAATCTAATAGAGGAGGCAGGAGGCCTGCATGGATAAGAAACGAACTGCTAGAAAAACTCAAATGGAAGAGGGAATTCTACAATAACTGGAGAAGGGTCTGGGCAGTTGAGAGGATTATAGAAATACTGTCAAAGCATGTGAAGATGCAACAAGGAAGGGCAAAGTTCTCTTGTAACTAATCCTGGATACAAAAGTGAAAGATAAAAAGAAGGGTTTCTTTAAATACATCAATAGTAAAAGGAAAAATGGGGGAAAAGTGGGGTCATTGTTAAATGAGGTGGGAGACATGGTGACAGATGATGCAGAGGTGGTGGAATTACTGAATGCCTTCTTTGCCTCAGTCTTTACTGCTAAGAACAGCCCTCAGGAATCTCAGACACTGGAAGTAAGAAAGCAAAATCAGAGGGAGGAAGACCCTCCACTGGTCCATGTGGGTTAGGTTAGAGATCTCTTGGAGGGAATCCACAGGCACTGATAGGGTGCATCCACAAGTGTTGAGGGAGCTGGATGATGTTGTTGCTGTACCACTTTTCATAATTTTTGAAAGATTATGGAGCACAAGGGAGGTCCCTGAGGACTGAAAGAGGGCCAGTGTCACTCTAGTCTTCAAAAAGGGCAGGAAAGAAGACCCAGGCAACTACAGACCAGTCAGCCTCCCCTCCAGCCCTGGAAAGGTGATAGAGCAGCTCATTCTGGAGGCCATTTCTAACCACATGAAAGAAAAGAGGATTATCAAGAGTAGCCAGCATAGATTCATTAAGGGGAGATCTTGCTTGGCTAATCTGATAGGCTTCTACAGAGGCATGATCAAATGGATAGATGAAGGCAGATCGGTGGCTGTTGCCTATCTTGACTTCAGCAAGGCTTTGATACTGTCTCCCATAACATCCTCATACGTAAACTCAGGAAAAGTGGGTTAGATGATTGGACCATGAGGTGGTAACTGGCTCAACATTAGACTTCAGAGGGTTGTGATCAGCAGTGCAGAGACCACTTGGAAGCCTGCGGCCAGTGGTGTTCCCCAGGGATCAGTACTGGGACCAGTTTCATTCAATATCTTCATCAATAACCTGGATGAGGGGATTGAGTGCACTCTCAACAAGTTTGCTGATGGTACAAAACTGAGGGGGCTGGCTGACACACTGGAAGGCTGTGCTGACATCCAATGAGATCTGGACAGGCTGGAAGGCTGGGCACCTGCTTTAGGTGATCCTGCTTTGGCAGCGGGTTGGACTCAATGATCTCTGGAGGTCACTTCCAACCCCTAACTTCTGTGATTCTGTGAAAAGATGAAAGAAATCAATCCTAAAACGTAATCCCAGAAAAACAGCCACAATATTTTGACCACCATCCAATTTAAAAATCTGGCGCTGCGTTTGGAAATGTCTCTCTTCAGTTTACAAGTTTGTTTTTTCATATAAAGTACTACTTCAGCTATAGCTCTGCTCTATGATGGTAGAGTCATGGATGTGGTCTGTCCTGATTTCAGTAAGGCATTTGACACTGCCTCCCACAGCACCCTTGCAATTAAACTGAGGCAGTGTGGTCTCGCTGATCAGATAGTAGGTGGATTGTGAACTGGTTGAAACAAAGAAGTCAGAGTTGTGGTCAATGGGACAGAGTCTAGTCAGAGGCCTGTGTCTAGTGGAGTCCCTCAGGGGTCAGTAATGGGACCAGTGCTGTCCAATATCTTCATAGATGACCTGGATGGGAGCACAGAGTGCACTATCAGCAAGTTTGCTGATGACACAAAGCTGGGTGGAGGGGCTGACACACCAGAAGGTTGTGCTGCCATTCAGCAGGACTTGGACTGGCTGGAGAGCTGGGCAGGGAAAAATTGAACGAAATTCAACAAGGGCAAGTGTAGAGTCTTGCACCTGGGAAAGAACAACTCCATGCACCAGTATAGGTTGGGGACTGACCTGCTGGAGAGCAGTGAAGGCAAAAGGGACCTGGGGTCCTGGTGGATGGGAGGGTGACCATGAGCCAGCAATGTGCTCTTGTGGCCAAGAAGGACAATGCCGTTTTGGGGTGGATTAGAAGAGGTGTGACCAGTAGTTTGAGAGAGGTTTTTCTCCTCCTCTACTCTGCACTGGTGAGGCCACATCTGGAATATTGTGTGCAGTTCTGGGCCCCTCAGTTCAAGAAAGACAGGGAGCTGCTTGAAAGAGTCAAATGCAGAGCACTGGAATGGGCTGTCTAGGGAGGAGGTGGAGTCTCCTTCTTTGGAGATATTTGAAACTCACTTGGATGCATTCTTGTGTAAGGGAGATGGACAAGATGACCTGGAGAGTCCCTTCCAACACAATGTAATCTGTGAATCTGGGGATGTTTATAGTGGCAAACATTGTCCCACCCCAAGATAATCTTGTTGAAGAATATGGGAGTTACCATGGTTCAGGAGGTGCCAATGATACCCATTCCATGCAGCAGACCCCAGGCAGGAATCAGACAATGGCTCCCAAATGGATGATAAAGGCTTTGGTCAATGTTTGGTTTAGCACACAGGTGTAGCTAGTTTTGGTGTAGCAGGTATTTCCTATAAAAAGATTAACATCTAACAACAAAGATTAGAATAGTTCAGATTGAAAGAGACCTTAAAGATGATCTAATTCCAACCTCTGCTGCCATAGACTAGGTTGCTTGAGGCCTTATCAAACTTGGACCCTGAACACCTCCAGGGAGGGGACATTCGCAGCCTCCCTGGGCAACCTGTTCCAGTGTCTTACCCCCCTCACTGTGAAGAATTTCTTTCTAAAACCCAGTCCAAATTTCCCCTCTTCCAGCTTCAATCCATTTACTCTTGCCTATCTCAACAAGCCCTTGTAAGAAGTCCCTCCCCAGCCTTCTCACAGGGTCCCTTCATGTACTGGAAGGCCAGCCTAAGTTCTCCCCACAGCCTTTTTTTCTCCAGGCTAAACATCCCCAGCGCTCTCAACCTCTCCCCACCAGAGAAATGTTCCAGCCCTCTGATCATGTTTCTGGCCTCCTCTGGACCCACTCAAACACTTCCATGTCCCTTTTGTGTAGGGAGCCCCAGAAGTGGGTGCAGTGCTCCTGGTGGGGTCTCATGAGAGCAGAGTAGAGGGGCAGCATCATCTTCCTTATTCTGCTGGTCACACTTTTGATGGAGCCCAGGACATGGCTGCCTTCTGGGCTGCCAGTGAGCATTGCTGCCTCATATTAAGATTCTTTTAATTAATCAACCAAACCCTTCCCCCCAAGACTGCTCTCTAGCCACTCCTTGCCCAGCCTGGATTTGTGCTTGGCCTAAATAGAAACTTACCACTTAGCACTGAAGTAAAGGAAGAGAAGAAATGGAGAAGAGAAAGATAGAGAAGGTAAGCATCACCACCCCTGGGTCCAGCAAAGAGAGTCAATATAAGTTGTCCCAATGCATGCGTTGTAGAGTTTTCTTCAAAGTTCTTGCAGGGAGAATAGGGAGGCAAGTCTGTCCAGAAACAAAAGTCTGTCCTCCAGACCCTTACAAAAGCCCTGCTAAAGTTAAGGAGAAGGTAATCTTGTAATCTTTCTGCCCTACATCAAAAACATTAGGAATGAAGGCTTCCTACATAGCAGTGACAATACCCAAAATCCTACCAGCTAATCTGGGCTGCTCTTGGTGCTGATTGTTGCTAGCCCAGTTATACCATACAGAGGCATGCTTTCTCCCAGTTTCAGAAGAAGGCACCAAGGTACAGATGACATTCACATGTCTTAAAAAGCAATAGAGACTTCCTCTCCTGTGAAATGCAGCTTTCCCTTATTCAGAAACTCAGCTCTAGTGGCTACAACTTCTTATCATAATTTTTTGTTTTCTGTAAAACTAGAAAGAGAACACCACCAGTTTTGCACCTGCCCCAAAGCCAGGAGTAAGACCCTCAACTATCCAAGATACCACACAGAGGAACTCAAACCCAGTAAGAAAGCTCAGGCAGTACTCACGGATAGTATTGGAATAAGCATCAAACCTATTCCTACCTGACCGGGGGGCCACCAGGCCCCCCGGCCTTTGTCCTCATCCCAACCACCCAGTATGCACCATGGGTACTCACCAGAGATGAGGACTCCTCAGCCTAGATAGGCTCAGCTTAGGGCTTCTGCCTTGCCTGGTGGGATAAAAAAGGGAGTAGGCACAGAGGGCAAAGTGGCCACACCTGGGGTGGGAGGAGACTCAAACAGGTGCTCTGGGATTTGAGGGGAAAAAAGGGAGGGGGGAGGAAATGGGGCAGCTGGGGTTGGCAGATACAGTGGGAAAGGGGAGGTGGTCGTGGTGAAAGGAGGGGATTTTAAAATAACTTTATTTTCCATAAATCTTCATAATGCATAACTACAGTTCATGGTTTGCTTTGCCTTCATGCAAAAAGAACAAACCCATCAATACTTCATAAAATAAAGCACAATTTAAGGCTGCACCTTGAATATTTGGTTCAGTTTTGGGCCCCTCAATGTCTAAGAAAGATATTGTATTGCTTGAGCCTGTCCAGAGAAGGGTGGCAACGCTGGTAAAGGGTCTGGAGGGCAGGACTGGTGAAGAGCAGCTGAGGGAACTGGGGTTGTTTGGCCTGGAGAGAAGGAGGCCCTGGGGAGATCTCATTGCTCCTTGCAGCTCCCTGAAGGGAGGTTGGAGTGAGGTGGGGATTGATCTCTTCTCTCTACTCTCAGGTGATAGAATGAGAGGAAGTGGCCTAGAGTTGTGTCAAGGGAGGTTTGGGTTGGAGAATAGGAAAGAGTTCTTTGATGCAGGAGTGGCCAGGCGTTGGGGGACATTGCCTGGGGAGGTGGTGGAGTCCTCCTCCCTGGAGGTGTTCAATAAAGGCGTAGCCATGGCACTTGAGGACATGGTTTAATGGCCATGGAGGTGTTGGGTTGATGGTTGGACTGGATGATCTTGGAGGTCTTTTCCAACCAAAATGATTCTATGCTTCTGCTCTCCACTTGTTCATGAAATGATTTATTTCCCTGTAGCTTTAGGAATGCAGGATCTCCAACTCTTTCTACAGCACACGAGCCCTCTGTCAGCACAGAGTGTTTTTCACCTGATCCATGAGACTGTGGGATCTTGGAAGGTCAAGCAGATCAAGGCACGTCTCTGTATGACGGTGAATTAAGAATAAGAATTGTAGGACAAGACTGGGTTGGCAGCTCCACCTGTGGGATGGTATCACTGCACAGCTAGTGCTCTACCTCCAAAGGTGGGGCTGGGAAGAAAGTGTACAAAGAGCATGAAGAAGTTAATGCTCACCCCTGCCTTCAGGAGCTCTTGTGTATCCTTCTTACTCTCTCCATCTTGCTTACACAGCATAGTTTTTATCTGGACTCCAAAACTTTGGGAGAAGCCTCATCACCTTGACAGAGGCCATCGTGGACTACTGAGAACTGTAGAAGACATCCATCTTGGATTAGTAACAGCTGCCTCTGTGAGACTTGCATGAGCACTGTGAAAAGCAGGTTGAACTGCAAAAGTGAACAATTCCAACAACATGAAAGGCCAGGTATTCAACATAATTAGGAGATTTTTACATCCCTTCCTTGTGCGCAATCAGAAATCAGCTTGAATAGTTTGTCCTTCAAGTCAGTAAGGCTTAAATACAGTAAGATTTGCTGAAAATCAAAAGTACAGGGCCTATGAATTGTAGGCTCTAGTAAACCAGAGACATCTTATCCTACCTACCCATATGAAAGGCAGACTCCAACTCTCCATAGCCCACTGCTATTATATTTTTGTGTGGAATTAGATTGTGTTGTACAGCTGGCCTAATACAGTTTCTTTGCAGCCAGCTGTGAACTAAGAACAGGAGAGGGATTTAGTTAAGTTTAATCCTTTGTTTTCTGCCAGCTTCCGGAAAGTTGTGTGATCTATAGTTGGAGTTTTCTTTCTTTAGAAAATTCTTCTGTTACCAGCTTCCAGGGAGCCCTTTTTTCCAGCCATACTGATGCAGTTTGGCCACAATTTTGACCTGATAAGCCTTAAAAGATAGCTGTGACATTTCTTTTTAACAACTGAAATCCGTGAAAAAGTGCTCTACAATTATCTGCAGAATTGCTACAGGTTTAAAGGAGTGGGTTTTGCCATTAGCAGAATTAAAGAAGCCTGGCAGCAGATGCACTTAAAATATGGCAATAAGAACATCTGAACATAAGAGCAAAAAGGATAAGTACATGTAGGCTACAAAAACATAAACTAGATAATATTTTTATATTAAAACCTATTCTAGTAATGTACAGAGAAGTTACACTGTAATGAGAAACAGATACAAAGCCATCTAGCTGTATACAATGCTGTAGATTTGTGCATGCAAGAACTACCATAAAAAATGAACATTGAACTAAACTCAGTTGAACAAACCAGAAAACAAAGAGCAACCCTGTCAGCATACCAAGTTTCAGTAAGATTAATCTGTGTTGCAAGCGTCGTTCCCGATGTATCTCTCCACACTCATCCATCATCTCCCTCCATGAAGCCCACACGAGCTCGCAGCCTTTATGCTGCCTGAGGCAAACTGGTGTATGTGTGCTTGGGTGTAAATTTAGCCTATTTGTCCAGTCCCCAAGCCAAAAGCCCTCATGCATTTAACAACCAACAGGACATTTTGCTGTCCCCTCACTGGGAATATCCAGCTGATAAAAATGGTCTTTTAGAGTCCCACCCTAAAATATGTGGGGAAAACAGGGCACTTGCAAACAAAGTATTTTAGACACTTATTTTAAAACTATGGAAGAATTTATGTTAAATGCAGAGGGAGCCTACATGTCTAGCTGGAGATAGAGATCAATTTGTATATGATTAATATCAAGTAAGGGAATCTGGTACATAGAAAGATGCATCAAAACCCCACTGCGCACATGAGTAGCTGCTACAGTCCACCAGAACCTGCTCATAGCCCAAGTGCTCATTGGACCAGTGCTTGAAAACCACCATTGACTCACCAACTGTGCTTTGAAACTAGCTTAAATTAATTTGTTCCCCTCTTTTTCATAAGAATGGTAACTATGAGTTACTTTTTCCAGGCCCTTATATACAGTACTAGTTTCAGCTCCTGATTCCTTTGTTGACAGAGCTCTTATTATGTCCCATGTCCACAGCAGAAATGAGGAAGGAGTGGGATTTCTCAGAGCCCTGTCCCTGTGTGGTGCCATTTTCTTCCTCTCTCCCCATATGTCCTCTGGTACCATCTTCAATGTCATTACTAGCAGAGAGCAGGGCTAATATATATCTCACAGGAATGTTGTGGGCATTAATTAATAAATGCTCCTAAATGCTTGAAAACCTTCAGGATGAAAAATGTGTAAAAACTTTCCTATAAATATTGTTCTTCTTCTCTGTGTCCTGATACTACGTCTCCAGAGGTCTCCATGATTTTAAAATAGGTCAAAATATGGCTCTTAATAACTCGAGTTGGGAACTCTGAAATTTTCCTCCTGACACAATTTTGTACTGCTTAAATTAAGAAACATGAGGCCTGCTTCCCTGCACCAAAACTCCACTGTGCAACAGCTGAGGATAGTAATGAAGAGACCAGAAGATGTGTTCCACATTCCCGGGCAATGTGCATTTGCAAGCCTAATGTTGCCTTCAACACATCAACCCACCCCATGCTAACATATATCTTGATTTCCATGGGCATTTACACTTTTATCATTTGGATTCCAAACAAAAGGCATCCATATGATGTACCATTTGCATTAAAGCCTTCCTTTTGTAGCAGTCATGATAGACCAAGTGGATGCACACATGATTCATGCCATCTAACCAGGTAGAGCATGGCCTGCTAAATTTCTCTGAATGTACCACCTGGAATGGCGTCAACTCCTAAAAGAAATCCATGGCATTATGCTTTTCTTTTCCATTCTGTAGGAGCAGACACAGCTGAGATGCAGGGTGTTTCCTGAGGTTAATGATAACCTGAGGTTAATGGTTTCTGGCTGAACTTTAGGCCCTCGGCTCCCCCTAACCTGTCATTAATCCCCAGGAAATGCCTGAAACCAAGCGTATTATTTAAATCTGGCAGCAATTAATTTATCTCTGGACCTTACAGATGCTCATATTAAATTAAAAAGAGGATGATTTATGGGGACCGCCAATAATGTCCAGATCTAGGCAAAGATAGATGTTATCCTTAATATTTAAAATTCAGGTTTCCTTTTCATTTGCTATCAGCTACAGTAAAGGTTTTTATTTAATTATTCAGGCAAATAGGTTCTTTCCCCTAATTATTCCTTTTAAAAAACATTAATCTTGTATATCCTGCCAGCTGCATCAAGATTTTATCTTTTTTTACCTCTTTAAGAGTGTTTCATGAACATGGTTCACCATTGCTTCTGAATCAGAAAATAAATGTATTTTTAGCAACTTAGTTTAAAAAGAAGCAATCAGAACAAACACAGTGGCATATGTAAGAAATAAGAGTTATCCTCTTGCTCAGCAGTAGATCTACAAGTCTCAGACAAAACAACAGCTGTGAATTTATTACCACATATTAAGAAGATAGGCCAAAAACACAGTATAAAGTTGTCAGTTTCTGGAGCTAGAAGGTGAAGCTGTACTTCGCTTTCTATTCTAAGTTTGTCTCTGGCTTTCAGGCTGAGGCTGCCAAGAGTGTGCACACTCTCTATTAAGGCTTCTGAAGCCTTACCAGACCCCTCAGTCATGTGGTTTGGCAATAGGTACCAGTAAATCAGAGACACAGCGCAGTTGACTCCGTAATTGCAAACAACAGCCGTAAATCCATTGAAACTAATCCACGTACCAACTGAAATAAAATCTTTAATCTTGCCTCCTTTCTGTTATTCGGCTTTCACTTTCAAGTCTTATCACAGCATAGTGCCATTAGCTCTACAGATAAAATGGAGTCTTCCAGACTCCTTAAAATCTGGACTTCTGCTGTAAAAACAGCTTAAGAAAAATATTCTGAAGTTAAAGGTGAACTGCAAGGGGACAAAAATCAGAGCTGCAGATTTTTTTTCCACAGCTTTCTTTGCAAGGAATTCATCCCATAGTATTTTTCATGATAAGATGGTTACTGAAATCCCACACTTTATGCTTTAATATTTCTGTAAACTGATTAAACCAATTCCCTACAGAAAAATTACTGCCTGCATTGCAATGTGAGCTCTCCTGATAGGCAGTATTACTTCTCTCTTAGAGAATAACAGGAACAATCTCATATGTGTATATGTGGTCACACATCTGGCTTTGTGCAGCATTAGCACTCCCTTTCCTGAAATCAATATCTCCTGAATTACTTTTTTTTCCTTAATAGCCTTTTCTCACATGCTGATTCTGCTGCCTCTCAGCAGTTTCTGGTACAACCCACCCATGGAGAAGATGGGACAGGTGCAGCTGTTCTGGTAAGGCTCCTTCTCACCAAGGTGGGTCTCAGCCTCAGGGCTGCCTTCTCTGAAGGTGTTTCTACCGCTGGTAAGACCAGCCTGTACACTTGGAAGTGCACATGCACTGTTGTACATGTGTCCATGAATACTGGACATACTAAAATTTTGTGTGAGGACTGGAAGACAGACTTCAGCTTCCTCCACTGACACTTGGATCATAGAATCTTAGAATCATAGAAGGGAACTCTAGAAGTCATCTAGTCCAAAACCCTGCACTAAGAAGGGACATCCCCAAGAAAACCAGATTGCTCAGAGCCCCATCAAGCCTGAGCTTGAATGTCTCCAGGGATGGGGACTCCACCACCTCCCTGGGCAACCTGTGTTTGAAGAAAATTATCTTTCTCAAGGTTCAGTGCAGAAAGTGTTCAGAAATGCTTTTTTAACTCACTCTTTTTTACAATTTTAGTTTCATACAGCAGAACTTTCAGCAGTTTTAGTTACAATATTTTGTCTCCTTCACTTTGAAAATATCACTATTATCTGTTTCAGCCACAGGTTTTGTCCTGTTTAATAATAACCCATTTTCTGATGGCTACAAATGAATTACAGAAATATGGCTATGAAATGCCAGTCAGGGAAGGTAAGGGCAGTGTCTAGCACAGCCATACCTTCCTCTTTCCTGCACAGTCATCTACAATACCCATTCCTTCCAGGATGTAATCAAACAGTTAATGAGCTTCATCAGTATGCACTGGAATCTCCTGTTCCAGCTGATACAAGTGGTTTGGGTTTTTTTCCCTTGGAGTAGTCAACATATTTTAACTATGACTGAATAACTGAAGTGCTAACAAATTTTAATGAGCTAAAGAAAACAAATTTCTAGTGTTCCTCTGATCATTTAGGGTCCAATCTGCACCCTGCATCATTTAGGAAGGACTTTGTTATGCACTTTGTTAATCTTGGTGTGAAAGATAGAAAATGTGCTACCATGCATGTTTTGTGGAGATATCTTTATGGCAATAGTCAAATTAAATGATGTTTACATGCTGTTTGTTAAATGAATACTATTTCAGGGAAGAAGCAGCCAGCTATGTCGATATGGCCACATTTCTTATGGTTTCCTGATTTTCTGCCTTCTGCTATACCTAAATCCTCTAAATATGTGCCACTGAATCAGCATTCTGCATGCTCAAATGTGATTAAAGCTGTTCAGAGGACAAGGATTCTATTTTGCTGTAAATTTCGAGGTTTCAGAATTTGTTTTCACTATTCAGAGGAATGAAAATAAATCCCTCAAACATTTTTGCAAATGGAAATTGTTATGAAATGCCTATTTCTGGATAGAAAACCTGATCTTTTCAGCTCAAGTTCTTTCTCCTCTGGCCACAAGTGACAAGGGAACCCCAAGCAAAAACTTTCTCAAGAAATGTTTGTCAAAACTGATATGTTGATACAACATTTTGGCTTTGATGAGGTGACATATTTCATTTCACTGAAAATATTCTGACCAGCTCCAGATGTGATTGACTTATTTAAGCTAAGAAAATGATTCATTGTGAGAGTCTGAATAACCCATTAAAATAATAAAGTAATGCATGGGAGAGTCTGAGTAAGCCAAGAAAATAACAGAGTAATGCAATGTTCTTCGAATCAACAGCACTGGATTTGAACTCTGGTCTTTATGTATGGGGTAAATTCATAAAATAGAAGCAAATTTGTACAGTAGAAAGGATGTTTATCACCTACCAATATAATCTCTTGGATAATATTAGCCATTTCCTTTAGAATCATAAAGTAATAGGAAAGTAAGTTCTTAATCCAACTTTCTCCTGTGCTGAAGAATAAAACACATCTGAGAAAAATTTGCATAATGTGTTCCTAAAATTTTCTAGTAGAAGAAAGCCTAAAACTTCCCCAGATAACTGTTCCTGTACTATCAGGATATGCTGATCATTTGAAATGTTTTCCTACTAACCTAACCTACATTCCTTTGATGAAACTTCAGCTAATTAAGCCAAATCTTGCTTTAGAGGACAATGAGCCCTCAATTGTACCAGTTCCACATATATTTGAAATATAGTGAGACTTTTCAAGGTCCTCACATGTTATTCCTTTTTCATAACAAAATGAAGTGTTTCTTGAAGTGCTTTCCAACTACCTGTGCTTTCTAAACCTGTCTTTTTGAAGAGAACTGAAAAGAATTCATTTTATGGAATTATTTCCGAATTGTGTTCATATTACCTGATTAGTCATTTCAATACTTACATAACCATATAGTATCTGGGTTGTATTTTCTATGTCAGGTTCAGCTATTACACCCCCCTTTAGTAAGGGGCCTCAACCTCCATTTCAGTAAGAGGACAGTAGTCAAATAATCTACCAGTTCACCACCTCAGACTATGATAATGATGTCTGGTGTTAAGTGGAGCTCTGGCCACCAGCATATATCATGCAAGCCTTGATGCAGCCCTCAAATGCAGAAAATGTAGAGTGGCTAACTTCTTGTGAATTTCACACTTATCAGGGATTAGAAATCCCTCACTGAACTAATGCTTTGAGTATCGGCTGTGGAATTTCCTGAGCCATCTGACAAAGAGCAGGCACCACATCAATACCTCCTGCCAAGCCATAGCAGTGATCCAAACACCATTTCCTTCTTAATGTGTCAGGAAGATCGGTGTGTTATCAGATCAAGCTAGAATTAAACCACAGAAACAGTTTCACCGTGAACAGGAAAAAAGAAAAGGAATAATCATTTATATTGTTTGCAAAATTAGAAAAGACCAAGACTTGCCACACTGATTTTATCTCAAAATCTATAAATGAAAAACGTGGCTGGGCCTTAACAAGGCTCTACTGCAGTCAATCAAAGAAGATAAGTTTCATAATTAAT
The DNA here is from genome assembly GCF_027791375.1 of Indicator indicator. Taxonomy (NCBI): domain Eukaryota; kingdom Metazoa; phylum Chordata; class Aves; order Piciformes; family Indicatoridae; genus Indicator; species Indicator indicator. The sequence continues at coordinate 38,680,025 of NC_072012.1, read as the reverse complement.
TTGGGGTGTTTGCCTAATTAATATAATTACAGAATTGATTCGGAATTGATGCAACTTGGGCAGGGTTTGAGCAGCAATAGGTAATAAAGCCTGATTCCTAATCATTTCTCTGGGGAACAGGCTGTCTAGGCACATATGGATCAGAAAATCTGATTCTTACTGTTTTCTCTTCATGAAGACTCCTGAGGCCAATGGAAACATATGAGGTTTCATATTGGGTCATTAAATTGTCATGCTTTGTCCTTTTATTTAATTAAAATCTTCTTAGTTATGCAGACTTCTGTGCTGCAAGCTGGAATGTAAATGAATGCTAAGATGAATAGTTTAATATAACATCCACAATCCCACATTTCTTCTTACTTGAGAAGCTAAAACTTGATGAAGTATTTCTATCTCCACACAACCATCACTTCTCATCACTATGTTCAGAATAATTGCTTGCATTATAAAACTAGAAAATATGATTTACAGTTTCTATATTACACATATTCCCTAAAACATTCTTTTAGCTTTTTCTATCCATTAAAAGTTGTTTAAAATGCTATGAAGTTTAAGGGACTGAACAACATCATACAGACAGCTTCACATATTTCACCTAAATATACACAAAAATAGATATTTTTCATAATTCAATCTCCTCCGTTTTTATTCCTTTGGTGAACAGGAAAACACTTAGTCCCATGGATATAATCTACTTTTTAATACACCACAAATGATTTATTATAGATGTCTCTAAGGAAGAAGAGTAAGATTCTCCTGTGTTCTTCCTCTGCTGGCTTCAGCAATATAATTAGACATTTAATTTTATTTCCACTGATACCACTAAGTTCTAAAATCTGAGAAAAATGTGTATTTCTTGATGCCACTGGAAAGTAACATTCAACACAGATGTTTGCATTCTGCACATTTGCATTCTCCATATGTATTCTGTTTTAAAAATCTCTGCCTAGTGTAGATGGCAACCTTCTCAATTACCCTCAGAGTATTTTGCTCTTCTAGACATAACATCTGCAATTCAATTAAATGTTTCATCTGTTTTCTTCCTATGATTCCAGGATATAAACCTTGATTCTGTTAATCCAGTGTCGATGCTTATTTCATTGTGAGAAGCACATTTTGGAAATCCTTAAAACCATGCAATGCTTGAGGAGTGAAAGGAAAAGAAGTTTCTTGTCTTAGGAAAAAGCTACTATGGGATCAGATCAGACTGCTTCATAATCACAGCTTTTCCCCTGCAGGCAATTAGAGCAGATCATATATGCTGGATTTCTCTGAGGGCACTGAATTGGTTAGTTTCTTTTCCAGTTTTTAATAAGAAAAAATTTAACAGTTTTACAGCTTACAATTCTGTGAACAGTCTCTGGTTTTCATCTACTTTTTTTAGATAATTTTGTAATAATTTCTGCAAAAGGAAGTCATAGCTTTCAAACAGTGGATTTTCAGAAAGACACTTCATGTGAATAGCTGTAGAGTAGCTTAATGCTAGTCAGCCTGACAAAATAGCCAGTATTTCACAGATAGGCTCAAAAATGCAGTTTATTCCACATAAATGCTTTTGCAGGCCATTCTGCATTGCACTGGCTTTTATGAGGCCTTGTCATTATGGTATTTGAGCACATTCAGACATGAATTAAGTGACAGCATTACTATCTGTTGCACTTTCTTTCATGATTTGTCATTTCTTTCTCCTAAGAAGAACACTACACACAGTAGAGAACATTTATCCTTCTGGGTCTGTTCACTTGCCAACTCTTCAGTGTCTATATGAGTTCAGCTACTCTGGAAAGTCAAAGCACTGTGACCAAGGATGTCCCATTGCACCTAAGAGATGGTACTCATCTCTTGGGTTGGGAGGTGCTGGAGAAGCACAGCTGCTGCTCACAGTCCTCCCTTGGGACATCCATTAGGGGTGTCATCCCCAGGCTGCTGTGTGCACTCACGGGAGTGAGGCAGAAAGCACAGGAGTGAGCAGCCCCAAGGGCTCTCTCATGGTGGAGATTTCCCAAGGCTTCTCTTGATACTGGCTCTGTGTTGCTGCTTGCTACCTTCCTTGGGAGCCCTATTCTGGTCTGTTCTTTGAGATATCTCAAAGGTTGGCTATAAAACCTGGGCTCTGGCTTTTATCAGCATGATTAAATTTCAGAACTCACTGTCTGTACAGCTGCCCAGGTCCAGAATTCTTCTTCTAGCTAACCTTGAACATGGAGTGGTTTAGATACAAATTCTGCACCCCAAAACTGTGTGTGTGTTCTTTGTCTGCAGTACATGCTCCCATCTCAGCCTTGTTTACTTTTCTTCTCCTCATTCACATCATACTCTTAGCTTGCCAGACCAGTGCACTTATCCTTAATCTATGAACGACAAATTATTCAACCAAACAGCACACAGAGGAGACAGCTTGTGACAATAGCATCAACTGTTGATACCGAGGGATTATTATTTTATAATAGAAGCTAGAACAAATTATTTTTTTATGAAAGAAAGTCTGCTTTCTCAAATACATAAAGTTTATATAATGGTCAGAAATTGGCTAGTTCAGCAGATTTTATGCACATAAATGTTATATGTAATATTTTATGTATAAAAGTTCCAAGTTTACTCCAGTGTAAAGTCTTCCTTTAAAGAGTAGTTCTCACCCCATAATTCACTTTTATTATTTTCTTAGGGCTTTAAGTGTAAAAGCTCAATCTGGTTTTGTTTTATTCTTAAAAAAAAAAATTAAAAAAGGACACAGAGCAAGTTAATTTTTACATTGAATCTGCCAAAGGCACATTGTCAGATCTGAAGTTAAACATGTCACTTTTGCAAACACATGCACACACACACGTGCACATCCAGATACACAACTGCTTTTTAAGGCTTAATGACAATAGAAATAGTTTCACGCGAGTGGAAGAAAGGAGGCCCTGACTGGAGCTGATGACTGCAGCAGGCTGTGCTCATTCTTGGGCTCCTCTCCAACGCTCCCTCAGGCCCTCCTGTTTCACATCTAGTGTAAAGATGTTTCTCTCCCCCAGACAGTTTCTCACAAATCTGAAACTTGGGCTTTCTGCCAGATGCTGGATCTTAGTCTGAGTCCCTTGCCTGACCACAACCCTTTCCATGTCCTGTTGGTCTCAGAATGCTGCACAGGCAGGTTCTTCATTTGTTCTCCTCTTCCTCTCCTGCCATGAAAGCAGAGTTCTGACTCCTGGTCAGCCAAACGACGTGTACACAGTCATGAGTGTTTTAGTGCGACCCCAAAAGCTGATGAGACTAAATGAGGAAATTACACGTATTTGGTCTGGAATGTTATCAGAACACAACAAAAATTCTGAGCCTTGTCAAAGCCCAGGAGGAGGCTGCTTCTTTAGGAGAACAGTAAGGATGACTAGCAGAGGAATCTGCTTCTTCAGTCTCTCTCTTCCTTCAATTGTCTAACTTTCAGATACCATGCAATCAGCCCTTTTTTGCCCACTGATATTTTATTTTAGACAGAAATTACTCCCAGTATTTTCTAGCATCTAAACTATACCTGTTCTCAGAATTGCAAAACCAAAGCCATATGTGGTTTGCATTAGCAGAACTGACTCTGTTAGGATCTCGAGTCCTAATGCATTTCCTCCCCATGTCGACTGTGCTGTATTTGGGAGATGCAAGGATTCCTCTTGCATTCCACTTTATATTTTAAAATGTTTTAACTCATGTACATGCTGCAAAAGGGAACTGCTTTTACCATCAGGATGCCATATGAAAGCATTTAAATTCCCTTACCATCCACACAGGGATTACAGCACAAATAATGGCAGCAGCCACTCTACTCCCGTTACCTCCATAGCCACTATCATGTCATTGCTATGACAGTTTCATAGTGCCAATATTTAATAAAATAGCATTTTGGTTTCAGCCACTAATGTAGTCACAAGGTTCATAGCACAGCACAAATGCAGAGCATCTTATGGGATCCTGCTCCTCTTGAGCAGCTTGCCGTTTCTGGTGTGAATATTCATGTTATGTTACTGTGTTATAGGGGTGGATCTAGTTGTATAACAGTCAGTTTTCTAGGAAAACGGATTTTTTTTTTTTTTAAGCCAAAGGAGATATACCCACCTCACCAGACTCTGTCATTCAGACTGACTATCAAAAATGAGAAATAAGCATTGGTCTCATAGTATTGCAGACGATTCATCTTATTCGTCGACGATTCATCTTATTTATCGATTCGTCTTATGATTATCCATGGTGCTTATATGTTGGTTCACTTTCTAAGTGAAAAAAAAAAAAGGTTCTAAGGTTCTCCCTAAGGCAAAAGCCAAGTGCAGTTCTGGAGACAGTTTACTCCTGGAACAGCTGCCTACTGTGAGAGTTTTGGTTGCCAGCAAGACACATAGCACATGCTCACATGTAGGCATGCAACTGACAGCCTCAGCATCATCTTATAAAACTACCAGTCTGTAATATTGTCTTCACATTTCAGGTATCTTAGACTGAAAAATCATAAGTAAATATAGGTATCTATGTATATGCACATGAATGCACACATACATCACAGTCACAGACATGCTGCCTCTATGCACTGAGCAGCTCTGCTATAGAGAAACTGCCTCAGAAGAGTGGGAGGGATATCTCTCTATCCATGCTGTTTAGGCACTGTTTAGCACCACCCTACTCTATTCCTGCTGTCCTGGAAGACAGATCTTACATTGGAGCACTTCAATTGCTCATTCAGTGATTGATGCATATCTACTAAATGGGATGTGTGATCATGTGAAGAAAAATATGTAATGGGCACAGCAAAAGAAGTGAGCTAAGCTTGCACAAGCAGCTTAATTTTGGCATTTCCTAGCTTATGTGTGATTTCAATGTAGATTTTGCATTTGACTTTATTGTCGGAGTCCTCATTCTCATTGCCAAGGTATTTCTTTGCTCCAGCTCACAGAAAGTTTGATTTGAAGTGCTCCAGAATGGGAGCGCACCTTCCTTACGCCTTTAATTGCTCCTGGATCCAAACAGGAATGACTGGATCATGTAACGTGTCACCATAACAGATATTACACTCATTCTGAACAGGCTTAATCAGACCAAGACAACCATATTAGTCTGTTTGTCCTTGGTACACAACAGACTACAGGCCAAACATTTCCTTGGTCCTAAGGGGTGAGTCCATTCAAGAAAATACTTTAAATGCATTATTATTGCTGTGTGAGCAGCAGAAATGCATCCTTTTGACAAAGTGCTGGTAGCTTTTGATTTAGTTACCATTTTTAAAATAATTAATTTCCATTCCTTGCAAATCCTGAATTACATTAATAACATCTAAGCAACAGATTTCATATATCCATACTTTCAGAGGGATTTCTTTTCCTAGTAAACACACACACAGATTTTTAAGACAAGCTTTAAAATCTTGGCTTCTTTACAATTTCTTTACTGGAAAGAAAACATTTGATAACAAAACCTTTACCTAGACAAGCTCATAGTATTTGATGCAACACTCAGATGAAGGGTTTAAACCAAGCAGGATTCTTAGTTTTAGAAGTACTAAAATTGTACTTAACATCTTTGATAACCAAGACATAGTGATACACAAAATATAACATTAATAACAAATGTCTTTCACAAATTCCCTGCAGAATCCTTTTTGTATTACTCACATTTTGGGGTTGCAGACACTAAGGTTCGCGTGGAGAGCAAGTTTCTCTCTGTTTCTACAGTTCAGGTACTGGACTATACAAACAACACTGAAACACCATGAAGGAAAAATCTCAAAGATACATGATGCAGTATAATTTGGAAGAAGTTTTCAGCCTTGCCAGACACAAGCAAGCATCAGGATTCATTTAACAAAGGAGGCAGTTCTGCCATAGCCTATGAATATCTGTATGCATCAGAAGGCTAGGATGCAAGACAAAACACTTGCCAGTATCAAACAAAAGCAAATGTGTATCACACCTTTCTTTATCATGCTGCTCCTTTTAAGTAGCTGCAAAACATTAATAATTTTTAATTTCCACTTTAGTGATGTCCCTGATTATACAAAAAGCCAGCATAATATCCTGACTGCTGGAATGTCAAAGCATTGCTTGCACCTTTGAAAGCTTATTTACATTAGTCTAAGTATCAGGTGTGGATATCAGTCAGTGAACTTCTTAAAAATGTGCTCTAGCATGGTGTGAATGGATAAGACATAGACCAGCTCAACAAAGATCCTCGTTTGGTCTATCTAAAGATGAGACTACAGCTGAACACCTGTAGGAAAGATTACATACAGGCGTCCTTGAAGATTAAAACAAAGAAGAGCATTAAGGAAAGCATGGTGCTGTGAAGTCAGGAAACTACATTTGGATCACGACAGTTACCAGAGCACTGTGAAAGTCAGACTAATTTTTCATCTAGAAATTTAAAAAAGTTAGATCTGTCAAATAAATGCAAACCTTCACCAGCCCCTATCCTGTTTCATGGCTTGAAATGACATTTGATTAAGTAGCTGAGAAGTTAAATTAATTTAAAATTAATAAAATAGCTTTTAAGAAAATAGTAGTGTTCTATCCCAAAACTGATGCTTAGATCTAGAAATCATTTGTACACATAGGGATCATTCACTGCCATCTTTCAAGGGTAAGACACAAACTTTTCAACAGCACATGGCAACATAAGCATTCACAAGCATTTTCTCAAGACAGGCCAATTTTTGATCTTGAAAGAGCAACTGGATCTCTAGAATACATTATGCTGTTCTGAGGCTGGACCTAAACCTACTTTCAGTAGGTTTCAATGTTACATAGAATGGCTTAGCTTTGGAAAGGACCTTAGAGATCATCTGCTCCAACTTCCCCTCCATGGGCACAGGAACACCTCTCAACTAGACTCAGCTGCATCATCCAACCTGGCCTGGAACATCCCCGGAGAGAAGAGATCCACAACCTCCCTCAGCAGCCTATTCCAGAGTCTCACCACCTTCCTACTGAGGAACTTCTTCCTAAAATCCAGCCTAATTGTAGCGAGGAGCAGCGACATAGTGAGTGAGCAGCAATGTAGTTACTTTGTATCTACACTGCTTAGACACTGGTCTCTAGTTTGTGCCAGTGAACATTCCTTTTATTTCCACAATTTGATATAACTACCAACTGAATCATTAAGAAGAATGCTCACAAGTTATTATTCTGAAAAATGTCTTGATTTAGTAGCAATTCAATTAAAAATATTTCATCTCAAATACGGTTGTCTTGCTAAAGTGGTTATAAATATAGGACAAGCTTGTCTGTCTAAGCCACAGATCAAATTACCAGGAACATATTGAACTATGCTCTACAGATCTTCAGAAATGTTGTGGAGATTTCCATGGAGTTAATAGACACATTTCTAGAACTCAAAAGGATGAACTAACACAGTGGAAAAATTATCCAATTTCAAAGGATGCTCCAGGTAATCTTTGAAAATCTATCTAGAAATTCCTGCTCTGCATATGATTCCCTATTCATAAAATGGTTCCCCTAATTGAACAGGATATTATGAGGCTATCCACACTGAACATCATGAGTGACTTCAGTAACAATAACAGTTCAGTAACAATAACAGAGTCATCCAAACTTCTAAAATAAGCAAAATAAAAAAGACAGAGTCAGTAAATTCCATTCTTCCTCAGGAAAAACCTTTTAAGCACATCATGAAAAGACTTTCCAGGGGACACATCAGCAAATCTCTCAAATGTGACTGTGTGAGACCCATAATATGGTCTCAGTTTTTACTGGTTTATGCTAGCAATTTCAACAGGACCAGGCACATGGTTATCTGTTCTGTTTAGCTGTTAGTAGGCTCTCTGTGATCTCTGCCCAACAAGGCTCATGCTCTTCACACTTTGATGACTCCTTATGAAAGATTGTTCCTAATTAGCAACTCTGTTTTGAGGGGGGAAATACTATGACTTGAACTGTGCTGTCTTGTTTGCCCTCAGAGTGCCAAGGGCCTCCACTCACTGCCCTCAGAGGCCATGGTCCGTTTTATTTACTAGAATATCTGAAAATCACAGTCCCAGAGCAAACACCTTCCATAGCTGCTGGAAGGCAAATTCAGCATCTTGGGTTTTATTGTTGATATTTCTGGTGGTGTTAGTATGCAGAGAAGCACAAGGTGTAATAGGGACATTTTTCTTACTATGCCCTATTCCCATAACCTTCTTGGCGTTTTCTTTAAATCCCAAGCATGCATATCTCTTCATTATGGAAAATATATGCTTAATTTAAGGCCCAAAACTGAAATGCTGCTTACAGTAATGCTTTCTTGAGTCTTATTAACTTATGAACTCTTGGTGGGTTGCCCAGCACTCAGAGCAGCTTCTCTGTTATTTTCCAAGCTACATCAAAGTGTTTGTCTCAGAAGCCTGAGGTTGTTTTGTTTTTTGTTTTGGGTTTGGTTTTTTGTTTGTTTTTTTTTTTTTTTTGTAATTTTCAGTGAGTGAGAGCGTCAAGAATAATTTTCTAATGTTAGTCATGTGTGCTCAAACAGCACTTCTCTCTTTATGCTAAGTTTAGCAGTTCCTCTACATATAACACAGAGGGGAAACGGTAGACCAATCATAGAATCATAGAATGGTCTGGGTGGGAAAGGACCTCTGAAAGTCATCTAGTCCAAACCCTCTGCAGTAATCAGAGGCATCCTCATCTAGATCAGGCTGCCCAGAGCCCTGTCAAGCCTCATTTTGAATATCTCCAGGGATGGAGCCCCAACTACCTCCCTGGGCAAGATAGAATGCTAGACACAAGTGATGTGCAGATTATCTGATGTATTGTTTCTTCTAGCAACCTTGGGAAGTCAGAAGGGCCTCAGCCATTCAGAAGAGGGCCGCAGCCATGCAGTGAGAATCTATACCCAAACCTGCTGCTGCTGCACCGACTCAGGGTATTATACAAGGACTCCAGGGGAACTTCAAGGCCCTACAGCAAGTAGAACATGACTTTTTCCTTACAATAGCCCCAATCATTCCATCATACAGCAGAATCACATCAATGAAGAGTATATATAAATCCAAAGTTCACTCTCTAGCTGGTAGCATTCATACCTGAAGATGATTCATGAACAATATGGATTATTCAAGTGTGCACACTTGCAAGAGTGATGCACCTTCCTTCTTTTCCTATAAAGCAAATTTGTACAACCAACCCTTTTCCCTTCAAACCATATGAAGCCACAGTTGTGATCTTCTAACGCAACTCTCAGAGTAAGGACACATTTGTCCTAGCAACAAGCACTATGGAGATGGATCTGCAAACACCAGCAGGGCTTGTTCTCTAATGCATATCACAGAATAGATACAGGTTTACACTTGAGAGGAGTTTGGAGAGAGCAATTTTATCATTTTTGCTTTTTTTTTCCTCTGGGGCAAGGCAGTGTGGGGATTAATCAGTATGCGTGCAGTGTGGATGAAGAGAAGCCATGAGATCCCACAAACTACAGAGAGATGTAGCTGGAGTGTGCAGCCCCTGCCCTGTGCTCCCCTGGAGACCTACACAAGAATATCGAGATATGCAATCCCATGGGTCTCCTTTGTGTACCAAGGGATGTGCTGATGTCAGGAGGAGATGAGTTTAGCTGTTCCAAAAATTTCCCCTGGGCTGAGCCTCCTGCACAATGCTCCACAGCACAACACCAAATCAGTCCTCGCAGCACTGACGTTACCCAGACTGGGTGAACTTTGAGTCTCAGGCTGAGCTTTGCAGCTTACAGTCAGCTCTTTTAGTATGTGCTGGGTGATTTTATGCTACGTGTAGTGTATAGGAATCCAATATATATCCCCTTTCACATTGCAGCTTCAAATAAACACACTTCTTATTTAAAAGTAATTCATTCACTTGGGGCTACAGGCGATCTAAAGTGACCCCAAAGGCAGAGGCAGGTAACAAAGACAAGACCTAATCCTAAAGCATATCAATGCTGAGTTTTGTTCTGAATTTTGTCTGAGCTGGGATAAGAGGATCCCAGCTCACAAAGAGTTTGTGGAAGTCCAACTCTCTCAGAAAATGTAACCTATTGAACTCCTCCCAATTAGTAATCAGTCTCCTTTCATTCTTCTGAATTACAAACATCAGCAAGAGAAGGAGGGAGAAAACCACATTGATGCTTTATATCCATTAATTTCAGAGTTTATGTATTCTTCAACCTGGCATATAATTACATTAAAGCCTCTTACAGTGGTCCTAAGTAATAATTTTTTTCCTATATCACTCCTTCATTCCCTTCACAATTTTATCTGCTATTAAAAAATATTTACTTTTTTTCAATTCTCACAGGTTTTGGTACTGATTAGACATCTTTTATTGCTAATGTTGCTCTAACATCAGTAGTAAACCAGGACCAGACTGTGGTCCCCCAGCTCACAACAGCCAAAAGTTGTGTAAACTCCAGCAGACTTCAGTGTAACTCCTTGTATGAGCATCTGCTCACCAATAGATGTTCATGATCTGGCATGTGGTGTTTTCTTGGTCACTGGCACAAGGCCACTGGTGATTCCAGAGAACTCTTGAAAAGATAGTGGCTTATTGCTTATTCTGTCATTGATTTAAACCTTGGCAGTCTTGTGAATAAGCTTACACGTAAAAAAAAAATATATATATATATATATATGTATTTCCATTAGACCCATTTTATTGATGAGGCAGAGGGATGGTGAGTCTCTTCTAAGCCTTGTTTCATAGGCATTTCAGGAATAAGATGAAAAGTGACTGCAACATACAGCTCATGGGCCATATGGCAGACTGTCAGGAGACTACTGTCTGCACCTCCTGAATTCAGGCCTCCAGAACAAGTTGCTCCTATCTATTATTTGTGTATTTATAGGGTGTCAGTTGCTGAAGTACTGAAAAGGCCAGACTAGCCTGAGGCCACAGACTCAGCATCTAGAGTTCAGATCTCAGGAATTCTTCTATCCCATTCCCATGTTCTGTCCCCTCCTCTGCACAACATGAAAATAAAAATAAAGCTCTGTCCACCATTATCTGTAGGACTCTTTGATTTGATGTAATAAAGTACACCATCACTGCTGCCAGTAAGTATTTACCCATTTTGTCTGCATTTCTACAGGAATTTTACGACTCTGCAATCAAGTAAATCAGTAGACTTATTTCAGCACTGCCATGATAAACAATTGTGTTTCCCTTGCTTGGAGTGGTCAAGAAGGAGTAAGAGAAACAGTGGTGGCAGAAAATATATGTGACCTTTTATACAAATCTTGCAAAGTACAGGGACTTGGGAATGTCAAATCAAAATCTGCTAAGGAATCTAGAAAACTTAACTTGTTTATTCTCCTCTTCCTTAAGCCACTATTAGAAATTAAGAGAATGGGGCTCACCTAATGAAACATACCTGACTGTATCTGAGTCAGTTACCAATTTACCATTAGTTACCCTTTACCGTTAACAGAACAAAATAGGCCTCCCAGCTAATGAATGCCAGGTAAATCTTACTCTAATGTTTATTTCTCTCCAGCAGTTATGTAGGGAGTTGTTTAATCGTGGTTATTTATACTAAAGTCCTAGAAGATAAATCTCAATCTGAGTTGACACAGTTTAATGAGCTTTGTCCCTGTTGTTTCTGGATTATGAACAGTTTAGCACAAGACATGAACTGTATGATCCTCTATTTTACTTACTTGAAATAAACACCAGAGCTTACCATTTTCCTGTTCTCTCTGAATGGCTCCATCCTAAAGACCCAACTCAACATGTGTTGTTCAGCCACAACTTCTCTTTAATAAGAAAGGAGGGCCAAAGACCAAAGAGTTCACAGTTTCATTGCTCTCCTGCCTTTTAACTTCTCTCTATAGTCTTCTTTCTCACCTAAGCTCTCATCACCATCTACAGCTTTTAGCAGCTGGTGGCCATGATAAAACAGATCAGCTGCTGAAATTTTTCAGATAACTTTTGACAGTCAATTTGGAGCAACAGTCTACAGGAATAGTGTGTTTCTGAAAGCCACACTCAGTTTATACCCCAGTGCAAATGGCTAATGTTCAAATACGTCAAACAGCTCAGGATTAACTGTACTGGAAAGTATGAATTTAATTTCCTCTGTTTAAGAATTAGAAGAGAAGCTTGTTTCTAAGCTTCACAACTGCAGAATAGTCATTTAATGTTACTTTAGGGTTGTCTTCTGCAGGGTGAGGAATTTGGTACCATGTATGGGCATTAATTCAACAACATGATTAAATACACACATAGTTTCAAGCAAGTGACTCTAATGAAGTAAAAAAAAATTAATATTGCATTGTACTCTGGTAGGCAAGACTTGAAAGTATGATTTTTTTTCTTTTTTATCCACAGCAAAAGCAATAGAAAAACTTTTTTTTTTTTTTTAAACTTATTCATGCAGTAGATGATGGCTTGACTTTGGACTGTGGCATTGTCTTGATAAACTTTCTTACCAAGGTATTGCTTAGATTACTTCAAACCAGGAAGAAGTGAGAAGGACTGACCGTGGGGTTGTGTTTGAGGCCAGATTACCCAGAGACAGAAAGTGGTGGGCAGCCTTCCTTGGGACCCTGTTCCAGTGACATAGTATGCCTTTTCATGAGAGAAAAATTGCTTTCAAAGGCATCATAGCAACTCCTGAAGGACACTCTGACTTTCAAAGTGGGACAGAGAGTTACTGTTTAACACTGAAACACTGTTTATTAGATAAACATTTAAACAGCAAGAAAACACATGAAACCATTGCTAGAGTTACCGCACTTTCTTTGCTGCAGCTTTGTCTTTTATGTTACTTTTCTTGAAGACGGAGTTTCATATTAGAGCAAAGGTTCAAAAAGCAACAGTAATACAAACTGCAATTTACTTGCTCAGTAATACAGTACTTTTTCCCCACTGCTTCAGCACTGATTTCAATGTTTATTTCTGAATAATTGGGTGGGTTTTTTTTCCACAACTCAAGGATCTTCTCACTGGTGCAGGAAGAAAGTAAAAATGTCTGTGTGTGCGACATCAGTCTGCTGCCACAGCCATGCGTGTCATCTTACATGCAACCTTTCGGGCTACATGCTGCTCTTAATTATACTAGATTCATGCTGTTGATTTGCATACTTCTGCAGAAGTTTAAGAGAGGAGAGAGATCTATTGCAAGACTACTATGACTACAGCTCTGCTCCTATACTAATCTTACTTCACTGGTTTCAACCAAGTTGCTCCTGATTTATATTAGTTTACCAGAGATCAGGTTCAAGCATGAAAATTATCAGGAAGTATAGAGCTTTATTCAAAATAAAAATATTTTTCCTCATTAATCAGGAAAGGCTATGGAAAAAGTATAACAGTGACTTTACATTTGCTGATATGTGGGAACATTTCCACAAGTACTAAACCTCCCTTTAAAGAAAAATAACATGTGCTAAAGCTTTAAAATGAGTCCAAACAGAGGATTAATTGAGGAGATTGATTTCAGTTTTCTTCACCCTAGTTTAATAGACCTTTTCCCAACTGGGTTTTGGGGAGATTGGACTTTTAAACCACTTGTTTTTAGCAGCAGTAAGGAAGAAACCTGGGAATTGATTTATTGTAAGGATTTTCCATTGTACTCAATAGACATTCTGTACTGCATTTTTTTCATGCTTTGTAGCTAATACAAATCTGTTAGAGCTTATACTTTGCATCTACTAGTATCATATATCTTACTTAGACATTAAACATGAAAAACCTGGAGCCTGTAATTTAAAAAAAATAAAAAGAGAACATTTCATGAAAAGATTTTACTGCAACATATAGCTCTTGTTTTCAGATTGCTTGGGACTGCAAACCTGCTGATACACCACTGTGCTTTAGAACTGCTGTGCAATAGCTGAGGAGCACAGAATTAGATTGAATCTGAAAACTAAAAATCTTCCGTGACAAATGCAGCATTTGACTAAAGAGCAAATCCTGGTTTGGTTTTGGGTCATAAAGGTGCAAGTCCCTCATCAATCAAGTTCTTTTTGAACTGATCTAATTCCAAGGCATTAACTCTTAGGAGCCCCAGGAGCCAAAAAGGAGAGGAAATTACTTCTTTTAACAGAGGATGCTCTTGTAACTGTGGCACCGTGACCCACTGACAAAGACAGCTGTGTCCCACGCTGCAGGAGCAGGAGCTTCAGGCAACTCTGCCCAGTGAGCTACATCTACTCTTGGTCATATCACAGGTGGGGAGAAGCAGTCAGAGGCAGCTATTTCTCTGCATTGCTCTAACCTCCTGCTATGCAAAGCTCTGGCACAGAGCAGTCTGATCCAGCTTTACTGCAGCTCTGCTAGCAAATTTGGTTCTGTGCCGCATACGCCGGTGTAACTCAGACCAGAGTCAGACAGCCCAGGCCAGGTCCTTGGCTGAGTTTGCAGACCACACACCCAGCAGACTTAGCCATACATCAGCTAGTAACATTTAGAGCTGGTCAAGATACAGAAGGGAAATACTGCTGTTTTTTTAACAGTGTAATTTTTAATTGTGAAAATGTTCTTCCAGGTTTATTTAAGCCACAGGAGATCAGAACAGAAGGCAGAGGATCAGCTCCCCGTAAGAGTATCTCAGGCACACCCCTTTCTCTCTAGGAACAGATATGCCCATGCTATGGCCACAAACTGCTGACTCTGTGATGCAAAGCACACGATCTGGCCCCTGTACTACATTTTCTGTCAAAGTTGTACCTACAATTTATGAAACTCTGGTGAATTTTTCCCACTCTGTTCTGTTTTAGATCAGGCTCAGAATCCATCTGAGCCTTCAGAGATTTTTAATATTGTCTTTTCCTGGCAAAGCAGACGCACTGGTTTAGTATTTTCCCACATTGCAGGCTTTCCAAAATGTACTGCTTTTACAAGCACAAATGTAAGAAGAGGGAGAGAAAATGGGTAATTATATGTCCCATGCTTTCTTATCAAAGCTGTGGGTTGGAAAAGAGGGAGAAATTGAGAAAAAATGAGAATAAAATTCATTGTAGGCATTATTTCTCATCTCAGAAGCACGTCTTCCAGCTAAGCTTCCTCTCCCAAACCTTGTGATTTCAAAGACTGTGTATGATACATCTCATGTGCAAGGATTTGGGAATTTTTTGCAATGAAATGAAACATTTCCAGCCCAACACAAATACGAAGGAAACAAGTGTGTTCAGTGATATCACCCAGAACTACAGCTGCATTATGACTGCACAGACAATTTAAAATGCCTGGCCTGCTTATAGAAATCAGCTAGGGCGAGAGAGGGGGGAAGAAGAAGAAGAATCAGAAAAAAAAAAGAAAAAAAAAAACCACCACATGCCCAAAACAAACCCCAAACCAAAACATAAAACCAACCAATGGAGGAAAGCACAATTAGTGGATGTTCTCACTTACTCTCCAAAATCTATAGTATATGTTCCTTTCCACGGGACATATATTAGTGATCTTAAAGCATTATTTGCCTGTCACATTACACCCTCGAGCTTTGAATCAGTATTTGCCTATCCTGCCAACCTCAAGCACTTAAGAGTCATGACTCCTACCCCAGGCCAGCATGTGATGAGCTCCAAAATCCTTATATGCATTTTTCCGGCTCTTCTATTTTTTCATTAGAGTGTTTAGATCATAGTTTTAGTTCCTATCTTCCCTTGCTAGATATCCATACAGCACTTGCAGTTCTGGCAGATGCAAAATATTGAGAATACTGAGAAATGCTTTTGAAAGTTCTTTACAAGACCTCCACTTGGAAGCCTCACCCGCGGTCAGGCTTTGTTTGGACATTATGCCTCCCTCAGTTTCACAGCAATTTACTGATGGTCATCCCCCCATCTACAATTTAGTTTGCTCAGCCCAGAGAGCAAAGGCAAGCATATACTCTCCAACTATAGATCAGTTCAGCCCTCAGCTTCACATCTGTTTCTTGACCTAGCATCACCCCTGCTCATTCTGCAGCATTCGAGGTTCCACTACTGATGGGGTCAGTCCAGAGAGGGTTCAGCCCTTTCCCCTCCTCCTTGTCCTGAAGATAGATGGAGACTCTGGTAGATGCCTTCTTCTGAGAGAGCAAAAAGATTAGGGACTAAACTGATGTGCCTTTTTCTGATCCACTCCTCTTTCCTCCTGTGGTGTTAATATGGGGTTCTCCCTCTTCCACATCTTCCCTCTTCCACATTCCACAGAAAATGTCCCCAGCTCATGAACGAGAATGAAGGAGTCCTGTGGGCTGTCCTCAAGAGCCCTGATGGATTCTCTAAGGCTGCTGGGGACATGGTAGAGAGAGTTAGCCAGGCTTGCAAAGCATGCAAGAACCCCACAGGGATCTCAGTGTCTGTTGCACATGTTCTTACTGCCCGTAAGTCTTAAAATGGGGCAATAATATTTCTTCCCACCTGTCCTGGGCAGCCTCAGTCATGCTGATCATATTCAATCACTGTAGCAGAAGATCTCCTGTGTGTGGAGCTGTTTTCCAGTGACTTCTTTTGTCTCTTCAAGCAGAAATTCCCTGGCACTCCTTTTTATAAAATATCCACTTTATCACTGCCTCTCGTTACTGTTAGTGACCAAGCTGTACTTAGATGTGCAGCTATCAGTTACACTCACAATTCAACACTCAAGTAGTAAAGTTGGCTAATCAGTAATTCACGCAAGAGACAAGCTTGCAGTTTGGCTTTGGTTTCTTGTAGCTCATAGTATAAATTGTGGTTAGAGTATTCAGCCACTGCAGTTACCCCAGCACCAGTGAGAAAAAGAGGGAATCTACTGAAAACAATGGATTTTTTTCACCCCTAAATCAAATTCCTTGAATGAAAACTGTCCAGGGTTTTATGAGTTAAGACAAAACCAGAGGTTCATATGAAGATCATGTACTGCACGGAAATTCAGTTTTGAGGTGAACACATGGTTTGGGTTTGAACTCAACAAGGGAAAGACTTTTCACACTTTCCAAGCCACCCAGCTCCTTTGTGTCTATTATGTGGTAATCTACTGGCTTTCTGATAACGCAGAAAGTAAAAAAGAGGAAGTGTTGTTACCTGTTTATAAGTATAAATTCTACCTAGTCCATGTAATGAAGCACAACAAATACCTCCACATGAGAGCATTTTTAAAACTAGGTCAAGCATATTGAGAATTACTGGGGGAAAAGCGTTGCTGAATCCTAAACTGCAGTGGTCTGTCCTATACTTTAGTATCTAGGAAATTGTGAAGAACAGGCAGTGAAGACTTTGTGAGATAAGAAGGGCCAAAGCCCAACTGGAAAATTATTTGGCTTCAGCTGTTAAAGAGAACAAGAAATACATATATTAGCAACCAAGGGAGGCTAGGGGGAAAACTCTGTTGGATCCAGGGGGGAACATAGTGGTCAAGGATGAGGAAAATGCTGAGGTACTCAATATCTTCTTTGCCTCAGTCCTTTGTCATAAGACCAGTTGTTTGTTGGACCCTAACTCCCTGAGCTGGAAGATAGTGGTGGGAAGCAGAACGAAGCTCCCATAATCTGAGATGAGATGGTTAGTGACCTACTGCCTCACTTAGATGCAAATAAGTCTATGGGGCTGGGTGGCATACACCCAAGAACTGGCAGAAGTCCTCGCCAAGCCACTTCTCATCATTTACCAGCAGTCCTGGCTAACTAGGAAGGTTCCATCTGACTGGAGATTGGCAAATATGACACTGGAAGGACCAGAAGGAGGATCCAGGGAATAACAGACCTGTTACTCTGACCTCGGTGCCAGGGAAGGTGAAGGAACTGATCATCTTGAGTGCCATTATGCAGCATGTGCAGGGCAACCAGGTTACCAGGCCCAGGCAGCATGGGTTCATGAAGGGCAGGTCCTGCTTGACAAACTTGATCTCCTAGGACAGGCTTAGTGGATGAGGGAAAGGTTGTGAATATTTTTACGTGGACTTCAATAAAGTATTTGGGACTGTCTCCTACAGCATCCTGCTGGAGAAACTGGCTATTCATGGCTTGGATGGATGGACACTTTCCTGGGTAAAAAACATGGCTGGATGGTCTGGCCCAGGAGTGGTGTTGAACAGAGTTAAATTCAGCTGGGGGCTGTGCTCCCCAGGGCTCAGGAGTGGAGCCAGTTCTCTTTAATTTATTTATCAATTATCTTGGCAAGAGCATTGAGTGCATCCTCAGTAAGTTTGCAGACGAAAATAAGTTGGGAGGGAGTGTTGACCTGCTTGAGGGTAGGAAGGCTCTGCAGAGGGACCAGGACAGGCTGGGTCGATGGGCTGAGGCCAATTGTTTGAGATGCAACAAGGGCAAGTGCTGGATCCTGCCCTTTGGTCACAACACACCCATGCAATGCTACAGGCTTGAGACAAAGTGACAGAAAGCTGTCCAGCAGAAAGCAGCCTCAGATTGACAGCCATCTGAACATGAGCCAGCATTGTGCTCAGGTGGCCAAGAAGGCCAACAGCATCCTGGCCTGTATCAGGACAGGGTGGCCAGCAGTGTCAGGGAAGTGATGATGCCCCTGTGTGAGGCCATACCTTGAGTACTGTGCTCAGTTTTGGAGCCATCACTAGGCTGGAGTGTGTCCAGAGAAGGGCAATGAAGCTGGTGAACAGTCTGGAGAACAAGACTTCCCAGAAGAAGCTGGGGGAACTGGAGTTTAGGCTGGAGAAAAAGAGGCTGAGGGGAGACCTTCTCACTCTCTACAACTCCCTGAAAAGAGGTTATAGAGAGGTTGGTGTTAGACTCTTCTCCCTAGTAACAAGAGATAGGAAAAGACAAAATGGCCTCAAGTTTCACCAGGGAAGGTTTAGATTGGGTACCAGAAGAAAATACTTCACTGAAAGGGTTATCCAACACTGTCAGATCCAAAATAGTGCACCATATTCACTACTTCATACACATTTTGTACATAACTCACATATTACACCTCATATTTCAGAGGTGCTGAGTAAGCAGGTGGTACAGAGATGGTATATAAGGGGAAGGTACCCAAATGTCATGAATGAGATCTTACCTCTCTTATAGAGAAGACAGGCACCAGATACGTGCCTAAGTGATTTACTGAATGACAACTTCATCTGGATGCAGACACTTAAGTTATCTCTTTGACTTTCACTAACTCACTCTCCATTATTTTGAAGATGTCCTGTGGCGATTATCCTTTATTTACTTAATTCCTTCTTTAAAGCACTTGGATAAGTGACAGGCCTAGGATGATGTAATTTCCCCAAGTAGAGTAACAAAGGAATAACGGACAACAAAACTCTTAATTGCTGCTGTCAAAAATGTATCACCATTCAGGAAGCAGAGTGGGACTCATGATACTGAGAATAGTGCATACAGCTGCAGTGTGACTGTGCTGCCCAGGCTCCCAGCCAAAGGCAAGGCTTTGAGCTGTATCTCAGGATGCTCCTGCAGCAGCAATTAAACAGTCACTAGTAAAATACAAAACAGTGCTGGGAAGGCAAATAATCCCAGGTCTCCAGTTATATTTTCTTATAATTGTATTTCCTTACTCCTCAGTCCTGCTCCCTCTTACATCATCCCTGGTTATATGAATGGCTACATTCCTGCCCAGCACCTTGTGCTCTGTTTCTCTAGCATC
The DNA here is from genome assembly GCF_027791375.1 of Indicator indicator. Lineage (NCBI taxonomy): Eukaryota > Metazoa > Chordata > Aves > Piciformes > Indicatoridae > Indicator > Indicator indicator. The sequence continues at coordinate 38,660,527 of NC_072012.1, read as the reverse complement.
ATTTTCAAGTCATTCCTCTGCAAGGTAAGAAATATTAATTTTAGCCCTTGAGCTGTGGATGGAAAAGAAATAGCCAAGACAGGATGCTGGACCATCTTTCCTAGCCTGTGGTTTTCCTAAGAAAGGTTGGACCAGAAGATGCTTAAGGTCCCTTCCAACCCAGTATTCCATGATTCCATGATTAAGCCTCAGGATAATATCCTGGTGACAAGGCTGACTTAAAAAAGACAGGAATCATGCTCTCCACCATCAGCTATGTGGATCAGGATCTAAACTTCCAATCAGCATGTATCCTCTTGATTTTTCAACCCAAGACCATCTTGTAGGAAAAATCAATGCAGATACAAATTTTCTAGAGGAGTGCTTTCCTTGCTATCTTGGTATTTTCTGCAGTGTTTTGACCAAGCCCTAACTTCAAAACTATATCAACTAGAAAAGAAAAAGCTTTCACATAATGAATGTGATTTCTTCCCTCTTTCCCCCCTTCTAAAAACTGATTTCATATTATATGTGTGTGCTAGCTACTTTTGATAAATCATGAGCTAGGGGTCAGTGTGATATTACCATGATTTGATATAGATTTGACAAGTACTGACTAATCTTGACAAATTTTCCACTGATTACATTTCAAGATACAGTTTTGTTACTGGATGAAAGAATAGGGACATTGTAAGGCATTTTTGTGGAGAGGCAAATTTCTCAGATTAGTACAATAAGAATGAAAAACTAACACATGCAGGAGAAAATGTTGGTTTCTAAGCATGAAAGAAATGTGCTGAAAGATTCTACCAAAGGTTTTGAGTCTGTAATTTTTTTTGTACTCAATTTTAAGTACATTGGATCAGGCACTTTCCTTCAGTGGAATTAAACAATGTGTAGAATAAAATCATATTGTGTTACAGGGAATTTCAAAACAATCTGAAGTGTACAGCCAGTCCTGAGAAATTTTCTTGCCAATTAGCTTAAGCTGGCCAAATAATTCAGTGTGAGTTTGCCAAATCCCACTTCACTGACTCCAGTGTTTTGACCTTCTGGTGTTTCCATTATATCAGATTTAACTACATAAAATGCAAGTAAAGAAATATAAGCCATATTTAGCTGACAAACCAGGTGACTTGACATATTTTCACATGTCAGCCTTGACAGATACATAAGCAGTGTCTGAAAGAATAACATCTCCAAAGGAATGAGGATGCCTTTTTATATGCAGTACCTCATCTCACTTAATTGTTGACACTTCGCAGAGGCAATTATTATACAACAAACCTTGCAGGATGAAGAATGAAAAAGCAGAAAAATTTGGCAACACTCCCCTCTAACTAGACCTAGAGAGAGACTTAGGCCCAAAGGGAGCTGTCAGGGCTATAGAAAATTGTGACACTCCATGGAAGGAAAAAACCCTGGAAAATAATTATCAACTGTGTGGGTTGCATCTTCAGTGAAGGTGCTTGATATCTGAATCTGGCAAAGAGTGGGAGAAAAAAGAACAAACATTTAAATGCTGTAAACATTTCTGATTTTCAGAAATGCTTCCAACTCATTATCCCTTTTTCCTTCTGTTGGATTTCTGCCTCTTCACCATCTCCAAAGAACACTCTTTGATTTATTTACTTGCAGCTTTTATGTTTCCATGAACTCCCATGTTACCAAGTTTTACGACTCAAATATTTTCTGAAAATGCATTTCAAAGTCATTTCAAACTGCTAAAGGGAGCAGAATCTTAAATTTGTCTACACACACTAGCAGCATAGTGCCTTTCCCCAATAAGATAATAGAAACGTCATGCAGCCTAATACAAGAGAACACAAATAATTTGAATGAATGTCAAATACTGAAAACATATGCATTTAAAACACAGAAAGAAAGTGTATTGCGTACTTTCAATAACATAAATCTGAGCATTTTCCACTTGGTTTTGTCTCCTGTTTTTTTTTCATATTTGCTTTCCTACAAATGTTGAAAACAATTCATTGGTAATATAAAGATCCACAAAATGCATTTTGTATAGCAGAGGAGAGAGGAGGAAAACAGATAAGTACTTCTGATGACATTACCATTTCTACCTCACTTTAGAGATATAGCTAAAATGCTATTTAGATCTGATTGAATTCTGTTCCCTCTTTTCATTTTTCAAAACAATGGCTATTTAGGATATGGATTACGTTTTTCCATGTGCATGTATGCTACCTGCAAACTTTGCCTTTATGGCTTCTGAACTGATTGTTATAATGGATGCCACTGAGGCAAAAAAGACCTAAAAATCTATGAGCCAGCTCATATCTAAATCATGGCCTTAATCATAACTGAAAGCATATTCCCAGTATGTAAATTTCAAATCTACCTAAATATTTGTGCCTTGTGTATTACTGCACTCATCCTATCAGCATCAAAACAATGTCATATGAGGTTATTATTTGCAGCTAATACCTGCATTCAGTTACACAGCTTGAATAGTGATGACTTCTAGAGAACAATTCCTCCCTGGTGTTAAAAAATCCCCTAACTTTACCAATCCATTTGCTGCCTGAGTGACCTTCCAGTTGACTTCCTCAGATGGAAGACAACTTCATTTCTTTCATTTTTTAGCGTGGTAGTAAAAAAAATGTGGAATGTTTCAGGACAGTATCCACATGTGTTGGGAACTGTTGTCAAGATCGCAATTTTACCTGAGTCCAACTAACTGAGGAATTATTTCATTATCAGTGGTTTTGATGAAGACTAATGCTGATGTTTTAATTGTTTCCTAGAGATACTTTTTCTACGTATGTTATACAGCTGAAGACAAAAGGGGATTTTTCATTGATGTAAATGTCCAGCAGACCAGGTCCTGTATTCAAATAATAAATCAATTAGTAAAGACTTGCAAAACCAAATTCTTACAGTGATGTAATTTATCCATGTTCATTTTCAATCTAGATTCTAGGTGGCACTTAATATGAAAAAAAAAATCCACAAATTAGGCCAAAGAAAAATCTAGCACTGGAATTAGATGTATAGCTTGATTTTAAGAATTTGATTTATTTTTTGTAACTGGTCCATCAGTCACATAATAATGGAGGAGGCTAAAATCTATAATCATAACATTATTTTTGCATTAAACAGAAGCAATGGGAAAATAGAGAAAATATTTCAGGCAACAAATGTAATCTCTCTACCCATACATGAGTATGTTCTAGCAGATTACACTTTTGCACAACCATTACTCGGTGCCTCAATCAGGCTACTCACATTTTCATTTCAATTTTAATTGCAAGAATTGTAATTTCAAAAGAAATCATCAGCACAGAATCCAATAGTGTTTAATCTTAATTACAGCTTATTGTTCATGTCATCTATTCTTCTCTGGAGGATGAATAATTGATTACTTGATTTGCCACAATTATTTGATGAATAATCAATGGTATTCAATCAATTTGTTTAGCAATTGTACTTTGCAATTTACATTTAAGTAAAAGATTAAGATCTGCGCAGTTAAATAACAAACTATGTTTAAATAATGTTAAAACTGCAAAACAGTGAAACAAAAGCTAATCAAGTTAGAGTTGTGATTTACACTTATGCTACTATAGAGAAGGAAAGGGGCAAATGGCATGGCATATTATCTGTAACTTCTAACACCCCAGCTTCTCAATGTGTAATTTTTAAGTAAATTGAATTTAATAAGAATAAAAGATTCATAAAATCATCACAGATATTTATCAAAAGTAATATTTATTGCCTTTTGTCAAGTTTTCTGTGCAGTGCTTATAAATAAATCTGGGTTGATCTTGTGAACCTGCTAATCAAGATCTCAGAGGATATGGGATCAGACATATGCTTTCATAGTTGTTTCATCTCTCTGCCCTGGTTTCAGATGGGATGGAGTTATTTTTTTCCCAGTACCTACTCCAGTGCTGTGCTTTGGATTTAGAATTAAAATAATGTTGAATACATACTGATATTTTAGTTGTTGCTGAGCAGTGATCAAGGACTCTTCAGCTTCTCATACTGCCCTACCAGTGAGTAGGCTGGGGGACACAATAAGTTGGGAAGAGACACAGCCAGAACAACTAACCTAAACTGGGCAAAGGGATATTCAACACCATATGACATCATGCTCAGTACATAAACTAGGGGGAAAGCTGGCCAGTGCTCACTGCTTGGGAACTGGCTGGGCATTGGTCAGTGCAATAAGCGATTGCATTGTGCATCACTTGTTTTGTATAATATTATTATTATTATTATTATTATTGTTGCTGTTATAATTATTACTATAAACTCCTTTCCTTTTTTGTTTTATTAAATTGCCTTTATCTCAACTCACAAATTTTACTTTTTTTTTTTTTTTAATTGAGTCAGTGGGAGCAAGGGAACAGCTGTGTGGTGTTCAGACGTCTGCCAGGTAAAACACAACACTCTCAAATTAGGGCTAACAGAAGATTGTTCAATCTTGGTGTCTCCTGTTAGAACAGAAACGTCTCCAGGCAATCAAATGGCCACCCTCTGGGAAAATGATGTGAAAAATCCATGGTGGGCTCATACAAGAAGGAGTCTAAAGCCTGGTGGGACTAGGAGATATATTTGGGACCACTACGTTTCTGAGTTTTCATCTAAAACTAGAAAAATGAGGGAGTTCTGTCATTGTGGTTTGGTTGGTTGGTTGGTTGGTTTTAATACAACTAGATTAATCTGAGACCACTCAGAAGGCAGAGTACAATCATCCATGGCTGGAATGGCTACAGAAATACTGGAATATTTTCCAAAGCTGCTCCAAATGTCACTGCTGCTATCAGTACTCAATCCAGTTCCAGCAGGAGGGAGCACAAGGCATAGCAATGGATCTGAGAAAGAGGACTAGTATTACTTACATATACTGTAAATAAATGCTGTTCTTTCCATCTCAGTCAAGTTGCTCATTTTATCCTAGTACACTGGAGATAACTAGGCCAGAAGAACCAATGGAGCAGTCTGTGATCAATGGCAGAGCATGAAGCTCTGGTTGAGAAAAGAAATCAAACCTGGATGCTGAGATGGAGTCATAGTACTCCTCAGTTTATCCTTGATTTAAATGACCAGTGACAAAGATGACCCAGCACTCCAAGTAGGTCTGATGCAGACTGTTGAGATTCCTGGAGAATCCACACACCTGCTAATGTATTGTGGAAAACAACCCTTTTGATCAATGACATTTTGAAAGCTTGCTATTAAGACTGGGGTTTTAAGACAAATCTACACAACTGATAAACATATTACTGGGTACAAGCCAAATAAAAGAGTTGGGGTTATAAGAATCAGCAATTGAAAATTTATGCCTAATTGCTTCAGGCACTCCACATGATTTGATTCCAGTCGAAGTGGCCCAGAAAAAAACAATACCGAACCAGAACAAGGTGCTCTTGTCAACGTATGCTTCTATATAGCTGTTTGTCTGAAAAGCTCAAGTACTGCACCAAGGTTAACTAAGCCTTACAAGATCCATGTGGTGTAAGACAGTTTTATATTCTGCATGCAAACAAGGTGACTGAGGCACTCCTACTGCTACTTAGAAGTACAAAGAGGAAAAGAATGGCCATTGTACTCATTTGTGGGCTCCCCTCCTGAAGAAAGACTAAAAACCAGAAAGTATAAAGCCAGTGTCTAGTGTTGCACAAAGTGAGTAACAGAAATTAAAGCACTGTTCCTCCCCAAAAATCTCCAAATTAAGCTGTCCTACACTTTGCACCACAGAGAAAAGCCAAAACAGAACAAAACACCACCATCTGCCCTTGCAAAAAATCAAAATCTTGTCCCTAATCTAACACAAATCTTGTTTTTAATACACATTAATGTCAGTATTAAGACTCCTGTGCTTCACTTTAAACTCCCCATCTCCAGGTATGGCCTTTTTCTATTCCCCAGTACTTAAACTGCTTTAGTAATTAGAAAGCATAGTCTGACCTGTATCTTTTGCACTGACTGAATCCAACAGCTCCAGATCATAGGATCAGGGTTGGAAGGGACATCTGGGGTCCATCTGTCCAGCCATCTCTTTCAAGCTGGACTAGCCTCAAAACCACATCAGTGCTAGATGATAATTTTGCTACTTAGCTAAGGAGCTTTTTTGGTTCACCTTCCTGCAGTTGCACTCACAACTCTGTATGTAAGGTTTCAATAAGAAAACACAGGATACTTGAAGGATAACAGGAAATATTTAAAGTAGTCGCTAGAAGAGGTAGGACTGGAAAAAAGGTCTGATGGATTGTTCTAGGCATTTCCTTTTGGAGTACCTGTGTGAATCTATACAGATGCTTTTCTCACTACTTCAAAATCACACAAAAACTTTTCATACTTCCCATTTTTAAATTTTAAGCTCCTGCAACATAGGGCAAAAATCGCATTCCTCACATGAAATTCATGATAGCTGTCAGCACTACTTTATAGAGAAAACTTCTAAATATAGAACATATTTTTCATACAATAGGTAACAGTCCCAAGGAAGCTTGGGTTTTTACTGTGTTAAGACAACAAAACTGGGACTCAAGCCCCTTTTAAACTTGCTTATCAGTACTTCATACTGTATTTTTCTTGCTTAAATAATTTCAAATGTTTAATAAAAGTTTAGGGTATGCAAATAGATACTTTAAGTCTGGGCCTTTTTTATATGAAAGTTTCCTTTATGTCCTCTCTCAGCCTACACTACTGGCAGAGAAGCCCCCACCCTCAAATCATCTAGGCTTCGAGTGAGTTAAATGTGTATGCAAATTGAAAAACTGCAAAGAGTAGCCAAGGGTACAACTCAACAAAATCACAGGAGACCCAAGTAGCTCCCACAGAAAGCATAAAAATTTGGTGGAGAGTATTACAGCCCCTTTCCCAGTACCTGAATTTGAAGGTTGTATTTTTAAAAATCTTATTTCCTATTGTTTGCAAGTTTATGTATTTTAAAGAGTACTTTTTCCCTGACACAAACTAAGTTGTGTAGGTTCAAAGAGAAAACTGCAGTGGGAATTTGGACATGTTTTGTTTCTGTCCACGTTGTGGAAAACAGAGCAGAGACTAACACTATTAAAGCAGTTGTGCTGGATTTGCATTGCAGACATGGCTGTAGAACAGGTAGATTACATTACTGTAGCAAACTTCCCAGGCTACCCATATGGTTAAGGGGAAACCAAGAGTTTATAGCTTAATTAGAGGCATTTCTAAGTGAGGATCAGATAAACAGATACACAACTTAAAAGAGTGCATTGGCCATAAATTCTTTCATTCCAGATTCAGATCTGCTAATATATGACTGCAAACACCTCTGACAAGGTTATTTAAAAGCCAAGCAATCTTATTTCCTATGCCTTTGGAACCTGAAGTGGGAAGAAGTAAATGACGGAAATCATGCAATGCTGCCAGCACAGTCTAAATGCATTTAGATCTTAGTGATAAGTGCTACAGAAATGCTTGGATAGGTGGCAGGGAAGAACACAGGACAAGGGAAAACCAGCTCTCTAGCAGCAGACGGCTATGAGCAGCCCTTTTGCCATTTTTTTCTTTATGTTTCCTTCCACCCTTCTGCTTCATCCTCTATGTTTTTTCTTAAATTACATGAGAAATCCAAATTCATTCTGATGGATAAAGTGATAAAGACTGCCTCTTCTGACGTTTCACCTGTTTGTACAAGCATCTGAAAAGTTCCATGGAGATGCAATCTAGAAGTGTTTATTTTCAAACTTGGTTAAGATTTAAAAGGAAGTGTTTAGCAAAGCAATGGTGATACTACACCCAGGCTGCAAGGAAATGGCAGATCAGGGCATCCAGGGTTAGGACTGCAGCTGAAACTTTCAAGGTGACAGGTAGGTTTAACACTCTTGCCTGTAATAAAGTTGTAGCCTGGGGTTGTAGTCTAAAGTTGTTTCCTGTGAGTGTTACATTTTCATTTTTTTCGGATACAGAAAGATGATTTTGACCAGATTGGATTCCAGATAACAAACTCATTCTGCTAACACAGGAAAACCAAATGTGCTTGAAAACATGATGGGAAAAGTCCCATTTCCTAACCTCAAATAATTCCTTGTTTAGAGAATCAAGACTGCCAAAGGACAGACCAAATCTCAGCCTTTAAGTCTTCACAGTTTCAAGCATGTTAATTTTCCCAAATAGAGAGAGTTTATGATCACTTAGAAGGCACTCTGGTAAAATCATCTTACCTTCCAGTTTGCATCTACAGAAAAAAAATACAACAGTAAGTTAAATGTCTTCATCATAACTCACCCTTTTCTGTTTTTTTTTTTTTCCATAAGGAACTTAAACATTGCAAGAGCACTAGAGAATCAGAAACTAAATTCATGTGACTTAATGTGTGAGGTGCAAGCAACTGAAACAAGGGCTGTGAATTCCAATAGCTTAAACAGATACCTGAAGTGCTGATAAAAATATAAGGCGAGGGATTCAAATATATACCTGTCTACTTCAGTGTCCCTTAAATGCCTACTGCATTCGTTTTGACATCTTATTTATGTTAAAAGCAGGGCTGCTTAAATTTGGAAACTGCCCACTCCTGCCAACCCTCTCAGGGAGCTTTTCTAAGGCTGGTGACTGCTGGCTTCACACACCCGGCAGGTGAGGGCCATGGGCAAAGGGGACTGAGGACGGCAATGTGCCCAGCCCCGTTCCCTCCAGCAGTGCCCTGGATGCAGCCAGTGGGTATGTGCAGCCCTCTGGCAATACAGTGGGCCACAAATACATCTGGAGGGAGCTCCACTGCCCACCTTTGCACAGAACCGCAAGGAAAGTTTTTAACTTTCCCTGTCCTGCTCCCTCGGCAGAAGCTCAGAACTCCATCTGACCGGGGGAAGCAGAAGGAGAGACGAACCTCTGGTCTTCTCCGCAGCCGTCCCAAACTGGGGGGCAAACAGGCTTTCGCAAGTTTTGCCGCGCTCCCGCGAGCTTCAAACGGAAGCGCGCCCCCACTCCGCGCCGCCGCCGGGCACATGGCCGGGGCGGGGCAAGGCGGAGCGACGAGGGGCCGAGTAGGGCCTGTCCACTGGGTCCCGCCCCTCGCGCCCCGCCCCTCCGGGTTTTGCGAGCCGCCGGCCGCCCCGGCCCGACGGCGATTGGCGAGAGCGGCAGGCGGCAGCCAATGGGCGCGGCGAAACGCTTATGTCGCCGTCCCGGGCACGGAGCGGTGGAGCCCCATTAGGGCGGGGAGCGGGCGCAGGGCTCAGCTATTCGCGGCAGAGGCGGTGGAGGCTGCCGGCGGTAGAGGAGGCTCTCAGCGGGCGGTCCCCTTAGCGGCGCTGCCGGGGATGCACGTCTTCCACTGGTGCTGACTCCGCGGGGCAGAGCTGGGTACCCGCCTCCGCCAGCTGTCGATGTGACGGACCCTGCTGCCGCTAGCCACCCGGGAATACGTCTCCGTGATTCGGCTGCGCTTTAGGGGAAGGTAAGTGACAGCCCACCACGGGCAGCTTGGAGCGGTGCGGCGGGACGCCTGGCAGGTTTGGCGGGGCACCTTCCCTACCTGGGAGCGTGCCACTGGCGGCAGCGAAGCCCTTCCAGCGATGCCCTGCTCTGCGGGCTTCTGCGCTTCGCCCAGGCAGGGCGTGCCCGTACGGAGCCCCCCGAGCCCAGAACCGGCACTCGCCAGTGCAGTCTGGAGTAGAGCCGTCCTGCACGGAGTTGTTGGACGGGGGCTGCGGGCACAAGAGAACTGGGTGGGTGGGGGGTGTTGTCCCGCAGAGCCCCGCGGCGGCTGTTGGGGCTGGGGGATGGCGCGGCGCCGGCTCGGTGCGCCCGGCGGAGCGGGAGGCGCGGCGGGCAGGGGCTGCCGGTCTGAATAAGGGTCCAGATGCGGGAGCTCAGCTGTCGCCTGTCAGTAGGGTGACAACTGGCCTCTCCAACCAGCCTCTGCCTTCTTCCCTGTCCTCGGCGAAGTGTCCGCGTCTGGGTGCCTTCCTGCCCCGAGCCGGGAACCTGTGCGGGGGAAGGGGCGACCTCGCTCTGCTATCCCGGCGGCATCTTTCCAGTTCGCGTTGTGTTACTGGGGGCCCTCCACAGCGGGTGAGATGCAGCACACACAGACTTGGCCAGAGTATGCGTTTGTTTTTACCTCCCTCAATGAAAAGAGCTCTGGAAGGTCGATGGACACTTCCTGAGGCCCTTTTCCAGAATATTTGTTCCTTCCGCGGGATTTCAGACTCCATCAGATCCATTTATCTTCGGGCTGGGCTCAGTCCAGGGCGCCTTCGTTGTGGTCTGAGCCTGGAACGGCAGGGTCTGGACTCGGACAGGCATCTGTCATTGTCCCCCAACAGGGTGGCCGTGGAAAGCAAAACACAGCACCCGCCGGTACCAGCGTCTCTAAATGCCATCAGCTGGGGAGCCAGGAAACGCAGTGGGGGATATTTTACAAGCTCTCTGCGAAATGTTTATGCAGAGGATTTAAAGGTTAACAATGCATATTCCTTACATGCTAAAAACTAAAAGGTGGCAAAAATAAAGGGCTAGCGTTACAGCCGACCAAGTCCTGTGTTTTTATTGGTTAGCTGGTCACTGAGGGCTTTACGCTGCATGTTTTGCATTGCAAACTCAGAGTGACTACTGAGATTTTCCAGCAGACTGTGTTTCCACCCCATACACTCCCCCTTTAGCTTTAGTTACTATTTCTAAGGCGGATTATTATTTCTATTACTTCTCTACTGCACAAGTATAGCACAGTGGCCAAGTTTTCATCCCAAAATGTCAGCTGGTCAGAGGGGGCTTGGAAAGAGAACGGAGGGCAGACGAGAGGAGGGGAGCAGTTTCTGACTGCAGTGGCAGACTTGTTTCTCACCGCAGAGCCCCGGATGAGCAGGGCTGGTGCAATTCTGCCAACAGAGTTAATTGTGTCCTGTAAATCAAGGTCCACGGAGCTGCTCTCTTGCTGTATAACAAAAGGTTTTGTAATGAGTAAGCTCAGATCAGTCATATAAAAATTTTAACATAACTGGGCAAGGTGTGCGTGTGGGGACCTTACAGGGTTAATAGCTAAACTATTAAGATTGGAGTCAGATGTGGGTAAAAGCAACAGGAGAGTCTGGTTTTTCCTAATATCCTGTAGTATGATAACTCTGAAGAAGGTAATTGTTTAAAAAAAAAAATCTGTTTCAATTTAAGATTTATTAAGCAGGAAGAACCTTACGTAAACATCAAAATCTTTTTTTGGAAAAGGAAGAAATGCCTAGAAATTTCATCTGAATTTAAAACTGCAAGAATGCATATGTGCAAGAATGTTATTAATCTCATTTTCAGCTAGATGATTCTCCATCTTAGGGGGACAGGGGCATTTAACTCAGGCTTTTGGCAGAATGGCTTCTGTACTTTTTTCTTTTTTTTTTTTTCCCCTCCCCCCCAGCAAACGAATTCTTTCAAACATTTCACAAAACATTTAGAATACAGCAGCAGGGGATAGCAAGTGTCTTCCAAAGAAGGAGAAATGGAGGAGGCAGGAGAGGGAAACCAGGTTTTACTTATATATATATATATATATATATAATAAGTTGGGAATGTAAATTTGTATATGAGGCAGAGATCTGAGGAATGACTTGGCACACTAATGACCTGGCTTTTCAGAACTTCAAGAGTTTGGTCTGTCTCCCCCTATGGTTATAATACGAGATTAAATGCATTTGGCACATTTAATTAATTAGGATATGAAAATCAGATGACTTTTACTTTGTCATTCTTTTCCTGTGAGATTTTTCTATGCTAATGAACGTCTACATTTTACAGAGTAATTTAAATGGCTTTGGTTCATATTATGTCTTTGCAGATTGCTTTGACCCTTTCTAGTGCTGCAACCTTTGTATCCTAGCCTGAAAGTCCTTCTCCATTGTAATACAGATTTTGCATAATATATTGTCAATGGCTGCTCTACACAGCTTCTGACAGAGCAGACTGCGAGTTGCACTTAAATTTGAGGCCTCTGTTTGCTTGGATGCTGTGTCTTGTGCATTCCAGAGTTAATTGTATGTGCAGTGGTGAAGTCCATTTAAAACAAACAAACAAGCTTTTTTTGTTTGTTTTCCGTCATCACCTTATCTTAAAAGATCCCTGCTGTTTGGGTATAAAAACATGCTCCAAAACTTACTTTTTTTTTTTTTTCTTCTTTGATTAAAAAGTATCATTTGTGGTTCTGGTAAAGTTGGTTTATGATACAATGTTGTACTAAAAATACTTGATTATGAGATGGTTGAATAATCACCAACTGGCTTATATCAATATTCAGTTTACCCCTTTGTATTAAGGCTTAAGTTTCAGTTTGACCAGCACTGTTTTATGCTTGTGCTGTTTAAATAGAGGTAAACTTGAGGTTAGCTCTAGTCATTAGTATATGCTTGGTGTAAGCCATGCATGCTTAGGTCCTGCTCCTGGAAATGTTTACAGAAATGAGTAGCTTTTTACTTGTGTGCTTAAATTGTTTGGATTAGGCGTTGTATAATGGGAAGAACCAGCTTGGAAGGATACAGCACAACTATCGCTCATCTTTCCCCCTCCTACCTTATGGCTGAAGGATGAGAAGAAACATTTTGCAAGTAATGGCACACTGAAGTTGTGGCATTTCTAGCAGGAATTCCCAGATAGACTATCAGACCACGATTTCCCAAAATTACACATTTTTTTAACAGAAACACCTCTTTTGCTGCTGGTTAAAGGATATTTCCAGTTACTGAAGAAAATTTCACAAGTGTTCTGCTATAACTCTTCCTCTTTGTGTTTTGCTTGTTAATATTGTGCTCTAACTACCCTATACTTATTTTGGCAAAACTGAATGAGCATATGACTTCTTAGCACAAACTGACAGTACTTCTCAAGCATGTTCTTGTGGAGGAGAATTTTTTAAATGTACAAAATGAGTGAAGTACTCAGATACAAGAGGTATGAGCCAACACAAACATTTTTAGTATTTTTTTGAATATCTGGAAATGACAGCTTTTTACTGGTTTTACCTTTTCTTGGAACTCTGCCTGGAAGGCTGACTCCTTAAAAGTTTCAAGATAATTTTGAACCTATCAAGCTCAGAGTGTTTCACTAGCTGGTAAACCTGGAGTAGACAGTCTCTCAGGCCTTTGGAGTGGATTACACATCAACAAAAGCCAGAACTGTTACTTCAGTTGTTCTGTTGTAACGCACTCCTGTCTAAGGTTTGTGTTTGAAACATTGATTTATAGCACCTGATAGCTCTCACTGTTCTGCCTTGTGTGCTTTTCACCTTAATTTTCCTTCTCTTGGACCTACCCCCTTCCTCGCTGCCTTGTTGGCAATAAAGTGGTAAGAATATTATGGAATGTGCTTGTAGGCTTATCTATAACAATTTTATTCAATTCTTCTCTTTTATCTAAGCACAGGTCCCACAGCTTGCAATTGCTGTCTTTGACTTTTAACAATTCTGTTTTTTTGAAATGTTTCCAGTTACACACAATATTAACTTCATGGAGCAGCTGTGTGCCAAAAAAAGTATTTCCAACTGCCATCCAAATATTGAAATATGATTGTTTTGCTTTTATTTAATTTTGCTTCTTCTGATATTTTTATAGCCACCTTTTTGAGCTTGTTGCCTCTAATCCTGCATCAGCTAGTCCCAATCTTGAGAACACATGATTCCAGAACTAGGCTTCTCTGAGGGCAATGTGCCAAATCCATACCTAGTGTTTGTTTTAATGTGGTGTATAGGAAAACTGACTTCTCAGTGGATTTGATCACTGATTTGTGTAATTACAACCAGCATGATTAAAACAATCTGCATGTCTGTATCACGATGCTTAAAATAAAATTAGCACATTTTTAAAGCAGGATGATGTTAGTCTCTTAAATTTCTTAAAGGGAGTCTTCATTATCCAAACATCTTCATTTCTGAAGGTATTTAAGTGTTTTAAAAAGTAAGAACCTGGATGTAGGTATGAGTGTGGCAATGCAGGCTTCATGTCACATTGCATGGTAGGACTCTTGCATCCTCATGTCCTCTAGGAAATCTTCATCTTCTCTTGCCAGTACGAAAAATAAATGAAAACCTTCATCGTTAAGAATTGTGCAATTGAATCTTTAAACATATTTAGGCAGATACTGCTATACTGCCCTCAGAGCATGCATCTGTTCTGTCTTCCTATGTTCCTCATTGGAGCAATGTGAACTGTATCTGACCAAGTGCTGTAATTGTTCAGCTTTACCCATTTTACCCTCCATGATCTTCTCACCATCAAAGTACTCCTGTGACAGGGATAGAGCTAGCTCAGCAAGAGGCTCTGCCCAGGCACTCTTGCTCAACCTGTCAAGCACATGGACACTGCCCTCACCCATGGCTCATTTCTGTAGTGACAGAAATGCACAACCATAGCACAAATTGAAAGCCTCCTTACACTTTCAAGTGTGGATCAACTTGTCTAGCCATGGTAAAAGGTTGTTTTCAAGTATGTTCAAAATTAGTGCATGATTAGTGAAGATGATTTTAAAGATCTCTTTTTGTAATCAGCTGTTACAGTTCATCACCCAGAAGTTCTACACTGTTTATATAAAAAAGAAATCGTCTGTGTTTTTGTACATACTTTTGGACTACTATATTTTTTTACTTTATTTTAGCCTCCTCGCAGGTATCAGTATTTTCGTAGGAAAAATAAAAGCCTCACATGCTGACATGACTCCTCAAAGTGTGAATATTTATATACTTTAAAAACATTCTATGAAGTCATTGAAGAAATGTCTGAACCTTATATATTTGCATCTATGCATACAGACTGCTAAATGAATTATGCTGGGTCTAAGGCCTCACTGGTGAATTGCAGATGTCATCTACAAAAGTATACATACGGCTTTCTGAGAGCTTTGAACTGTTTCCTCATGCTTTGCTCATCAGAAAGATCATATGGAGAACTTCATTGTGAACTTCATTTTTTTCAGTCTTGTTTGCAAAGCATGGTTGATCTGTGTGATAAATATTGAGTTTTCATTCATCCTAGGACTGAAATGAGTTTGTTCAATGCATACGGAATGTGGGAATAAGACACACAGAGGATATGTTTATTTTTAACAAAATTAATAGTATAAAGTGAGTGCAGAAGAACTTATAAGCCTAAACAGCTTGACAGGCCAATAGCCAACAAATGTCTTAGAGTACTGCCAAGCATGTAAAAAAACAGACCAGGCTCTCATCTGTACTGAGGTACTAGGAAAAGTATGTAACTTCCAGCCTGGTAAAGATGTTGTTACTCAGGATGTGTCTTGGTTCTATTCTCTTGACAGCATACTGTATGTTTGGATTTCAACAGGTATCTATTAGGAAGTATCACTAATATTCAGAAGATAAGTGAGTTGCCTAAAAAGGCAATCAGTTGTGTTATGGCAGCTCTTCTCTGCAGCCAGAATATGGGTCCTCTTTTGCAGAGCATTGGCTTCGAGTTAGGAAACTGGGGAAGGGACCTGTGTACTAGGTTGAGGCAGGAGAGAATGTCCACAGAATAAGAAAGCCAAACGTATTGCTTTGTGCTCAAACGTGAGCTGCCAAAAAGCTGTGGAAGCACTCATGGTGAAGGATGCTGCCACATAGGTTAGTGAGCTGAATGGTTGATTTAGCTGTTTGGGAATCCAGTAAGCATCAAGCTTTACCTCCTGACCTTTCACATAGACAATCTGCTTGGATAGCTTTTGCAGGGGATTTCAGGCTGTGTGAAGTTGTAGTTCAGTGGTCCAGGCTAATAGCCCATTTCTTTCTCTATATATAATTTTACAGTTATATAAAACTGTTGATTTCATGCAAGAACGGCTCTTGGGGTTTTAGAGTAGCTGTTAATATATTGAACTTAAGCAATGCAGGTATTTGATTGAACTGAAGTGACCACAGTGACAAGCAGGCATCTGCTTCACTGCTGCAGATTTATTGCTTTTCAGCTTCCTCTGCAAAATCTCCCCTGACACTCAGTGCTCTGTTGTCTGCTTCTGAATCTGCCGCCTCTTAGGCTGTAAATTTGACAGGTTAGTTTTTAATGCCTGCTGTCTGTCTTGTATTGTATTGTAGCTCCTTATAAACCTTTTTTTGCATATTGGTTGTTATCTTATTAGCCTGGAGCTGATGCTGTAAAGAGGTACTTACAGGATGAGGAGGACTCTGTGGTATAGTGTTGCAAAGGCATACTTGGTAGCCTTATTTTAGGAATTGAGGTCATACCAGGCTCCTGTTCATTTATGACTTTTTTAATGTTATTTAAACTTTGATGTATAAGTCAGTGTTCAGCATTTAAATCCTAACTATGAACCATTCAAACTGTGTTTGTTCTTGTGTCTCTTTCCACCTTCTCATAGTCTCTGGGAGGAGACTAATGCTTTGAAAGAAGTTTCATGAAAATCAGAAGGTATATCTTGAATTATGCAACACTTTTTCCACAGGCAGAAGTCATCTTCCTTTGTGCATTTACTTTATTCCTGCTTTGTCATGTACTAAATAAGCCAATAGTTAATTCAATTGTGAGAAGAGACTAG
Source organism: Indicator indicator (assembly GCF_027791375.1). Lineage (NCBI taxonomy): Eukaryota > Metazoa > Chordata > Aves > Piciformes > Indicatoridae > Indicator > Indicator indicator. The sequence goes on along the minus strand of NC_072012.1, from coordinate 38,644,075 downwards.
CCTTGTTTTTAAAAGGAAGCTGACAGCATGTCTTGCTACTGGAGTGCAGTAAGGGACTTAAAAACTAGTATGTGAGCAACTCTGTTCATGCACACAAGTGAAGGTGGAGGATAGGCATTTCCAAACAGGCAGTTGCAGTAATATTCTGTCAGTGTAGGACTCTGAATATGAATGACTTCAATCTTGCATCCCTATGACATGTAAACCTGACAAAACAATAAAATATGTCTGTATCCCATCTGTAAAATGCTTGAGCTATTTTCCTTCTGCTATTGCTTTTTGTGCTGGCACAGCTTGATTAGGAATGTAGAAATGGTTTAAAATATGTGTGGATTTATGGGGTTTCTTGCCTTTAAGTGAGCTTCCCCAATCAGTACAGACCAGTACAATGACTGTGTTAGTGTGCAGAGTTGCTTACCAGGGTGGTGAAAGAGGAGCTCCTTATATGTACTGCTACCCCAAAACATACAGCTGTAGCTTCTGTTGTGTTCCAGGCTCAAACCATGAAGTGTTTTTGTCACCAGTAAATCATTCAGTACTTTGAGTTCCTGTCACAAGTGTTGCTCTTTTTAACTACTGTAATACTAATTGGATGATCCTGAAAGGTTTTGGAAAATCATCTGTTTAAGCTTGGGTGTGAGTGATGGGTAGGCACCATTTCTTGTGGTTAAAGTAGTTCAGACCTCTCTCCCTATCCCTCACTTCCCAGTTTTTGGAAATGGAAAGTCTGTGTCCTTCACAAAGAAAATGGCCTGCTCATCGCTTTATAGAATAACTGTAGGAGAATATAAATCAGTTATGTCTCGGGGTGGAGTGCAATATTTCTTTCTAACATTTTATTTTAAAGACAGCAGAATGACTGGGCTTCTGATTTCTTAATATCAATCCTACATCTTCCAAAAAAAACTCCTGCATAAGCTGGAAGTTCCCCACTGCCACCCCCAGCTAGAGCCTCTTTGCCTGCCTTCACTTGTGTACTCTATCGGTTTCACAGTTCATATACTTGTGGGGTTTTTTTAAAATCTCCCCCTGCACTCTGGTGGGAAACATGTCTGCTGTTTCCTTTCAAACACACAAGGCTTGATTCTCCTCTCACAATGGCATAAATTGTGAAGAACTCTACTTGAAATCAATGGAAGTAAAGACATGTGAAATGGGGTGAGAGAAGAGCCCAGCCTCTGGTTTCTATTTTTAAGTGAGTCTGGTTAACCTAAAATTGTTCAATGTGCCACTGTGACTTCAGTTTGTAGATATCAGTTGCTATGCTTGTTTCTTTTCATACATAATCTTTCATTTTCATATATAATACATTACAGCTAGCAACCCTAATCATGATGCACATTTCTTTGATTTAATACCTTAGCACTACTACATCAGCAATATGCTGGTAAAGTACTTACTTTACTAGTGTAGGATCCTACATAAAGTCAGGGTTGTAGCTGTATTCCTGTCCAAGTCCCGAAGGAAAGAAGGCTGGATTTGCTCTGTTCATACAACTTAAAATTCCTTTGTGTTGTTGGGGGTTTTGTGTTTTGGTTGGTTTGTTGTTATTTTGTTTTGGTTTGGGTTTTTTGGGTTTGGTTTTTTTTGAGTAATTCTGATTTGTGAAACTTCTTCCTCATTATCTAGGTTTTTAAAATACTAATTCTACATAAAATGTTCTTGGTTATTGTTTTTTTTCCTGTGCTTGTAAAGTGTTCAGCTCCTTTCTTACGTTTTGTATGTATACAGGAACGTACTTTAACTTCAAATTTCCTCTGAACAACTTGGCAATAAACCTCAAATATCCACATACAATTTCTGCCATTTCATAGATTTTGGTGGTTGCTCGCATTTGTTTATTTTTTTGGCAATGGATTATGGTCCTTAATTACCATCAGTAGTCAAATAACTGAATGAGATTATACAGCAGTGCTGTAAAAACTGTTCATGCTAGCTATGATCTGTAGATGTGTAGATATCTTTGAAAACAGTCACCTCATTCATTAACCAGTGCAACAGACTCCAACTTTACCACTATTTAGTTTTTTAAATTAATGCAGCATTCTCTACCTAACTGAAACGCTGCTTTGACTGCCTCTTTTTATAGTTTAAAAAAATAACATGAAATAGGTGACTCTTGTAATGTATTCTAACTTGGAGTAGATCTGTTGGCTTATTTGAATTTTTGTTTTTTGCTTGAGTAGCAAATCACAGGAGTCTCTTTAAATATGAAGAATGTGACAGGCTTAGTATATCACTTCAATTTTATCTCTAACTTGATTATGAGAGTGAAAACCCTGTGGTTTTTAGCCTTTTATGCTGTTCATTGCTCAAGCTTTCCCTTTCAACTTTAATCCCCTCCCCTCCCAAAAAGTCAAGAGGTTGCTTAGCTAGTATGTGGTGGCCTTATGTATCAGAAGTATCGGAGACAGAAGTTGCCACAGAAGCTTCCAGTGGTCCACAGGATTGTAGTGTTCCAGACCTCTATCTTCCCAGCCACAGCAGTGATGCACCACAAGGCTTCTGACCTCTTGATCACAGCTATCAATGCCAATAGCAAGTTCTCTCTTGTCCCTTCTAGGTTTTGCATTACTTACCATGGGGAAACATAAAGCATTTGAGATAGTTGATTTATCATAGTGAATTGACTGTAGCTTTAACTGTGGCTTTTTGATGATGGAGACTAAACCACAGTGTGGTATTCACTGCTGTTGTGAACTGCTATGATTGTGTGCAGTAGTGCTTGCCTGTAGCTGACGTGAAGAATGGTGAGGGCAGAGAAGGATGTATGACAGGGATACATATGGTTGTCACTCAAGCTCTTCTCAGCTGGAAGCTGAATGCTTCTCAGCTTTGTTCTGGTTGAGCAGTCCTTGTTGTTGAGAAGGGAACTGAGAGCCTTCTGAATGCAGAGCTGTGCAGGGGTCTTCCTGGTGGCAGGTTTTACTCATTTTTACTCTTGTGGCTTTGAGACGTGTTCTGTCATAACGTTTTTTGGAGCATTTTGAAGCCTTCTAGAGTTGTGGAGGCTGTAACGCATGTTGGGAGGAGAAACTACTTCTGGGAGTATTTTCCAAGCATAATATCCGATGTGCAAAAGTAATCTTTTGCATGAGAGAAACAAAAAGGTGCTGTGGCTAAAGTATAATAATACCTGGGGAAAATTTCTCTACTGCAAATCAGTATATACAGCAAGTTTCAAAAAACGACTGCCATCTTTGCCAAGCAATATGAAGCACCTTAGTTTTGTGGACTAAGCAACTTCCACTGAAAAAGGTATGGGTATAGAAAAGCATGCTTCTGACTCTTTATTAGTTGTAGTGGTTGACAACTAGTGAAAGACAACATTGTGTAATAAGTTGGTGACTAATGTCTCTGAAGACCCTGAAGTAACTTTTCTGCCTGTTGTGAAACTGATGACATAAGACTTGACCTCAGGAAATGGAGATGTATTTGGAGGTCCAGAGCTTGAATTTGTTTACAGATAGTCTTGCGGAGTTGTCACCACAAAATACAGAGCTGATGGTGCATTACTTCCGCAGGACATAAACCTGTTTCAGAAGTAGCATTAAATTCAAGATAAATCATAGGAATCTGTCTTCTAGTAAATAATTCCAGAGCCATTTGCTTGCAGTCTTGCTTTGTAGGTATCCTAAAAACTATGACTACTGAGTAGTTTACTATGTACCTGTGCCAGGCATCTTTAAAAGCTAACTTTCTCACACACATGCTTTCTGACAAGAGACCTCTGACAGATGCAGGGCACCCATGTCTTCTGTGGCAATAAGCAAAAAATGTATGAGATAAGGAATGTCAATAGATGGGCAATCCTTCCATTCAGTTACAGGTCTGTGTCGTGGTGTACACTCTGTCATAGTGTGCACTCTAAGAAAGTGTTTAAAACTCTCTCAGAATATGTATATCTTAGGACAAGTGGAGGGAAAATAAAGCAACACTTTAAATAATTTCAGCAGGCTTTAAGTTTTTATCTGATTTTTGTTCTACTTAAGGAAGATAAAAATCATTTAAAATGGGTATGTTGTAGAAGGGTGTGTCAAAAAGATAAATTTATTGACATCCTTCTAAAATTACTATTTTAAGAGGAATTTAGGTTGTTAGGTTGTTAGGTTTTTTTTTTTTTACTGTTGGTATTTTTTGTTTGGTTGGTTGGTTTTGGTTTGTGTGGTGTTTTTTGTGAGTTTGTTTTTCCCAGAACAGTCCCAGCCCACACCTATAGAATAGGCTGCTTAGCAACACTTTATGGAGTAAAATAAGTATCAGGACACACTGCAAAACGGTTACCTCTGAATATCTGACCAAAGTATGCACACAGCTTGGTACAGCTGTGAGTGTGGTGCTTAAGTAAAACTCCTCAGATGTGAGTCTGTGTGTACTTTCCACACACAAGGCAATAGGTACATACCCGGGGATGCTTCTGTAAGGCCAAGATCTGCATCTCCAAAGCTGAAGGGTTTCTGTAGCTGTTGGGCCAGCACTGGAAGGTGTGTTACTGCTGTAGAGGGTATAGCATTCCTGCCTGAGAAGGTGTAGGTGGATCTCAAGTCAGTGTTGTGCTGGCGATCTGCAGGAGAAATGATTGTGAGTAGTCATGGACGTTTTCCCTTAAATACTGAGATGTGAAGCTTGAGCTCTAACTGCATTTCTGAAAGATACCCAGGCCTGGTGCGAGAGAGCTCTTCTGTAGCTGGTGGCTCCAGGGAAAGGCTTGAGGTAGGGTGTTGCAGTGGGGAAGGCAGCAACCAGATCTCCTCAGGCGAGCGGCACGCACAGACGCCAAGATGGCAGAAGGTATACTAGTTGACTGCGGGGGTATGGAAAGCTCCTAAGTTGTGCTGTTAGGGCTCCGGCCTCTTAATTTCTTGTGGGGGTTTCACGGTCCTAGTGGAAAAACGCCATGTACTCCTACCTCCTCACCTGGGAGAAGGGCAATGGACGGAGCTGGTGCGACTTGTGACGGCGGCTTCAGCCGAAGGAAAGGTCGATGCATGGCAGAGCTTGTTTGGCCGGTCACCTCAGCCTGGGTCCGGTCGAGGCAGGAGAGGCGGTTCGCCCTGCCTGACTGCTCCGGGCTCCGGCGGCAGAATGCGCGGCTGCAGGGGCGGTATGCCACTAGGTGGCGCCCGTGGGCCGGCGGTGAGACCTGAGCCGGGCGCCGGGGGCGGCCGGAGCGCCGCAAGGTCCGGGACCAGGCTGTCCAGACGCTGCGGAAAGCTGCTCCCGCGGCCTTGCAAGAGGTGAAGTCGGAGGCAGTGCTGGGTGCCAGGAAAGAGGCTGTGCTTGTTTCAAGTGTGCTTTGTGCCACTGGAAGAGCTTCTGCCTGACTGTATTCCAAGGCTTGTTTGCAGTGACACTGAGAGCAAAAGAAAAAAAGTGTGCTTTTTCATTTCTCTCACATTATTATAATTCTACTTGAAGTGAGTGAAATAAATAGATTTGAAGGACAGATGGCAGCCTGCCAATGTAAAAAGAGGACTTGCTATTTTTTCCACTCCTTTGCTTGAGGTGTCCTCGTGTTAATTTGCACTGTCCAAAATTGTGCTTGAAACCCAGACAAAAACAGAACAAACTTGAAGGTCCCAGCCCATATGCTCAAAGATATCTTTAGATGTACATCTTTTAGGAGTGATATCTCACATCATGTTTTCTGTCAGTGTAAAATGTGTCAGAAAACCTAACAGGTAAAACTGGGGAATATGATGCGAAATGAAACCTTTGGCCTCGGGTTGCCCTGAGCTGACTGGAGTGGTATGGCAGGAACCAGGCTGTGACTCCTAGAGAGTGAGGTCTTATGCACTAGGGTTTTGTTCTACGGAAGTCCCTCTGGCAGGATGAGGACATGTGTTGGCTGTTGCTGCATCAGCAGCTTTGTGACTGCATAAGTGGTCCAAGCACATCGATGGAGTCAGGAGCCTAGTAACAGTCACTCCATAAACACAGGAGACAAGAAGAAAACCAAGCACTTTGCTGTCTTTCTCTAGACCCCTGGTGAGATGCCCAAACTAGTCTAACTAGGCCCAGAGAGGGGGAGTAAGGAATGGATTCTGCTGATTAGCCAAAGAAGTGCTTCCTTATCACCCTCATTCCTGCGGAGACTTCATACGGAATTGAGCCTGTCCTGAAGATATGGGAGTGAGATAGACCTGCCTGAGACTATGGGTGAAATGAGGAGGCCATTTGGGGCCAATAACTGTTGGGCCTCCTTTAGAAGGAAGGATGGACAGCTACTAAATTCAGGCCCCTGGAGTAATTCTGCATGGGTGGCAAGCTGCAGCCTGCCACAGATTGCCTGTAATGGCCTCAGAAGGAGAAGAGACCCCTCAAGAGTTCACTGAGACTTCAGGTGGGTTGTGCCTTGCAACAACAGTGTCTGTCTCTCCATGGTTTCAGGATGGTTATCAAATAAGGGAGAGATGGCACTCACTTGGCAAACAAGAGTAAGGGTGATAGCCTGTGGAGCCTGCAGCCAGAAGATTTTTGGATCAAAACTGTCAAGTGCTGAATCCTGAGCTGCAGGAATGGTTGAACTCTTCTACCTGGATTAAATTTGTCTAGCTGCAGAAGAATTACACTCAGGCAAAATATTAAATACTCAGAAGATCTTTTTCAGAAAAGAAATACAGAGAAATTACTGGCACTGCAGAACTCTAGCATCTGGCCAGTTGTTTAAAAAAAAAAACCATAAGCCAGGGTTTTTCCTTAGAATTTTAGGCATATGGTTTGGAATTTTTTGTCAAATTCTTGAGTATTATCCTATTAACATGAAAAATGTTACTAGTTTTATAAGCTTTCTGATGGGGCTGTGAAACAGAGGTGCAAATGAGTCACAAATACTGGTTAGTGCTAAACCAAACAAGATTTGTCTCCTTCTGTACCCTTCTTCCCACAAGAGAATAAAACATTCTTTCCGGGGTGTTTTTTTTTTTTTTTTTTTGTTACTTGAATTCAATGTTGGGAAAGGAAACCCTCAGTGGTAAATAATTAGGTTAGGAACTAGCAGGATGGGCTTAAATGAAAGTGCCTCCTTTAGTGATTCCTCTCCCTTCTTAATTATACAATGGACTTTCTCAACTGCTGCTTCCTGGTATTCATCCAAGTCCTCAAGCCCTGAGTACCTGTAAACAATTAACGTTCTCCCATATGGCCCACAAATTCTTGGTCAGTGTTTAACGGGGTTTTTGTGTGTGGCAGCAGTTTTTAACCTCCTTGAGGAATCCTTCTGTCTTCCTCCTGCCTTTCTCTTCCAAGTCCTTTCCTTCCAGTTGTTTGTTGATGTGTTCAATTTATATGCAGAGACTCCAAATACAGTTATTTCCATGTGATGCTACCATCTCCTGTCCTGAGAAGCTACAATTTTACAAAAATGTCAGGTTTTAATTGTATAGTTTTAATAGTCCCTGTCTAATGTTGTCCACATGTGCTTTTCAGTTTGTTACAGAAATAAGCTGCTGATGGGAACATGCTGTTCCACTCTCTCATGCTGGAAGAAAAATAATTTCTGTCTGCCTTGTAAGGTTTCTTGTATTTCTGTTCTAGGTTTGGCCAGAATGTGCTGCTAGTTGCCTCTGACTGGACAGAAAGCACGATACAGGGATGTGGAAGCAAGATTTACAATGAGATGTACATTACTTAGTGTGTAGGTTGGCCATTGAGTGACAGGGAGTTAGGATGTTAAAATGCATTGAAACTCAGCATGTAATGTGAGACTCTCCAAAGTATGTATACAGGACTACTGATGTGGAATATGAACAAATGAGCACAGTCTGGGAAATACTTATTAGCCAGCAGCTAAGGGTAAGCAAGTAAAATCAAACCATTACTACCCTCAGCTGAAAAGTAACAGTGGCTGACTTCTGTGCCTTTCTAGAAAAGGGGAGGTATCTAAAGTGACAGTGTTCTGAGCTAAACATTGCTCAGCCCTGGTGCTAACTTTATTGTGCAATCCTGAGACATCAAAAATACCACATGAAAATGCTTAGTGCTGCAGTACTGCTTTTGGAAAGGAAACCAAGCTCCAAAGTTTTGAATAGCATTCCATTAGTGTTCAGTTTTCATCAGATGATGCACGGCTTCAAGTATACCTGAATGAGTTTTGTAAAAAGAGCTCTTTTAAATATGAGGCAGCAGTGAAAACCAGCATGGTTGCATCTGAGATGCCAGTTGTCTGAACATCAAGAGCAATTGGAGCAGTTCAGGATTCAATATCTAATGAATTGTGTAATGCCTGTGATCATCCTGGTTTGGAGCACGCAGCTCAAGAAACTGACTTCAGGGATCAAAGTTGTCCATGATTTACAGCAGAAGAGTGAAGAGCAGAGAGCTAGAAGTAATTTTTCTCAGTAATGAGTGACTGACAAATAGAGACAGACCTTCAGAATATGGAAGGAATGAACCTGGCCTTTATTTAAAGGGGGGTGGGTTTTTTTTTCCTTAAAGTAGCTATGGTTTCTTAATAAACTTTGCATTAAAAAGTGCAGATACTTTCATTTGGAACTGAAAACATGTAAGTCTTACTGCAAATACTAACTGAATGTTTTGTCTGACTGACCATCTCTTACTAATTACAAAGCTAAGAATAGATGGGATTGGTAAGTCATAACCCTGAAGCTGCTTCCTGCACATGATCTTTAGTGTTTTTAAAATTCTTTTCTTATCACATTCTAATCATGTCTGGCAGCATGACACATGCCCTCAGGGGATGACAGATCATGGTCATGTGGGATTTTTGGGTTTGTACCCTGACATGTAAAGAGTGGTACGGGACTACAAAAAAAAGATCATGCAGGCAAAGTCTAGAGTTGTTATTCTGTAGTTCAGGGTTTGTGCTGTGACCAGAGTAAGCTAAGATTGACAGATCTCTTAGCTGAAGGAAAGCCAGCCATGTAAATAAAAACTAATCTCACTGTTGCTTTAGTCGCAAAGTCTCTTTAAAAGGTAGACAGCTCTTCATCTTCACAGAAGCTTATACTAAATGTCAAAGATGTTTCTTGAAATAAGAACAAAACACATTGAAAAACAAGAACAGGGTGTTTTTTCTTCTTCTGGAAGCTTAATTAAGCTGACTGGAGTGCTGATATTATGTGAATGACTACTGCCGATTGTTTCCACACAAGCACCTCTTTGCTTCATAAAATCTAAAATATTCCATGTCTCTTGCTGTAAAATGTATAGCTGTGGTGCCACTGGCTGTCTTTAACAGGACTGAATTCATTTGATAGATCTGGTTTCTGAGTTTGTTCTGTAAAGTCACTGTATGGTGTATCAGGGCAGCAACTGGACAATGCTTCACAGAAGTTTGTAGTACCACTGGGGAACCTAGCACATCAAACAAAATGAAGATCTAAAACACTGAAAAAGGCCACTTTCTGTAGCATGTACAGCTCTGAAATTAACTCTCCTGAACTGCTGTTTAATGAAGGCAATTCTTGGGCAAATTGACCTTATATAAAATATAATTAGACTTAATAACTTTGGACTACTATTGGTGAAGTCTTTGGAAGCTTCTCCCTTAAGATCAAATCCATCTTTGATGAAACATCTGTACTCTAACAAAGGCAAAAAATATTACTTTAAAAGAAAAAGGCTATTTTAAAGTGTTCATATCAATTTATATATTTTAAGTTATTCATCAGATTTGTTTTTAGCTTGTTTTATAAAATGCTACTGCACTATTGCTATGGAATATGTTAAATTTAAAGAACTGGGATAGTTTCATCTGGCAAGTATCAGTTACTTCTGCAGGTTCCCCCAAATGCTTTTTTTTTCCATCTTTAATGGATGGTTTGTTTAAAAAAAAAAAAAAAAAAAAAGGGAAGAATTTTGAGTATGAATGTGTTTGGGTTTCTATGTTCATGTTGTTTTTTTCCCAGTCCTTTTTATCAGCAGCCTCAGGAAAACATTTAGAAAATTAAACTTTATTACATCACTAGTCTCATTTCCATCTAAAGTATTGCACGTTCTTGCCTGCCACTGGTTAACTTGGGCTAGACTTGGTTTTATTCTTCTCCCACTCAAGGATGACTTAGTCCTTGATGATTTTACAGCAGGAAAACTACTCATGGGAACACAGAAAGGATGCAAGAGGTAAAGATCAACAAGTAAAGAATCTGGAGAGATAGATGGGAGACAGTAATTACTTTATCTACTTTTCAAACAGTTCCTCCTTTCATTTGCATAGAAACAAGCTTATAGTGACCTGATACAACTGGTAATGAAACATCAGTGTAGCTCTGACCCGAGTGGGAGTTGTACACTTCAAAGGATAGCTAGGGTGTTGCACTCATCAGGAAATAAAGTTAATTGAGTTAAGGTGCTCCTGTACCACCTCTCGTTTGCTTAGAAAGCAAATACAATGGACATCACCATTCACATTTACAAACTCATTTTAATGGAGGACAATAGTTCTGTAGCACTTTGTGTTTTCACCAAAGTGAAGCAGTCACCCTGCTGGATGGGGGAGTTTGATCACAACTGTAAGACACGAGACTTCACACCCCACGGATCATTGGAAAACTGATTTTTGGCCTCTAGACTGTGTCAGATCAAACCCAGTACAAAGCCTGTGTGAGAGCTGGCATAGTTACTCATTGTCCTCCCCACAGGAGAAAGTACAAGTGTTTTTGTATAATCATTCTGGTTGGAAGCAACTTCAGAAGGTCATATTGATCTAACCTCTCAAAGCAGGGTTAACTGAATTTGGACCACCCCATATCAATGCAGGTTTTGGATTTCTGCAGCACACAGCAGGTCTTTCAGTAAATAAGATAGTGTTTTACTAGTTATTTCTTCATAACTTAGAATCTCTTTAGTAAATCTTGTGTTCCCACTGGAATGACGGGGATAACAAGGAAAAAATTCCAACTCTCCTTCCCTTGTGTGTATAGCTTTTTTTCTTTGAGGGTGCACTACTGCATCATGATCTGTTACAAAGAGTACGTTGACCTGTTTGTGTGACTTCTTCATGCATGGATGCTGCATGCTGAAGCAACTGGCTGCATGGTTGTGTGTGACTTGAGTAACAGTATCTTCCCGTGCTCTTAGGAGATTATTTGGATTCAATTAATTTCTAATTTGGTTTTCTTTTGGAAATCTTAATCTAGAAGCCATATTTATGAAATACAGGCTTAATGCTACTATTTAGAGATGGGTGATACACGATGGACACTGAGCTCTGTCAGGGCAAGGCGACTTGGTCATTATGTGGGACAGCAGGCCTTACTCATTCATGGCCTATGCATGGTCAGGGTTTTGTTCTCAGAATGTTTACAAGATCAGGAAAGTCTTCAGAAACAGCTGCTTATGAGTGCAAGTTTAGAGTACTTTGAAAGGAAAATATAAATAAAGCAATAAAGATTGTAATCTCCTAAATCTGCATGGTATGAAAGAAGGTTGAGAAACTGGTCGTTCTGAATGAGTAGAAATCTTGCATCTCGCCTTGAACTTCTGAGTTTATTTCCCTTTTGTATGCAGCACATCTGCATAAGCTCTCTTGCAGGCAGCTGAAGTTGTGTGTTTGTACTCTTTTCAGAGAAAATTTTTACAAGTGTGAATTCTTTCCAGGTAATTTGGCAGTAAAGGGGAAGTTTAATAAATCATAGCTGTGCTTTAAAGAACAAGAACAGCTCTAAAATTTCAGATGGCCAAATATGTCTAGAGCAATTTGGTGGAAATTGGATTTGGGTGGGGATTATCACAGAGGCTGTGCTTTGGTATCTGTGGCTTCTCTGTGCATCTGAGGGTAGTTAAAAAACTGTTCAAGGTGTCTGAGTGTAACAACCCAATTGCCAGTCAGTGCTGGTGGCACTGGTAGGTAAGTTGGCCATGCAGGGAAAACATCTTTCTGAGGAATTCCACTGTTCTGCACCAGTACTCAAATCCAAGCTCCAAAGGAAATGCATTCTTTTTAATTTTTTTTAATTTTTTTTTTAATTTTTACTGTAAGTTATTAAGCAGTGCTTAATTCTGCTTGTGTAGGGCAGATATTCATATACTTCAGCCACAGAAGTCCATGTGTTATATTTAAAAACTCTTAAAACAGCTAATTCCTACCTACAGTGAATTTATCTTTGTGTCATCTTCCTCCCCTTTCCCAATGTGAAAATGCAAAAGAAGATAAAGACTTAAGATGTCACTCTTAAGAATGAAAGTGGAATCGCTGGGCATAGATACAATGATAATGGAAAAGTGCTCACAGAGGGCCTGGTTCCATTGGCTTAGAGCACTATTTAGATAAGTGCAGCTGTGGTCTGTCTTTCCCCTTGCAGTGGCATTATAGTTTGTCTGACCTCATGGTGAACTGGTTTAAAGAATCAAATCAACAGGAAATTTCACTTTTTTTTTTTTTTCTTTTTCTTTTGGTGGAGTTAGCTTTCTGCTTATTTAAATTCCTGCACAGTTCCACCATGTGATCAGCTGAGTGCCAGTGCTGGCACAAGGAGGCTGTGTGTGGTCTGCACAGAGGGAGAAAAGCTGGTGGATGAAAAGCTGGTGGATGAAAAGCTGGTGGATGAAAAGCTGGACATGAGCTGGCAATGGCTCACAGACCAGAAGGCCAACCATATGCTGGCCTGCTTTAAAAGGAGCATGGTCAACAGGTTGAGGGAGGTTATTCTGCCCCTCTGCTTCACTCTGAGACCTCACCTGAAGTACTGTGCCCAGCTCTGGAGTCCTCAGCACAGGAAAGGCATGAACCTGTTGGAGCAGGTTCAGAGGAGGGCCACAAGAACTATCAGAAGGATGGAACACCTCTCCTATGAAGAAAGGGTGAGGGGGTTGGAGTTGTTCATCCTGGAGAAGAGAAGGCTCTGGAGAGACCTTATTATGGCCTTTCAGTACTCAATGGGAACCTATCAGAAAGATGAGGACAATCTTTATAGTGGAGACTGTTGTAACAAGAGAAAGGGTAATGGTTTTAAACTAAAAGAAGGTAGATTTAGATTAGGTAGAAGGAAGATTTTTTTTTTGTTTGTTTGTTTTTCTGATGAGGGTGGTGAAACACTGGAATATGTGGCTCAAAGAGGTGGCAGATGCCACATCCCTGGAAACGTTTTAAATCAAATTGGATGGGGCTTTGAGTGACCTGATTTAGTTAAAGACATCGATGTTTATTGCAGGGAGATTCCACTAAATGACCTTCAAGGTCCTTACCTTACACAGAAGCATTCAATGAAGAATGCAGAATCCCTGCAGCATTCCAAACCTATCTGGGGTTAAGTTGTGTCTTCAAAGTTCCCGGTTACCCAGTTCTTGTGTGTCTTGCTTTGCCTTGTTCTACAGGTACACCCTACTGCTTTTTCAACTTGACTCACTTTTGAGACTTTCCTAATAGTGGGATGTTGGCATGTCCTAAAATACTTGGGGATATTACTGCCTGTGATTACTGCCCAGATGATTAGAGGTTGGAACCCTTTTCCTGCCTTGTCTGCATCAGCGTGGTTGTCAGCCCTGGCCTCTGCCAAAACTTGCTGACCCTCCCCAGTAGAGAGGATAGAGTGTAAGGTGGTTTGGGTAGGTCTCAGCCAATTCAGGGGAAGTTTCAGTTTAAACCATGGATAAAGATGAGTCTGAACTCAAATGATAAGTAAAGAGTACATGCCCTGGGGAAAAAAGAAAAAAAAAAAAAAAGAAAAAAGCTTATTCTCAGCTCTTTTAGGTCTAGGATGAGTTAAGTAATTAGTGAAGATGAAGTCTTCCACATGACAGACTTTTTCGTAAATGTTTTTCCTGTAAATAACATTTGAGAACTTTTGTTGCTGGTGCCTTTCTTCAGTGTGTGATAGGCAGGTGGAATTCAGTCCAATTTAAAAAAGAAAAAAAAAAAACCAAAATGTTTTGTATGTAGTCAGTGGTTGTTGGTTTGCCACCTGATCTTCTGAGTCTTTTTCTATGGTACTATAACTTATTTTGGCGTGTGAGTTTTTGGTTGGTGATTGCTTTTTTACCTTTTTTTTTTTTTTTTCCATAAAAGCACTGGGAAAAGACTCCAGCAATTGAGTTTACATTTTCCAAAGGAAGAGAGTTATCTTTGTGTCTCATTTGTGCCGTAGTGATCTTGATGCACATAAGGACTTGATCTTGATGCACAAAAGATTGAGGATCGCTAGAATCGCTGAAACTTTCTAGATCTTCACTGCTAAAATTGGTCTCTCTTCAGTCTTATTGTGCTATATGATTCTGTAAGTATCTCCTCTGTGTTCTGTCCTTAGTTTGATTGCTTGATTTGTACTGTGCCCACAAATGCAGACTCGGGGCTGGTGTTTATAAACAGCTTCCTGTATCAGATTTACAAAAGTAGAAAAACAAGAAGGCTTTAAAAAAAAAAAAAGTGCAATGCACTCTTATTGTGTGTCCACTACTGTGCTTTTAATGAGGCTTTCAGAGGTCCCACATCTAAGAGCTTGTAGAGAAGCACAGTGCCAAATTGTGTGTTGCTTCCTCATTCAACTGTAAGTGCTGGGTTTTGGTATTGAAAGAGATGAGTTCCTCAAGGAAGGGAGGGGTTAGAGAGTATTAAAGTTAACTGACTGTTATTTAAAGGATGGTGCTCTGACATGAATTTGTATTTTTATAGTTATCTGTATAATACATCTTGTTAGTAGTTCAGCTTTGTGATCTATTAGGTAACTTATCAAAAAAATCATGCAGTAATTTCAGTGGTTTTTTAATGCTGTGAACATGACTACATTTTTAAAATATTAGTGTATTCTTTTAGAGAGCAAACTGCTTGATTGCAGTACATTATTGTGATTCCCAAAAACCAGTGACAACAAACTTCATGCATTTTTTTAAAATAAACAGATTAAACTTGATTTAGGCGAGTTGTGGCTATGAAGTACTTGCCAAAAGTTGTTACTTCATTATATCCTGCTCCTAGGGAAGGGAGATCCCAGCTGCAGCTGTGTAATAAGTAGGCCACACCATGCTTTAGCAACAAAGCCAAGAATATAATAGGTGTAGAAATCAGTTCATTTGAGGTGATACCTATAGTTAAGTCATGATAAACTGATGTAGAAACTCTGTAATGGCAGCAATCTGGTGTCCTTATTGTGTTTATTTTCGTCTGTACTCTTCTAAATATAAATCTTAAGAAGAAAAATGAAGCACCAGATTGATTCATGCAATTAAGAAATGCAAAACAAGCCATGTATCTCCACATGGCCAGCTGAACTGTTACCTGATCTCTTCTAGTGTTACACTGTGTGCAGACATCTGCATGCTTAAAAAAGCTGAATACACAGAGCAGGAAAGGGCTGGAGAACAAAGTTGTCAGATTCTCCAGCTGCAGTATAAAGCAGACTCAAATTCTAGTTGCTGAGGCTTCTACAGCTCTTGGCTAGTAATGCATTCTCTTGCTATATTCTTGACTTTGAGCAGCTATTGTGCTAAAGTGTGGGTCCTGGCTGTCGAAGTCTTTCCCACTTTCTGCATGCAGGAATAGATGGATCTCTGAGAGAACAGATTGTCTGGCTCTTTTTTTCTTCTTTTTTAGCCAACCTTGTTTCCAATCTGGTCTGAATGCAATCAGTTATCTGTAGATAGCAAAGAGTGACTGGCTATGAATAATGTCTGTGTTACTTGAAAGTGACATCTGTGACTTGCCAGACTGCCTACGTGAAATGCTTCGAATGATCTAGCTGTTGCTCATGCACTTGTGTAGGAGGGGATCATAGCCTTTGTACAAGACCAAAGTGCCTGTTTCCCTTTGTTGACCTCAGTCACAGAGTTTTCTAGCCCAAGATCCCCAAATGCTGCTCTGTGTGATCCACTTGGAAATGGTACTTGGGCTGATGCAGTGACACAAGCCACTCTTGTTGCTAATGGCTCTACGTGCTCCTGCCATTGTACTGAATGCTGGTATGCAGGAAGACCAAGGCTTTGGAAATCCTGTGTTTTGACACATTCTTTAGAATGTCCTTTGCTGAGAGAACTTGTGTCAAGGTGTCATGATGATTTCACAGAGAAAGCTGAATTCTCACTTCAAGGGTCAAAAACCACAAATCTTTTGAAAGTGGTAATATGGGCAGTAGATCACCCCAGTGCTGGCTGAAGGGTGTATTTTAAGAGACTTCTGAGCCTCATCTGCTTCTGAAAACGGAACAGAAGGAGAGTTGCTCAGCTGAGGTTAAATCTGGGGTCTAAAAGCTTCTAGTCTCTCTGAGTTGAGGGCTTACAAAGTGCCATACAAAAAAAATAATTCTGATTTAAAGAGCTGCAGTTACTGCTTGCAGTATCTGGAGAAGATACTTCTGACTGCCATGGAAACTTCTTCATTCCACTATAATTTGTGATGCTTCTAAACTTCAGCCTAGTGATGGTGGCATCTTTCCCTACATGCCCATAGTGTTTGTACCATTTATGTTTACAGGTGGGTCAGTGTTTGCAACTCTTCAGAAGAGATGGAGATACATTTTTGAGGAGGTAGGTAAACTAACAAAGACTGTTAGCTGCCCAAAATCCACTTACTTACCTGTAACCTCTCACATCTGTTGGCTGTCCTACGCGCTGGTTTAACAAGGAATCTAGAAATATGCTCTGAAGCAAGCTTGTTTGCCATACCCACATCTTTCTTTCCAGTTGGTAGAAGTAGAAAATGACTTTTTTATATGGGTTGTAGATACGTTGTGCAAATAAGTGGTTTTTAGAAAGAGTTCTAAGAGTGGCTTCTGATTACAGCTTTGAAACCTACTGAAGGAAAAGACTGAATGCTGAGGATGCTGTTATATCTGATTTTTTTTTTTAAGTAAATCTACAACACGAGATGTTTAGAAGAGGGTTGAACATGTTAATGTAATCATATAGCCTGAATAACATGGCCAAAACATAGCTATTACTTGGTTTTGACAGTTAATAGGGGTGCAGGGTAGTATGCTTCATAGTAGTGACTACTTTTTTGTGCAGCTTCTCTCTGGACCTCCTGGATATTCTTCTGAGAATTCTGTAAGGACAAATTAATAAAGCCTCACTGCTGTGTCTGTGTTTCTCAAGCCAGCAGAAGAAGTTTAGGGCTTGGGATTTTTACTCCAGAATTTCTGTTAACTTCTTTTTTTATGCTCTCCAAAAATCTGGTAGCAAACTGGGTGGATTGTTCTCTAGCATGTAGTTACTAATTGATTGTTTTGAGGGACTATAGTATGCAAATATGAAACCAGCCCTTCAATCTGCACAAAGGATTTCTCTTGCAATGGAAATATTTTAATATCTGTGCTTGTTCACAGGTAGTAAGCTGTGTATTTATAGAAGTTCCTTTTACTACCTAGCCAGGAGATGGCTCTGTCTATCCATTCCCAATGGACATGAACATTTCTGAAGCTAGAGGTAATTGATATTGCTTGGGAGAAGTGTATTTAAAACTGGTATTTTTATGCATCTGTTTTGTGAATTTCTGGATAGCTGTAGGAAAAGGCATGAATGAGAAGGAATTCTGAGCAGAATTACAGTAAGAAAAATGGATGCATATAGATATGTTTACCTGTAATTGAAGATCTGTTTGTGGAAGGCCAAGATAAAGGTCTTACAGTAACCAGAACCTGGCTACAACAGCCAGGTAGGCACTTCCTGGGCTTCACACCAATGGAAACAGCCTTTGGGCTGAGGCATATGCAGCTGCAAAGCACGCTTTTCTTATTTCTCTGCAAGTGTTGTTACACCTAGAAGCTATTCCCACTGATCCCCAAATAAAAATGGTACATGCTGACTGGCCTCATGCTGTTAAGCCGCTGACACTTCAGTCTGTGTTACTTGCTGGGAAAGATGGGCCAGTGGTCAACTCTTTAGTACTTGTGGTTCAGTAGAAGATTAGGGGAGGAATGAACACAGACTATTTTACTAAGTTGGAGGGACAAGACAAATACTTGGGAAGATCCATCTGCAAAGAGCAGTTGTTAACCACTGTGCAATATGCAGAAAAAAGTGAGGAGAGCATGCTGAAAGTCTTAGGTGAACTATGGACATGAAAGAAGTGTTAGGCATATGTTGCAGCTGACAAAACAAGAAGCACCCTGAGCATGAATTTTAGTTCAGAAGTGTGAGTACTGATGTCAGCGATCGCAGTTCTTGCGCCGCGATACTCTTGTGTCATCTAGATCTGCACAAGTGAAACCTTGCTGATTAGGTCAGGTAACATAAGAACAGGGTATCTTGTTTACAGTCACAGCTTCTTAGGTCACAGAAACAGTAGTGATTTTCTGATAGGAAGTAGGTTATTAACTGTTTTCTAAAAGTAAATTAAAACCAGTTAATTGGCTAGTATACAACTTCTTGCTGTTCCTACGTTGTCCTCTCTTTGCATCACAGAGACTCGTTTTAATTTACAGCTACTTGCTAAGCCAGCATTACTGAAAAAGGAAGAAACTGCAATTTCCAGTCCATAAAGCTTTAAGTGAAGTCTTCATCCAGATTCTTAAGTTCCATGACACATGATGTGTTTGAAAATATTGTTGTAAGATTGTCTTTAAATGGCCAATGATTTTTTTAATTTTTCTTTTATTATTTGTAGACATTTTCATCAGTATTTAATGCTGAGAGATCAGCATTCAAGTTGTAAACGAAAACCTGTATGTTTAAACTCAGACATTTCTACTGAAAAGAGGAAAACGACATAAGCATTTAAAGTTTCAATAAATACAGTGTTTTGATGGGTAGCATCTGTTCTCTGGAGATAGGACTCCATTTAGGACTTCTTATTTTCTGGTTTTCTTTGTGTGCTTCTTCCTTTATAGGCAAGATGGTTTACATTTTCCTTGATACTAAGATATGTGATCTTGAGATAAGAATCCCAAATGATTTAACATTTCTGAAAAACTCTGGCTAGTAAATATTCGTAAGTTTGGCATTGTTACTGTTGCAGCTTTTGAAAGGCTGGACTTCTCTGTGAGGTTTCAGTATGGTCAGGTCTTCTTCAGTTGAGAAACATGTATTTAGTCGTGCTTTTTTTCCCTGGAAGTTTCACAGAACTAAGTAGATTTTGGGCACACAAAGTTGACTTGTTTGTATGCTTTGTTATTTTTCTCCTCCCCCTGAGATATTCATCGTTAAATACTCAATTGACTTCTTAGAAAATCTTGTGTGGCTGAATGGTCTACTATAAATATTTTGCCACGTGACATAAAGTGTGAAGATCTAATCAGCAGAGGGAGCTGTGTGTAAGACCAGTGTTTTCTTCTTTTCTCTGGTCCAACTGTACAAACACATTCACTAAGAAAAATAATAGTACTTGATTTTTTTTTTTTTTTTACTTCGTCGTCTTTATCCTCCTACTTTTTATAGCTCTGAAGTAGGGAGGTTTAACAGCTGCCTCATGAACAGCTGAGACATCCTCATTGCCACTCATCTTAGAGCAGGGTGGGACAAGCAGGTGGGGAAGAAACATCTACAGTCATGTAAGGATGAGTTACTCTGAACTCCTGGTGCATCTAAGCACAAGAGGATCTAGAAAGCAACCTTAAGCTTATTGTGAATCTTTGATCCAATTTTGAGTCTTCTAACTTCATGAGAATTAATAAGTGTGGCTTTTAGTACAGCACTGCAGTATAGAAGATTTGCATTAATAAGCACTTCACTTGAGATGCACAGCAGCTGGTTGTTGAACATGTAATTTTGCCAAGTTAAAATAAGAGATTTAAGAAAGAAGCTTTTTCTTGTAACTTGTGCTTCCATATAATTAGTAGGTTTAAACTTTTCCATCTGCATGATTGTTCTTTTGCACTACGTAAGTCTTCAAGAGCAGGTCTAATTACCTAATTAAGGCTATAGTTGTTATTTCCTGTGGAACATTTTAATTACAAATAAAATGTGAGGTGAAGTATCTGCTGTTGAAGGTTTGCTCTGAGATTTTAAAGCCATTTATGCTGGTGTAACTTAGTAAATGTTTCCCTGTGAAACCCTGAGGAGCAGAAACTCTTATTTGCATATATCCACCCACAGGAACAATGCCAGGAAAGGTAGCCTGCAGAAGACATTTTTGAAGTTGTTTTCAAGCCACCTTTGCTTCATACCTCGAAGAAGGAGGCCTAAAAATGATTGCAGTTAAGTGGCATATGTTCTTTAAATAATAGTTTCCTTGACTTAGGTATAAGGGGTGTTGGATTAGAAAGCTAGGTCATGATGGCCTAGTGGTCAGGTTCTCCACAGTATGTGTTTTTGAAGCTCTACCAAGATATGGGACAGGAAATAAAATTTCTTCAGAACCTGTAACACTGAAGTATTAAAAGGTATTAATGCGTTCTTAATGATTAACTAAAAAGAAATTCTCCTTTCATACAGTAGGGTTTTCTTCATGATGAGAAGCCAATAGAGTGAATGCATACTTGTACTTTTTTCAAAGATCTGGATTCTCAGGAGGGAGACTGATCTTGCAGATCAGATGGTGAAACCTGGGAGCAGTTTGGCTGAGCTGCTTTTCTGGTTCTTCAGAATTCAGACTTCCCAAGAGAGCTGTGGCATTTTATGTAGGAAGATACTCTCTTCTCCACCCCCCCGGCCTTCAAGAAAATCTAAGTCCAAACCTAACTTTTTCCAGCTGTTCTGTCAACAACAACAAAAGCCATAATACTGGCACAAGAACTAATGCTTGTACAATCATCTGAGCTTTCTGTTAAACAAGACCCAAAGCTTTAGTGTGAAAACTATTTAAAAATAAGCAAAGCTTACTCAGAAAATGACTCTATAAATGTTGAGTCCACAGACTGCATTTGTGAAGTGGAGGAAGCTACATTCTCCTTTTTACAGTAAGAAAGGTGAAACAGATGGACCAAGTGGTTTGGCAGAAACAGAAAGTTTTATTGTTGGAAAGGATTAGAGTTTAGGAATTTGAATTTAGTGGCTTACACACACCCTTCTGAGTATTTACTTATTAAGTTTTTTAATAAGGATGTGGTTTGAAATGCAGGATTTCTTGAGGGGGGTTTTGGAGAGGTAGTCTTGCTCAACAATTTAATTCATATGTGCTTAATGCCATGCACTGAAAATGCAGCATAGATAAAGCTCCAGTGATGAGCTCCAGAAATCTCTCTTGCTGTGGAAAAGAATATCCAGGATTTGTTTGCCCTGGTGAAGTGAAATGTGGTCAGAGATACGTGCTTGCATTCAGGCTTTCCAGTGACTTAGAGTTGTGGTCGAAACAAAACAGATCTTCATGCCGCTTGCCAGAAAGAGCATGAGTCTGCACACTCAGGAAGTTTATTGCGGGGCTGGTAATGAGAGAGGTTAACCTTTTTTTTATTTGCTGGTGAAACCTTATGAAATGTAAGGTCTGTGGATGATTCTTTGTCCAAGTGGAAGAGGGTTTGCTTTTTCTTCAGTAGTCTAGAGCTGGCTTAGAGCTCTGGAGTACAGCAAATCAGGCATCAGGAAGATCTATATCACCTGGCTGCTAGGTTAGTTAGGAAAAGCATCCATGGCTTTATGCAAACTATAGCTACAGCTATTTACTCTCTGCCCTTAGAAAAAATGAAGAAAAAACCCCCAACATTTTAGGGTTTGTTAATCTGGGCAGGGATTTCAAGATCAATTTATTTCAGGTCAAACGCATCCTGTACCCACGCAAATAATTAAAGTTATCTGAAGCCTGTTTGCATGAATTGCTCTGAAAACAAATTTTACTGAATACAAAATGAATTATTCCACCATAAAATAGATGGAAGTACGTCTTAAAATAAACTACTTTGCATCTTTTAGCTGTCAGCTTACTCTTTTAAATTGCCTTATTACTTGCTTGTCTCAGCCTGTCTACTGCTGTCCTGAAGTGCTCTGGAATCATTTTGCCTTCATACAGTCTTGCCTGTATGCGTATGCATTTGTATACACACTGGTAGTGTATACCTTGTTATGTGTGTACAGTGAGAGCATGCAGCCAAGCGTGTCTTCAGTGTAGCTCACACTCTGTGTGCCCTGCTTCCCTGTCATCCTGGCTCCAGATCTTTCCTTTCCTGTACTTCTGAGCCTTGTCCTGAGAATAGTAACCTCTCAGACCATGGTGTACCACAGCTTTCTGTCTTGCTGCTTTGAAAGCTCTGCGTTTTAGGGGATGGTGGTTCTGCTACAGTGGTATCTCCGCTTCTCCACTGCAAGAAAAGCCACTGAAAGTGCAGATGCTGTAGCTGAGCCTGCTTCAGCTGTCCCTCCCCCCTGCCCTGTGATCTCTCAGTGCTTCTGGAGCCTGGGGGACCAGGATCCTCCGGACAAGCACAGCAGGGTATGAGGAGAAGAAGTAGGAGGACATGGTGATGTTTCTCTGCCTCCTGCCCTCTGTTTTGCCTACTTGACGTGCTTTCCTTTTGAGTACAAAGAAAATATGGTGGCATTGCTTCAGTATTAACTCTTTAATATGAAAGAAAACAGAAGATAAAGTAGTCTTAGGCTCTAATACATGGTCAGATCTCTCTTCCCAGTACTTTTCACTCCCTGTAAGTGGTTCCAGTTGATTTATCGAGCTTAATGGAAGTTATCTTCTGTTGCCTTTCCCTTCCATGTTCCTCACAGGAGTATCTCATGTTTTGGCCTGGGGCTACAGGCCTCCTTGAAGGTTTCCTCCCTTTCCTGAGTCCCAGCTTAATCTGCTGCATTGGGTTGGCTTTTTCCCAACACTGCCAAGTGCTGACTGTGCTGCTTATTTATCCCATTGGGCTTCATTAAAACAAAGCTTCAGTATAAGTTTTAGGCTATTTGGCAAATCAGTGCTGTTTGCATCTAACACACAGACATTAAAAAACCTTAGCTGAAAGCAATGATCCTTTCTGACTTTACTCTGATTTTTGTCAAGCACTGAAGTCCTATCTCAAATTTACTCTTAGACAGCTTTGCACTTCTAACATTTTCTTTTTCCTTTGCTATCTTTTTTCTTTTTCTTCAGTGAGCATCTGTTTCCAGATCCAGATTGTCTGCATTTGCTCTTCTGTTCACCTGAATCCCCCCTTCTGCTCCTGGATGTTGCAGCTGCTTGTTAGGATGGGGGATGGGGAAGGAGGTTGGTTGCTAAATCTCTTCCATCCTTTAGCTGGCAGGAAGACGGTGATTCATCCTGTCAGCTTTGACTTGGAGCATTTCTAGACCCCAGATGTGTGTCCCCAGTGTTCCCAGATTGGCTGCACTTCCTTGGAAGCAGAGCTGTGAGGGAATGCGATAGAGACATCCAAGTTTAGCAGCACAAGAGCTATGTAAATGCAGCTATATCGTTGCTGGCCCAAGCTGAATATCCAGCTGCACTGCGTCATGTGGATTTATAAGACTGAGTCTCCACTAGGTCATGAATCTCTGCTTCTGATCTGTTGCTTGATGTAAGCACACTCATCGTTGCAGATGGATGCGCCCAGGGGTCTGGTCTGAGGTGGTTGTAACTCCTTGTATCTTACCATTTCGAGTACTGTTTCTTGAGCTATGACAGGCAAGGAGTCCAACAGCCATATGGCAAAGGACGTGTTGCCTAATGCCTGATTCTCTTTGCTGACTGCATTTGGAGTCATATCTAAGTTTTGAACACTCCAGTCTTTTGGATGGACTAGCCTGGCCTTCCGCTTTGAAGCACTCTCCTAGAAAACAAGTGGGCAGCTGTGAACTGTGAAAGGAGGGTGTAAAACATCATGAAATGAACTCTCCAGCAAGACCTTTCTTAGGATTCTTATAACGTGGTTAGCAACATGAGACTACTCCATCATCATTGATTTGGCTTACTTAAGATAATGACAATGAATCAGCTCTTCTAGATCAGTAGTAATAATTTTAGAAATCAAGTCCATTGGTTTCTGATTAAACTTTCACATGCTTGCTTAGCCAGTTTAACCTGTTGATGTGTATTTGATACCATGCTGACCTCATACCAGCTTTGAATCAAAGGTGCTGGCTGGATCAGGGTATCATGGGGCTTGAAGTTTGGATTGTAACATGAGAGGCTTCCTGGTTCTGGTTGCTGCTTCCAGCTTGGGGTGTTCATCTTTTTCTGCTTGGGAGATGGGTGGGGTTGTTTTGTTGCTGGCTTCTGCTGCTACTTCTGCTTTTGCTGTGCTCTTCTGCAAAACAGGCTAAGGTAATTGTGCATTGTATTATTTCCGTTAAACTCCTTATCTCAACCACAGGACTTCTTGTTACAGTCCCTCCCAATCTGCGTGTGGGGCACTTGCTTGTGACAGCGGGCTGTGTTAAGCTGGCACAATGCTAAATCTTGCTTTGTTCAGCTCCTGGCTTGTTGGTATGTTACAGTATAAAGTTAGGTGTGATACTTTTAGTAAGTACTTATTCCTGTGTCTTCATTGAATGAAAAGATGTTTCAGGATAAGTTGGACATTGCAAAATCTTGTTTCAGTGTTTTGTTTGTTTGGTTTTCCTCCAGTAAAGTTACAAACTGGAAAGCTGCACTGCAGTTAAAGCAGTGCTGTCAAGGAGAGCCATCTAGGTACTAACTGATGAGATCTTAACTGAGCTTTTCACTGTAGAGCTGTCAGGTCCCTGCTTATGAGTGCGTTGGAAGAGTGATGTTAAATTAACTGTTCTCTTTGAGTCAAAAAATTGCATGTGCATCTTAGCCTGCTGCTGTCCCATAGTTTTCTACTATAAAACTTGCCAAAACCAGTGCACAATGTCATGATGTTTAAATGTCCTGTAAATTTCCTGTTTTCAACAGGTGTGTGCAATAAAGGTGGAAACTCATGGCTCTGGAGTACATTTAGTACTTACTCAGCCTGAGGTCTGAACACAGGCTGCTGCTGCTTCCCCCCCTTCCCCCAAGCCTGATAAACATCATTAGATCCTCAAGGATTATGGATAATTTTTCAGTAATACTGGCTTAGAATTTCCTCTGAAGGGAGATATATTAATGTGTTGCATGTATTTGCTAATGGCTGGATGGTCCCTGGCAACCACTGGAGTAATAAACCTTTCCTTGGGCGTGGGTTTAGAGCATCCTCTGGCAGAGTGCTGTAATGGGGAGCTGAGGGAGCACAGCTGATGGGGCCAAGGTACTTGGTATTGAAATGCTTTCCATTTCAACGTGTATACACCTTAAACAATGTGTTTCCAGAATCACAAAGACTTACCTGTACAAGTTGTCTCTGACACTTGAGTATTGGAGGGCTAAAAAAATTGGGCAGCTCTAGAAGAGAGACTGTTGGTGGATGTGCTGGTTTTGTAAGCATACCAGAAGTCATCTGGTAGATTTACTTACAGTTGCTTGCCCTTAAGCTTTGAGAGTCCTTTCTGAATATATTTGGCAGAAACAAGAACAAAGTTCTTGTTAGGGGTTGCTGGCATACATATTTAGTACATCTCCTACCTAATTCCTCCAGTGTTGTCTTTATTCTTCTCTGAAAAGCAGATTCTTTCTGGAAAGGTTGCTTCTAATGTTTATAGATAAAAGATCATCTAAGAGATCGGAGAACTGTGTGTTTTGCTGTACTCCTATGACTGATTGAAAGATAATGCAGTAGAAGGGAGGTGGGAGGGAGAGGACAAAAGAGAGGAAGATAGACTAGGTGCGTGCGAGTCGCAACCACAAGCTGTACTTCATTGCTGCCAGGGGCATGGAAGGAGAGGGTGTATAAATGTAGGTAGGTTAGCTGAGATGGAATAAAGCCCTAAGACAAAACTGTTTATGACTTGTGAATTGTATCAACATCAGCTGTCAACAGTGGAGATTAGGGTTTTATTTTGGGTTGGTCAATTTTATCAAAAGTGCAACATGCCTTGTGCGCACCCTGGGGAATACAGGAGTTGCAGCCTCTGCAGGGTGTCATGCTTGCATAACACCCAAGCCCAGATGAAAGTTTCCTTTTCCCTTCTGAAGGGAACTAGAGTAACCAGAAAAAGGTAATTCCTTCAGTGAAGACTGAATTTTATCCCTATCTGAGTTTAAAACTGCTTTCTAGAATTAAGACAATTTAATCATAATCTGTGCTTTCAACAGATTTCAGAGTAGGTGACCTTGGTTTGTAGCAGGTCCTATGTTTACTCCTTTATGTAAACTGTGGCCTGTTGATCAGACAGGAAATGTTTGGGGTTGAAAAGCTTCCTGTCCTGTCCTCATTCATGTGAAAACGAAGCTTCTCGATGCTGCAATCTTTTCTGGCACATCTTGTTACTGGTGTCCCAAGGGTTATGAGCTAACAGGTCGAGGGAACTGCACTGCAGACATTCAAAAGAGGTTGCAGAACTGTTCTATCCAAGGAGATGATAGTCTGAAAAAACAAGGCTGGGACTCTAGGACATAGCTCTGAAAAAAATTTCTGGGAGATCTATGTGAAAAGGAGTTTTAAAAGATGAATAACAGGCAAACTTGCTCTCAGGGCAAGAGAGTTTTACTTGGTTTATGTGTGAGGAAAGGTCACAGATCAAATGCTGGGAAAGGTCTGAGGCTAGTCATCTAAGATAAGGGCATGGGTACGTGCATCCAGCACTGATGCAAACTGTCAGATGTTGGATGACTGCATGTGCACCTTAATATGTGTGATCTGTATCAGTTGATCCTGTGGTCACTGGAGAATGACCAGGTGCTCCATGCTGACTGTGTTCTGTCTCCCCACCTTCGTTCCCTAGAGCAAGGTAACAAACAAGCACCGTGTCCCTTTAATCAGCTGAGGGAGTATTGGCTCTCCCGCCTGGAGCAGCCAGCTTAGAATGTATCCAGCCTGGTGTCAGACGAGCGACTAATCAGCAGATCTGCTCTTCCAAACGTCTGCTCCTGCAAGTTCTCCACAGCAGTACCCCTCCCTGTTCGTGTGTTCGCTCCTGCCGGGAAAAGGGTTGCAGGTTTGTGGGATATAACCAAGTCCTGCTGACCCTGGCTCCCTGCTACAAGCAGGTTAGTTGAGCTTTATACTATAGTAGCCCCGTTTGTCCCTTGGTCAGGTACAGGCTTCTCTCTACCTAGGAAAACGTGGGGACCTGCTTTGAGAGTAGAGGCACAGTGATGGATTTGCTGCATTTCACACGACTTTTATTACCTGCTTTTCATTTGCCCACTGAAGAGTATGACCTCTGCATGAAAAAGTGTGTTCGATAGTGAAGGCATAGAGAACTTAGCAAAAATCAAAGCATTTACAACATCTATATCTTTGAAGTGCCTATTTAATACCGCTATTGTCATGCCAGTTGGAGGCAACACTTCTCTTTGCAATTGAAAGGCTCAGCAGAGCTAGCTGATAAGCGCTGGTGCCCTGCTGGGAAACTGACCCTTTGAACTGGGAAGAATCCCTCCAGATAAGAAAGTAATGGAATTTTTATCGGCTCCTGCTTTTTATTGTAGCATGTTTAGAGTTGTCTTTCTATGCAGCAAAAGTATTTTCTCTCTGGTTTAGTAGATGTGTGGGTTCTGTAATATTCACACTTTAAAGATTCTGCTTCCAAACTTGGAAGGAATAACCATGCCGTGCTCCCTCACAACAGAAAGGAAGTAATGACAATATAGCTTAAATAACAAATGTGTGTTGATTTAAGAGCCAAACTTGCTAAGCATCCTGTCTCCCAAGGGAAAGGAGAGGAATTGTGAGGATATTCTTAGCATCTTCACAGGATAGAAAACTGAAAGCTCCTCACTAATTTTTTTTTAATAAATCAGGAAATGTATTTAATGAACTTCTGTTTTCATTTCACTATAGAAATTAATGGCCTCTTCTACATTAAACCACATAGATGCATTTGTCTCTAAAAATACAGCATTTGTCTCAACAACAATATTTGCAAGCAAAGCACTGTTAAACACTAAGCTTTTTCTGTGTGGTTGAGAGTCTGCTTTCACTTAAAGAAGGGATTGAGATTTTTCAAGGCTTTTCTTTGTGAGCTATAAAACCGAACCATTAGATTTCTTGTTTCAAATCTCACTACCAAAAATGCAAAGAGAAGGAAACTAAAATTCAGACTTGACCTGATTTTGAGCCTTATTGTGTCCCTGTCTTGGACTAATGATATTTCCAGTGTGACCATCCCATGTAACTACAGCATGGGTCCTGTGGAAAGGCTGCTGTTGTCTGGGGAAAGGGTTGAGTTTGCTTCGTGTGTTCTGGGCAGGGATGTTGCATATTCAGCCCGTACAATCTGTTTGGCAAAGCAGCCATCTCTGGCAGGCTACACATCCGATACAGATGGTTTGAGTTGAGATGTTTGAGACAATAACAGAGAAGATATGGCTCTATTAAAAATATTGATCCAAACAGATTCATCTCTTGGACAACCTTTAGAACCAAAGGAAATTGTAAGGAAGGGTTTTGCAAAGCCATGTGGGAAGCTGCTGCCATTGCAGTGGAGGACGGGACACATTGCTCTGAGCACAAATTAATCAAGTTCAGGCTGACATTCCTTCGTGTCAGATTTCCCTTTTGGTCTTGCTAAGACACTGCTGCAGTGGGAAACCTTTTTCTCCAAGCAGTTTTATCCTACTTACTTGCTCTTTAAAATGTGCTTTATTCCTTACTAACACTATAGCTCTGCTGTGCTGTATTAATGAATTTGTAATTTCAAGGAGGGGGGCAGGGAGGCACATATGGCAAATACATGCTTTAGTTCTGGTAAGCACATGATTTTGAAGATAAACAAAGCTGTTTCCTTATCCTCAGCATGTACTTATTTTGTTTTGCTGATAATGAGAAGCAATTAACCCTGCTAAGCATGATTGAAAACAGCAGTATCCCCTGAAATTAATGTCTGTGTGAGTGACATTGAAAGTCTCTTTTTGCATCTTTGCATTTACTCTAGAGTTCATTTATAAGTGTAAGATGAATTAAAAAACATTATCCTAACTCCAAAAAGTAGTTTCAAATATCTCTGATTTTCTTTTCAGCCTTGCAACAATGGTCTTCTCAAAGGTGTATAAGTAAAACCAATTTTTATTAAATATTGGATTCTATCCAAAACTTCCCAAATGGTGGGAGAGTTTTAACAGTGTTTTATAACCCAGGAGTTTTGCGCTGAAGGTTGTAACTACTTCCAGTACTTGGGTTGGAGTAAATCATAGTTCCAAAATGTAATTTCATTAGGAAACCTATGTGAGCCTAAACATTGAGAGAAGGCAACAGTTATTCCGCTATTCCACATGTTAAATGTGTTTATTAAAGTCAGCAGAAGACTTCTCAGAAGCCCAGGAGTACATCTATTTGGGCAGTATTTCTTTTAGCAGTAACTGGTCCCCTGACCCTGAGACCAGATGCCAGACTGCCGAAATCCTCCTTGCATAGCCTGTGCTCGTAGTTGCACTGTGCTGTGTGCCCCACCACGCATGCCCTTTGCAGAGACATGGCTCTTCAGTGGATTGTCTTTTTTTCCTTTCAACATGTCTGAAGTACTCACAAGGGAGCTGAGAGCATCTGTTGCATGTGTGGGGGTAATACATGCAGGCATGGGCTGAGTGGTTCAGCCAGTGCTAGCTCACGGCCTCTTTGAGCTAATGCTGGAAGACAACAGAGGGTGGGTGGAGGAAACCAAACCAAACTCTTTCTGGCCCACCTGTTAGGAACAATCTGTAGGCTTTCCTGTATCCCACACACTGTTCAGTAGTGCTCATTATTCAAAAACCATGCCATGGAGTGTACCACCAGTGAAATGGTATAGGTGACTGAAGGCAAGTGCTTGAGCTTATGCCCTGGCCCTGTTTAATATACTAGTGCAGGGATGACTTGAATGTCCTTCATGTTAAAGAAGGGTTGAGGAACTCTTAAGTGCTTCTTGGCTGTATTTAGCACTCTCCAGGCTGCAGCTGCACCACAGACTCGTGGCTCATGTCTCACTGGTCCTCCCAAGCCATGCTCCAGCATGAGTGCTCTCCAGTGCCTACTGAACTGGAGGCTGAATGCTTTAAGCACTGTCCTCTACCAAATTGCTCACTGTGACCTGCACGCTATGGCTGTCTGCCCAGTCTGTTCCTGTTTCCAGAGGAACAGCAGGCAAGGAATCCCCAGAACACCATTCTGCACAAGATAAATACAGAAATTATTATGCATATGCTGTGAGATGAAGAGCAGGGATGGGGAGGTGCTGTGGTGGGTAACTCTCTCAGAGTCTGAACGGAGATCAGTAGTCCGCTCAGAAAAAAAGCTGACACCACAACACTGTTGCAGAGGTGACATCATCTGTAACTCTACTGAAGCGTTATAGCAGAGAGTTGCACTGAAGTCATGGGGAGTGAGACTGATGCCATTAAAACCAGGAACTTAAGTTTATAAAGATCTCTGCCATAACCTAGTTTTTATCTCAGTTTGAAAACCAAAGCTTCTATTAATACAAAGCCCAGCCTCTGAAGCAGCTTTTCCATGAGAGCTGAAAAATGTGTCCTGGAGTTGTGAGAAGAGAAAAAGAAAAGCATGCAATTTGGATTGTGATTCCCCCCCCCCCCTTAATGCTATGGTGTTCTCCTACAAAGTGACTGCATTGGGAACAGTACAGAAACAGCAGCAGGTTGTTTTATACTGCTTCAGCTTCTTCTGCTTAATGATGTCTGATTTCTTCTAACACTTCTCATACAAGTGGTGTTCTAGCTCTGCTCTTTGAAATAGTTGTACAACTGTGGCAGTAATTAGATGAACTCCAGCGACCAAACTTTGCCCACTGTTCCCAGAGTGCTTCTCCTGTTTTTCTTGCATCACCTCCTAGGAGCAAGAGAGAGCTATGCAGAGTAAGACATGTTATTCAGATGGAAAACCAGATGCCGTTACTGCATTGGTCTTCTAGAGAAGAGATGTGCATGCTGCAAACTTCACTAATCAAGCTCCAGTTACTCAGAATAAATTAAGCTAATCATTGTAAGTATTTCACAGATGCTGCTTTGCAGATAAATTGAGGCAGCAGCACTGCTCCTTATCATGAAACAAGTTTTGTTGTAAAATAACCAATTTCTCTGAAAATTTTAATGGTGTCACATTAATTTCTCCGCTAATGTGAAAAGCTTCTCTTTACCTCCATTTAGTAGTGTCAAAGAAGTGAAATGCTGATAATACAATGATGTGCTATTTTCCAGCATTGTCAAAATAGTGTTCAAAGAAGTAGTGAACTTTTTCAAGACAGTGTAGTGTGAACCCATCTTTCAGATGAGGAAAGGTGACAGCGTAAAGGTTCTGCTGAAGATCTGTGAGTGGTCACAAGGTGATACCAGACCTTCATCCATATCTGAGGGTTTCAGTTTGTATCAGGTACTCTGTTTTCATAGCTGCCATTTAAATATTCCATTTAGTTCTAATGATACAGAAGCTTGGATCAGAGTTGAAAGGGTAACTCACACATGTCTTGCTGGAAAACGTGACTCGATTTGATTATTTGCCAGTGGAGTACACTAAAACATACAACTCTGCCTCAGGTAGTCAGTGTTCTCCCAAAAAAATGAATGCCCACTGTTCAAGAGATTCAGTCTTTCCCAAGACAGACCATGTGCTGAATTATTGACTTGCTGTTCCAAGCAAAGATTGGGCTTTCCATACAGGGGGATTTGCTTTGGGTTCTTATTAAACGTTGTATGCCGTAGTGTGACACACGATATGCTCTGTGGTGTGTCATGTGCTGTGATGCTAATCAACATTCAATACCAAAAGAGGAGAGCAGCTGCTCCCCAGCCAGCATGTCTGAACAGTCCTGCACCCAGCAGGGTATCGCTTAATTCACGCTAATGGATCAAGGACTGGCTTCATAACACTCACATAAATGAGGCGAAGGATCAGAGAAAAAATGCAAAGTAGTTTTCATTTATTCATAGGGATAGGTGTAATTAGAGGTAATAGCTGGATCCAAAAAACTTGCTCTCCAGCGTTTGTTTGTTGATGGTACAAAATGTGAATGGCTTGTTCCACTGTTTGTCTCCTGTGAAGTTATTAACTTCCTATAGCAGTTGAAGTATGTGAGCTCTAATGCTTATTGAGAGAGTTACAAGGCTTAATGCAGAAAAGCTGCAGATAATTGCATCTCCTAAGCTTACTGTAGTCATTTTCACTGTGTAGTAATGGATCTCTATTGAAAATCCACTGCTAAGATGAGCAGCATATTGACTCAGTTTTTTACCTTTTTGCATTAGCTCTGCTGTCTTCTGTAGATTAATCAAGAGGAGGCGGCCTAGCCATTATAGTTGTGGCAACTGGGTAGTAAGGTTATAACTAGGTGCAAAGGTCTTACTTCAGCATCTAAGTTGTAGACTACTAGCTACCCTCCTCCATTTCCCACAGCATTCTTCCTCTTTTGTGAAGTCTACTGTTCCTCTTGTAAGTCTGTCAACTCAGTGCCATGTGATTGATCATTCATGTCTCGAAGAATCAGTCAGTTATGGTGGCATAGTCTAGTGGTATCAAGCAGGAGCTGATAAAGCTGAAATTTCAACAAGTCATCATCTATTTGGGTGTTTTGTACAGTGCCAGCTGTGTGCTCCTGACCCAACACTACAAGCTGGTTTTGGCTATGCATTTCTCCAGGAGTAGTCTTCCTGGTGTGATACGTAGTGAAACAAATTCAGCTTTAATCTCATTTACAAGAGGAAGCTGAGTAACACTTGAGGCTCTGTGGTCCTGACAGAGAGCCAGTCTGGGTTGTTTTCTGTAGTTCAATGTGGTGCAAACTAACTACATAACATTCTGTGAGAGCTGGTTTTGCTCCTGCTGAGTGGACATCTTTCTTGACCCTTACATGGTAACAAAGATATTATCTGACAGTACACCAAGAATTAATTGAGGAAGGACTTTAGCTGCCTAATGGCATCAAGTTGGTTGAGAAAGCAGTGGCAATGGTCAAAATAAGGTCAGAATTATCCATTCTGTAACTGAAGTCTTCTTAATAAAGCTGCAGCTAATTTATCCTGATCAACTTTTTGTATTTTTTTTTCTTTTATTTAATGTGTCCATTAGTAATCTGTTAAGGTCTTCTTTCTGTGAATGAAGCTTACACCAGTCAGGAGGTGAAAGCTACTGAAAGCTGATCATCCAAGCCTAAAAAGTGATTCTTGCCCAAATTATTGCCCTGCTCTTTGTTGGGAAAAGTATTTCTTGCTTTAAAACTTGTGCAGTGCAAGGTTCAGAGTACATTCAGAAGACTCAATGTAGCAAGGCCACATCATAATGACAGACCGGCTGTCAATTGATTGCATTTACAAAACCAGTGGAACTATCACTGAATTATCACTGACTCATTACTTCTGCATATCAGGGCAGGAGAATCCTGAAGGAGCACCACTGAAAAGAAAGTAGATGATGAGTGAGGAGGGAGGGATGTGTGTGTAACACAAAAATCCAAAGATTGTATCAGGCTTGGAGAGTTATGTGTATATAGCTGTTGTGAAACATTTATTCTCATCTTTCCTCTGCTTACTAATTGTCTGAGAGCTAATCTTGTCTTAGCAATAATCATTGTAGACAAGAAACCAAGACAGGAAAATATGCAAGTTTAAAGGTACTAAATTGTCAAAAACTTAACCTAACACTAAACACACATGAATATCCTCAGGACTTTTCATGCACTCTGTATGTGACAACTGCGATTTCTCCAACCTGTAAGAATGCCATGTCATGACAAATCCCCTGTCAGACACATCTGAAGCTGTATTGAGCAGCTCTGATATTCACAGCTTTTACTTAACAGAATCTGGTTTGCCAAAACTTAGGGCTCTGCCTTGAGGTCACATTGCTATCTCAAATACTCGCTTTCAAAACCTGTTTAAAAGATACTACTGAAGCATTACATAGTGGAAAGATGTTTCAGGATAAGACTGCAGAAAAACTCTGACCTTTTTTCTCCATACAAACTTCAGAACCAACAAAGTTAACCTTGAACTGTCTTTGTGAAAGTGACCTGACACTTGAGCAGATTTCCTCAATCTCTGATGTAGGAACTCATGGTGACAATGAAATGCTTCACTTCATAGTGGTGGAATATAAATATATTCTTAAAAATGGGGGGTGGAACTTGTCCATTCTAGAAACAAGTGTTGTCTATGACCATAGATTGTATTAGCACTTTCAAACCTAACAATTATGTGATTCTGTGTTGGTACTCTTTCAAAGCTAGGCATTATTACTTCAAGGCTACACATCCAAAGGAATCCATCCTCCTGAGCAAGCTGGTAAGAAAAGCTGGGATATCCTGGCAAGCCCAGGTGGGTGTATCTTAAATCTCTTAGGTTGCCTGCTGAGTATCAGGTGTCTGGTATTGTCAAGAAGTTGCTGTTTCAGGATCTGACAGTACCATAAGGACTTAAGAGTAAATGGATGCTCATACAAAGGTCACTCATGTTCAGGGTACTAGTGGAGTGTTCTTAGAACAATCTTCATTTGTATTGTGTGCTTCATACATAAGGATTTTCGTTACTATGATAATCTAAAATCTCCTCCTCTGACAATTTTCTTTATATATTTTTAAGAAGAATCTGCAAGCATTTCTACAAATACAGTTAAGGAGGAACATATGTATTGGAGGCTCCAGACTCATCTGTAGTAATGTCATGATGATGAGGGGACTTGAAACTGATTTTCCCTGTTGTAGTTATGACTGAATATCTTGCTAGTGAGTGTGGAAAGGGTAATAACTGCTAGCTAGGAAACATAATTAACTGGGGTTCTATTTGAATGTTTGTCTGAGATCTTCACTATTATCCTACTGAAAACCAGGCAAAACTCACATCTTGAACAGACACTACCTGCCCACTTGGCCTTAAACTTCAAGTGCAGTGGAGATGAAGAGAAGGAAAAAAACACTTTTATGTCTCCAACCACCCCATCCTGTGTATCTAGGTTCATGGTGAAGTGAATACTTGGATGAGAAATTTGACATTCAAATGACTTTGGACTGAGGCATTTACTGATCTAGCACTTCTTGCCTAGTCTTTCTTCTCAGTTTATACCTGTGTGTCCATTATTCCAAGGCTACTTGGCAGGCAACCATGAAAGTGATGGTGAAGCCATCTTCCCTGGTTGCTTTTTGATGTGGTTTTGATGTATCAGTGTAGTTACAATACTTACTGACCAGGAGCGGGACTGGACAGTCTGGGCTTCCCCACAACCCCTCCCTAATACCAACAATTGCACTCAACTCATCCTGCAATAAACCTGTTCTGGGAGCTAAATCAGCAGAGAAAAACTAATCATACTTAGAAACAGGGTTAAAAAAGAAGGTGGGAAAAAAGAAAAACAAAAATAAGTAGCCTCCCAAATCAGCATTCCTCACTCTGTTAAGCAGAAAGCCTGTTTGAGTTTCCCAGAAAACATTCTCAATCATCACCTTCCTAGGAAAAGAAACTTGCATGTTTACCCTGGATCTTATTTAGTCAGGCACAGTTTAGATTCATGTTAGAAAGGTAGTTTGTACTAAGGGCAAAACCTCCTTACTATTTGTCCTGACATATAAATGGAGGCTGTTTAGGTGCCTCTTTTGGAGTAGTGGATTATACTGCAGCACTTCCATTGGGAAACAAGACTGGGAATTCATTTAGCAAGATGCCGTCTTATGAAGATTTGTGACACATTCAAGAAAGATGTGGGATTGAGGGGGGAACCTTCATGGCTGTCATATAGGGAACTTCAGTTAGGTGGAGGACTTTCTTTTTTTTTTTTTTTTTCCCAGGGTAGGGGAGAATAAGAAAGGGAAAGAAGAGATTTGAGTATCATTTCTGTTTTACGGTAGCAACAAAGCATGGGAATTAATTGTAAAACTGTGCATTAATGTTTGGAGTCAGGGTGTCATTTAGATGCTGCCTAGTCCATGACAAGCCTTCTTTAGTATGGAAAAAAAAGAAGCCTTATAAAATCAATAAAGCTACAGTAATAGTAGCATGAGAGAGTGACATGACCCATAGAAGAGTGATTAACCTCTGTTGAAGTAGAAGCATGCCCATCCTTGAGAGAGGGTTTTTTCTTTGCTGAGCAGGAAGTGAGAGGACTGTTCCCAGGCTTACCTGGCTGGGATAATTATTTAGCTATTGGTCTTTCTATGCAAAAGACTGAAACACTTACCTTTTGTGGTGATGCTTTTGGTGGTAGAGTTTCGTGGCCTTTGGTCTCAACACCTCAACAATCTGGTAGTCTCTATTTCTGTCTTGCAACTGCTCTAGTAAAGAAAGCCAATAAAGGTGTGATGTATCTTGTTATCCATTTGACATTTCTCATATCTTCGTTGTATCACTGTCTGCCTTAGGAATGGTCTGTGAGATTAACTTGGTAAAATGTACTCATAGTTAATTCAAGCATTGTTCTCTCCCCTGTGTGTGTAGTCTGCTGTAGATACGGCTTCTGGAAAATGGCAGCATAGCACTCTGCTGGATATTTGTTTCACTGACTGCTGGATTTCCCTCCTTCTGTGGATTTTGAGCAAGAGGAGGTTTCCACAACCTGCTGCAAATCTCATCTTCAGCTTAAAAATGAGTTTCGTTTTCCCTGGATGTAACGCTGCAACATCAGTAGTAATTCTCCATCAAACTTTGCCTTTGATTAAACTTAACCACCTGGGGTTTTTCTCTTAAGTTTAGGATGTTGAAAAGCTTTGCTAGGGCAGACTGACTAGTGGAACGTTACTTGTGTGACAAAACTGTATTTGTAAAGGATTTGAAGTGTATTTTTTAAACACTCATTTAAATATTTGTTTAAATAATAGTTTACAGACCAGTTTCTTTACATGGATGCCCCACTCCTGGGGTAAGTCTCCCTTTGTGTGCTTGTGTGTTACGTTAACCATAGCAGAAAGAGCCACACCGTTTGCACCATTTATGTTTTCTTAATCTAAATCAATTTCCAAACTAATTTAGATAAATTGCTAGGAGTTCTTTGGAGACAAGGCCCGACAGCGGAGCTCGACACAGATAAGAGTGACATCATTCATCATCCTCACAGGCTTTGGCACGATGCTTGGCTGAAAAGTTCCCTCACTAAGCACAGAGCGCATTAGTGCCGGCTCTGCAACACCTTCCCCGTTGCATAATGGAGTGTTTGCGCTGGGATGGTATCAAAAGCCCAGGCAGCAATTCCACCCTGCGTCAGCCTCTGTTACCAGCAGAGCGTTGCAGGTGTGTGTTGGTACAGAGCACTTCGTGGTGCCTTGTGCAGCCTGGCTGAGAGGGTGCTAATTAACCAGGGGTGTCGGTGTGGGTGGGAGAGCCCTGCTCACACCCGTCAGCCCGTGGCTGCGGTGGTACTGTGGGCACCTGGGCAGTTCCCCCTGGCCTGTGTGACTGTGGGCTGCCCGGAGCCAATTATGATAAAATCGAGATTGTTGTCTTCAGAAAAGCCTGTGGAGTTAAGAGTTTCCAGGTATGGCAACAGACCTGTTGGTTCAGGAGCAAGTCCTAGCCCGATCCAGCAAGGAAGGGCATTTTAATGAAATTTTAATTCTTTGCTCCTGAAGCAAAGCAGGGTTGTGGTTTTAAAAGGTGCTTTGGTCTCTAACTCTGAGAATTTTAAGCAAAGGAAATAAAAATCCTCTCTTAGACGTGCATTCCTAACACACAGTAGCTGATGCCAGCCAGTCCTCACTCTCCACAGCGAGCTACTCAGCCATTGTTTCCCTCCTTGATGCCTCTTGTGGGATGCCTTAGCAAGTCCCTGAGTGAAAATAAATATTTCACTTTTTAAAAGTTGTTTGGGGCATTGTTGCAGTTTTGTTGACACTGAGGCAGGCAGAGGGCAGACTGTTAGGATCACAGGCATCAAAGAGTGGAAACTGAGCATCCTGACTCCATCACAACCTCCATGGGGCAAGAGTGCTTATTTTTTTTAGCTTGTTGCATTTCACCTGCACATTTCCTTTTAATACCTGTATTATCCCCT
Source organism: Indicator indicator (assembly GCF_027791375.1). Taxonomy (NCBI): domain Eukaryota; kingdom Metazoa; phylum Chordata; class Aves; order Piciformes; family Indicatoridae; genus Indicator; species Indicator indicator. The sequence continues at coordinate 38,606,384 of NC_072012.1, read as the reverse complement.
CTCTATTGTGTATCATCTCATGTGTTTTACCTGCATCTCTCCTCCAGAGCTGATATTCTCTGTATTTTAAAATGTTATTTATATTTAAATGTTATTTAAAAATAGGCAGAGGTTCAGGCTTTGGAGCCATCAGAACTCATGAAGTGCTGCTGCTGTGCCCCTTCTTTGCAGCCTGAAAAAAAAGAAAATACAGGAAGACACCAGTCAGTGACACTGCTGAGAGGCCCCAATACACCAGCAGTACATGGTGATCCACTGTTGGTGCCAGACTCCCCCGTTCTGGTGGGCAGGAGGAAGCAGTGTTGAAAGGGGAGAACACAAGGAAGGTTCACCTATGGCTGTAGGTGCAGATTGGCAGAAACATGAGTGGCCTTGCTCTGGGGGTCTATTAAGATCCTTCAAGGCTTCAGCTTTGCTTCAAGGCATCCAGTGTGTCAGGTATCTCCTAATGGTCATAGAGAGCAGTAACATTGTGCAAAATGTTCCCACCTATGAAAGCATAATTCCACACTCATGTACTTAACCTGTGAGAGGAGGCCTAGGGCCATGTTTGACAAGATGCCCAACTATCTAGAGATGTAGGTGAATGCACAAAGGCGAACAGAGTTAAATTCCACTTCTATTTGAGCATTATGTATTGTGGTTTTGGAGATCAGGCCATTTATGCATTGGCTGAGCCTTACAGGAGTTGGTCCTGCTTTTCCTTGTGCTGACACTGGCAGGTCCAGGGAACTAAACCTGCATATTTGCACTGGGTTGGGTTTTCCAGTAGATCAGTTGCAGCCAAGGTGAAACCATGTCCCTTACTCTAGCCTTTTCTCTCCCTCAGAGCATGGACATGGGACCACTCTAAAGGTGGAAAAGACCTTGGAGCTGTAAACACGTCCTAGAGCTCCCTGTGTTGTAGCCTGCAGGCACGACCATACATGTTTGAGTCCTTGTCCCTAAAATTCCTGAAGGGCATACCCGCCTGCCTCAGGCAGGCTTTGATTTGTGCATAAACCCTTGGGGAGCAGCTGTAATTCCTGCTCTGTGAACTCCTCCTGTGCTGTCAGAAACATTTCGTGGTTTGTTTTGTTTCAAAACACAAAACCTGGATTATTTTAAATTGTTTTCTCATTGACTGAACTCATTCTCTGAAAGAGTTATTACTCACAGATTTTATTATTTTTTTTATCGTAGCTTCCATTCACCTTACTGCATACTTTCACCTTTCATAGCTGACTCTCGATTTTTTCTTTTAAATGAACAGGTGAGATGATGCTTAATTAAAACTTTTGGAGTGGAGGTGGTGATCATTACAGGGTGATGATGTAGAGGGTGAACTCCTCTGTTTATCCACAGAACTGATTGGGCTTGAGAGATGGGTGTTATGACACTGTCCCACCCAGAGAAGCCATCTCTGAAGCACAAAAGGTTAATTCATTTTCTGCTCCTTGGTCTCTCTTATGTGACTGCCAACAAAGGTAGCAATTACCAGTGTTATCTCAGGGATTGTTCCCTGATGTGGATAATTGCAAACTGAAAAACCACAGTGATACGCTTAGGGAATTTCTTACAGGCCAGGGAACACCCCTTGCCTGGTCAGTAGTACAAGAAAGTTGTTACCTAGACTAAATTTGTGCTAATACCTTAGGGCAAAAGGTTCCATATCTATTACAGGTCCCTTGAAACATCTGTTTGTTTGAAGGATCAGCGCTACCCAGCCACAGTCAAGAATTTTTAGCATGCCTTAAAGGGCAAGCCATTTTCTGCCTGTCTTTTTCTTTTTTTTTTTTTCCCCAGTTTCTTTGTTTTTTTTTTAAGGCAACTTCTGTAGCATTCTTTATGTTTTATGTAACAAATGTGTATGCTGTCATATTTGTTGTGTAAAAAAAAAAAATGTCATAGGAACACATTTGTTCTTGTGGAAGCAGCCTGAATCAAAAGAGAAGGAATGGCTTTCACCAGTTGAAAATGCCTAGAGGGAGTTATGATAGCTGGTTCTTTAGCCTAACATTCAAGGGTACTTTATGATCAGCTTTCCAGCGAAACATAGCTAGCTGAGATTTTTTTTTTTAATTAAAAAAGGGAGGGAAAAGTTTAAAATAGACTACTTGAAACAATTTAACAAGGGCTGTAGTGGATTTAACAGGAGTTGTGGTGGCTTTTCCATTGCTGGTACTTTCAAATCAAAATCAAATGTTTTATTCATGCAGACAGTAATTTCAGGGAAATCTTCTGACCATATGAATTCAGGCTAGAACGGCTGGTTTTGGCCTGATAATCTTTAAGTACATTGCCCAGAACAATATAGTAGTTTCTGTGTTCGTGCCAGGAAAATCCAGGAAAATAGAGCCATGCAGCCAACTGTCTCTGTACGCCCTCAAACACTTTAGTGTCAGGGAAAGTGTTAGTGAGATCTGGGACAGTTTCACTGCCCAGTAAAGTAAGTGAGTGTCTCCTCTTTGGCTTCAGTAGCCTCTAGGTCAGGAAACTTTGCAAATTTATCTGCAGCCATTGAGTGGGTTGTGCTGCAGAAGTCCCCAAATGAGATTCTCCTTTTTGCAGCGTGCTGTGCAGATGCAGTGAGCCCTCGCTGCAGGGAACTGCTAAGAAAAGGTCAGGCACCCCTGGAAAAAGGAGTAGACAATATATGCAAATTGTTGGTATTTAATTCAGTCATGAAGTGGGGAAGAATAAACATTATTCCTGACATTTCCATTTTTGATTAATGATGAATGGAGTTGGCAGATGTTCAGCTGGCCACCAGATGGGGTCTGCTCAGTCCAACAAACAGAATAGAAACAGTCTGGGTCTTGTAAAGCTAGCACTGACAAAAGCTCTGACAATCTCTAGTTCATCCCAGTGATACACCAACTTTGACCTCGAAACAACTTAGCAGTTTGAGAATGGGGGTAGTACAACCAGCGGAACTGTTTATGGAAGTGAAATGGGGTGTGGAAGGATTGGAGCTGGTTAATTTGCAGGAGTTTCAGCAGGTTTTTTCCGCTGCAAGAGCCACGGTGTGCAGCTTTGAATTCATGGGGCTGGATCCATGCGACATCTCGCTGCTCACCTACGGTGACAAATACAACTGTAAGGTCTCTGGGTACATGTCATGGCACTGTGGGTTTGTGATGGGGATCGGCTGTGTTTTTAACGTCGTTAACCCAGGATAGGCCTGGCGACTCGAGATCAGATAGCTCAGTATTGGTCCTGATCCATCAGTCTGCTTTTCTGTCTGGCTGCGTCTGGCGATGGTTAATCAGCACAACGGAACGAGGGGTGGCAGCTCTTCCTGGCCCGCCTTGAAACTCCCGTTAGCGCCGGGGTCGGGACTAGGGGGGAACACGCCAGGGACAGGGACGCTTTCCTGAGCCTCTGCCCGCTGCAGCCGCCGCACCTTTACCCGTCAGGGCCGTCTCCCAGTAGCACCCTGCGGGAAAAGTCATTCAAATTTAGAAGAGTGAATTTAAATTCATGCAAATTGGTTCCCGAGGGAAGCGATAAGTGTCCGCGAAGTGCCTCCGTCCGTCGCCGTCCCGCATGGGGGTTAAGGCACCCCCGGCCTCCGTGGGGGTTGGGAGAGTAGGAGGAGGCGAGTCGCTGCTTGCCCTACTGTTTGCCCCGTTGCCCCTCGCAGCGAGGTTGCCGCTTTGACCCCGAGAGGCAGTCGTTCTCTTTGATAATGACTTCCCAAGGGAAACAAAGAGCGGGAGGGGAAGAGGAAAGAGGAAATCTGAGCGCGCTGTTCACGGTTACATTCACGGTGCCGGAGGGGAAGCTACTCGCCAGCCTTTGAAGCCAAACCACCCGCCTCTCCTGGCGTTTTATGCCCACACTGGGGGGTGGTGGTGGGGTAAAACTAAAGGCCGGCAGTTGTTTGTCCAGGTAGCTCAAGTGCACTTTACTGTGCACGGGCAGGGTCTCGAACACCTCTTTATCACTTGAGATGTGCCGAGGAAGGCAGTGATGGTCATCTGCTCGCTGTGGTCCTTGGCTTCGGAGTGATTTTAATTTTTTAGTTACTTTTATTCATACACAGCGATCTAGAGCAAAGGTTTTCCCTTTGCTTACGCGGGGTCCTTAACTCTGCAGTACGCTGCGGGGTGACAGGACCGCGCTGGCCAGGCCGGGCAGGGTCAGCCCCGAGCGCGGCGTAGGGTGGGGTGGGAAATCTATTTCGGGCGTAAACACGAACAAAAGCGCTGTCGGTAAAACACGTCCGTCGTGTTCTGAGCGCGGAGATGTATTGCTTCTGAAAACGCTTGGTCCCCGGGGTGGGCAGGCGGCGAAGACGGCGGGTGGAGTGGCTCCTTGCTTGTCTTCCTCTCTCCCTCCTCCGCCTTGGGCAGCACTTTGAAGGGAAGATCACTGGTGAGAGAAACTCCTCCCGCGGCCGACGGGGAACCGGTGAGGGGCCGCTCTGTGGCCGCCGCACTCCTGTCCGAAGCAGGGGATGCCGGGGGTCGACGCTGACGGTGCTGGTCCGGGGCGCGTTTCGGGAGGAGCGCTCGGGAGGCTGCTTCCTCCCCGGCTGGCAGCCACGGGGGTGGAGAGGTAGGAGGGCGCGGGGGCGGCGCAGGTAGCTCTCCCGCCGCGCTCCCAGCAGGCGGGACGAGGAGGGGAAGTGTCGGCGCCGCCCGGCAGGGACTGGGCAGAAGTCCTCCCCTGCTGCCCCTCTCTTTGGCGGGGCTGTGCCTTGCGCTGGCCGCTCCTCCGGACCTGCTTGGGGAAAGGAACAGAAAGGGGAGCAACGCGCCCGTCCCGCATCTGTGGACGCCTCGCCGGGACTTTGCAGCCCCGGCGTGACAGCCGAGGAAGGGGGATCGGTTTAAAACAGTGAGTGCAGCGAAGAGGTCGGGTCAGCAGCAGGCATCGCTTCTCCTACGCCTCCGCGTCCAGCTCCGCCAGCAGCCCAGCTACCCTTCGGTGCTGTGAAGAGGTAATTTGCCGGTCCTGATGCCACTCTCCCTCGCGGCGGGTCCGCCGGAGCGGCTGGGCGGGGGCCAGTGCCGTGGCGCAGCGTTGGGGAGCCGGCGGGAGGAACTGGGGGGCCTCGGGTGCTTCTGACCCATGGTAACGGCCTTGAAACTTGGGAAGGACCGGGAGAATTTCTGTCCTTCAGAAATCGGCCTTATGAAGAAGGCATCGTCCCGGTCCCTCTGAGATGAGCGCATCTGGCTCGGCCTGCCTGTCAGAATACACTGGGCTATGCGCGGAATTAGTTTGGGGGGTTTTACAACTCCAGCCTTGTGACTTACTGAACACTTTCTTGAAGTGTTTTCTCTGGAAACTTGTCTGAAATGAGGGCTGTGAGCCCTAACAAAGAAGGGTGTTGTTCGGGAGCCAACAGGTGACGGGGTGAAACCCGAGCATATGTGTACATTGGAGTAAAGTCTGGCTGCTGTTTAAAATAGAATTTTAAAAATCAATGGGAGACTGTAAAAGTCAAGATTTCGTTCTTTCTAAATCTGTACACTCTCTTAAGGAGGGCAGGGGGGGAGAAGCATCCGTGAGAATACCTCTTCCTCTGCTAGAGGTTTAGTTCTTACCTAACTGCAGCGGGCGCTTGTATTCCCCCTCACCGCTGCGCAGCGCCAAGCATAACATCCCAGGCAGATGTGCTGGCGGGGGGCGATACTTTGTCACCGGCCTTCCTCCTTTTGTTAATACGGGTAGCCTGTCTTTGCAGTGTGGCTTGTCAAAAGCAAATACTCCGAGAAGCATCGTCGGACTTCCAGTTGTAAAAATGATCTTTGTGCTAGGATGCTAGAAGAGGGAAAGCAGTTAACTCTTCTCTCCTTGCATGCTGGTAAATGAAAGGGAAAAAAATTCTTCTAAAGCTCTGCTGATTGAACAAGTATATAGGCTTTATTCCTCCCCCCCATATTCTGGATACTTCATTATGCAAAGGACCCAACACCTGAGGAAGTCATTGTGTGATAGTGCTGATGAAACTCTGCTTATTGACTCTGAATTCAGGTTTCCCAAGTACAGAGCTGTCGAGCTGTCTGTAAATACATTATTTGTACTGTAGCTAGGGAATGGGACTTTCTGATCATTCGTGTAACACATATTGGAAATTGTTTTTAAATAATTAATGGTTATTCTATGGTAGTTTATTGCTGCTGTATTGTGCTCTTCCTAAACAGGTGAATGAGCTGGCCATGCTAATCTTAACTCCTTCATTGTGAATGGATGCATGCGATATGCATCTTGTATCCCCTATAGCCTTGTTAACAAGCCTTCTAACAAAAAAGTTGTTAAACAATTTGCCCTGCAGGACAGAGTAAAACAGCAGGGGATGGGCAAGGAGATGTTTGTCTAACTGTGCTCACAAATCATGACCTTCTCTATCTGATCAGGGGTGAACATAATCAGTGAGTTGGAAATCCTAGCACGTAGGAACCTTCATATGGGGTTCAGCAATAGCTTTGCTCTGAGTTTGCTATCCTGATACTTTGTTTTGTAGTTAGAAGTGTAGTTTGTCCTCACTTCTTAAGAACTTCATTGTAATACAGCTGGCTTAATACATTTGTGGAAAAAACGTAATAACTGCGTTTCTTTTTAAAATCAAATTTAGCTGTTTAATTTCAATTATGTTATTCATAGTTGTCCAGTTTCCAGTGAAATACCTTGCAGCCTATGAAGCTTTTTTTTGAGAGGTAATATTTGAATGGAGTTGAAACCTCAAAATGTTTCAGACTCTTAAGAAAGCAGAGCAAAACATCCTTGCTATGTTTGGTAGATGTTATGGCAAGAGTGGAAAGACCACCTTTCTACTCTACCCTCTGAAAGCATTTATTTTTTCAGCTGTTGTTTATATTCATTCGAGTTCTCCTTAGGATGTAATCATTTTAAACAGATCACTTTGAAGGATGAGTGTGGTTGGGGGATGGGGAGGAAGAACCCTGTAGTTTTAAAATGCAAACCAAATTACACTTGAGCAGGAGAGGAGGAAGAACTTCTAAACAAGCAATCTGTAGATCACCTGCTGTTAAGGAGGGCTGGTTTAGAAACCTCATTCTGAGCAACACCCCAATATTTGTGACAGGGCCATACTGATATATGGTGCACTGCCAGTCATTTTATACCTGGCTTAACATTAGCTCCATGGTGGCGTTTCTCTTTTAAAGTGAATGCTGTCCTTTCGGTCATCTCGGGTCATGGAGGTTTATGAACCTCCTCCTCCTTCTCTGGGGAGGAGCAGCACCCTGATGGTAAAGTTGCATTTAACAGTTGGCTTGATGTTCTACCAGCCATACTTTCACCCTGCTATGTATCACTGGGAAACGGGCTTATGGGTCTGTGGTTTTCTCATGTTGGAGCTGGAACGTGTGCTGTCTGAAATGGATGGGTCAAAGGCAACTCAGGCAGGATCAGTCTCTGTGGAAAAGCAGTGTGGTCTTGCTCACACCAACGCCTTGTCTTCATTTGGAATTAGGCAATGCTCCTGCACTTACGTACCTTTGCTATACAGCATTATCTGGTGTGGCTTTTTGCCACGTAGAAGCAGCATCTAGCCTTTGAAAGTTCAGAAATTCTCAGAAAAGTTAGCAAGGCCTCATGCATTCAAATTTTGGGTTGTCTCTGTCTTTCAAAAGAAAAAAGTAGTCAGAGAAGTTAATCTTTGATCTTATAGAGAAAATGTTTTGGAACAATCAGTATGAGGCAATTACTCAATTACCTGTGTGCTGGTGAGTGTTGGGTGTGAGTGAGCCACAGGTACGCCCTGCTTGAGTGCCTGGGGACTCGCAGAGCTGAACCTGTATCTTTGGCTAAACTGCATAGCAGATCTGATTCTGGTGGTGCAGTTGAGGTCAGGCTGCCTAACAAAGTGCAAAGATGTTTCGCCTAGTGACTCCTTTTATTGCTGGGTTATCGGACAGGAGTCAGTTCTTCAAAAGCGAGTCTAACCAACACAAGTTCTTGTGTTGCAAGGCTGTGATAATCGGAAATAGCATCTTGGGTGTCGGTGAGTGGCATGTAAGCCACGTGTATCTGTTTCTGAAGGGAAATTGCAAAGCAGTTCATCTACTGCTGAGGTCATCTTGGAAGGACTTGGGCTTCTCATTGACGGTCATAGTAATTTTACCCTTAAGAATTATTTGGGCATAGATGATGTGGAACACTAGCTGCCTACCTGAGCATCCCCATCCATCTGGACAGAACAGTCAGCACTGCTGTTGCTTTTTTGCTAGAGTGATTTCTTAACTTCTGCTAGAATGAATGTAAGACATTTATCTTAATAAGCTTTTTACTGAAGAATGCTTATGGATGTCGGTGAGGGCCTTCTGTGCCAGTTGTGACTCCTGCAGATATTCAGCTTTGCAGGCTTCGTGAATCAACAGAAGAATGTCCCTGTAGGGTTTTAAATTGACAGAACAATCATAAGGTATTTTACAGAGCCTAATCTGGCATAATTGGATTTCAGATATATAGCTGGACCAATGCCCTTCCCCTCCAAAGTTCTCAGAGGAATCCAGCAGATAGTCACTGCTCTGTGTCTACCTCACACACACTACACACACAACCAATAATTTATTTTCTGTCAAGTGGTTGTCATGTCTGTTGTGCTACTAGAATGGTGGTATTAAGGACTTGAGGAAGAACTCCTGAAATCCAGAATCTAGAAATGGGTAGATTCAGATTGGATGTTAGGAGGAAATTTTTCACCATGAGGGTGGTGAGACACTGGAATAGGTTGCCGAGGGAGGTGGTAGAAGCCCCATCCCTGGAGGTTCTTAAGGCCAGGCTGGATGTGGCTCTGAGCAACCTGATCTAGTGTGAGGTGCCCCTGCCCATGACAGGGGAGTTGGAACTAGATGATCCTTGAGGCCTCTTCCAACCCTAACAATTCTATGATTCTATGAGTTCGTGTCATTCCTTTTGTTACTATCTGCTCAGTGAGCCTTTCCTGGATAGACCTGCAAATAACTTGTGATGTGACACAAGCTGAAGTGTAAAAGCAGCTGTGCTAATACCTAAATACATCGTGGTTGTTGAACATGGTAGTGTGTGTCTAGTTTTCTTTTTCTTGATTAGTTTTATTTTTATAACTATTTTAAGCACCTTTGAATGACTTGTGGCAAGCTGCAATGATGCTTCAATCACTGATTGTTCTGGGCAACTCAAAGAATAGTAAACTGTTGAAAGATCATTTATGCTGATAATTAGTTACTGCATGCTCAGATTTATTAAAGCTCTGTTAATCTCTTCTTCCAGATCAATTACTTGATGAGCCGCAGCTGAAATATTTAACGCTTCACACTTATGCCATTGGAGATGGAGGCCAAAGCCAACAATCTCGTTTTTGGGTGTCAGCGAAGCTCAACATCTGATGATGACTCTGGCTGTGCCTTGGAAGAATATGCTTGGGTTCCCCCAGGCCTCAGACCAGAGCAGGTACCAACTATGCTTCTGCATTTTTAAAATAAGCCTTGCAAGGACTGTCTGAGGGAGTGATACGCTGCCTCTACAAATCTAATTAAATTTTTATCATGTCTAAAACTCTTCACTTCTTACAAAGTTCATATAGAACTTCCCACTCTTTGGCTTTTGTCCTATTCCAATAAAGCTGTGTGTAGGGAGCCTAAAATCCTCCACATTGAGGAGTTTTATATTAAAAAAAAAAAAATCCCAGTCAAGATTTTGCAATAAGTATGTGCTGCAGAGGTATATAGTGTCAAGTCTAAAAGCAGCACAGAAATTTGCTTGCTCTTTGAAATAAGTTGTTAGGATAAATTAAAGCTCATGGCATACCTCGTGGCATTGTGCTACTCGGCCAGTACTTCACTGCACTTGTACAACTCTAAATAATTAGGCATTTGACATCTAGAACATGTATGCTGCTACAGCACACATAAATGAAAGTGTTCTGTTAGTGTGACAAGCAGTAGTGTATGTTATGCTTGTTTAAATAGTTGTATGCTTGCAATTCGTTCATGCTGGGATTTCTTTTGTGTGATCTCTCAACCTGACGCTCACGGGTTGGTTGGGCTGTTCCTTCCCCTTTCTCTTTTCTTATTCTATAACATCACAGTAATGGAAATAAAAGTTGCTATGGGAGATGAAAATGCGGCTCTCGTGGGTATTCATTGCAGCTGTGCTGAAGCTGCGTACTTGGTAATATCCAGAATTCAGACCAGTGTTAAATGGAAAGTGGCTTTGTAGCATCTGCTAACAGAGGCAGAGCAGCCCTCCTTCAGATGGCAAGCTCATACAGTCTAGTTGAAAAGGTGCAGAAGATGTCTCCTTTTTTGCTATGCTCAGATTTTCTTAATCCTGAATAAAGTAACAAGTCAGCAGGAATGGCAAATGATGGGTTATTTTATGGGAAATTGTTTTTATCACTTACTTAAGCATATATAAAAATCCTGATGAACCAGACCTTAAGGCAAACAGCAAGCTTAACATTCTGCCAGAGCAATTAAATGCCCTAATGATGCTCATAATCCAGCTAGATCAAACTTACTGCAGATTTTTTTCCAAAAATGACTTGAGAACAGTGCAAAAAACTTGAGAAAAAGGCATAACAAATATCTTTAAAGCTTCACTTCTTACTGTGTGTTGTTATCTTTGCCTGCAGCTTCTTGAAATACAGTCAGCAGTGAGTGGGTTTACAGTAGACTTCTGATGTTTTAATTTTGGTTAAATGAAGACCAAGTCATGTTTTGTGTGACCTTTCCCAATTGCTTCGTGAGTCAGGTGACTGATGACTGCTACTTTTTCATCTGTCTTGCACAGTAATAAGGTGTTGACCTGAGCATTATTTAAATGTAGATGGCAAGTAATATTTTTGCCAATAGTCAGCTCTTATTTACAGCCCCAGGCCTCGTGACAAGCTGGAAACTGCATAGGAAAAACAATAAATCTGCAACTGTTCCACAAAAATATTTTTTGCCATTGGGCTTTGTCATAATGTTCATTACAGCTTTCCTGTCATAATTTTGTTCTGAAAGAAGGGAAAAAAAAAAAAAGAAGAAAGGTTGATAGGTGTGTACACATAATATTGATTTCTTTATAAAAAAAACCCAGCCTGTGAAAATTTCTTAGTTCAGTTGCATCTGATTGAAATTTTTGCTGAATCCAGCCTCCTCCCAAGGGAAGGATGTTTCCACCTTCTTACCAAAGCCCCACATGGAAGCAATGAAAGCTGATGCTTTGGGTGAACCTGATCAGCAGGAGACTACAAAACAGCTTTTGTCTCAACAATGTGTAAATGCAGAGAGCAAATTAAATGTGTTTATATAGTGGCTGTTTTCTGGAAAGCTTCATGCCTTATGTGGTAAATTGCAGAGGGAAACTTGGAATTTCCAAGGGGTTGTTGACCAGCCCTGAAGGAGAGTGGGAATAATGAGAACATTAAATGTGCATAATTTATGATACCCCCCTAATTGTCACTGCAAATTGCATTCCAGAAAGGCAATTCAGCAGCTGGGTGCTAGTTTTATCAGAGACAATTCAGGTTTGCTGAGCTGGTTCATCTGGGTCTCCTATTTCCAGCACAAACCCTGTCACAGATCTAATGCAGCGTAACCTTTTTCCTTCATAAATGAGACCTGAGATAAAACGGTAGCTGGAGAAAGCTTGCAATGCATGGATGATGTGCATCTCTTGGTCTGAACTCTGTGTTCCTCCTGGTCAGGTCCAGCTGTATTTTGCCTGTTTGCCAGAGGAGAAGGTCCCTTATGTTAACAGCCCTGGAGAGAAACATCGAATTAAACAACTTCTCTATCAGCTGCCACCCCATGATAATGAGGTAAATACAGGTTTTAGGATGCACCATCAGGGCTTATGTCTCCTGTCAGCTTTTCTTGGAGAATTACCTACCTGTGCATTTATTACAAGCCTAAACTGTGGCCTGCGGTGGCATCTGACCTATAAAGCAGCACGGTGTGTACACTGGGTCCATTGTTTAGCTGTCCAGTTGGCTTGTGTGCAGATAAGAGCTGTCTGGAAGGACACTGCCTTTGCTTGTTAGGGGGGCTGGTATCACTGCAATAAACTTAACACAAGTTGGGTTTATAGTGTTTGCAGCCACCCACCAATTACCAGGAACCTACAAATTCCTGGAATTGCATTGTAGCACACAAAAAGGATGCTTTGTGATAGTAAAAGGTTTGCATCTCAGATATGCAGTGTAATTTGGAGTAGAAGTGGAAATAACAAACAAGCTCTTTGTAGGGAGAGGGGGCGGGGGTGTCAACGCTTAAGATCTTGTGCATACTGCAATACTTAGTTGTGGGCACTTAACCATAAATCTAACGGACAATGTTACGACTGATTTAGGTTCATTCCATTACTTCAGGATAGCAGCAGGTTTTGGGTTGGCTTTTTTAAACCTTTTTTCTTGCTTAGACAACTTCTTAGTTTAGTAGGTTATTTTTTTCCCCTTGTAATGCAAAATGTCCCTCTGTACAGCATGATGCTGTATTAGATAACTATTCAGATGGTAAAAACAAGAAGTTGGAAAAGTTTAATGATTATTGCCAGCATGAATTTCTTTGCTATACCCACTTATTAACCTGTTGCTTTAAAAACTCAGTACCTAAAATAAGTTCTCCTGTGTTTTCACTCGTAGGTGAGATACTGCCAGTCTTTAAGTGAAGAAGAAAAGAAGGAACTGCAGATGTTCAGCTCTCAGCGAAAAAAAGAGGCCCTCGGCCGAGGCACTATTAAGCTGCTCTCAAGAGCAGTGATGCATGCTGTTTGTGAACAGGTAACACCACTGGTGCCACAAGCCAGCTAGCTGGCTGAATAGCCTAAAACAACACTATCTATCTCAATATTAAATGTAAACTTATCTCTCTCTTTGCACACACATACAGAAGATTCTTTTTGATACTGCATGTAAATAGAAAGAAGGTAGTGCTTGCTTAAGCAAAACATAGCCTTTGACTCGTGGGAATGAACTGAACTTTTGCTCTTTCCTGCTCAAAAAACCCCAAACCCTGTTGCTGGCCAATGTAATGACAATTGAAAAAATATCATATGCTTTAAAATGTCATCATAACTCCTATTCACTAGAGGTTAGTTGATGCACAGAGTTTGTCTAGACAAAAATTGAGGATATTTTTCCCCTTTTGGAACAAAACCTGCATATTTGGTTTGGTGTTTCAACTTAGGTTAAATGCTAGAAGCTAGTGGTTTGGGATGGGAAGTGTGTTCACTTTCTGTTTGTTTTTTTTTTTTTTTTCTCCCCAAGTGTGGTACTAAAGTAAATGGGGGTGAAGTTGCAGTTTTTGCCTCAAGAGCTGGACCTGGCGTGTGCTGGCATCCCTCATGTTTTGTGTGCTTCACATGTAATGAGCTGCTTGTTGACCTTATCTACTTCTACCAAGATGGAAAAATTCACTGTGGCAGACACCACGCTGAACTTCTCAAACCTCGATGTTCAGCCTGCGATGAGGTAAATAATTCACATTCTACAGCCAATCTTCCTTCCTGTTTAGTTCACAAACTGCTTCACCTGAGCAATTACTAACTTCAGATGCACCTATAAGGCAGGAATCTGCTGGATAGATGCTTGAAGGCTGAGGGGTGTTTGACTACTTGTCAAATTGGCAACATTACAAGCAGTCTGATGGTACTTAGAAGCCACCTGCCTGTTCATGTTTAGAATTGATTCTTGTAGATTGAATTAGTACAAATACTTCAAAATATCACCCTGATAGGAGTTTTTTTTATGGCTGAGATTTTATGTTCTCTGGGGGTTTTCTGCTTTAAAAAGTACAAGTTTTGTTTTCTCCTTTTTTGTTTCCTTTTTTTTATTTGTTATAGAAAAGATCAGAATGCTGCAGTTGCTGTGGGAGATTGTTGTTTTGATCTTTGTATTCTAAAGGCAGCTAAATAAGAATAAATTTAGTATGTGAACTGCACAGTTAGGCTATTTTGCATCTTCTTAATTCTTGAGGTGAGACTTTGGGCACTTAACTAAAACTTTACTTTTTATCTCTGAAAAGATCATTTTTGCTGATGAATGTACAGAAGCTGAGGGTCGCCACTGGCACATGAAACACTTCTGTTGCCTTGAGTGTGAAACAATCCTGGGTGGACAGAGATACATCATGAAAGATGGGCGACCATTCTGCTGTAACTGTTTTGAATCTCTCTATGCAGAATACTGTGAGACCTGTGGGGAACACATTGGTAAGTGTGTCCTTTTTAAGCATTAAGCTTAAAAGTAAGGGAAAGCCAACTTACGAAATTATTTCACATTCCAGAAGTGTAGATTGTGCAAGCAATCTTTTTAGAGAAGACCCAAAAAGCATTGTTTTTTTTTCCTCCCTTTCCAGGTGTTGACCATGCTCAAATGACCTACGATGGACAGCACTGGCACGCCACAGAGACTTGCTTTTCTTGTGCTCAGTGCAAGACGTCTTTGCTCGGCTGCCCTTTCCTTCCAAAGCAAGGGCAGATCTATTGTTCAAAAACCTGCAGCTTGGGAGAGGATGTTCATGCCTCCGACTCTTCTGATTCCGCCTTTCAGTCGGCTCGATCCAGAGATTCCAGGAGGAGCGTTCGCATGGGAAAAAGCAGCCGGTCAGCCGACCAGTGCCGCCAGTCTCTGCTGCTGTCACCAGCCCTCAATTACAAATTCCCTGGCCTTGCAGGCAATGCTGACGACACACTTTCTCGTAAGATGGATGACTTAAGCCTTTCAAGGGAAGAGGCAAGCTTTGTTAATGAAGACTTCTGGAAAGGAAGAGTAGAGCAAGAAATGCCTGAAGACCCTGAAGAATGGGCTGAACATGAAGACTACATGACTCAGCTTCTTCTGAAGTTTGGTGATAAAAGCCTCTTCCAGCAGCCTGCTGAAGTAGACATTAGATCAAACGAGCACTGGATTTCTGATAGCATGGTCAAGAACAAGTTGGACTTGAAAAAAAATAATCCAAGCCTAGCAAGTAAGAAGTATCAGTCAGACATGTACTGGGCTCAGTCACAGGATGGCTTGGGGGACTCTGCATATGGCAGCCACCCAGGCCCTGCCAGCAGCAGAAAAATCCAGGAACTAGACATGGAACACAGGGCATCAGAATACAAACATGACCAAACACCGTGGTATGGAGGTTCACTTGAATGTTTGTCTGACCTGAAACAGCAAGAACAAAGTGTTCGAGACTCCATGGATTCTTTGGCTTTATCTAATATAACAGGTAATGGGGGGGGGGAAAAGGACTGGTTTTGATGGAGAGGTCATGCAAAGCACGCATGTTGGACTATTTGTCTGTGATTTCTAAAAAGAAATCGTGGCAAGAAATGCGTGTAAAGTAGGCAATAGCTTTTATCAGGTGCATATTCTTCCACAAGATAGATTTCTGCTACTTAAAACTCTTTATTCTTCTTTCCCTTTTGAATTGTATTTCCTTTGCTTTATAACACAAACCCCATAAACACACCAAGAACGGTCTTGAACTATGTGTCTGTTTCATAAAAAACACTGCTCTAAGCAAATGAAGATTTCATTTTTCCATACCTTAAGTCGAAGAAGTTGCATTACCTACTAGGATAATATTAATCTGCAAAACACTTCAGGTAATTTCCTGATTTGCTTGTTAAAATAAGTAGTAATCTGAAAGGACAGTAACTTTCTTAGCCTTGGAAAATGAGCTTTTTCCATTGACTAAAGATAAACTGATAACCAACTTTTGTGAGCCTCCTTGTCAAATATGATTGAAATTAGACACAGGGATAGAAGTCAGATTTTTGAGTGTGTGGATGTGTGTTAACCTTCCTTTCCTGTTTCCCTACAAAAAACCACAAGCCCAGGAGTTTGTTATGAGATACCCATTTAAAAAGTTGTCCTATCCTCTTCTCAGTTCCTCTCCTCCTATAACCTGGAGCTACTGTAACTAATCCTGTAGCCCAGGACCAACCATGTGCTGCATTGCCCAAGCAGTAACGAAAGAACCGATAAGGGGAGTTTGGTTCAGGGGGCACAGGAGGAGGAACTAGAAGTATTGCACCTGGGAAGATCAGAGGACAGATGATGCTGTTGTGGGAATGCATGGTCATTGGACACAAACACAGAGTAAACCAGGCCAGCTTATTGCTGATTGTTTTTGAGGGTAAAGATCCTTCTCAGTGGGGCAGCAAGCTTATCCTTCCTCTAGCAACAGCTGAAATATCGAATAGAGCAATACCAGAAACATGGAATATTTTAGCCTTAGAAATGCCAGGCACGTACTGTAAGTTTAAGTAATTCTTAGAGAGTTAGCTGTGTGCATGCTACAGCTGTTCACAAATTTTAAACTTGTTGAACTTCTTCCGCTCTTGATATCCTAACTTTAGCTAATTCTTTAGTAATTGAACAAATACTTCAATGATTTCAGTCAAAACAAAGCTTATTTTTCTATGAAGTGACTCCTTCTGGTAACAGTTCCAAAAACCACTGATAAGGTGGTCTCTAATGAAAAGAAACGTTTACTATTTTGTTATAATAGTTCTCTCTTTGCTAGTCCTCTAATTTTCCTTTTCCTCATTTCTCCATTCCTGCCGCAGGGGCTTCAATGGATGGAGAAGGAAAGCCACGACCATCTCTCTACTCTTTACAAACTTTCCAAGAACTGGAAGCAGAGGACTGTGAGAAATTGAGCAACATGGGAACTCTAAACTCTTCGATGCTCCATCGGAGCACAGAGTCCTTGAAGAGCCTGAGCTCAGAGTTGTGTCAGGAAAAGGTCTTGCCAGAGGAAAAGCCTGTGCATATGCCTGTACTGAGAAGATCTAAATCCCAGTCTAGACCACAGCAAGTTAAGTTTTCAGATGATGTTATTGATAATGGAAGTTATGAGAACGTTGAAATACGTCAGCCTCCGATGAGTGAAAGGACTCGTAGGCGTGTTTACCATTTTGAAGACCGTGGAAATCGTCCTTCTCATCATCGTAGAAGAAGTAGGAAGTCTCGTTCAGATAATGCACTTAATTTGGCCACAGAAAGAAGATGTTCTCCAAGAGACAGATTTCGTTATTACTCACCTCAGGATCATGAAAAATTTATTCAGAACAGAAGCTCACGTGAGATTCAGGCATACATCCAAAATGCGGAGCTGTATGGACAGTATGCCCACACGCGGTCCGATTATGCACTGAGGAATCAGGTTGTTGATAAATTTTTTGGATTGTATGGTGAGGAAGATGACTCCTGGTGTTCAACTTCATCCTCATCATCCGATTCTGAAGAGGAAGGGTATTTTCTAGGACAGCCAATTCCACAGCCACGATCACTGAGATACCCATACTACACAGATGACCTTTCTGGTCCAACTACCGCGTTATCTAGTTCTCAGTTTGGACAAAGGACAACCAAATCGAAGAAGAAGAGGGGACACAAAGGAAAAAATTGCATCATTTCTTAAACTGTTTTTAACAGTTAGGAAGACCAGTTCATAACTCTGTAGCTACAGCCTGAACCACATCTTTTTATATTAATAATTATACTTAGGCAAGTTGCTAAGGTTCTTAATGCTTTGCCAGTGTCAATGATAACCAGAGCTTACAGTGTACAAGTAACAGTGGGAAATGTCACCATGCCAAATGACAGTCTGCTCAGATAGTGCTAGGTTTACTCTTACTGCAGCTCCTCATGCAGATGTTTTGTAGACATTTTATTGTGCTCACTATTCACCTAAGTTGAATTATCAGAGAGAGGGGATTCCACAAAGATCAGTAAAAGTGTCAGACCTGTGCTGTAGCTATACTCACACAGGGTGTGATCTTTGACTTTTTCTTCTTACCACCAAGGAAAAAAAGGCTCCATGCTGTTCCCATTCTTTATTGATAAAAGCTTACTCTTCCTCCTTCAAGTTTCTTTACAAAAAATTCGTTTTTTAATTTTTTTCTTCATTTGGGAAAATGCTTTTTCCAAAGAGTCCACTATTAAGGCAGCCAAAATCAGAACATGGGAGCTTGAATACATCAAGGCCTCCAGCATTTAAGAGCAGCAGCAAATGGTTGATATAACTTCCACAGCCTCCACATTCTTTTAAGAATTCCATCCCTCCAAAAGGATTTTCTGTGTGTGTCTGTTTAAAGGAAGATATTAATTAAGCTGCTGGAACTGGACGTGGCTGCCAATGAATGGTGATGCCTTCTATGCCATGTCCCCCAACCTTCTAGCAGCAAAAGAGAGAGGTACAACTGCTGGAGTCCTTTGCTCAGGCATGTAACCCCATTAATTCAATGAATTTACTTATGTAACAAATACTTTCATAAGGGCTTACAGGATTAGGCTCCAGAATTGTGTCTTTTCAAATGTGCATTATCCAGGTTTTAAAATGTATTAGCTGCAATTCTAAATAAATAAAAAAAAAGCCACAAAAAACTCCCCACAAAACCACCAAACATTGATATTTATAATGTAGTATTTCATAGGCTTAAATGTATTCATAATTTAACAGTGCAAATACTAATGTACATATTGTACAGTTAAAATTTTAAAAGCTGAATATTTTTATATCCCTGAATTTGAACAAGTTTGTTACAGTATCAAACTAGATTTGTTAGGGGTTTAAACAGCAGCATCATGGAAGAAATATTGCTTGTATTTTAGTCAGAGGTTTTAAGTTGAAAAATACTGAAAAATGTTTAGTGCAAAACAGCTTAATTTTATCTACTAGATATTAAAAGCTCTGTATGCATGGTGGGGCTATGTAAATACTCTCTAAACTATGGCCTTCTTAATCTTGCAAGTGTTATTTATGGGTCAAGCAAAATGTAAACTATATAAATGTAAAAACCACACAAGCCTGGAATATATCAGTACAACAGATATGCAACTACTGTGGTTGTGGACTGTTATTTTCTGTTCTTCACAGAATCACAAAACGTTAGGGGTCAGAATGGACCTCAACAGTCCCTATGCCATAGCAAGATCACCTATACCAGATCACACAGGAACACATCCAGGCAGGTTTTGAGTATCTCCAGTGAGGGAGACTCCACAGCTGCTCTGGGCAACCTGTTCCAGTGTTCCATCACCCCGACTTGTTCCCCTCCTTGCCCCAAAAGCTTGTGAAATCCACCAGCATCACAGAAGAGAGATGCTGGGTTGTTCAAGGAAGCAAGCTGGCAAAATTTATAAAGTAGTAGGTAATTCTGTGTGTAATCTCAGGAGTTGCCTTGAGCTCCTCCATGGAGGAGGAGCTATTTTAAGTTGCAATAAACAGCTTCCAGTTTTTTTAGGTAAAGGGCAGAAGTTTGTTACTTGAATTAACAGTGACACCCACCAACTGAGATAGTCAATGATAAAGCTATTGGCTTTCTGACCACCTTAATGAAATACCAGATACTTGTTACCAAAAAAAGCCTGGCAAATTGAACTGTGCTTCTCATTCTTGAGGATATAGAAGTTTTGCAATAAAAGCAAAGAAAAAAGGGAGGGAGTAGGTAGACACGTGGGTACTGACTTACAGGAGACAAAAGGAAGCTATTGCTAAGGAAGCTAAACCAAACCAGCAGTTATGGACTTGTATTTTTCAGGATGAAGTAAGTGGCAGATCCTTTACTCTCAGAGGTGGTGTTCACCATCTAAGTCACTTTTCTAGTAGAAATAAATCTTGTGTACCTGAAAGCTGATCAAAGTACTATCATGCTGCATCATGTGGGCCAATGGGATGCTCAGGGGATGCTTCCAGCTGGTGGGGTGCTGTAGTGGCTCAGGCAGCATTTGCTTTCTTATAGCAGCCAACTGGCAGTGCCCAAGGCAGGAGCTCTGACATGTTTTCCCTCAAGACCAAACTCAGCCAAGGAAGATCTGATTGCACAGCACAATGCCTAGGGGAGCAGCGCTCCAGTGTTGTTGCTCCAGTGGTCAAGCAGCTTGTTCAGAGCTGGTTTAGATACCTCTGCTGCAAGGCACATACATCTCCCTTACCTGTTCTGGGCTGCAGGACTGCAAGTAATTAGCAGCATTAGAAAACACTTAGAAAGCTTTGTTTTGCTGAGGAATGGACTGCTAGGAGTAACAGGTACTTGTAACTTGGATTTTTATCCATGTTTTAAAAATACACTAAGAATATAGCTATGTAACTTGGTTTAGTGTTTTCAGCTTGACATAGAAGATTTCTCCTTCATTCTTTCTGCTTAGGTTTTAGTGTTTCCAATCAGTTCTTCCACCTTAAAGATAACGGTACAGGACAGAGCGTATGCTACCAGCACAAGACTCAAGATACAATCACTAAAGCTGTACATTCTTTTTTGTGTTATTAGAAGTAGCACCTGTATTCCAAATGGAATTTGTACACCTAAGTGCTTACCAAATGAGCAGTTGCTCAATTGCTACTTCCTCAGCACCACCCAAGTAGGAAGAGGGGGAAAAGGCTGAGTTGAGATAAAAGACAGTTTAATAAGTGGGGGAAAAAAACAACACCAAAGCAAAATAGAGTCCCAAAACCACCAAGTGACAGAGAAACCCCCAGATGCTTCCACCAGCCAATCAATTCCCAGCCAGTCCCTGAGCAATAGCAGCTCTGGCAAACTTCCTCCCTCCCTCCAACCCCCAATTTTATTGTTGTGCGTGATGTCATGTGGTCTGGGATATCCCTTTGGTCACTGGGGTCAGCTGTCCTAGCTGTGTCCCCTTCCAGCTTCTTGCCCACCCCAGCTTACTTACTTGAGAAGCAGAAAAAGCCTAGACTGTGTAAGCCCTGCCCAGCAACAGCTGAAGCATCCCTGTGTTATCAACACTGCTTCCAGCACAAATCCAAAACATAGCATCACCTACCAGCTTCTGTGAAGAAAACTAACTTTATCCCAGCCAAACCTTCAGGACAGTGTGAAACACTAGGGTAATACATTTTCCACATCCTCATTAAAAGGGGAAGCCTTGCACAGAAAACAGTGCATGGAACCAATTTTCCTCTGATACGTGGCATTAGCTCTTTCTAAATCCATAGTGGTTTCATTGCTTGTTTTCAAAGCTACTCATGCTGTCACTTAAAGCTGCCAACCCACTTGGTGACTTTACAGATCAGTTCAGAATCACCCCAGCTTCAGCAGGAAGCACTGAATTTCCATGTTCCTTTCCTTTCTTCTTCCCCTTGTGTTCTTTTAAGAATATCTGCACATTAATACTAAGCACTAGGAGTAAGTTTTATTTTCATGTGACAAAACAAATTCCTCCAGCACAGCACAAATTCCTACCCCTTTCCAGGAGCCTCACTGAGGCTGTCCACCAGAGCAAGAACAACTTTTTTTAACTGAGATGGATGGAGTAAATCCAAAGTGTATGCTTGTTTCTACAGGAAGGAAGACTAAAAGCCATGTTTCTTTCTTAAGTGATTGGCACAGTATTTTACTTACATCAACAGAAGTATATAGCACAAAATGTGAATAGTCAATGTAACAAGTATTGAATGGAAAACCAGTTAATGATTACTCATTAATGTGAATTAAACCTTTCATAGAAACAGCACTTACAGAAATTTCAAAAGGCTCCTTAGTTCAGACGTAAGATTTGATTCATTTATAAAGGAAAGTCAGATGAAGCTAAGGAAAACCTAAAAAAGTTTTGAAAGATCTATCTGACCTATTAGCTGATCTGAAAAACCTGAGAATACTGGCTGATGGGTTGGCTCAAGGAGTTACAAGACATAGGGTTCCATCAGCTTGGCAGCTAGCCACCAGTAGGGTTCCCCAGGGCAGTTCTAGGACCACTGCTCTTTAGTGTTTTATAAAGGATACAGACACAGAAGCCAAATGTACATTAAGTAAGTTTGCTGATGGCACTAAACTAGGAGCTATGGACTCCCTCAAAGAAGACGTGGTGCTTACGGACATGGTTTAGTAGCAGACTTGGTAGTGTTAGATTAATTGCTGGATTTGATTTTAAAGGTCTTTTCCAGCCTAAACAATTCTGAGGCCTTGCAGAGAGAGCTGGATAAGCCACAGAGCTGGGAAATCACCAACCATACGAAATTTAAACAGAAGCAAGTGCCAGATTCTCCACCTGGGCCAGGGTAGATCTGGTTATATGTACAAAAGGGGATGAGAAGCTGGAGAGCAGCCCTATGGAAAGAGGTCCAGGGATTTGTGTGCCCTGGCAGCCAAAAGGACCAACCATGTCCTGGGGGTGCATTAAGCACAGCATAGCTGGCCAAAGGAGAGGACTGTCCCACTCTGCATTGATGCAGCCCCACCTCAAACACTGTGTGCAGCTTTGGGTGCCCCAGTATAAGGAGGACGTTAGACTATTAAAAGTGTGCCCAGAGGAGGCCACTGGAGAGTGTGCCCAGAGGAGACCAAGATGTTACAAGGCCTCAAGGGCAAGACTTACAAGCACCTGAGGTCCTCCTCACAGTCTACAGCTTTTTCAAGAGGGGCAGTAGAGGGGGAAGTGCTGATCTCCTCTCTCTGGTGACCAGTGACAAGGAAATGGAATAAAGCTGCATCAGGGAAGTTCAGACTGGACATCTGAAAAACATTCTTCACTGAGAGGATGGTCAGTCACTGGAACAAGCTGCCCAGGGAAGTGGTCACACCACCAAGCTTGCCAGAGTTCAAGGAGCGTTTGCAATGACACACACCGTCATGTAGTTTAGTTTCAGGTGGTTCAGCAAGGAGCAGAGCTGGACTCAGTGATCCTTATGAGTCTCTGCCAATTTGAGATATTCTATGATTCTTTGATTCTAAGCTTAGAATCAAATCAGATTATTTTGTCATAGTAAATGACAAAAATAGGAGTCTCAGGCTTTTAACAAAGGAGACTCCCAACTATACAGTAACAAGGAACATTTTTAATCTAAAATATTTTAAACACTATTTTGGCTTTTTTGTTGTTCATTAGCATTTCTAACCCAAAGCAGAAACTCAGATGTCATAGGCCGAAGGCTCCTGGTTCTGTAGACAAGTAGTGAAGTTCTGAAGTTATGCCTATGCCTGAGAGAAGACTTTGCCTGTGATCTCATAACTGATCTTGGCAAACCAAGTTGTTGCCAGAAGGGGCAGGGCAGGTCTAGCTACTGTGCCACAACAGGTTCTCACTCTGCCCCTATCTCCTTCCCCAAGTTAGCATCCTGTAGATTCCCTGAGCTGATTCCTACTCACTGTGCAGCCCATACAATCTCAGGGGCCACCAAGGTTAAGTTGCAGGCCATCTCCTTTGAGCAGTGTGAACTCTTAGAAACCAACAAATGCCAACTGCAAAAACCATACCCTATTGACACAAAAACTAAGCAGGTGTCTCAGGAATCATATTCCATATCAATATTTGCATGTGTAAGATGCTGTGATACGTACAGTACTTTGTACAAAAAGCACTGCTATTTCAATTTACATTCTGATGAAATCTGAAAAGCTATCTTAATAAGGAGGCTGAATTTAAAGACTTTTTAACTTTAAAATACTGTGCACTCTAGAAACAGTGAGCTTTGGTCGTAAGTCCTTCTACAGAGTTTCAAGTTTCGAAATGCACATGCATAGAAAACCAGTGTGCTTATACTTACCTCTCTGTGATTATGACTGGATTATTCCTTTCCTAAAACACTTTCCTAAAACAGTACCTTATGAAGTTAAATGCTGTACACAATCCAACAGTTGGGATACCATCAATGAGTCCTACTATTTTTCATCTCTGAAAAGTAATCATGTAGCACTGTCAGCTTTTTTATTCTCCTCAACCACTGGTCCCCAACTACAATCTGCTCCATCAGGTCAAAAGTGGTGCCAGACATTCATAGACTCATAGAATGGTCCAGAATCACCTAGGTTTGAAATGATGATGGATTTGGGGCCTTAGGTTTCAATTTCATGTTCTACCTAATAGAAAGCAACTTGGACTTACTAAGGAGACAGTCCTGCTTGCCTTCCTTGCCACTCCAAATTCTTGCTCCTTCTTCATGTCAGCAATAAAGATTACACACAGCCTTCTAATTGTTAAAATCAATGGATGAAAACTGGTGAGAAGATACAAACAGGGGAAGGAAGAGAGGAAGAGAAGGGACCTTCCTCTGCTCAGTGGCTGCCTGCAGTTACACTGTGTAAGGCGTAGAAAATATCATAAAGGAAATGATTAGCAGCAAATAGTAACAAAAAGTGGAAATCATCCTACATAATACTGCTTACTAGTAATGACTCGTGATACGGAAACCACCAACATTTAACTGGCATTTGAGGAACCTGTAATTAGGACAAAGAATACAGCACTTCTCACTTGAAGTGGCTAGAGCTGCTCTGGCAGAGCAGACAGAGAATACAGATTACAGAATAAATTTGAAGATTAAAATTAAAGTATGATAAATAATTTAAATCATAGCTGTGACCAGTTCTGCAAGTCTTCCCTTCCTGTAGTACATATGAAAACAAGAGATATTTCTGGGTAAGTAGAGGAATGCAGAGTTGCTTCTCCTTATTTTAATAAAAAATACAGTGTTTGAAGTTACAATTACAAACATTAACACACATGGAACTGACATTTTTTTTCCTAGGGAACTGCTTAAAAGTTAAAAAATAGTTTGCCACTTTACAGCATCTTTGAAAAGAACATCCTGTCAAAGGAACAGATGTCAACAAGTACAGGTAGGAAGAATGCACTTGTGGAGACCATGGGCAACAAGGTATAGCCACCAGAGCTATTATGAAGGAGCGCAGACCTTGGATTCAAATCCTCAGCAAGTTCTCCTCTTTCCCCATGAAATGCAGATTTATGTATTATGGCGTACACAATGCAGAGGATCGAAAAGTGTGTTTTTGTCTTTAGTATGAGCCCTCTTTGAAGGACTCTGAAAGATCTTGATTGGCAGCATCATACTGTGCAATGAAATGTTTGAGTTCTTCAATGCATCGCTCACCTATTTCATGCAAATTCTGCCTGAGGGCAAACTGAATGGACTTCTCCAATGATGGATCTTTATCAATTAGCATCTTCACTACCATGCCAAAGGTTTCACAGTCTTGTCTGTAGACCTAGAAACAACACATTTTAGAAAATGATTAAGGGCAAGGCTCTTCAGCTTAGCACACCAACAGCCCTCATTGAGTTAGGTGCTACTGCAGATCCAAACCAAAGAATACTGGATTCAACATGAGTTTCAGCTGTAAGGCGTATTTGCCTTTTCCTTTCTTCTGACTTGCACTAATGTAAATGTAACTAGTCCATAACTACCCAGACAAAAGAAATAACTTTCATTGAAAGAAATGCCTTAAAGAGAGATTAAGTTCCTCTTGCAGCAATATTTAAAACAGAATGGCAGAGCAACATGCAAATGCTAAACTAAATGAATTTTACATCTATTTGCAATGAAAAGCAACTGTGTCATGTCTAACAACAATTTTTTTACGAAGCTGCAATAACTTTGTCTGTAACCTTTTCTAAAACTTTAAATACAAGTTGTGTTTAAGTGATTTCACCAAATTATATTTGTTTGTTGGGTATCTGTTTCTTGCAGGAATTCTTGACAAATACGATTTTAATTACCTTGACTGCATTTGTGATTCAACCACTAAGGATCAGAGAAATCCTAGTGGTGGTTTATATCTGATCTCATACTGCAGGGAACTTGAGTACCACATCCAGTTCTGGAGCCCCTATACAGGAAAGATACGGGTGTGCTGGAACGTGTCCAGATAAGGGCCACGAGGATGGTCAGAGGGCTGGAGCTCCTCTCCTATGAGGACAGACTGAGAGAGTTGGGGCTATTCAGTCCAGAGAAGGCTCCAAGGAGACCTTAGTGTGGCCTTCCAGTATCTGAAGGGGGGGCCTACAAGAAAGCTGATGAGGGACCTTCTGCTGATGAGGGACCTTCTGGGGTGTTGGGTATTGATAGGACTAGGGGGAATGGAGCAAAACTAGAAGTGGGTAGATTCACATTGGATATTAGGAAAATGTTCTTCACCATGAGGGTGGTGAGACACTGGGACAGGTTGCCCAGGGAGGTGGTGGAAGCCCCATCCCTGGATGTTTCCAAGACCAGGCTGGATGGGGTTCTGGACAACCTGATCTAGTGGAAAGTCCCTGCCCATGGCATGGGGGTTGGAACTGGATGATCTTTGAGGTCCCTTCCAACCATGACAATTCTGTGATTCTGTGAATAAAGAGGCTGCAAGTCAGTTACATACCACAGTTGAGGAGAAGTAACTTCTCCTTATCACTGCAAACTGTTTTTCAAACAAACATAACTGTGCTCCAAGGTGGTTTTCATAAGTGAGTCAGTGGCCTTTCAAATTTTTTTCGTTCAGATTCCAGCTAAGGTTATTAATCTAAACACACTCAAAAAAGGGGAACATTTCAAAGTCTTCCATCTGCAGTTTATTTCCACACCTCTTTGGCCAACTTCTGTTTAGAAAATACACCATCTTTTTGAATGAAAACAAGTAAGTTTTATACCTCTGCACTTTTTTTTTTTTTTAAGGAGCAAAGAACAACCAAACTACTAAAACGTTGCTATTCCTCAAAGCACTGTGTGTTTGTGTCAGAACTTATTTTTAACAGAGATGTGTGACCATTTCCTCCCACATTTGTCTGTACTGTATACACAAATGATACAACTAAATACATGCAATTTCCTATTAGTAAAAGAGGAAGAATAAAAAACAAACAAAAAAACGCCCCCACAATCAAAATAATACCATGTATTTTTATCTGTAAGGGCCAGTCCAAAGGCAACTTAATCAAAAGTCATGTCAAAGGAATAGTAAAAAAGCCCCAAAACATTCTGTATACAAATTAAACTACTCTCAGAAACACAATGATTTAACGTGATACCTCTAATAAAGACAGGTCTCAAAAGTTTTAGATCAGGGACTGTTTAGAAGGGCCTGTGGTGATTGGACAAGGGGCAATGGTTTGAAGCTGGGGCAGGGGAGATGTAGGTTGGCTATCAGGAGGAAGTTCTGCATAATGAGGATGGTGAAACACTGGAACAGGTTGCCCCAGGGATGTGGTTGAGGCCCTATACCTGGAGACATTCAAGATCAGACTCAATGTGACCCTGGGCAGCTTGATCTAGTTGGAGGTGTCCCTGCCAACTCCAGGGAGCTGGACAAGATGACCTTGGAGAGCCCCTTCCAATGTGATGCATTCTATGACTCTATATTCTGCAAAAATAGTTTGAAATAGGACCTACTTTTTAAACACTGGCTGACAAATAAAAGAAAATGTTATGGCAGAATCTCATTTTCAATGGAGATTAAGAAGTCAAGAAGAGCGCAGCCCAAAACAAACTGGAGCTAAACATCTTAAGAGTGGAACCAGTGCGTGCCGGGCAATTTATGAGAGAGGGTTTGCTTCCTGCTTTGTATGCTTAGTTCTTTGGTAGTATCAGCATGAAACTCAGACTTTTCTCAGAGTTCAGGTTCCACAGCAAGTAAAACATGGCGCTTGCTAAGAGAACTTCAAACAGCGTAAATTCAGGTTACTTTTTTTCTGATTTTTTCCAAGGGAAAAGCTCAGGAAGAACTGCTGTCTCTGATTAGCCATAGGACAGACAGGTGGTATTTCACTTTGGGTAACTCATCCCTTTCAAGTACTTGCAGCAAGCTTGCTAGCAACCTTCACAGAATTACTCTGAAAGGTTTCTTCTCCCCACAGCCACTATGTTTTGGGGGAAATAGTTCAGACCTTCTCTCCCCCCCCTCCCCCCCCCATTTTTTTTTTAAATGCATATCTATTTGTCCTATTTTATCACCTTTGAAGTGGTTAGACCAAGGACATGTGTATGGTCTTCCACAGGTAAACAAACCTGGCAATGGTCAGTCTTCAGAGGACACTGTGCAGCACCAGCAAGAGTGAAACCCTGGCACTAATAGAGAACACAGACACATTGCTTTGTCTTCTCCATAGGAAGGCACTCAAAGCTCTAACTGGAAGAAATGCTCTACTTTTAACTGGTCTTCAAATTAATGGCAAAGACTTCCATCTGCTATTTCTCTCACATCACAGATGAAATTCTCTGACCCTCAGCACATAAGTATCAACACAATCTAAGCGCATTTTTCCTCAAAAGACTTGGAGGAGAATCAGGAGAGTAATCATCATTGCTGCATCTGGAGTCAGAAGTCACTTTGCCGTCACAACAATCTGGAAACTAAACACCTTCATACATGAGTTGGACGTTTTTAATGCTTTGTGTTAAATAGAACTGACCTAAAATAGGGGAAGAGGGTCAAGGTGGAGCAGGAAGGCAGTTCTCACAACACAAAACAAAGGAAATAGCTCAGGTTCTCTGACAATAATTGAGCAATTTTCCCTCAACAAGATTTCTAACCCAGATGCTAATTTCTGATCCTCCTGGTGCAATCTGCCTCCTTCTCAATTGTGCTGATAAACCTATTTGTATAGCTGAGATGTAAATTGCATCATTGAGATGATCCCTTTTAAAATTACTTCCCCCCACTGCAATCCAGTGATTCAATTCTAAAAACCAGATGCATCAGCACAACTGAAAGAACCATGAGCCACAGTTTTAAAGTGGAATTAACTTCACCAACCAGTTTATACTTGAAGCAGTGCACAACCAGCAACCCTCAGAGAGAAGTTACTGTGCTTTGCCAAAGGGAGCTAAGATTATCAAATACAAGAATATCAATTACAGAAGATATTAAATACAGCCTAATGGTATGGTCAACTATTTAACAGAAGAGTGAAAACACTCAAAGCCCCTTAAAAAAGAAGAAAGGTGTCATGGCATATTAAAATCCATCTTCTCCATAGAAGAGGAAGCAGCAATTTCTGGAAAATAAGCTCAGAATATGATGCTTGAGAAAGAAAGAAAACCGCAGAAAAGCCTCCAAGCAAAAAAACTCTCTGTTGGAGAAGAATACTGGAAGAACTTGTGACCCAACAAAGTTTGAAAACAATCTTATCTTTAAAATTCCAGCTGATACTGATTTTGAGCTCAGACCATGGAAAGCTCATCTGTAAGCATCTGGAACTTGAAACTGAAAATGATTCCATGTGTGGGTAAAGAAGAAATAACCTTTTAATATTGAAAAACAAGAAAGGGAATCATACCAATGACATGATTATTCTGTCTGATATATATGTCAGGTAATCCTGAAAACAGCTAAAGCCATAGGGTGATCATTTACCAAGGCTCTAGCATACTTTTATTCTCTGAACAAAGATACAGTACCGGCATAATAAAGAGAATGCAGTAAGCAGATGAAAGAGAAGCAGAAGCAGCTGTTCTTCTCCCAAATACACAGATATATTCATATTTATTTTATATACACATACAAAATATATAGCCTTGATTGTCCTATGAATGAAAAGTATCTAAGGTGAATTCATGTACACTTTGAAGAGTTTTCCAAAATCAGGACATCTGAGATCTGTGAGGCTGCAGATCTGAGCACAGGACACAATACTCAAAGGGCATGAGGCCAGTAAATGTAAGTTAAAATGGAGGTATTAGCAACTCTTGTTTCAGCCCACACCAAGTTCCTCTAGTGTAGCTCCTCAGCCTGTGCAGGATTTTTAAATTCTCAGAAGGTGATCCAGAAAACCTAAAACTACAGCTTCTCCAGTTCTCTGACAAACGGAAAGACTCTTCAGAAAGACAAGTCCCACCAGGCTATGAGTTGGCCTCTGTACCTTCCATATCCCCAGCTGGTAGAAAGTACAACTGAGTAACAAGTAGGAGATGCGAATTTCTCCTGGGAGGACTCAACTGAATCTTCACTTCTCATTCCTGGAAGAACTGTTCTAATGAATGTGCTTATTTTATATCAAGGTGGACAATATTATCTATGGTCTCCTGCTATTGTTTTGAGTTAATATGACTGTGGTACTTGTTTTGAATGCTCTTGGCTTTATGTGCATGTAAAAGCCTTTTAAATAGGAATCGAGAGCCTTGTGCGTGCAAAGCTCAAGCAGCTTTACACAAGAAATGGTCAAGCAAATTCACCGAAATGCAGAAGGTGGTACTTCTGCTTGCAAACACAAGCAGGATCACCAAGCATGAGAAAGATCACATGGGATCACATACATTAAGAGGATGTGATGATTTAACAAGTAAAACTGATGCTCATGATTTAATCTGGAATTTCCAATCCTTTGCTCTTTTTCAGCACAATCTTTCCTGCACTTTTGAGCATTCTTATCCTTTCATACATTTACAGATTAACACTTTCACACCTCCATCAGAACTCTTTCACAGCACCACAACACAACTCTAGGCTCTTTGAGCATCTCTGCACCACATGTATGCAGCTCACCACCAGTGCTCGAGTCAACCCTCATCTTCAGAGATGCTTGTTCTCTGCTCCTCATCCAGAAGGCCAAAGACATTCAAGGCTCAGTTCATACGTGGAAAAGAGTTAAGAGTTGTGGCTCACAAACCATAGCCTGCAACCCTTAGATACTAACTCACCCTTGAGAAGACCCAACATGCCCAGCAATCACTATCTTGTATCTGTGATTCATGCAACTTTTCATTTAATATACTTTCAGAAGACAGAAACTTCTCAGTTACTGAGGGCGCATCTCCTACAAGCATCAAATAGTCCATGGAAGGAGGAATGAAGCAGCATGCTCACTGGTAGTTGTTTGATTCCTGATAAAGGCAGAGCTTGAACTTGCAAAGCACAAGTATAGCCCAAGTCTGAAAATCATACCACATCTCCAGACACCGTATTAAGGAAACGGCAAACACCCTGAAATCTCTCCTGCTCCAGTGATGCCCCAGGGCTCCTCTACACCAGACAGAGGTAACAGCTTTAGTTCCTGTAGCTAAACCAAGACAGCTAGGCTGGTATAGCCCTCTGGTGGTATAAACCAGCTTCCGACTTCCCCTCCTCAGCAGACCTAAAACAAGTCTGACAAAGTGCTCTTCTGTTAATGCAGCCACATCGATGCCAGATTTTCTCAGCATGAGTAGACAGACTATGAGGTGTATTTTCTCTTGTACTCCTAACTGAAAGCTTTGCTAAAAGATTTTGTAATGTAGACCTAGCTCTAAGCCGACTGCATGCACAGTAAGGGTCTGTGTTACAATTGTGCATGCAAATGCTAGCAAACAGGGAAATTACTATACACTAAATTACTTCACTGTTGCTGGTACCAGTTTTTTTCCTTTGCCAAAACATCTTTTTAAAGGAAATGTTACCTCTCCCCACATCATTTGTTTTTAATTTATTTAGATACTACCTTAAGATTTTTCTCAACCATGAAAATTCGATATTAGCTTTACCCAAAATTTACTCTCCTTATATACAATAAGCTAATCCTCTGCTGAAAGTGCACAGAGAATTTTTCATTACTGCAGTGGCAGCATAATTGTAGTGCTACGTTTATGAGCACAATATATAACTTTATAGCTCCACAGTGCAAAGAATGCTCAGAACTGTCATTAAACCCCTCACAGACAATTCCCATGATCAAGACATTTAAAATTGGGTTTCAACTAAAGATGAACTATTTTTCATGGTTACAAAAAGCTGAATTAACATAACAAATTGAATACCTGGTAACAATAGCAGCATACAATTTTAAAACATATCAACAAGTCTATTCCTTTGTTAAAAATGCACTAATAATTTTGCCTTGAATCCGTGTAATAATTTCTGCACCCATTAACCAATGTGTTTATAGACCAATTCATTGAAATGCAAGTTGGGGGAAACAAGTTATTGAATCTACTATATAACAATGAACAATTTTGTTTTAATTTGCTACTTGCTGAAGATACGCAGAATATTAAAGTTGTTTGCACTTATATGTAATTCTGGCTCCCTTTCCATTGAAAATTTCTAGCACTTGGTTTAATAATCAGCATCTAAATACCTGACTGGAAGTTCTGCTAAAGTCCCTCATGTGGAATACATACTGATACAGGCATCATTTTAAAAACAGCATGAATTCCAATTTGAACTCTGCTTTGCCCTCAAGGACCAGGACTAGTGACATGAAGGACAGTGTGTGAGCACAGTGCAGCAGGAAGGGGTGCCGCAAGGAGGCCCAGGGGAGAGGGAGCTGAGGCCACCTCACTCTGTACATCCCAGGTGTTGGTTGCTGCTCCCTGCATGGGGGGCACAGCTGGCCTACATCTTTGCTTCTAGAACACAGCATCTCCTGCCTGCATTTTTATTTATTCCTTTGATTAAACTGATTTGAAAGAGGAATATGCAGTCTACAACAATACCACTGCAAGGCTTCCCACTTCATTTTAAAGCATAATTCTAGTGTGAAAAGAGGTGAAAAGTGCTCTGTAAAACTGGGGGTGGGTATGTATAACTACAGCAAACTCTCTGTTGAGTTTAAACATGCGTTTTAAGACTGAAAACCCTGAAGAGCTGGCTTGGATCCTGAGAACTTTTCCATGCTGTGTAATCCACTGGGAAGAAAACATGCAGGTCAAATTATTTACTTGCATGAAAGCATTATCTTCAGTTAAAACGAAGACATCATCTGGATACTCCTTTGCTTTGTATCATGCCCCTGGTGACACCTCTGCAATTACAGTAAAGTCATGCTGTTTGCACA
Source organism: Indicator indicator (assembly GCF_027791375.1). Taxonomy (NCBI): domain Eukaryota; kingdom Metazoa; phylum Chordata; class Aves; order Piciformes; family Indicatoridae; genus Indicator; species Indicator indicator. Next base: position 38,573,977 of record NC_072012.1, on the reverse strand, counting down.
GGGTGGTGACCATTGCAGCTCAGGGGAAGCCAGTGACTAGTTTTGGGTGTGCAGCAACCACAGGAGTGCCCAAACAGAGCATGCTGCCTCCTTGTCTTCTGCACGTCAGCCTCATCTTCATATCACTTCTGCTGCGCTGGGCTCTGCCCCTCAGCAATAATACCTCTAATCATCATCTCTGTAGAAAGCACCATCCCTCCTCAACTCCTTTCTTCCCTTCACCATCCAAACAAAAGATTATACATTTTTGTGCACCTACTCAATGCTTATAAAGCAATCTAAATAAAGAACATACAGCTTTTGTATCACACTGTTGAGCAGAGACAATAAAATTAAGAGGCAATTAAAATGATAAGTCCTCAACAATGATAGGAAGTGTCACACAGTCACACAAGGACAAATCTGTAAAGCAAGGCTATACAATTCTGAACAATCACAGCAAAAGCCAACCAAGCTGGTACTATTCAAAAAACTGTTCATGTCAACTATTGAACTGTCTCAGCTCTCTTTTAAGCCAAAGTGAACAGGGAAAGCACCACGCACAAAGTATTCAGCACGGTGCAAGATAAACATTAAACTGCTGTGACATGTACTGCATGGCAAATAAATTAGTAACTGCAAAGTACAGCAACAGAGTTTTCATTTACAAAAACTTATGTTTTCCCAATAGTTCCTCGTTGCTTTAAAATAACAACAAAAAGTTTTCAATAAAAAGGAAAAAGTTTACTTTAAACATATTGCTAGGAAACCCATACATTTACTTTAATAATTTTCAATACTGCAGTGGAAGACTTTAAGCAAATGTTTAAATGAAAAAGAATTGACACACAACAGAAATGTGCATCATGATACATTTCATTTAATGTTACGTTTTGGCAAGAGCAAGTGCGTTATTACTGCTTCAAGAAACGTCTTGCTCAGTCAAGCAGAAGTAGCTCCCATGTGGGAGAGCAAGAACTATTATGTTACATGGTTTTACTGGAGATAATTCTTTACTAAACCAATCAGACCACATAATAACAGCATTCTAACACCAACTACAGGCCCTTGGAGACCGGTTTGTGTGTGGCCTAGATTTCATAGGCTTCTTTTACAACAGATGTGTTGGACGAGGGTACTGTTACTTCATATATTAACTTGTGTGTTCCTTCAGTAAAAGAGCAGTTTAAAGTTCTACCTCTCACGTTCTTCTCATAGAAAATGTGTGCATTCTGCAAGCAGATGATAAATCTGATTTCAGATAATCCACAGCAATTACAATTCATCAGTTTCTGAACCTCACTAGAAGTGCTGGTAATCTCTTAAAGGATTTACCAACAACACCTTTTCAGCTCAAGCACAATACCCAGCTATATGTTTAAGAATGCCCAGCTACAAACAGCTATGAAGCTAAATAAAAAAATTGTCTGAAAGAGCAACATCTTATGTACCTATTAATTTATCTTTGTTCTACAGTGATCTTCAAGTCTAGAAACTGCATTTTCATAGGACCATAAATGAAAACAAAATTCTAAAAGCTGTCCTCTCTGATGGATGCAAAACAAAAAAAAAAAAATCCCATTATTTGAAATGCACCAGTTCAGGATCAAACAGGAAATAATCAGCTTTATGCCACAGGAAGGACCTCGCCCTGCAACTTTTTATTTATAAAATACCAAACTGATGGAAAGCTATTTCCTAAATATGCTCCACAGTAAACTTATTGCTCTATCCAAAACAGGAAGGGTGAAGTTTATCTACAAAAGACTCTATGTTAAATCTCTTGTTAAAAATGCTTTAATAGCTTTCAGTTATGTCCACTGACCATAAAGGAAAGCAATATTCACTTAAGCTTCATCAGAACGGGCTGTATATTAACAGCAACAACTACATGACAAAACCTTCTCCTTCATCATAGAAACACACACATTATTTTGCATGAAAGGGACAGTAGTTTGAAATCCACAAGTATGGACTGTACTGCAGTCAAGATCAGCAATGATGCATGAGCTTTTACTAAAAAGGAACTTGTGCTCATTTAATTTTCCCTTAACCAAAGTCTTCATACTTTCAAATCCAAGAAATACTCTCAGCTACAAATATTCTCAATGCAACTTTCTCCATTAAAAGGGCTCATTTTCATGAATAGATAAGACAGAATTTTATCCTGGGGTGTGGATCACCTGTATTTTTGTGAGTTTTGGTTTTGTTTTGTTTTTTTCAAAGGCACCATGTAAATGAGCAGCAAGAGAGGAAAACAAACAAACAAAATCTTCCTTTTTCAATTAAGAGCAACTCCCAGCAGCTCAGTTGCAGTTAACTAGAAGCAACATTGTTATTGTACAGTCAATGAGTTTTAAGCACCACCCTGTGAATGAGAAGACTCTCTCGGAATCACTGTTTAAAGAGCAACTTCAGGTTTTTCCTTAATTGTTAAAAAAATGCATGCTAAACATTAGGGGGCTTAATAATGTGCAGCATAAAGAAAATACAACACAAAATAGGTAAACTACTGTGTGTAATGGACAACTTATCAGAGAGGAAAAGCAACAGCTGCAAGAAGAAAAACAATTACTTAGATTACCAACATTTTATTACTTAGTTTATGTTAAACCTTAACGTTTCTGAAAGTTTAGAATTACTTCACACATTATATTAGCCTTACAAATCAGTTTTATTAGTGCTTCAATAAGGGATCACATTTTCTTCATGTCCAAGTCACAGTCCTGTTTCTACTCTCTAAATAGTAACTCTCATCATTTACTTTAAGTACTCCTTTCAAATAGGAAAATGTAAATTAAGGCCATGTTTTTGAAGACTTTTATAAGCTTTTCTGAGCTTGTGGATGGACATCTTTTTCCATATGCAGTTGTAACAGTTGAAAAGACTATGCCCCCAAACCAGCTGTCACCATTCCCATGTCACAAATCATCACCTCACTTCTTTGTGTGAGGCAACAATATACAGATTTACTCCTAAAATTCATTTTCAGGCAAAATCAGCCCAATTATGTCACATTCTAGCGCATCAGTTGGGCTGCAGGAAGGAGTCACCTGTTCTGAGTGAGAGGGCAACAAGCAGCTGTAGATGATGTCTAGAAAGAACATTTATCTATAGCTTTATTAGTGTGTTCAGTCTCTCTGCACTCATTCAGGACGGCCCACAGAACTGCCACCTAATCTAAACAGACAAAGCACACAGGATCTGTGCTGAAACAACCACAGATCTTAGTGTGTATCTTCAGCCAATACAAAGTACATGAAGACACACAACATAAACCTAGCATTACAGCTAGGGGAGGTGAAAGTCAGATGTATGATGAAGCCTCATTTCTCATTACAAACACATTCATTCCTTATGGATTTTTAGCATTCAACATCCAAACTATCCCTCCTGAATCTGTTCCCACAATTCTAGCTGTTTCCACTTATTTGAAAGCAGAAATCTGATCTTAAAAAAAATGGTAATAAGAAAGTATGTCTCTCCCCAGAGAGAAAGCCACAAGGAGCAGAGATCGTCTTTTACGGTTAGTAAATCGTATGTCTTAGAGTAGGGATTGCCATTTGCGGTTCCAAGAGAAGGTAGCAGTAGTTCTGCATTTATCACTACATACCACAGTATTTGGAATTAGTTATTTGATAAGTTTGGGTTACAGCTCCTAAGTAATACTGAAGAATCACAGCAACTAGCTGGCTCAGAAGCAGCTTGGGAATCATTGATTTTTAAATCATTAATTATTTTAACGCATGAAAAACAAGCCTATTTTGCATTTAAAAAGATCTTTTGAAACTAAGACTATTGGCTTCCTACTTCCTCCCTACAAGCTTTTATTAATGAGACAGTTAAAAATGCTGCAGCATTTCAGCACAAGAACTGTTACCTATCAAACTCATTAAAGGAATGTCTGCCCTGCTCAGTCCAGTGTCACCGAACATTTTCCAGAAGTTGTCTGATGGGGTGAACTGACAGAGGACAGATTTGGAACAAACTTGGCAAGATATGTGAACACACTCATGACTTTTTGAAGTGTTTGCTTGTCTTCAAATTCTGGCATCCACTGAAAAGCTTTGATTCTTTTCGAGTCTGGCTTCAGTCAGTCCTTATAAAAAGTATTATGACCAACAGAAGAAAATTGAGATCATCAAATATTCTTGTGTGTCTGGGGATCTGGTTTGGGTTTTTTTGTTTTCGGGTTGTTTTTTTTGTTTGAAAGCTTTAGCTCTGTATTCTTCACATAGCTTAAAGCAGCTTTGAATGAACCCTGACATCTATAAATTGTGAAAACAGCACATTGCAACAGATTTACTAAGAAAAAAATAAAACTATATTTCTAGTACTCAAGAGACAAAACTTGTACAAGGATACCAGAGGTCTAGACTCAGTTCTCTTACATTTACTGTCATGAAATGTCTTATTCATTCTAACCATAAACCAGGGAGGTTGGTTATGGTACCAAAATTGGTTCGCTAGTAATGACGGTAAAGCATTACCGTCATGTGTGAACTGACAACTCAGTAAAAAAAAATTAAAACTAGAACAAAGTTAGCAGCTGCCCAGCAGCTCAGGCTAAAGATTTGTTGGGTATCAACAGCAGCATTATTAATTGTGGCCACTGAAGAGATGCAGCAAGTTCTGCCTCTACCCAGCACTCCAATGCATAGAACTTCACTCTGGTAAACCACAATGAAGGGGTGTGTGTGGGGGGGAATTGATTCTCAACTAAACGCCTCCTAAGATTTCAAATTAATATCTGGAAACATACTTACTTTGTCATATTAATCTTATCTTTGATGATATATAAACTAGTGTTTGAATAGTCTAAAGTAATTCACACTTTAGGGCAGACAACAAAACAAGTAATTTTAAGTTAAATAGCAGAAATCCAGGGAGAGAGTAAGCAAATAAGGCTGTAATACAAAAGTAGATCTAAACTAGATAATGAAAATGGAAACCATTGATCTATATATTAAAATAATTACTGGATAAAATGTACTATTACAATATAAATAAACTTTTTTAGTGCTATATATCTAAGCAGAGTAATAGCTGTTGCTGATGAAGTCTACTGATGTTGGATTGATACAGTGTGTTTTGGATAAGAACAGCATGGAAAAGAGAGCAGCGAGGGATCTTTCGATAAGCAGAACTAAACAGTTTACTGCCTGAGATAAAAATAGGTTGCAAAAGGTCAAAACACTTTAATGCAATAGCCAAAAGAAACAGTACCATGCCATTTACCTTTTAACCTTACTTCAGAGAAGATCACCATGTGCTCTCAAAGATACAGAATAGACAGGGGTTATTCGTACAAACATATCCTGAAAAATAAGGCATTCCTCACTTGGTGCCCACCAGTTCATGCTAGTAAAGACCTGGCTGAACTACACTGTCTGGGAACAGAATTAAATGAGGAAAAAGTTCAAAGCCAAATTAAATAAAAAACTCCACAATGAAAAATAATTACATTTTCTCATTTCATTTAGAAATTCCAGTAGGCTTTTAAAATTACATTAAGGGTATAAGCATTGCAAAATTCCTATTTTCAAATCAGCAGGTAAAACATTTTGTTGTTTCAAGGATTAGTAGCCATAAAGAACTGATTTACAACTGAACAAAGGATTCTTTCATTTATTTAAGAGCACCCTGGACTGTGTAGAATGATAACAGTAACTGTTTCATTTAAAAAAAAAAATGTTCTTTTCTACAAGTTAAGTCAGTAGCACACACTCTTAATGAAGAAAATGCAACTAACACCTTCCATTTGTCAGCTACAACACACTGAAGCCAGATCTTGGAACTATTGCTTAGTTTTAATAGGATCCATTGACTCACTTCATCTTAGCTCAACTTATTATTAACTTCTCTTTCACTTGTTTACCTCTTCTCTTTGTTCTTCTTAGTTCTGCACTCCTCAGCAAACTACACTGTGGACAAAGTCAAATCACTCTTCCTGCTCCATAGACCCTGTAGTTGACCAACACGTACTTAATAATAAACCACTACTACCTCTGACTACCTTCACTTCTGCCACCACAATTCTATACAAGTCTTCCTTGTTCTCTTGCCAAGTCTTCACTCAAGCTCTCATCACTTAGCTCTCTGAAAAGTCAGAAATTAATTGAAATAAAGTTTCACATCAAGTGAAAGCTATCTAAGCATCCTTGTACTACCTTGCAGCATAAATGCATTTACATTTCATGCCATTTCTATCAAATGCAAAAAAAAATATAAACAAAAGGTAAGTTTCCTATCTAAATGGAAACATTTAAGGAATAGAAACAAACATTTCCCACTGTTATATTACAGTCACATGCACACATTCTCTCAAAGCTTTTATTTTAGATAATAATAGCTTCAAGGCATACAGCAAAAAAACCCTATTTGCTTACATGTTATACACAAATGCTGAGCAATTTATCTTAAAGTGAATAGCAAGTCTACCAATTAAAATCCTATCTGATATGAGGCATTGAGTATTCAAACTCAATTAACAGGTTAAATGACCTTGCCTCCTTTAAAACCTCAGTTGTTCCACAATAGACAAAAACAAGCTCATTGATTTATTCCTAACAGACCTCTGCATATCTTAATACATATCTTCAGCAATATGCATATATATATTTTTCAAGAATACTCAAGTCTTGCTGTACAGAAAGTCGAACAACAGACTGAAGAGAAGCTGAAGAAAACAAAGATGTAAGACACGAACCATGTTACTACAAAGGCACCAGACTTTAAAAACTAATCAGTATGATTTTCAGCCAAAGGGTTATTGAATCCTCTTTTCCTAAAGGAGAAAGGATCATTTTTATGATAAACGTCACAGTTCAAAAAAGTGAACAAACTGGTCAATATGCAGAGGTAAAGAAAAAAGTTTGTGTTAGAAGCTGAGGTTACATTCCCAGAAGTCTTCAACACACAGCACAGGCCTAAGGCAAGCAAGGAGTCGCCTTACACTTTCACTGCACTGTCAGAAATACATTCATGCAGAAGCGACGTTTCTCCCATCAATTAAAAAAAATACTTGGATCAATATAAATAGAAAAGGAGGGAATAATCTTTATAGTAGATTACACAGCTCTCTTTGGAAGCACTTCTCTGGCTGCTTACCATGACATCAGTAACACCTACACAAATTAAAACCCTCCAGAGCCAGCTCATTATAATGATACAAGCTTTTCTTGGTAGCAAAAAAGCCCATCCTGCTTAAAATAGAACACTCCTAAAACGGAATTTCTTTGGTAAGTCATCTGGGTCATGAGAGACTGTATAATTACTTTAAACTCAAGACTTTTCTGACAGCCTCCCCATTCTCCAAATATTGGTTGACTAATGATGTAGAAAATTAGCAAACCAAGGCAGCATACCGTATTTAACTCTTTTTTTTTTAGCATTTGTTTTATCAAATCATGTATATATTCTCAATTTTAGATTAATCATATCTGTATTAGGTATGTCAATGACTCAATACTGCAGCCATTTTACTGTGTATTTACAAGTATATAGATGATAATTGTCACATTGGGAGTACAGAGGTAAATCACAATCCAAAAGGAGATTTTAAGAATAACAGGACCAATAACTTGGTTGTATGTATTAGGAAACATTTCACTCTGTTATTAAAAGCACCGATATACATGGGGGCTCAAAAAAATCAATAGTCTAAACAAACCAAGGGGGAGTCAGACAGCTTTCCGGAGCTTGGAGTTAAACATTTAGGTATGCTGTTACTACAAAATCAAAGGGGAAACAAACAAAAAAAAAGCATTAACTGACCACGGTGAACTGGAAACAGAGTCTTAGGAGTTCATCTTTGCTTCTGATTTTAGCAAAAAACATACTTGCAAGAAAATACCCTTCAGTAGCATCACAAAAAAAGGGAAATTTTACAGAGTTGTAGTTATGCCTAATAATACATCTCAGAAAGCGATTTAAAAATTAATCAAGGCATTTTTGAGTTACAGCTAGACCTGCATTTGGGTAATCAGATTAATAATTTGATTTAAAACTCCTTTTTACATAAATAAATTATTCATATTGGATTTTTTATTTGTAGTTGATGAGAACTACGGTAAACCAGACCAAATGGACAACAGAACGATCCAGCAGCTTATCACACTCTTCAGTGATGTCAGGTACTCAATGCAGGAACGCTGCATTTCCTGCCTTATGATTGTAGATTCCTGCAGAAGCCTCGAGGGCATCCAGAGGGGAAGACATCAAGCTGGAAGCACCTGACTGCTTCTTTCTGGCACCAGAAATAGCAACGAGTTTTCTTGTATGATGTAGTGTCTCCACCCTCCAGCCAGGGAGAAACTCTACCGTACTTGCCTGTGGGCTTTAGAGCTGTGGAATTAATTCCCATCTCCACCCATGTTCCTCTTCCCTATCTCATTCTTTTCCCCACCCTCTTGGCTGCAGTTCCCAATCTTGGCACAAATCTTTATTTTTTTTTTTTCAACTGCAAGTCCAGTCCCACCCTTGTTCACAGCTTCCCACACTCCCAATTCCCAGCCCTACCTACCTCTTCTGTCAACCCAAATCCTTTCATCTCTTCCAAGATTTCCTCCACCCTCCAATTCAGAGGTCACCTCATTCCTCAGCTAGACATAGTTCTACTCCACCTCTTCCTCAGAAACACTTGAATCCTTTTGCCCCTGCCTTCTGGATGCTCTCCTGCATTCAATTCTCCTCCTGTCTTCCCTTTTGCATGATTCACCACTCCTCAGAGAAGGAACTCTCACAGGAAGATTTGTAACTTGATATTCACGTCTTCCCACACTGGCTTCACTCCTTTCAACTGTGTTAAAAAAAGCCCTGAACTTTTGTTGGAGGTGGAGGGGTGCAACAGTCATTGCCAAGAGATGATAAAGGCAGTGTCCATCCCCTCACTGGGAGAGCCATGGGCAAGACTGCCCCACCAGTAGAAGTCATTTAATTAGAGGTTTCAAGGAGGCTGCCTCTTGTTCACAGGTCTCCCAAACTAGACAGGGACATCTTTATCTTAATTTGCAGCACAGTCTTTGTTGCATGTAACAAAAGCATTCAAAAGGGTATTCAGCTTTACTTCACAGGGAGTTGTGCTTGGTGAGGGAGCATTTCTCTGTAATTGCACACTTCCAGTTCATCACATTAGGTGACAGGCAATGAAATAGATAAAACATTCAGTAACCTTTTGATCTTCATTTTCCTGAAGTGTAAATACTTTAATGAATTTTAAGATGTTAGAGTTTTAATTAAAAGGGACCATTTAGTGTACAAAGCTGAGCTATCTCACCACCAAAAATACCACTTATTGTGATTACTCTTTCAAGATCTACTGAAGAACTTTGGAGGCTGGAGCTTGGTTCACAATTAGATCAAAGTTCTGCTCCAACAGACCAGCTGGAAGAAGTTATGAGTGTGTCTAGTGAGGCACTCTGCTCCCAAATGAGTAAATTCTCCAAAATATGTAGAACCAAGGCTGTTTAAGCTAGAAGATGTTGAGGTGCCCTGAAGGAAGAAGAGTTCTGGTGAAAGCACCTTTAGACAGAAATTAAATAGAAATATTTTTTTAAGTTTTATCCTCTCTATGACAGAAATAAATATTACAATGCAAATACCACCACAGACTATAGCTTTCTGTAGGTTTCTGCCTGATGATTAAATAACTTTTGAGTGTCTAAGAAACCACAATGTGAATGAGATAACTAGGTAAGGAAATATCTGCAAACTTTTTATTCTTTTCTTCCGATCTGAATCATAGCCAGGCCACATCAACACTACATGTGAGGGACCTGGGGACACTACAACACAGGGACATACTTTCTTAAGCTATGGTTGCCACAAAACTCTTTGTAATGTAAAGCTGAGGTCTGCCTGGTACAAGTTGGAATTGTTTTTTCACGTTTTATTTGTTTTGGTTGGTTGGATTTTTTTAAAAACAACTCTGGCATTTGCATAAGGGGACTTCCTGATGTCTAATGAGATGCAACCATATTATGATCTTTCTCCACTGGAATTTACATAGTTTCTACTCCTGTCTATTTTTATAAAGGCTGTTAACAACTACTCACCTTGGTTTATGCTTAAGCTGAATTCAGTTGAAATCTGACAAGAGAGTCAAAAGATACACAGACACTCTGTGATTGCATAAGCGAGTTTCTCCAAGAAGTCAACTTAAAAAAACGTTTAATAAAATAGGCATGTTTCCAGTTGAAGATTACCACTGAAAAGCTTGTGTCAGCATATTCTAATCTATTTCTGATTTTGTGTTTAAAAATGCTTGTGTGAAGACTTTTTTCACTTAGGTAGCATGTGACCAAAAATGTTAATATATAAATTACCTACCAAGCTAAGGTGGTGAACTGCTTGTGGGGAGTAATTAAAGTCAAGTACACACAGAACCCACATAAGTACAACATTTCACATTGCAATGAAACCAAGCATTTAAGCTATCTGGGGGGCAGGAGAGGGGGAAAGATTGCTAGCAAGCCAATTAAACCATGGAGAAATAATATCAAGCCCATCCATTAAAGGTTATTAGTGCCATTTAGAGCAATAATCAAAGTTCACAGTTCAAAAAATTAATGTATAAACAATCCTTCTGTTATACATGGGGAGAAACTAAAGAATCATGAACAGCATGACACACTTGATTCTGTCAGTATTCAACTTCTGTAATTATAGGTCAGGTTGACTGCCAGCCTTTTAAAGTCAAAGTACCAAGGTAAAATAGGCACACTGCAACCTTTGTGCTGCGGGGAATCTCGGCCATTGTCCTTCTGCCGCATTTTGTGAAGTGTAACATTGTGATAGCCACACCAGTGTATGCCCAGGTAATCACTGAGGTCTGAAAGTCACAGCATTACTGCAAATAAGAGTTAAACAACACAAGAAAAATATCCTTGTGGGTTGGTGATAAATGATGATATGCGTTAGTCATTCACACCTCAAGATGAAAACTTCATGTTTCCATAACTTAGAGAAGCAGCAGATGCATAAGCATCTTGTGCAACAAAACACTTTTTTTCCATTTCACGTAGTACAGTTCCCAACTCTGATGCCTCTTGGGATCATCTTTCTAGGAATAAACTATGAAGAAGAACTCTAAGATTACATTTTAAAGTTCAGAGCAAATGAGTATTTTCTATACCAAGCTGTCCAGATACAAACCTATATAAACACTATATCCATTCAAAGTAATTAAAAAAACCCCAAACCATAACAGTCCTCTGAGAATTGTATCATTTTAATTTTAAATAATTTGCTTGCTTTCCAAATGCCACTTACTTTATGGCTGTGAAATCACTAATGTTCACAGAAAAGAACAAGCTATTAAAAGAAGTGTAGCCTACCCATCTTTAAACATATTGAGTTTAACCTGCTCAGTGACACAGCCATCAGAAGAAAGAAGACATCAGGCTAGGCATTAAGAAACTCAAGAACCAGGTGACAAACACAACCTGCCACAAAAGTGTCTTTGGTCACAGATGGTCCTGTATTTATACGCCAATGTTGTATACAAATCAGATTACAAATGGATTAGAGGATTAAATTACATGCACCAGCAAAACTAACACCTAAAAACCAAGTTTCTGTTACATTAAGATCAGTCCTACCATAAAAGACACAAGAAAACCCACAAAACTGCAGGTTCACACTTCAGCAGATTTTCCCTACTGACAGTCTTCTGTTGCTGTCTACTCCAACCTGCTGAGGCCTGAAAGCTCTTGTCAGTGAAGGAGAAATGGAAGCCAGCTTCCATACCAAACATCAAGTCCCTCCTGTCACCTACCATCCTACCACTACATTTCATTTATTTCTTAACAGGGTTTTTTGCATGTTCACTCAGTTACCACCCTCCCATCATCACATATGTGGTTTTGAAACCTTTCCTTTATGATTCTATTCTCCATTTGCCCTACATACAACCTGTTTTAAGCACCACCCAGACTCCTGTTTCATCTGCAAGTCTTTCAGAAGACTAATGCTAAGATGGTATCAGGAATGCTGATAGAACTGATGTGAAATCAGTTTTAGGGTGGGTGGAACAGATGCCAGGCAGCAGTTCTTAGGGCTAGGGCTATTTCTGAGGCAACTGAAATGTATGGTTCTAATTAAGTAGTTTTCACTGGTCCTATTCTCATGTTGTTTCAATCCAGGAAAATGCAGGCTTCCCCAAAAGAAATGAAGTATTCCTTCAACATTCAAAAGATGCCTTGTTCAAGAGGCAAAAGTTCAGAAAAATATTAAGTTAAAATGCTACGCCTCAGTGCACTGAAACAATTAAGACAGAACTTCATCTTCCACCCTTAAAACAGTTAAAAAATAAAATCAAACATTGCTAAAAAACACCTCTCAAGTGCACCAATGCCATTCTGTTAAAGCAAGAATAAGCTGGAACAAAGTTGCAGAGGAGGTTCTCTCTGCCCTCTAAATTAAGTTATTAAAGTCTGTAACAACAAAACCCCATCACCACCACCAACAAAAATTCACCCATAATAATAAATCTCACCCCTACAGAAACCACAACCTTTATCAAAGCTCAGACTGTTAATCATTTCTAGCTTTGTCCATCAGCTTTCTGAGGAGCTTCACCATTGTCAGTTCTGCTTATCCCTCCAAGCACCTTAAATTCTGATAGTTGAATTTCAGTGAGCAATTTCTCATACTTAGTTCCTAATTATATAGCTAGGCCCACACATTTTTAGAGTTTCTTCTCTTCCTAACTCCTTTTACAATACCAGTTACACTCATAATCATCTGAAACTATTCCTCCTTCTTCCTAGTCTACTCAGTGTTACAGCTTCCAAGTCTTGTTTCATCCTGGTACGTTCTTCTCGTTTCTTGTGACAGAAATATTAAATCAAACAAGCACTGCTAGTGGTGCATTGAAAAATACAATCGAGTGGGAAATCCCTTAGGTTTTCATTTTCTCTTACCAAGAAGATCATCCCATCTTTCAAACAGTTGATCACAGAATGAAACAGGTACAACCTTCTTCCATATTTTCTATGGTTTCAACTAAGTCCAGCAATTTTACCAAATACCTAACTACTTAACTATCTCTCAACTAAGCTTTCCAGTGATTTGTGATCAAATTACAACCTCTGTAAACAATCTCCTTTAAGACTGTCCTCTAGCCACCAGTAGTCTTTGACATCTCACAGTCTTCAGTACTGCTTGAACAAATGAAGCACCACTACATCAAAAACTGTGTCCATGACTACATTTGTTAGTGGGCTGAGCCCCCAGCATTTACCCACTTCAAAATAATATGCTCAGCAGAGGCTAGAAAATGTTTACATTAAAAAACAGAACACAAACAAAATCTCCCATAGATCAGTAGTGACAGAAAGCTAAAGGTGGATTCTATCTAATGGACTCAAGATACACCCTGTTGTTACTGGACACATGCACGCATTTCTCGTGTGAAGTTCTCTTCAAAGTGTTACCCTCTGAGCACTGCATATTAATAACACTCATTTTTTTATCAGCTTTCCAATGAAAAAAGCTGCTGGCAAAAAGCTGAAATGTGGTAATACACTTCCTTATTAAACTATACCTTCAGGTGCTGAAGTAAAATGCATGAGTTGGCCTGATTTTGCATATGCAGCAGTTTGTAATTACCAACACTGCACCCATTAATGTCCATGGAAAGGGAAGAGAACACAGCTAAAGAAATGGAAGTGAAGGACTGCAACTTCTAAAGCACAAAGAAAAACACAAGGCAAGTAGCATTCTTTTACAAGGATCCCGCCTTTAAATCAATGTATTTGTAAGGAGATTTATTGATACTATGAAGATATTTATCAAAAGCTTTTATATTCTCTATTCTGCACTTTCATAAACATGAAAACACAGATTTCTAATAGTCAGAATTAGAAAACGGAAAGATTCCAGCATAAAAGAGACTCAAGGCGAGTGTGAACTACAAAGATGCAAGTAAGCAATACAACTTAATTGATCTGATTTGCAACGATAAAAATTAAGGGGGACTAGAATACATATTAAATGACAGTACAAAAATCAGCAAGCCAGAATTGATATGGAGAAAAAAGTATCTAAGAATGTGTAAAAAAGTACTAAATTACTTGTCTTGTACATAAGGTAACTAATAAACCACAAAAGGATGACACAAGATCATAGGCAGATGATATCATTAAGCACAAGAACTGTCATCAATTTTTCTGATAGCAAAATGCCAAAACCTGAGACAAATGTTTTCTTGATTAGGAAAAAAATAAACTAACACATGTAATTACATCTTACATTTTAATGAAGTAAACATAAGGTCAGAGGAGGCATGATACATACTATGCTACCAGCCAAGTTAGACTGATGATGATGCTGAGTCCATCATTAAGGCCTTGCTCTGTGTATTAAGGACACAAAGTTTGAGGTAGGAGGGAACCAAAAATCTAAGTTTCCCCATCTTCTACTCTCATCTGGCCTGTTACTCTTGTCTGGTCTACTCTTACCAGAAACAAAGCATGTCTGACCTCATCCATCATCAGAAATAATCCTTTAACATATTTTCCAGCTACTGTTCCAGTTCCTTCAGCTTCACTTAACTTACTACCTCTTAGCTCACACTTTAATTAGGGGATATTTTCTAATCTAGACAGTTTAGCCTGAAATGAGCAACAGCACAAGCAGACTGACAAGCTCATCTAAGGGAACAGTAACCTGTTTCCCCAGCTCAGCTGAATTCGAAAGAAAAGGTACATCCAAGGCCAGCTTTGACAGCCTTCCTCACTCCTTCCTGGATTCCCATTAGCTCAATTTATTAGCTATTATTTTACAATTTATTTTACTACATCTGCTGAAACTTAAAAGTTTAGCATACTCAGGAAACTTTTCTGATAGATTTGTCACAGTTTCTCCTTAGCTTTTTCCTAGCCAAGATGCAGAACCTACTTCACATTTATATCCCCTTTTGCCTTTACACTGCTGAAGCACTGTTAATCCCCCCAAAATCTAGCAATGGATATCAGAAGGGCTGTGGAAGAAAGGCATACAGTATACTTCTATACATTACAGAAATTATAGGTATTTTATCGTGACAGAAATGCCTGTGCATTTCTTTTTAATGGTCTGTTATTAAAAACTAAACTTTAACTAATTCCTCACAATGTAAAGTTTCACTTTGTGACTTGTTAGTCTTCTGTTAGAGCAGCACCTCCAGAGAACAGAGACGCGTTAAAAAGTGTTAAATGCACACAAAGACAACTCAGTTATTACTATGTAAGATTTTACCAGAACAAGAGATCTGGCAAAGCAAGAGAACAAGAAACTGTTCTTTGGAAACCACACACTCTACAACTGCTAAACCTTAGCTGCTTTTCTTACTTGACTGTAACTTCCAGGCCAAATATTTAAGTACTATACCTAAAAAGAGCAAAGCAGTTAACAGCAGACCTGGAAATAGAATCTGGAGGGGCTGTTAGCCTAGCCACACACACATTTTTCCTTCTTTCTGTGTACTATATCTAGGGCTGCAAACAAGTAATACTAATTTGGAAAGTTATGTCAACAAGCCATTAATCCAAATGTTTGAACATCCAGAAACACCTTTCTGTCAAACATTTAAAAGAATTGTTGAACTGAAAGGATCCAGTCAGCCAATAATTCCAGTAAGAAGAAAAAAAAGGCATTCAAGAATGTATTAATTAGATGCCAGAGCTCTATGGTAATACACAAATGGAGATCTGAGTGTCAAATCTCATTCAGAAACTTAAGAGGTTTGATTTTTTTGCCAAAACGAAGGCAGGTACTTGGCTCCTTGGGTAAAATTTGTCTTCAAAAATAAGAGATTTTCAGAGGTAACTCATGTCACTTCAACTTGCACATGCAACATTTAAGAAACTGGACACATAATAATGGACTAATTAACAGAGTGTTGCAGACTTGATGTCTAGACAAGATAAGATGTTTCAAGATTCCCTACTACTCATGCTCATAAAAGAAAAACAAAGAGATAGCCTTTTGTGTAACACCAACGCTGAATTGCTCCAATTGTGAATTTAACACCAGGGACATGTTTGTCATTGCTTCCGGGGAAAAAAAAAAAAAAAAAAACAACACTTCAGCACATTATGTGCTAAAAGCATAAAGTGATCCTTAACTACTTAAGAACAGAAACTAAACAACCCCAACACAATAATGGATATTGTATGTTATTAAATGAAAAAACATACGGAAGTGCATGACATTGTTATATCAGCAACCTATGAGCATTCATTGACCTTGACAGTCTAGTGCAAAATTCTCTGCTATACACATTTCAAGTACCCAGACCACACTTTTAAAATGTCTACTCAATGGACTTTTACCCCACTCTGCTCACACAACATGCTGCACCAAGAAATGAGGTTACATTCCTATTATGCTCCAAGGAGGCAAAAATAAATCAACATGTTTCTAGTGAATCAGACCATTATACAGGTATATTATCAGTGACACACTGCCAAGAGGACTTACCTGCTCAATTTCCTTTGTCTTCGTCGCAATCGCTTTTGAGCGACCAAGAAGCCGGCTATCCTCATATAACTCCGTACTGTCTGTTATATTTGTTTCTGTTTCCTCTACTTGTTCAACGTACAATGGAGCTGAAGATCCAGCCTTAAAAAATAAAACAAAAATTTCAGTTCTGAGAGCAAAATGAAATCCCAAATATAGTTGTTCAGTTAGTTATGAGTCTGCATATCATGACCATCACTGAATTATTATCTAACAGGTAAAGAAATACACATTTTAAACACGTAGAAAACAAGGCATCAAAAAAACCCTTCAGTCTTAACTGTGTAAAGACAATGATGTCAGATAACCTTTACCTGCCCTTCTGATCAGAAGGAACTTGCATATGTGGTATTTGTAACACCAGCTAGCAAGAAAAATTCACAGTGAAAGTGGAATTAGTTTTCTGAGAAAGGATAAAAGCAACAAAATCAAAGGTAAACAGGCATCAACAAAAACCTAAATGCTGTTCCTGTGAGACCAACAACCCCTGCAGGATTTAAGACCACAGGTTTAATATTAAAGGAACAGAGATGCCTATTGCGTAGCAAAAGCAAACATGCAGTTAGAGGAATCTTACTGAGGTACTAAAATTGGATTAGCTTCCCTCCAAAACAGAAATTAAGACAGTAGGTTCCTAACCCAAGGAAAACAGACTCCCACTCTAAGGAGTCTATATAGATGATGTAAGAAGTGAAGAAATTACTGCAGTATATTTCAATCCAATATTACGGAACACATTTTGTATAGCAAATCTTACTTATTTTTGAAATAAGACTTGAGAATTGAAAATATTTTCTACTAGTCAAACGGCAAAAAAAAAAAAGTGAAGAACCTTAAGACTTCACTAACATAAGAGTGAAAATAATTAGACAAAAAAATAAGCTTAAATGGTCCTAGGAGCGACTGCTCAGAACTCAGCAGCCATATAAACCACTAAGATAGCATCCCAAATCTTGTTACTGCAGTAAACGACAAAATGTCTGAGAGAGAGCAAAGGCTACTGAGAAGTTCAATGCAACTCAAAGTTCAACTACTAAGCACTGTAAGTATGAACTACTAAGCATAGTCTATTCATCAAGCTGAGAGGTGTTCTTTCTTCTAGGACTCAGAATGAGATGCCTCACTTCACTATCATTCCTGAAGCACGCTTTTTTTAGTCATCTCAGACTAAATTGCTTCATTTTGAATCTTTCTGCCACTGCGATTTTCTTTGAGGCACAGAAGAAGCTTTGAACAACCCTTCTCCATATGAACCACTTTGTTCTTTGCTCCCCCCCCCCAATGAACTGGAATGACATTTCTCTTTACTTGTACTCTCCTGAACCTCTCAGCAATGCCCATACATAAATTTTCTCCTCCACTTGGCATTCATGGTTAGATCTGTTTGCTGTTTCTTTTTCCTTACTCCAACCCCTACCTCCCTCTTTCTTCTCTTTTCTTTTTTTCATTTTACATTTCTTTCTCCTGGAGGGAAACGAAAAGGGCTATACTCACTTTTCCATACAGCAAGGAGTAGAAGACAGTGAACAGCAAGAACAGACATGTGTAAACTGGCAGTTAGTTAATGTTGATTATTAATTAAATAAAAGTTCTGGGGGGAGAAAAGTATTGACCCACTGCAGTACCAAGGCAAAAGCTTAATTTTTAATAAAAAAGGGGACTGCTTTCTGCAAAAGGAGATAGGATATAGCAGGCTGAAGTAGCACAGATCTGAACACAATAAACCAGTTTCTCTTTTAGTCTTTTGGTTTACATGTACACTTACATTTCCATTCAGAAGTCTCTTACTAATTTTCATGAGTTCAGTAGGCGTACAGACTTTACATGAGAGCAAAAGGTCCATGGAGAATCCCTGGGAGAGCTGAAGCCTCATTTTGTCAGTTGTAGCTCAACATGAACTCAAATTATATTTACAAAACCTACTCTAGTTTTGTGTATTTTTTTTTTTAAACTAAATGAATAAACAATCAAATCATAAGGCTCTAGTCTCCTCTCGCTCCCCTTCAACATTTACTAGCGGTGCCAGACAAATTCAGGGGTGTTACAAAATGTCCCTTTCAGGAGAGGAGAGAAAAAAACCACAAGAGTCTATTGTTGTAACAGTTGACTTTAAATCGATTAATAATTCTGTCTTACATCATACTCTGTTAGTTCAGGTAAATTGCTTTCCTCAGCCTTCTCTGCCCTTTCAGCTGCCCATTTGCTTGCAGCTTCTGCAAGTTCCTTTTCCGATAGTCTGTTGCACTTATCCAAGGCCTGCACAGAAACAGTATAGTCAAGGTTTAACATGAAATATACTTACACATTGCAAAACATCTTCAAAAGAAACAAATAAACAAAAAGTTATTCAGATCTCCAAAACAGTTTAAAATCAGAAAGAAGGAAGCTGAAGTAATTAATTTTCTTTAAAAATAAAAGTGGGTAGGGAGAGAATAGAGAAAAAAAGAAGAAAAAAAGAGAGAAGAAAAAAAACCAAATTGGTAAACGTTAAAAAATATTAAATGTTAAAATATTAAATGTTAAAGCTAGCATCATACTTTTAGAACCAGTTTTATTAAATTCACAGGACAGAGCTTACAGAAAAAAAAAACACTTTGAGACCAGTTGATCTTAAAGTGACATGGATCAAATAGGCACTAAGAAGTCAAAGTGTGGAGTGACCTAAAAATTCAAATAGGATTTTTAGATGTAAGAAGTTGTAACTAATTCAAACTCAACTGTTAAATGCTGTATAGGATATAAAACCTAAGCTAATTAGGGTCAAAAAGTATTTTATGCATAGTTTAAATTATGAAAGCTGCTTCCATTACAATTCATTATTTTTTATTTGTGGTGAATGCTGATCATTTATAATGGAGTCAGTCATGGGTTTATGGCCTTTTAATCTACCTTTTCAGATGGAAACACTCATATAAATAATACTTTAAAATGGATTTCTTTCTAAGAATACAAGATGCCTTTTACTAACAGAGCAACAAACAATGACAAATACCCACGTACCAAAACCAGTTTATGAGCAGTTAGCTTTATAAATCTTGTTACCACTACATGGGTAACATACAGTTATTTTATTTTAATGAACTGCATGCATAGAAGCATCCGCCCAAGAATCTATACAGCCTTAGTGCTAAAATCTACAACACTAAGATGGATATATAAAAAACATACAAAAAGCCTGAAAAGGGTTGTCACCACTGCCACCCAATGCCTGTTCCATCACAGCAAACAGGACCAAAAAAGCAAAAAAACCACAACCAAAACAGAGAGAAAAAAACAACACTCCACCTCTCTTCTTGTCAGTTCATTCTAAATTGCATAAATTGCCAGCCACTGCTTCATCTGCAGACCTTTTGTGCTTACTTCAAGTAAGAAGTTATCTAAACATCTCTCTGTGCTTTAGTATAAGTACACGATTTACAGAATCCTCCCAGGATTCCATTTCAAAAAGACATCACCTTAATCTGAATCCAGAGAAGTGCACCACACAATGTTCCAATAGGAATCCCTCTTTTCTATAAATGCAAATTATAGAATTTTAACCAGTTAAGTCAGGAGATGACAAACTTCAGTATGCAAAAGGGCTCTTGAAAGGGGTAATAGAAAGAGGTAATATAATTCATAGAATAATTATTCAAAGTCACCTTTCCAAGCTACACAATTATTATTTCATTCACCTCACTAAAAACTATCTGTTGCCAACTTTGTCAGTTTCTTCATCAGATGTTTGGCTCTACCCTTGACTTTTCTCTAGCTGCCAAAACCTTGTACTGTGGTTCTGCTATGAATATGTCCTTTTCCTCAAATGTAGCTCCAACTAAGACTAATGAAAAGCCCAGTATCTTTGTCACTGAGTCAGCTTTGCATGATATAAAGATAACTAAAATTTCACATGACCTCCAGTATTTCCACAAGCTGTAAATAGAAACTAATCACTCCACTATCTGCTGGAATACAGCAAAAAGTCTGTTTAATTTCATCTCACAATTTAATTCTACAAGTCACATGTCTATAAAGACATGTCAAAAAAATTGAGTACATTTTATGCAGTAAAATAATGGTACTTCCACAGGGACCCTACAACTGAAGAGAAAGAAATGGAACATATTTCTCAGAGGAAAATGTCTGCAGCTATTTAGGCTGCAAGAAATTAACAAGATAGTATATCTTGTTAAAATCAACCAAACTTTACCCTGTACCTCAAAACAGAGGTGGGTTTTTTTGGTTTTGTTTTTTTCCAGCTTACGCACAACATCTGAACAGCAAAACCCTGTCAGTTTTCTGTTATCTTTGCTGGAAACCTTCCCTGTCTCACACATCTACTTTTTGCTCTAATTATGTTGGATAGAGCCTCCAAGGCTTGCAGTCCAGACAGTTATTGAAGAAAAACACAGAAGGTTTCATGCTCTAGTCAATTAAATGGGTGCTTAAGATCAGATAACACTAACATGTATTAATTCACACACATGAATATGTAAAAAATTAATTATAAGAATACTACATTCAAATCTGAAAAGTTAACTAGAGTGACAAGAGATATTGCTGCAGAAGCATATACCTTTGTAAGGTATTTCAAAGCTAAATTATAACCTAGAGCACTGACAATTATCTCCTTTAATCTATACAATAAAGTACAGAATTACATCACAGAATAGCACCAAAGATCATCTAGTTCCAACCGCCCTGCTATGGGCAGGGACAACTTCCATTATCAAATTGCTCAAATTTGAGCAGATTTTAAGACCCTGGCACCAGAGATGTTCATCATGTCTTGCCAAGACTTTTTCTGCTGGTATTTCTATGCGAGTGAAGTTCTTAGATAATTTAACTGGTCAGTGTAATCCAGCCGTCACCCCAAGAGGCTTCCCCGATACAGGACAGCGCACAGAAAAGCAGTGAAAGCTCACTGAAGTACTTCCATTTCTGCAGATGACGCATACCAAATAAATATTTGTATTGTCTGGGGAACTTATTTCCATAAAAGTTTCATTTGTGTAGCTTACATCAAGTGGATATCCACTGCCAGCAGATATATGCAAACTGCTGGCAAAAAACCTAATCCAGCATTGATCAGACTTGACTGAAGAAGAAAGCAGAACATTTGAAGAATACTTTATATTTCAGGCTCTCACTGTGTACTAATACAAAAGCACGAGATTTTGCAATGCCTCCTTGTTCTCAAAGGTTTGTATTATGCAAGGATTTGGTATTAAGCTGAGTCTATAAGCAATATACACGAACTAATTATGAAGTTTATTTTACTATTTATGGAGTCTATTTTACAATCCAAATCAGTAACTTGTGCATAAGAGCTTTTATCTTACTTTCCTTATTTGCATTACTGAAAATACTTTGTTTGCCTCCCCCCCTTAAGGACACTGGCAAATAGCTAATGCCTAGCACAGCAGTTGTAAGAGATGCATAATGGGTAAGTACTTAGAATGACATAGCACAACCACAGCCTGATTATTTTCACCCACCTAATTATTTTCTTCAGCCTCACCTTCTCACAACAAAAAGTACCTTTCTTTCTCCCCTTTTTTTGGTTGTTTTTGGTTTTAAGCATTCCATTGCTTTTATTAAAAAGACCTCAAGAACCAGGCTAGTACACCACACTACTTAGGGTGAATTCTAATTTTTAATAAGACTTTATTCAGTTAAAACAATATAATGCATTGTTTCCTTATTTCTCATTAAAGCATTTTATAGCAATTTAGAGAAAATACTCCTGTGGAAATATTCATTTTAGCCTTAAATACGATTTAGAGGCAAGCAGTCTGTAATGTGAAACTGGTTTTGCTGCCACAGGACAGGCAGAACAATATTGAACGTTGATTGCTCATTAGTGTTTATAAGACCGTCCATTTAATTAATTAGCAAGATTTGATGGAAAATCAAAGGGCATAATTTAGAACACAACAAAGATGTTTGCCAAACTATCTTGTAACATGGCTCCCTTCCTAACCAACCAACCTAGTGGCTTTCTATGATAAAGTGACTAAGTCAATGGATAAGGGAAGACCTATGGATGTGATCTCTCTGGACTTCTGCAAGGCCTCCGACACGGTTCCCCACAACATCCTACTTGCCCAATTGGAGAGTGGATAAGAATTGGCTGGATGGTCATATTCACAGCGTAGTGAACAATGGTTTGAAGTCCAGATGGAGAGCAGTGACAAGTGGTGTCCCTCAGGAGTCCACACTGTGATACATAATGTTTAATATTTTCATCAGTGACACAGACAGTGGGATCAAGTGCACCAACAGCAAATTTGCAGATGACACCGGATTGAGTGGTGCTGTTGATACACCAGAGGGATGATGTGTCATCCAGAATCCAGAGAGGTGGGCCCAGGTGAACCTCATGAGGTTCAACAAGAGCAAGTGCAGAGTTCTGCACCTGGGTTGGAACAATCTTCACTATCAATACAGACTGGGGGATGAGGTGATAGAAAGCAGCCCTATGGAAAAGGATTTGGGGGTGCTGATGGACAAGAAAATGGGCAAGAGCAGACAGTGCGCACTTGGAGCCCAGAAGGCAAATTACATCCTGGGCTGCATCAAAAGATTCATTGCCAGCAGATCCAGAGAGGTGATTCTACCAGTTTACTCTGATCAGGTGAGGCCTCACCTGGGATACTGCCTCCAGGTCTGCAGCCCTCAATATAGAAAGGACATGGGCCTGATGGAGTGGGTCCAGAGGAGGGTCACGAAAATAATAAGGGGGTTGGAGCACCTCTGCTATGAGGACAGGCTGAGGGAGCTGGGGTTGTTCAGCCTGGACAAGAGGAGGCTCCAGGGAGACCTAATACCAACCTTCCAGTATCTGAAGGGGGCTTACAAGAAGGACGGAGAGAGACTGTTTAAAAAGGCCTGTAGTGATAGGACGAGGCACAATAGCTTCTAACTAAAGAAGAGCAGATTTAGATTAGATGTTAGGAACAGGTTCTTTACCATGAGGGTGGTGAAACACTGGAACAGATTGCCCAGGGAGATGGTTGGGGCTCCATCCCTTGAGATATTCAAAGTGAGGCTCGACAGGGCTCTGGGCAGCCTGATCTAGTTGAGGATGTCCCTGCTTACTGCAGATGGGGTTCGACCAGATGACCTTTGGAGGTCATTTCCAACC
Source organism: Indicator indicator (assembly GCF_027791375.1). Lineage (NCBI taxonomy): Eukaryota > Metazoa > Chordata > Aves > Piciformes > Indicatoridae > Indicator > Indicator indicator. Next base: position 38,550,369 of record NC_072012.1, on the reverse strand, counting down.
CAGACCTCTCTATGATTCTAAGTAAAGTGCTATTCTTCCTGCCACATCCTCAAGCGGCCCGCTTCAAAGTCAACTAGGGTTGTTCAGCATGGAAAAGACGAGGCTCAGGGGCGACCTCATTGCTGTCTACAACTACCTGAAGGAAGTTGTAGCCAGGTGGGGGTTGGTCTCTTCTCCCAGGCAACCAGCAGCAGAATGAGGGGACACAGTCTCAAGTTGTGCCAGGGGAGGTATAGGCTGGATGATAGGAGGAAGTTCTTCACAGAGAGAGTGATTGCCCATTGGAATGGGCTGCCCAGGGAGGTGGTGGAGTCACCGTCCCTGGAGATGTTCAAGAGAAGACTGGATGAGGCAATTGGTGCCATGGTCTAGTTGAATTGATAGGGTTGGGTGATCGGTTGGACTGGATGATCTTGGAGGCCTCTTCCAACCTGGTTGATTCTATGATTCCATGAACTCTGCTATTCACATTATCTTCACAGTCAGTTAGACCCTTCACCACACTGTTTCCAAACCACTGAAGCACTGAACTCCATCCAAATACAGGCTTGTCCAATTCATTTGCTTCTCCTAAATTTGTCCTCATCATTCCTTTTCTAGCACTCTCCAGACTCTGGAAAATGACCATTTTAAATAGATACAAACCACCCTTTCTCTAAATTGAGATAATGCATACAAAATAAAAATGTCTGCCAGTGTCATCGTTAGATACAGAACATTTTCAGCACCTTCCTGTCAGATAAGGGACACCTATAACCTCCTAGAGTACAGAGCAATTAAAGATGCTTTTTCGTTGACAGCTGCACACAGTATCTCCTTCCAACCGTGGGAAAAAAATCTAACAATGAGCAATCTGAAACCACGGTGAGAAGCACTCAAAAATTCACCTTTGATGACAGTAGTGCTGTGGAGCCTGAAGGTGATGCATCTCTTGATGTTTTCAGTGATGGAACCAACGGCCTTTCTTTACCTACAATTAGGACAAAAAATAATGGCTGTAAAATTATATTAAAGATATATGTTGCAAATACACTCCTTGCCTTAGAAAAATTGCAGTGAAATTCACTCATCAGACATGAAATCTACATGCTCCACCATCTAATAAATATTGATAACATTTTCTTCTCTTTACAAAGAGAAGCTATATTGTTTCATGCACTTAAGAATACAAATTGTCCTTTTTTTTCCAACAGAAAAGTGAAAGGGTGCATCAATGTGATTTCACAAGATGATGTGGTTTTAGTTTTAATAGTCATGTAATAACACAAATGGGTGAAATATCAGACACCTGTAAATCACTCCAGGAAACCAGGCAGTGAAGGAACTCGTTTAGCAGGCCACAGTATGTTGAAAAGCCCTGCCCATGGGAAACAGTCCTATACTGGATCAACCACAGGCTAGATCCTATTTGTATCAGCAGTGTTTTTCTTGTAGGAATTAAAAAAAAAAAAAATCACCAAAATGGCAATTCAAATTCACTGTGCTAGTTGGCAGTCCACAGCAGCACAAGTGGTTGCAGTATAAACTACTAGTTTTCAGTCTGTGGTCCACAGATTACATCTAAGGGATGTAAAAGGTATAAACACAAACAGCATGTGTTGCCAGTAAGCCTAAATTAACTACACTGTTCACACTCACTGGGAAATGGCTGACTGTTCACAAATGGAAAATGACTTAGACTTATCTTGGCCTCCATTAAATTTGTTTCAATACAATTAAGAAAGGAATGAATTAAAAAGTCTATCAAAGACTTATGAAAACTGGGATATAAATTATTCTAGAACTATGAACAAATACAGCTTTAATTTAATGAGTCAAAGCAATGTAGACAAACATGGCATCTTAATCCTAATAGCTGAGCTTTTTTAACTCACTGCCATAGGATAAAACCACATCATACTGTGCATTTTCAAATACCACTATCTACACAAAAAATGCAAGGAAAAGTCTATGCAAAATGCATATTTTAACAACAGGAAATGTTTCACTGGTCTTCTACTCTTTTCCCACGTTTTTATACCATATGCAGAGTGTATTCTTAATACAAAGCAAAGCTCAAATAACTGCTCATTTCTGCTCATTGTTATAGCAATAACTGGTTTGCCTATGATGATAAAGGCCTAGTAATCCATGCAAAAATCATCACAGCTACTGATGGGTCTTGTCATGGGTTGAGTTGAATCTGCTGCTGTTAGTCATGCCAGCTTCAAAAATGAAAGTACTGGCTAGAGCAAAGTATTATGGGGCTTGAGGTTCAGATGGTAACATGGCAGGCTTCCTGTCCCGATTGCTGGTTCTGGGTTCTGGGTATCAGGGTACTGGCACTTTTCCGCAGGGATGGCGGCAAGGTGAGTGGGAGTGGGGTAACTGCTGGTTTTCTTTTATACTGGGTGGGTTTTTTTTCCCCTGTATTTCACTGTGCTTCTGCAAATTAAATTATTAGATTAATTAGATTATTAGCTAGGACAATTTTGTATTTATGTTATCTCATTTATTCAGTAAACTCTTTCCTCTTTATCTCACCTCCTAGTTTCTGTGTTTTACTTTCCCTCACTGCTGCTGGTGGAGCAGGTGGGTTACACAGGGGCGCGTTAACCCATTATACTCTTTGGTGCCCAAATCAGGCATGAAAGCAGCTGTCTTAATTAAGACAATCAGACTTTGACAGGAGATAAAAGGGTTGAGATAAACAAGAAGCAAGATAATGAAAGGATTCAATTAAGGCTTGAGGCATGCTAAGAGAGTATTTATGTAAGTTTTTTCTGTGCTGTTGCAAGTGCAAAATTCTGACAAGCTGGTGAAATATTTGGAAAAAGTCTGTTGTCAGCCTGGGAGTTCCTGAGAGACAGCTCAGAGTGCTCAGGAGCAAGAGAACACCTCTAGGATAGCAGGCATGACTGCAGCAGACAACCAACCTGTATCAGTATCAGCTGCCCCTTTAAGGATAAAGAGTAAAAAGCAGTTCATCCTACAAAAGGTAACTGTGATGGTTTTAAGACCGTCTTTAATTTTTCTTCTCACAAAGTTCAAGCAGAGAAAGTGAAAGAATGTAAATAAATCACTATTGGATGTAAGAAAGCAAAATAATGATTATTCTACACACTTCCATTGGAGAGAGAGAAATGTTTAAGAATCACTACTGAAAACAAGGTCGGGGAGTCGGGCAGTCTCGCAGTCTGTCTTCTCTCAGTCTGCCTGCTGCTTCTTTTCTGGCTGAGATAACGCACCCGCATACTGACCTTGACAAGCTAAGTCTAACAGCCTCTCTGCTTCTTGACTCTCTGCCTTCTGCCAGGAGGGTCTGGGGGGAGTCCTTCTGGCAGTGGGAGGGAGACCCCTTGGGGAAGAAGCACAGCCCCTCGAGGGGAGGGGGAAACCAGAGGGCTTGGTTGTGTTTTTCTGTTAATTGTACATATTCGTAAATGTTGTGAATAGTGTATATTTGTACATATTCATTGCATTTCATCATAGATTGTAGTTTTGCCTGTAAAATACAGCTTCATTTGCTTCCAGACTGAGCTAGCCTCATTATTGTCAGTGTGGGAGGGGGATTTCAGCTCTCACACTGTGACAATTATTGGAAAATGTTAAAAGAATTGCAGTGATGAGCTAGAAGGATCATTTTCTGTTCTACAAGGAGCAAAATGATACTTTGATATTTAAGCAACATTGACTAAATTCCACAAGACTGTGTCTGTCAAGAAGTGCTACATAATAGTCCAGTATGCCACTCTGGAAACACATTTTAGGCCTATTGGTGAATTTAAAAAAATATTCTTCAAAAAGATGCCAAAAGAAACCAACTAAAAAGAATATGCAGAAATGGAAATCAAATTTGATTAATTTACATATGCTGTACAAACAGCAATGCCTAAGATTCTAGCATACTAAAACAAACAACAAAAAACCCACTCAATCTCCAATTCTAACAACATTTTCAGAAAAGGCAACAATCAGCAATGTGTTCTTTAATTTCTCCAATTTTTTTAATCTGTCTTTTCCCCAAGTTGCAGGAAGAAAAATCATCTGTTAACAGATGACAGCAAAGCTTCTTGTAAGGGAATTCAATGAAACATATAATGACCTAACAGAAGCAGTTGACGCTAAAAGGAGAAAAAACAGACAATACTAGAAAAAACTGTGCGGCTGAAACTCATAGAGTCTGTCTACAGCTGCTACCGAAACAACACCTACAATCTCCCACATGCAACACACAAGGGAACTGAAAGTACAAAACAACCAAAAAGCAGACAATACATAATCGGTGCAAAATGTCTGGTCTTCTCATTATAAAAGACAGCAAAATAAGGGGAAAAAAAAGCGATGACAGTGAGCTGCAGTGAGCAGTTATCATTAATCCAGCATTACCTTGCTGAGAAGAGATATTTCTTTTATGTAAAGATGACATACTTCTGCTATGCTGGGACTGGTGGAAAGAATAGGCTTTGCTTCTTTCAGGAGAATAGCTTCTGCTACTGACACTAGAGCCAGATCTGCTGTGTGGAGAATCCCTTCGGCCCCCTGGTGATTCCCTGAAGAAAGGTGAGTCCCTCCTATGTGGGGATCGCTCTCTCACATAATGAGAAGGATAGAAGCTTTTTCTTCTGAAGCCGTCTCTGAAGCCATCCCTTTGAAGACAACAAAAAATTATAAGTTATTTCAATTACCCTTCCAATGTTTGTAGAAGACCATTAGATAATGCAGTGGCAACATTCTGTGCTTGGTAAATACAAATAGCTTAACTGTCATCTGCAGAACAGAGCTGAAATCTTCAGCCTTGTTAAGAGTATTAGGCAATGAATGAAAAGCAGAGTAGAAGAATATATATGCAATTTTTTCAGATTGCATTCAAGTACTCCCTCCCTGGAAGCTAATTCCTTTCTATTTCTTCATAATGTAGCAAAAATTGAGAGACATTTAAGAGATTGGGACTCTCGTATTTTGTTTCTTCAGATTCACTCCATATACCTCACCTAGAAATTAAGACTTCATTTACAATATCTGAAAATGCATATGCAGGTATTGATCACACCATTTGAATGTTTTTCAGCTCTGTTTTTCCCTTACCCTTATTTTCAAGGGACTATGTCCCTCACTTGATTTCCTATACCTTGCTATGGAAAATGCCACTGAGGGATTTCAGTTTGTATCTACCAAAAACAAAACTAAAATTGAATGATATCTAACTGCATGCCCACATGTTCAGACAAGGTCAAACCCTGAATGAAATAAATGAAGATTTATACTACTAAAAAGTCAATGTCTTTCACAATACACAATTTTGAACTTTGCTGTAGACACACTCAGTATTACATTAAACCAAACTGATTCAAAACTGTATTCAGTAAACACCAAAAGTTTTTATTAAATTGCTAAATTTTACTAAATTGCTATTCCAGACCATACCCCAAATGTTCTGTTTGCCTGCAAATTATATTAATACACATAAAGGTCAAAAATCCATTATCAGATTCAGCTTCACATAAAGCTCAAAGATAAGCTTCCCAGTGAACACCTACTGAATCTAGGCTTGCGACGCTACTCTTGGTTAGAAGACACGTTGCTAGGAGAATTGAGTACTTCTCACAGCTCCTACACAGCATTGCCAAGTAAAAATAAAGACTTTATACCATTTATAGTAAGGCAGAATGTACTTAGTTCACGGCTTTTCTCTCCTATTTCTCATCATAGTCCGGTATTCTAAATAAAGGAACATCTCACAAAAACGAGCAAAGATCTAGTGGTCTCATTTAAGTACACTGTAGGTATACCTAATTTTATGTTGGCGGAGGAAAGGAAGAAAAGCTCTCTGGTGTAGAATTCCTACAGCGTGCTACAGGCCCATATTTGGGACTGGTTGCAAGGGATTTCAGCTTGCCAAAGACGTTTTGGACTACTGAAACTACACGGGTAGCACCCACAGCAATGCAAACCCTATTACATTGATGTGTTTTATACAATACTCATTTACTTTTTGCATAGAATGCTGTCCATCTGCATGAGTGGTTCTGCTTTAGAGCACAAACATCCCACAAACATCATTGAGGCTATTCTGAAGCAGAAAAATAGCGGGGCAGAGATGTAGCTAGTAAAACTACAGACAATCCTTCAGTTTATTTCTCCAATTCCAGATGGAATACATTATCAGGAAAATCAAACACATCTTTATTGTGAAAACTTTCCTACAAGACTGAAGTATGAATCAGTAGCTCTCGGGCACCACACCTTTTTGTAAAATGCCAGTGAAGCAAAGACAGGTTTTACAATTAAATAATTATTTCACTGTCAACAGACTACTGGCCTTTTATAGGTATCCTGTCTTACAAAAAAAACCCCTTCCTTTAAAGGTCTGCATACCAGAACTCATTCAAGACAATGCTACACAGATCTGTACCTAACAGGTGTGCTAAAAACCAATATTCATTTACTTCCTAAACATCGGGTTTTTTTCTTAATTTCTTCTTCCCAAGCAATACAATAAAAGAAACAATTAAGGAATTGTTAAATACTACTGTATTTAATAGCCTCTTTACAGTAGCCATTAAAGAATGAATCATCCCAAACACACAGAAGGATAATCCTCTGCTTTCTTCAAAGACTTAAGAGCAATGGGCTCAACTTTGGACACTACTTTTTAGGCAATGTGTAGATTAAAAAAAGAGACTTGCCCAAAGGAAATAACTGAAATTATCAGGCACTGAGAAAACATGTTTAATGAAGAACCAGTCGAATCCCTTTGTCCACTTAAACTTAATAAAAAACTAATCTAAAGAGGCCAGACAAGTTCTCAAACCTATGAGGTGTAGCTGAAAAATAGACAACTAACACTTTATTTACATTACATATATGAGCATTTTATGTAACAATAGAGTTCAGACTTTAAGAATACTGGAAAGATTAGCTTAGCACTGACCTAGTTTGTCTAACAAAAAAACCTCAACCACTAATCAGAAATTAGTTAGGTACAGCACACTTTCTCTTCAGTTTCCTTCTAAATCTCTCTCTCTTTAAAAATATTATTTATTTTTAAAACATAAGCTTTCTGGAAGGCTACTTTTGTGCCCAAAACATATTTTTATGATCAAATTATTAAGTCCTAGTATACAGAGAAGTTTATTATGGAAATGTTTATAGAGCTCTGTCTGCCACATGCATAGAATAAATAGTCAAATATTCACATAAGAATTTATAAAATATCAGTGAAACACTTTTAAAATAAGAAAACACTTTGAAGCCTCCTTCTAATCTTTCATGAATTAATATTATACAAGAAAGAGTAAATTTGCAATTTCATTCTTTTAAATTTTCATTTCATTACTTCATGTTAATTCTTAACTGGACCCTATCTCATGCTGAGCACTCAAGCCACCAACTATAGTCAATCTGTTTTGGACAGCCCAGCATTTCTGATGTTTTCCATAAATGTAACAAACTACACTGAACAGAACAAAATAAGCATTGTTTTACTTTCCCCCAACCCCTTAAATACTTGAGCTAACATACACCTGCAATTTGGCAATGAAGGACTCAATTCAGCAAAAGCAGTTAAGCACATGCTTCAGATTCCAACACATATTCAAAAGGTTTATTGAGCAGGGACAATATTTGATAGAGATGCAAAATTTTATGCTTGGCTATGACTTTAAAACAGAACTACTGCCCTTAGTAACAAACAGAGGATTCATGCCTCTCATACAGAATCCCTCTTATCTTTATACTTTGTATTCATACCCCACACTTAATTCTGAAAGCACTGTTCAGTTCTCTCAGCAATATTAGCAGGAAGTATTAGCATGTTCAACTGCCACAAAACTTGACCATTAAATTCTTACTGAAGTCGATAATCTTGGCTGAGCTCCTGAAATTTTGTAAGTATACCATCCTAAGGAGAGCTGAGGGAAGAACATAAGCCTGGAAGTTATTTCAGTTAACCATCAGTTTCCTGGAGGAATACAAATGCAGACTGGGCAAAGGTACAGTTTTCTGCACAGTAGCAGACCAAGAGAACACAACACAGGGGAGATTTCAGTTGCCAAATGATCAGAGACACCACCTTTCCTAAGCCTCCTAGTTTACAAAATGGAGTGGTACAGCTTAAGCTATGTAAAACAAACAATAATTATAAGACTGACACCCCAGGTTAAGAGTATATAAAAGCAAAATTCAGTCACTTGCTGATGTGAAATACCTGGGAACGGGCATGTACTTTTGCACATGAAAGCACATCACATGCACATCTTTCTTGTTTTTAAGAGGAATCTTAGTTTTCTCTTGTTGAATTCATGCTACCGGGCAACTGTGTACAATACTTCATGCTCACTATTCTCTCAGACTTCTACAACCCAATACAGACACCCACCTGAATGAAAGAAGGACATATTTGTGCACTACACTTTTAGGGCCATAAGTGAATTTCATGTTCAGCAAGCTATTACTCTTTTTCCCAAAGGCTATCTTCAAAGTTCTTAAATAAAAGAATCCAGAAACCAGAAAATATCTGCTCAAAGGAGCTCTTAAGGCTTTTCATTGTTAAGCTGGAGAATGCTGTTATTGATACTTAAGGGAAAGCAACAAGCAGTGCACTGATCAACTCTTGGTTGACTTTCCAACACCATCAATAAAATCCTGCAAAAGGAAAGAGCAAGTTGTGGAACAGGTTTGTAAGCAGTAATACCTTATGTCAGTAATGCTGACACACAATAACCTTACTATATTTAGTTTTCTTCTCTTTCTGAATCTCCTAATGAGATCTATAAATCATAAAAACACTCCATTTTTCTCTGTATCAGGAAAATGCTCAAAAAATCACTATATTTTTAATCTTAAAGTGAGATTTGAAGCAGTTAGGTCACATAGGTTTCATTTGTATCACTATTACAAAACTCTGGGGCACAAGTAGACTTCTGTATGGCAAACGTCAATAAATATTAGCAAACTACAGCTGCTTTTGAATTTATCAAGATAAAAGATGTTATGTATATGAAAAAAACACTTTATTGTACCTAATTTATTTTACCTTATTCCTTCCTGTCAAGTACATAGTTCGCTCAAAATTAGAAAACCCAGAACCCAGACATTTCTCTTACAAATTATTCAGACATGTAGGTTTATCTTTTTTCTTCTCTAGTTCACTTTCTCCTTTTACTTTGATTACAGTTTACAGCCACTGTAACACACATTAATATTTCTTGCCCTGACCCCCCCCCTTCTTTTTTTAAGGCCATTTCCTATACATTATAAAATACCTCTTCTTTAAACACATTTAACACAGAGACACACTATGCTACTTGGGTAAATTCCTTATTAAAAGGCCTTTTGCAACTACCTTATGCCTTCACTCATTTCAGTGACTTAATAACAGTTAACTAACTTCAGGGTGTAGCTCCACAAGAAGTCACACTGATTCTAAGTGGTGCTGCTGCAATCCTAATCTTTTTAACCTTCCTGGAATCCACATTTCCACTCCTTACATAAGCTGGCATTGATGTTTTTCTCTCAGGCAATCAAACTGGTAGATAATTATTTAATTGACTGTGCTGGATTAGAATGCAAGGCCAGCTCACTAAAACGTGCTAACACCTAAAGCAGTATCAAGGAAAAGGAAGGACTGGAATGATACCAGCTTAGATAGGTTTAACTTCGTGTGTAAATAGTTTTTTTTTTTTATTTACTGCAGAAGATCAGTCTCCTTGCAACATTCATGACTTCAATTATTTCTGATAAATAAAACAGGTCCCTTGGCAGAATTTGAGAGTAGTTAAAGTTAGCATCAGTAAGACTCGAAGAAGCAACACATTTTGTTCTTCAAGAAATAGCAGATATGCATATCTCACCAATGCTGAAAATACAGCATTCTGGCTGTGAGTAATAAATGCAGATTCAAAGATTAATTTTTAATCAGAATACTGTTTACTAGAGACGTGTTTTAGTAAAGACTAAACAGTATCTGAAGCAGTTGGTTAAGAAAGCTAATTCATTGTTTTGTCATTTCAATCTCCTCTGTTAACATAATCTTTTCCTCACAAAATTCTAAAAAAACCGCATCTAGTACAGAAATTGCAGAACACATACTGAGCTTGCTGCCTCCTCAAACCTCAACTGGTTTGCCCCTCTACTCCACTCTGGTGACATCCCACCTGGAGTACTATGTCCAGCTCTGACATTCTCAGTACAACACATGACCTGTGGGAGTGGGTCTAGAGGAGGGCCACGAAAATGATGAGCGGGATGCAACACCTCTCCTATGAGGAATGCAGGAGAGAGTTGGGAGTTGTTCAGCCTAGAGAAGATAAGGTTCTGGAGAGAACTTAATGTGGCCTTTTTATACCTAAAGGAGGCCTATAAGAAAGATGGCGACAGACTTTATAGTAAGGCCTGTAGTGGTAGGACAAGCGTAATGGCTTTAAACTAAAAGATGGCAGATTTAGACTACATATAAGGAAGACTTTTTTTTTTTTTTTTTTTTAATAGTGGTGTTTGAATCACTGGAACAGGTTGCACAGAGAGGTGGCAGATGCTCCATCCCTGAAAACATTCCAAATAAAGGTGGACTGGGCTCTGAGCAACCCGATCAAGTTGAAAATGTCCCTGCTCGCTGCAGGGGATTTGGACTAGATGACCTTTAAAGACCCCTTCCAACCCAAACTGTTCTATGATTCTATAAGTCAACACATTAAAACACCTTTTCCTTTTTACTTACAAATGCATAAACACACTCTCAAACATCACTTCCAAAAAGGTTAGGCACACTAGACCAGGAAAGGTAGGACTTCACTTAACACACATAACTGTTAAAAAGTCATATCTCAGAAGAGAAAGACATTCCCATAGCTTGCTGGCACAACTGCGTTGCACATTATGGCATCAATATTCATTTCCACTTCAACAAAGCCATTTGTTACTAACTCACAAACTAATACTACCAGCTTCATAAACAAGGGAAAGAACCTTGTATGGTTATGCAAATATATATCATAAACAAATGTCAAGATTAACATTACAAATAACTGGTTAGCATGAAAAATAGCATCACCTTTTAAAAATAATGCTAATTCCATGAGAATTGCTTTATTGATAGAGACTTTTCCTCAGATGTATATGATAACACACTCAAACACAGCAGCAGGTAGAAATGGCATATTAAACATCTTCTTTGCAGCAAAATGCTTGACAAAAGGATTCTTATACTGTCAATAGCACCAAACTTTTTCCTCTCCTTTACTGTATCCTACACCCTCTCTCAAAGAGAATTAAATTCCCTGGAATGTTTGGTATATTTGAAATATAACAAACAGAACTTACCTTCCCAAGGGAAATTATGTAAAAGTCCTCTGTGACGATGCTCCCCATCCTGAGAAAGCCATGACTACACTCAAAGACATTTCATTGGCTGATCACTGTAATCATTTGCACTCTAGGAGAGACTCCCTTCTGTTTCCCTCCCCCCCAGTTTCTCAGTACCTAACTGTTTCTCAACATATTTGTTAGGAAAACTCTCCAGAATAATCAAGTGCTACCCATGGGTGTTTGCCTCATTATTTCTCAATACAGCATTAACTTGCTGTTTTGATACCATCTACCACCCAATTTTAATGCACCAGACAAGCCTACTGAGGTGTTATACAAGATCTTACAAAGTGAAGGCACAGAACCTCATCTTGTCATCAGACAAGGAACAATGGGTTCAAACTTGAACATAGAAGATTTCACCTCAACATGAGGAGAAACTTCTTTACAGTGAGGGTGACAGAGCACTGGAACAGGCTGCCCAGGGGTGTCGTGGAGTCTCCTTCTCTGGAGACTTTCAAAACCCACCTGCATGCATTCCTGTGTGTGGACTACCCTAAGTGATCCTGCTTTGGCGGGGGAGCTGGACCCAATGATCTCTTGAGGTCCCTTCCAACCTCTGATATAATGTGATACTGTAATCCTTTTGAGGATACATACAGACCATATTTAAATGCTGAAACATTTCTTATGGCTCTCAGTAGGAGTTAAACCCAAGATTTAGAATCATTCTACATTTCACATAATGGCTAAGTGCTACTGCATGAGCTTGTGTATTTACAAGCTCAGTGGGAAAAAAAATTAAATAATAAGGCAGTGGGAATTGACAATTTCCCTGTATAAAACATTTTGAAATGTTTTGATTAGAAAACCCAAAGCTTTCATTACATTATTCCAATATGAAATGGAACCATCAGAACTCTCTGAGAACTCTCACAGAGTGCAGGGTCCTGGATGAATGGCAGGAATACTGCCGCTGACCTCAGAAATTCATCAGGAAAAATGATTAAAAGAAATTAAATCATCAACAGAGCATGAATTATGACTTTGAAGTTTCAGCTCCTTCCCCTCAATGCAAAAATCAAAACTACATAAGCAATTAAAGCAGAGTTCTGTGAGACACTCTATAAAAGGAACAAAGTTAGCAGCACACAATTTTTGAAATCAAACTTCTTTTTTTCACCTTGGAATGAGAAATGCTGCATGGAAATAAAACAGGCCCTCCTCAAATATCACAGTCAATCACTATGCAAATAAAAACATTTTAAAATGAAAATCAATCACTGATCAATAACCAGCTGCCAGTGAAAGCAACATTCACCTTACAGAATAACCCCTACATCAGCTGAAATGTGCAAAAAAATGCAGTTGAAAATAAGAGAATCTTTTTCCATATTTTTGCATTATAGAGTGGGAACAAAACAATTCTACAACTTAAGCCATGCTCATCAGTCTCTTCTTTCCTCCCCATTCCCTCAAGTGACAAATATTTCAGTAGAGTGACAGCAGACTTGCTTTGATGAAATTTCTAGTGTAACCCTAGATATAAACAAAGTCCCACCAACTTAAATAAAAGCAGAAACTCATTTGACATAATATTCTTAGAGAGAAAAGGGCCAGTGCTCTCACATACAGTTTTAACTCTCAGGATTCTAAGTTAAATAGAGGACAGAGATGCGTTATATTAACAAAATCAGACTTGTCTGAAATGATTTTTTTTTACTTTCAATTGCAGTGACCTGCAATAGCAGACAGTTTTGAACTGTTCTTAATTATACATAGCCTTTAGTACAAGGCGATTTAAAAATGCTAAGTGGTATCTGCATGAAAAGATCTTAGTTCTTAAAACCCATCAAAAATAAAACCCCATGTCCCAAAGGAACCCAAAACATTAGCAATACAATTAAACACAGAAAATTTGGCCAACTAAGTAAAACCATAAACCATAAATCTCTGTTTCCAAAGTGGTTGTCCCAAGCACAAAAGAGTCAAAGAGATGGAGGGGCAGAAAACAGCTCTCAAAGAAAATGTAGCAACTACTAAATCAGTAAGACTGCTGCGTAAGACATGAAGTGTAATATGAAGTCATTAAATATTTAGATAACTTAAAAGTAGATTCTGTTTTACACTATTACCTATTATCTGGTTCCAAAAAGTTCTAACTCCTCGCTGCACCCACCAAAAACATAAGTCAAGGTGAACTAATTAAGCTAGCAGCCTAATATAATGGGTCTTCTGAACTGAATATTTCAACAGACAATTCCTTGCCTGGAGTTACAGACAGATACAATAGCTCACTGTGATAGATTCGTTATAAGAAAACTGTAATTTTGTATGTAAATAAACAAGTTATTCTAGTAGTTTGTGTGAATACCTGAGATGTGTAATGTTCCAGCAGATATTTTATTTATTTAAAAGGCATGTGTTAATGAATATGATTTGAATTCTGCTTATCAAGCTCTGTCAAAAGAGAAGCCATTTTCTTTGGGAGATTGCCACATTTATTCCCCCACATACATTTTTTTAATAAAGAATGAAGTTCTTGCATGGTGTCCCTTATGATCTGTCAAATACTGCAACAGAAAAGTAGACTTACTTCTACTTTTACTAACGTCTCATAAATCCCTTTGGCTATGTTTCTCTTCTACAAGCAAGACAAAGATCAACTTACGTTACAAGAAAATTTAAATCCAAAACCTGAAGACCTCCCACAATACAATACAATACACTGTTTTAAATTAGTATAAAGTATTTGAACAAGTTTTACTGTTTCACTCATTAAAGAATATATATGGGGGTGGTGGGAAAGAAAAGGAAAAAAAAAAAACAGAAGAACCTCCAACACAACAAGCCACCTCCTGTAATTCAAAGATAACTGCACAGTGATAATGAAAATATAACTGCTTTGGCCTACAACATGACTGAACCTTCAACATTAAATCCTGCCTTATCAAGAGAAGAGTTAGTGACACTTAATGTCTCTCTGGAGACTCACTCATCAATGTTTTTCTTTTTGTTTAAAATAGCCATTCTTGCCAAATATCAATTCTCTTCTTTCCATACAATCATAAGACCAGCCCTCTAGAACATTTTGCCCTGAATGTTTCTGTTGTCTAGAATATACTGCACCTGTAAGGGGTTTATCACAAAGTGAAAGGCTAGTTCAAGCAGATCTGAGAGGCATGATTCTTGGGCTTCTATCCCCCACTTTACTACCAATTTTCTCCACAGCCTTTGGTAAACACAATCTCACTGTGAAGCTTTGTGTTATTTATAAAAATTGTGGTGTATTATCTTTTACTACCATGAAGACGTGACTGTAAATGTGTCAGAAAGACACATACAAGTCTCAGAGGAACAGCAATGCGCCACTGAATTAAAAGATTTCCAAAACAAAATATAGAACTGACTGATGAATCATAGTTGCTCACATATCACCAATTGTTTAAAATTAAGTTTCAACACTTTGTCAGTTTTATTTCTAGCATCCAAATCACTTTATTACTTCTACTTTATTAAAGATTGGTCTAAGTCTACTTCCTAATTTCAAACAGGACATGGGAAAAAAAAAAAAACCACATCAACAACCAATAAATAAAACAAGACACATTGCAGCAGCAAGTTTCCTTCATTAAGAAATTAAAACCTGCATCAATAACTTGAGAGAAGATATTCAAAATGTCCTATGCGAGACACTTCTCAAGAATCTGTACTAATTACATGAACCAACATTACTACTGATGCAGAGCATTCTGTCTACAAATATGGCAATCCTGATTTTACAAAAATTTGGACCTCAGGTAATTTTAAGGATCAAATTTAATGCACATATAGCTGGGATTTACAAGTGCGTCATTTGGCAATTTCTCTTTGAAGATGAGTCTTACCCATCTTAAGATGCCAAGTTTCACCTATTTCACATCTTATGAAAAAGATGACTGAAAAAAAAATGAAGTAATGCTCTGTGCACTTACAAGGATTAAAATTTGGTAAGAATAGAGTGAACCTTCCAAAGCATTTCATGCAGAAAAGTTCACCCTACTTTATAAAAAACAAACTAGTTAGCAAAATCAGTCGCTATGAAGACCATACAGAAGTACTGTAAAAATGGAGTTCTTCAACATGTAACAGCCTTGTAACTTTTTAAAAAAAATGACATGCATAAAACAATTGCTTTGAATAACTGGGTTTGATATATCACTAAAGACAAGTAGCAACACAGCCTCAGGAGTGAGCAACATCAGTAAAAGATAAACATAAAAAGATGTCACATGTTATGTGATCTCTGCTCCTTTGATAAATTCCAAGTTTCACATTTCTCATTGCATCAGTGACCAAGACATTAGAACATGTGTGCAGAAAATTGGTCTCCAAACTAGGAGAGTCTGCTTTGATGTACAAGTCTTTATACATTGCCAACTAGACTTGAGCCAAGTGGTACTTCAAACCAGGCTGTGACACAATGCACATGAGGTGCCTGGAGTTCAGAAATCGAGCAAGAATCCCTTAGGTCAGAACAAGAGAATAAGGGTTGGGAACTCGTTTTGACATCTATGCCCAGCACAATCTCTGAATTACTTTATTTTTTTACATGTAAAATATGCCATTACTATAAAGAAGTCAGGGCCAGGATGACAGATGTTCATTGAGCAGAGCATAAAACAGAGCTAACAATTTCCAAGTATTGAATGGTCCAGAAAAAAGCAGAAGGATCCAGAAATGCCTCACTCAGTGGCAGACTACTAGCAAATGATAGCTGCTTTGAAACTGGAGCCTAACCCCCTAAGAAGAAAGAAGGCAAGAAAAACCCCACAGCTACTCCAAGTCGAGTAACTTCAACAATCCTCTCATCACACACACAAAATTACTGCTGCTCAGTGGACACATCACAGCTCAAGTAACACAGCATCGCAACTGCTGACTTAGCAGCAACTTTCCTACTTTTAAGGAAAAGACAGGAAGCATTAAAAAAAAAGATCCACAAAGAAACAATAGAAGCAACAGTAACATGAACAAAACTGGTAAAATCTAACGGCTGGTTTCTTGAAAGTTGGAAGCATTCACCCTCCAAAACTGTGCACCATTGAAGGATTTTTGATATTCCAGATAAGCAGCTTCTTTTACTTTGTGAAAGTCTCAAACAATGTTTTTCAGCACTCCAAATAAAGACAGAAGGAATAAAAAAAGTAAGATATCAGAAACTACTTTTTGACAGTTAAGCTGCCAAAAAGCAACGAAGAAAATTGTGAATGAATAATGTTTAAGAAGAAGTGTTAAACATAATATGAACAACAACTTAAAGCATATTTTTAGCTGCTGTATTAGTTTAGAAAAAAAAGGAAAAAAAAAATCAAGAAAACTGATTATTTTTGTCAATAAAAGCTATTACTTTTAGAATTTAGTGTCACTGCACTGACTACAAAAACTCATTAACTTTACAAGTCTCTTGGATGTTTACAGCTTCACAAAGCTAACTCTGTACTATGTTTTAGCCATGTTCCATGCAATTTTTTAAAAAAGTATTTCTGGTTAAAGTAGCCTTAAGTTTCCCTCTACCAGCACAAAGGTAAAAACAAATAAAATTTAAAGAACTCCAGAAGAATTTACCCCAAACAACTTCCAGCATATCCAAAGAGAAAGCATTATTGCATATATTAATTTAATTCAAGGATTTTACATCCTAGGTAACTGTTCCTGTGCACTTCTGTACAATCAGGTTTCTGACAGGCTAATGCAAACTACATTAATAAATCTACATAGTTTAACAGCAAATACATTCCCACAGCCTCAACTGAACCAAACATGCCTATGAGGTTCTTCCATAGGGCTACTGCAGTTGTGTGACAGATACATATTCTGAAATACAGCAAATGGGACTTTTACCTATCACACAACACATTTTTGAAGCTGACGTTTTAACCTCCCATTTTTAATGGGCAAAGTCCAGACGCATTTAAGACAACACTTTTGACCACTGGGTGCCACTCTTGTTCTGTCTAACATAAATTGCCCTGCACTAACTCAGTCTTAACATGTTTTGGGATTTTTTTGTTTGTTTGATTTGTTTTTTTCCAGCTTTAAACAACTCTGATTCTTCTAAAGTAGGAGGAAAAAAGGGAAGAATTCTTACACAAGTTTCTATAAAACATTTGCTACTTTTCTAAACTCTTTACTGTTGCTTGTAGGCCCAAGAATGCAATTTTGAGAAGTGTAGTGCACAGATCCTACAGTACATGAAGGATTTCTATTTTATGTTGAAGTTATGTAATAATCTAATGCTAGGTCTAAACCATCACATTCAAAAGGATAAATATTGCAACTGCATGGCAAGTTTTCTAACTAACCAGGCATCTGTAGCTAACTTGGTTTACTTTTGTTGCTCTTTGTACGATACAACCACAGTTCTATATACATGGCAGTAACAAAGAATTATTCTACATAGAACAAGATATGTATGAATAACACCAGAATCCAGTATATGGAAATACAGGCATGGTATAATAGCAGACACCCTGAGATGTGGAAACATAGGATGTGGCATGTAAAAGCACTGCCATCAGATTCTTAAATTAGACTAAATATTGCAATTATGCTCAAAATTTATTTAAGGTGAGTTTCATCCTTGTCCATAAATTTTAAGCGTAAAACTATCCTCTGCATTTTATCATACCAAACATCATCACAGGTGTATGTATGTTACAGCATTACTTTTTAATACTATTCTTTACGTTTCATAGATGGGAACCTGAGGTACTAGTTGTCAGTCCAGCTGAGAAAACAGGGAGGTCAGAACAAGGCTATAGTGAACTTCATAATCCCATTAATCCACCCCAGCAACCCTTAAAATGGTACAGGCATCTTTGCACTGTATTGTGGCACGAAGGTACTACAGTCACTGAAGCAACTATTAGACCTAAGGGTTCTCTGAAGTCATGTAAAAAGTGCGACTGCTATGTGAGATGCACTAAATTACACATGGTACCAAGCTGACATCCTGAAGATGCTATCATTATGCCTCCCATCCTTACTAAACAAATATTGCCATAGCCATTTTCATTTGTTTGATTTTTATTTCAAACAATACAACCAGAAACCAATTCTCCACTATCATCTTTTACGTCAACAAATGTCCTTTTCCACATCCCTGCTATTTCACTGCTCCACTCTAAAGCTGTTTTGATAACAAAGGAAAAAGCCCTAAGTAGCCCCAGTTTATGAACAGAACTACAGTGAAGTCTTACAAAATACCTGTATTCTGGATGCCGACTTAGGGAATGATCGTCCCGTGGCCACCTACATCCTGATTCATCCTGCAAAACACACACGCAAAACACCTGTGTGATGTGTATCTCAACATCAGATGACAGGTGCTTATTTACTGCAAAATGAAAGCATTTAATAACAGAAAATAAAGTATTCATCATTCACTGCAAGGTTCCTCTCAGGGTTTTTTTCACTTTATCCCATTCCTCTTGTTTTCTTCCCCTATCAATACTAAAAAGAGCAATTTTGCTATGCTGTATGAAACAAAAATAGCAACAATCACCAAACTGTATACAGGCTCTGACTTCAAAAAGAAGAAAATTTTCCTCATTGAAATGTCATCAATAGCTTGAAATTATAGAATTTAAAACAGCTGGGTTAGAGGAGGCAATAGTAATGACATTACAAAAGGACCAGAAATTTTGTACTTACACATAACTACTGGGGGAAAAAACAAACAAACAAACAAAAAGCCCAAACAAGAAGATTCAACATCAAGACAGAAGTTAAATTCATGATTACCTGCATGAATTGAAAGAATAGGTAGACAACATTAACAGAATCACAGAATGTTAGGGGTTAGAAGGGATTCCCTGAGATCATGGAGTCCAACCCCTCCCGCCAAAGCAGGATCACCTAGGGATGGCAAGGCATCCAGGAGGAGACTCCACAACCTCTCTGGGCAGACTGTTCGAGTGCTCTGTCACCCTCACCATAAAGACGTGTCTCCTTGTGTTGAGGTGGAGCCTCATGTCTCTTAGCTTGTACCCACTGTTCCTTGTCATATCACTGGGGTACCACCGAACTAAGACTGGCACCTTCATCTTGACACCCACCCCTCAAGTACTTGTTAAATAGAAAGCTTTTGCAATCATTCTATTCATCCAGGTAACTTCACACTGCATTAGAGAGAGTCAGAATCACAGAATGGTTTGGTTTGGAAGGGACCTCTAAAGGTCATCTAGTCCAAGCCACCCTGGGTAAGCAGGGACATCCTCAACCAGATCAGGCTGCCCAGAGCCCTGCCAAGACTCAGAGGACTTAGGGCCACTTCTGTTTTCTCAGTTCATAATCTGAGCTTTCCACTGTGCTGTACAAAGGCTCTTAGAATCTATGTCAACAGAGCAGCTAGGAACCATAACCAACAGCAAATAGGTATCATCATATAATCAAAAGCCTTAGAAGCACAGTAACAGCAAAAAAGCACCAAGTAACGAAAACAGAATTTTTTTTTTATTCATTCTATTTGTCTATGAGAATAGTACTAATATCAATGCCCTGTGTGAAATAATATTTCAATCATTTGGTATTCAAGCATTAATGAGAAGATAAAGATGGGAGTACAATCACCTTACGTATGCCTCGATGTGGCGGGCCACTTCTTCGGTCGTGGGCAAAACTGCGACCCTCTTCATAGTCTCTGTACTCAGCATAATTGTAATCATCATACCGACTGTAACTCCCATCCCCAGGTCTTTCAAACATTGGTGGCTTCTTGGGCACAACATTTACTACTCTATGATAATCATCCTAAAACACAAAACAAATGAGATCATATTGCTTTTAACAGTTGGAAATCTGCAGTGAATACAGAGAAGTAAAACCAACAAGTAACATCTAAGCATGGGACTATATAATAATCTTAAGGGGAGCAACAAACATTACAAGTCATGCCAGTTCGATAGCAGAGTAACTTCTTAACCCTATTTAGACACCGTTCAGATGCAATCCTTAGGCACTGCAGGTTTAATTATAGAGGGAAAATTTTCAACATAGTTGGAAGTTTCTTTCTAACTTAAAACAGCAGCATTAGCTACTTTCTAAGCATCTACTACTTTCTATTTTGAGCATCACCTACATATATTTCTCAGAGACTTCTACACTAACTTAGGAATGCAATAAATTGATACACCTGTAAAGGCTGTAAAACAAATACTATCAATTTCTAAATGTCAGTGATATACTCCACACTATGTAGATTATAGAGAAGACAGTCCATGCTTTCACACTCTGGATAAGCACCTTCTCAATATGATCTGAGGATTTAAGTAACAGAGTACTAACACTCAGTTTTTCTTTTATGTCAAGTTTTGAATAGCTTTTTATGATCTGAGGATTCAAGTAACAGAGACAGTTTTAACACTCAGATTTTTCCTTTAAGTTAAGTTTTGGATAGCTTTTTGCTAGAATGCAAAATGAGTTTATTATATTTCTTCTGAATAAAATGTCATACACCATTTAGCAATTAAAAATATTCATTGTTTATTAAGTGCAAATTGCACAGTAATAAAAGGTACACAGTCAGCTTTCTAGAACCAAGGGTTACATAAGCCAACAGCAAATAAAAAGCAAACAATAATATGAATGCAAGATCTTGTATTTTAAGTCTTCCTCATTTAGTAAGGTATTTTTTCTACAGGCCTTAAAAACACAAGCTATAAATGCAAAGCCTTGAGTTAGCCTATGCTATTTGGAGGAGGGGAAAGATACTCAAACTATTTTTTTTAACAGTAGTAGAAGTCACAATTTAATGCACCAATAGCTTTTGTAAAAAACAATACTGAATTCAGAAACTACAATACAAAAAAAGAGTTACATTCCGATTTCAGAGATCACCTAACAAATTCACTAGAGGGCAATCCAAAACCAGGCTACAGTCATACTAAAGCAAAGCAGAAACACATATATGTTGAGACAGAGACAATGCTTGATCTACCCTGCCTCATGGAGCATTCCCAGCATGTTTTTTTGGGGTGCTTTTTTTTCTTGGTGTCTTACTAAGATGTGTTCTGAAGCTAAAAGACAACTGCTCCATCCTTTAACCTCACGTCGAAGTCTCTATCAGATAACTACACTGACATACAGAAGGATAATTACATGAAATCTGAAGATGCACCCACTTAACAGTTATTTGTGCAAGTACTTGCAACTTCAGGCTATTTACCAGAATCTGAAAGCATGTGTTTCTACTACAATCCATACTTGATAGCATCTAGTTTAGATCGGGACAAGTCACCTGCTCTCTCAAACAAGAGATGCTTCATGCTCAGTTCCAACATACTAACCTATTAGCAAATACTAAGTACATTCATGGATTTAAGACATAATTTTTACTAGACAGGACACTAGAAAATAACAGAATTTAGGGTGTACTAGGAACTTAACAAAAGCACATAAAATCCAGCGCTATGGCACACATCATGGTATATAGTATAAAGGTATAATGCTGAAGATATGATGCAGAATACTATACACTTACATCAGGATGAATCCTTGGAGGGAGACGTTCTCTTGAAACTCTTTCACAGTCATATCGCCCTTCAGACCACATTTCATCTCTTCGATATGCCACTAAACACAATAAAATTCCAATTAGCCAAAGCCAGAAGGAGAGACTTACCATTATCTACTTTCACAAAATAAAACCGCAACTGGAAATAGACCTGGGAGGCTATATAAAACTATTGATTATTATAACTTGTTAAGTATCAACATGGAAAAAGGGTTTATTAGCTGTAGACAGAGGTAGGACTGTCACATACATATTTTTGTGAAAAACAATTAACTCAATACTTACTTTTCTGTCAGTTTTAACAGCTCTGCTTTTGAAGATCCATTCAATTACCTTCAGAAAAAGAACTGAAATCAGCAAAAAAAATGCATATATAGTCATAACTAATTTTTTTCCTATGACATTTAAAATCTAAATATTTCTACTGTCTGAATTAGTACAGAGTAATTCCCTACATGCTATTGAGAAAGAATATGAACTACTCAGCTGAAATTACAAAAATCAAAAAACTTCCCGTGACACATTATTACACATAAAACATTTTCCTAAGAAATTCCAGAATTTTGTTTCCCTTTTATCATCTTTTACTCCATCTTAAGTTTTCTTCCTTTCAAAACCTTTTGGAAACTACTGTAACTGCTTTCTTAAAAACACTCAGAAAAATATTAAATATTTATACTCATTTTTCTTTCAATATCATTAAGTAGAAAAAAATAATGCAGTTGCCAGAAAAGTTCTGTTTAACAAATGCTTTTGCTCTGGTAGCTGATGAAGTATTCTTTCCTCAACTATAATAAGCCTTTGTGCTCACAGATTTTGGCCCTACCACTACTGCAGATGAATCAGAGCATCTTAAAACTTTGTTCCAGCTTGTAACAGTACATTCCAGGACCAAGAGACAGGACTAGTCTGATGTAGCACAGATCAAAGATCAAAAGCTGATTAAACCAAGACTTTGACTGGTCCTGATTTTGGCAAGGGTAAAAGCTAGCAGGCCTGCTGTCCCTGCTTTTGCCAGTGTGCTCCACATAACAGTTAATTCTTAAGCCACTGTTAGTACAGTATATTCATCAGAAGCACCGTCCTGGCACCTTCACAGTTATCTGTTTCAACTTTTCTTCATTCCCCAGTTCAAAGACTTTCGCTAAAGCCTAAAAAAAAAATCTTATCAGGTGCTACACTGCCCTCTTTTTCCCACATCACCACAAGGATGCTGTACCTGCTCTTACACTGTCCACACACTCTGCTTTTCTTCGTATCTGTATAGTTCTGTGTTTTACAGGTACAAGCATGGACAGAAATAGCTGAGGCAAGACAACATCTTTACACTGGAATGGTGTCATGTTCTCTCTCCTAAAACACTTTGCTGTCGGTACCTCATGCCCAGCCCCTGACCCACAGTGGACATTCCTTCTGTCCATACCCACTGGACAGCACTTGAGTCTCCCACTGGCACCTGCTCCTACCCCTGCTTGCCACAGCCCCCACACTTCTCACATGCTATAGACTTTGGTACATGATGGCAAGCCTCACTCAGCTTTCAGACCAAGAGCAAATATGAGAAGCTGGATGCAAATAAGGTTTTTAAGCAGGTATTTTGCATTTTGACAAATGCAGGAGCATTCGTGCCCTTCTGCCTGCAGCAGTGATTGAAAATATTAATTGAGCACAACATTCAAAAATAAAAAACAACAATATATTTCAGGTAAGTGCCACTGAAGCTAAGTGTCATGATACTCTGTCACTCAAGGCACCTCCAACATCCCAACACACTCTACTCTCAGGTACTGTGTCATGGATGAGTGTTTTAGCATCCTGCTCAGTTTGTCACAAAATGAGTGATCTATAGGTTTTACACAACTCTGACACAGCAACAATTCAAGATTTATTAACACTTAATCAGAAGATCAATACGAATTATTTAAACAATACTTAATCATCAGAGCGGTTTACTGTACTGAACACAACGACTTACATGTAAGGATTCAAAAATGGCAAAATTCACTTAAGACAATGAAGTCTCCTATGCCAAATCACAGGCACAGCCACATATAGACTTACAGATTCAGTGGTTAACACACGGAGTTATACAGAGCTCAACATACACATAGAGGTCAACCAGTTTGCAGCTTGTAACATATTACTGGTACCAAATGATCTTTGAGTGTTGCAGTTGCAGTGAATTACTATTCCTTTTAGTCGTCATCTGTCAGCAGACAATCTTTGAACTCCTCGTTGTAATCTCACAGACTACCTTGGAAATCCTGGCAAAACCTGCTTCAAGTAGCATCCCAATTTAGGGGGAGGATACAGGAGGAAGATACAGGGTCAGAGCCTGCTGCAACCCCGGAAAGCTCTATGGGTCTCACTTAGCATTGTCATTTATAGGATCATACGATGATTGACTTTGCTCAGTATTTTTTTCATTTGGCCAAAATTCTTGGCAGGTAATTTTGGCTCCTTCCAGAACAGGTTACAATGCAGGCAGCAGGAGTTTGTCAAGGAATTGGAGTTTCAGGTACACCTAGGGAATACCAAATTGTACCAAGTCACTGCACTTGTAGCCAAGACAAAAACACATTGTTGGCTGGTCCTGACATCACAGCAGACTCCAGGAGGTCTGTACCACCACACAACCACATTCGTGTACATGCTCTGGCATATTATCAGGCAGCAAGGCTGATAAAAACACATCCATTTTGATCACTGTTGATGGACCTCACTGAACTCAGAAAGAATAGTCACCAGGCTTTTGACAAAACAAAAACACAAGCTGAAAAAAAAGATAGAGATACAAAAGGCAACAGACTAAAGAAAAAAAACAACACAATTACATCAGACAAGAACTACGGAGGTATAAGAAATATTCTCAAAAGTGGCAATATTTTGCATTCAGAGGAATGAAATTAAGGAAATTAATCAGATACAACCAGCTATTGAATATATTGCTAAAAACACTGGCAAGATAAAAACATAGAACACTAATTTTATATAGAAAACTAAACAGAAAAATTTTAGCTGGGACCAAGGAGACTTTTAAAATTAAACACTTAAAGGTAGGGAAAATGCATTTTCCAGCATCTTAGAATCATGGAATTATAAAACTATTTTGGTTCCAAAAGACCTTTAAGATTATCAAGTTCAATCACTAACCCAACACTGTCAAATCACCACTAAAGCACATCCCTCAGTTCCACATTTATAAATCTTTTAAATAACTCTAGGGATGGTGGCTTTACCACTTCCCTATGGAGCCTGTTCCAAGACTTTTACAACCCTTCTTGAACACATTTCATCTGTTTATAGAGGGGGAAAAGAAATTCAATTTCTTAAATGATGTGACATTTTTAATAACAATCATGAAGAGACTAAAGTCTTAGCATCAACATGAGAAGACCTCATTAACAAGGATTCAAGAGATCAAACCTCAAATTCACTATACTGTATTCAGATTAATCTGTTCTCAGTACAAAGTTCTAAAACAAAGATTTAAAAAATAATAAAATTTTTATTTCACACCTGATATCATTATCACTTTCACTATTTTCTATTAGCATATACCACCAGAGATGGTTGATGACATATAATCATTTGTGGTATTAACATAAACAACTCTTCCTAATGTTCATCTGAGGTGACTGCTTTCCCTAAAGCAAGGTTTTTATGTCAAATAAAGATACTGCAGCATATGCAGAAGCCATTCTATTAACAAAGTGCAAGCTGCTCCATTGTGGCTAGCTGCCAAGCATGGCTTTGCTCAGATTATCACAGCACCATGCCTTGCTCTATGCTGGTGTAACTGATGTACTACAAGGGTTTCTTCATCAAACAGATTACAGGGATAACGTAGACATTGCATTTTTTGCATAGCTGGGTTTTCTTTATTGATCAACCATTTATTTAGAAAGAAAAACGTTAGAAACATATATCTTAAAAAAAAAAAAGACAACCTGACAATTGCAAAAGCACTTCAGTAATCTACAACATTTTGCACACTATTCTTGCCTGTTTACACTTACTTCAGACATAAATTTTCATCAGTCTAAAAATATCTACTTATCAGAGATTTCTAATTTCCCAATGTGTATTATCAGCCTTTTGCAGAATTTTTCTTTCAAAACCATAGAGCTTTCTAAACCAGACGGCTATGTCTTGCCATATGTCAAAAAGCATAAAAACGATGCTGTGCTGTAAGGGCAGAGGCAGGCAGCTGCACTCTCTCTGATGCTACTGCTTGTATGACAAACAGTAGAGATTGACAAACATGGGCCAGTTCTCTCTCCATTTTGGAAAGCTCTCAAAAACAGATTAGATGCTTTTGTACAAATAAGACCAAGGAAATATGCTTAGAGAATTGCAACTTCTTAGAAATATCATGGCCAAATTTGCAACAATTTGTACTTTGAAGACACAATGACAGAAAACACTGCTTTTTCTTCCAACAACTGGAATCTGGGTTTGATAGTGCTTCAGAGATACTCCGGTATCTCTTACCTAGACAGGAGGCAAGGCAGATAAAACTGAGTTTTGAGGAAAATAAAGTAACTTTCTCATCCTTCCTCCATACAGAAAACAGTGAATAGACATAGGCCCCTATTGTAAGATGAAAAAGCAGAAGTGTAAAAGCAGATGGAAAAATCCAGCACAACAGTACATAAAATACTGTGAAGGAAGCAATGAGGTAAACAAACAAACAAACAAAAAACCAGAAATACAAAGAGAATCTATCTCATTTTCCAATAACAAATATTAGGCTGTAAGATTTTCAAAAGCACTTAGAAGCATGATTATGACAAGTTTAGGCATATTCAACCTAGACAGCAAATAGCCTCTTTTTTCAGGTTTTCTTCCAATCTCTCCTGACCTGTTCACAATAATTTTGACCTAAGAGAAAGAATAAAAAAGAAAAATAAAAAAAAATTTACAAAATTTTAAAGCACTGACCAAAAAAGTCACCTTAACTCTCACCTCAAAAGGGAAAAAAAGCCAGAAATGTGTAAACTGAATAAAATTAACTGCAGCATTCTGATGACAATGTACAATCCCAGTGGTTCAGTTCCTTAACACATCATTCTAATATACCACTAGGAGCAAGAGGCAATTCCCTGGGGGTTATGTTAATACAATGACTGATGTATTAGCACTGATCTTTGCCTGAATACCTGCAGTAACCAACTTCTCATCCTTCAGCACTAATGCTGTAAAAAGAATACTCTACAGGCTGCAATAAGGCTGCTGAACTAGCACTGTCAACGCAGACAATTGTATGGATCACCCCCTCCACTGTGACTTTCCATTTTGCAGCACAAACATTTCAACAATAAACTATGTCAGCTTATCATACTGTTGTCATAACAGGACAAAATTGCAATGCGTTTCAACACTCACACTTGAAAGGAACAACCAGCTCTGAATGTTTCACCCAGGGCAAATCAGTGTATCAAACTCAAGTCAGTGCTGGCACATCTTTTTCTGTATTTCTGTCAGTCTTTGTTCCTTTCAACTCCCAGCCACTTCTGGTAAAGAATAATTCTAAGACTACCCATGAAAACTCTAATGCGTTGTAAAGAGCCTACTTAGGGAGTGTGAGAACAAAGATCTACAGAGAGAAGGTTTAAAGTGTTTGAATACTAATAAAGGTTTTAAATATATTACAAGACACCCTTTGTATTAAGGTAACCATAAAGATTTATTCTGGTACTTCTAAGGAAATTAGCTAAGTGACACACTCATCTCTTGTTTCTCTCTAGAAACATAAGGATACTGACGCTGTACCATAGTACCCACAAGGTGCCTCCCCGACAGTGCTTCCAGCGGGATTTTTACAGCCTCCAAACATTCGTTACTAGTCATTCAAGTCTAAAGTAACTCTCAAAAACACAAATTAAACTGAGAATCAAAACCTTCTGTCAC
Source organism: Indicator indicator (assembly GCF_027791375.1). Taxonomy (NCBI): domain Eukaryota; kingdom Metazoa; phylum Chordata; class Aves; order Piciformes; family Indicatoridae; genus Indicator; species Indicator indicator. Next base: position 38,522,615 of record NC_072012.1, on the reverse strand, counting down.
GCACGGTTTTTTTCAAAGGATTAAAAGGAAAGGTTTACAACAGTCACCCTCCGTGCTAACACCGCAGCCGCCTGCCCAGAAGATACGATGCTTTCCAGCCCTCCTGTCCCGCCATCTCCATTCACCCCAACTTCTGAGAAACCTGGGAAGGAAGCCCCACGACCCAGGCTCCCTGCACCGTGGAGGAAGAGGGAGCCCCGCTCCCAAGGGTGCCGTCTCCCAGGACGGGCCTCACGGATGCTTCAGCAAACACCCGAGCACGTGCTCGCAGCGTCCAAGCGCCGCGGGGCACGGCCGGGAGGGAAGGCAGCGTTCTTCCTGAGCCCCGCAACGCCGACCGCCTCACAAGGGAACCAAAATGGCAAACCGCCACCGTAAGAGCCCGCGGGCCGTCGCTGAAGGCCACGCAATCAGATCTGACATGATGAAGTTCACTCCGCGGAAGAAGGAGACCAGACAACCGGCTACGCACCAGCCCGCGCGGGCACAGTCAGCCGCCCGCTGCCCTAACCCGGTCCGGCCCCTGCAGCTCACCTGCCTCCCGCTCCGGCTCCCGCTGTGCAGCAGACGCCCTAGCCCGGTAGCACCGCGCCTCCTCCCGCTGCTTCCGGCGCTCCGCAGACGCTGCCGGAAACATTCTCCGGCTGCCTTCCACTGTCGCCACCGTCTATTGGTTGGGACTCGCGCTGACCGCTGCTCGTCGGCGGAAGAGCGCCGCCGGGCCGGGGGGCGGTGGTGTGTGCTTGAGGCGTGTGCCGCGGCCCGTTGGGGCCTCCCGTCGTCCTGTGTCGCGTCACACCATGGGCACCTGAGGAGCCCCGCCGTGACGGGTAGGACGCTGCGGGGCTGGGTCCAGTTGAGGGGAGTAGCCACGGGAGCAGGTGTACGAGGGAGGCAGAGGCAGGGCGGCCCGGCCGTGGTTCGTAAGGAGGGCACCGCGGGTGGCAGGAGCGTTTGTTTACAGCGCTCACTGGCCTCTGAAATGGCATCGCTTGTTTAGGTTGAGTTTTTAGGGGGTAACCTGGGCCTGCCCCTGCTGAGTGGAGTTCTGCATGATGCTAGATGCGATTGAACCAAGCTGTTCTTCTCACATCCTGACTATGCTGGAAATCCCTTTAAAAAGAAAGTGGTGTTAAAGCACATAATGTAGTCCCTGGTTGCCCAGTCTTGTCCCAACGTTTTTGTAATTGGATTACTACATATCAATAGTTTGATTGAAACCATGGATCCTTTTTGTCTACATCTTTGACTTGGACAGATTGAAAGACGTCTACAGTTTTTCTGCTGATTTATTATTTCCTTAATTCTGATCCTCTGTTATATTTTCTTTATGTTGTTCAAGTGACTATGTAGAGGTAAAACAGATTATGCTCTAATTGCTTATCATGTGGCCCTAGGGTAGCGCAGAATTGTAGCAAGTGGTCAATATCCTTTTCTGGGACCAGGGAGAGCATGGGTTACTCTGCCTCCTTTACCATGGATTATAAGCTTGAGTCAAACTCTGCTGCAACTAATGATTTGTCTATTTGTATCTACGCTCTGTGGTGCTGTTAAATCAGAAATAGAATAAGGCATGCTAGGGGTCACAGAATCATTTTGGTTGGAAAAGACCTTTCAGAATGTAGAGTCCAACCATTCTCTAACTCTACCAAGTCTGGGGCTAAACCATGTCCCTTAGCACTACATCTGTGTGTTTTGCAAACATCCCCATGATAGGGATTCAACCATCTCCTTGGGGAGCCTGTTGCAGTATTTGAGAACCCTTTCATGTGAAGAAGTTTCTTCTAATGTCCAACCTGGTGCAAGTTGAGGTCATTTCCTCGTGTCACAGTAGAACTCAAACAAGCTGACCTGAGTGAGTGTGTCTTGAGTAGTATACCCACATGCTTTAACAATCAAATCACAATTTACATGCTTTAGCAATAAAATCATGATTCTGATCTTTCTGTTGTATACTTAGAAACAAATGACCACAAAAGTTTGTGCTGAAGTTGGAATGTTGATATTAACTCAGGAAAATATCAGTAAATTGAGACTCCACTTGATGCCTCAGGTGATGTCCTTATGTATTCTGGGACAGAGTAGAAAAGCTAATTACTGAAATTAATCATTGTCTTCTCTTGTGGTGTTCTTAATGTGAGTGACAGATGCTACATTAAAGATACTGGATTAAAGCAAAACACACTTGTATACCCAGTATATTTTGAAGGAGACTTAATCATTACTGACGGATGGCTCTTGTCAAAGAATGACTTCTTTTAATTCAAGTTTTGGAAAAAGACAAAAAAAGGTCAAACTCAAGAAGTGACAGTAGTGAGAGACTACTCCATCCTGGAAGTTTTTATGTGAAAATGTTAAATAAGTAAGACATTGGTATTAGAGAGATGTTATTACGTTAATGGGAGCTGGGCTCAACTCCATGGAGATAATGTACTGGCTTCCAGGTGATGCTTTAAAGTTAAGTAACCAGGTAATACCCTGAAGAACAGAGAAAGCATTCATATAACACAAATATTTTCGTATGTTGGGGGGATATCTAGCAGGTTATAGAAACCAAATTGTACATAACTCTCAAGTGAATCTCCTGCAGCAAGTTGAAAGCTCAGATGGTTTAGGGAAGTCTTGGGGATTTTTTTTGTCAACCTGTATAGGGAAAAGCTATAAAGCAGAGAGACTGGTCATCCACAAGAATGAATGTCATGAATATGTTAATACTTGTGTTGGATAGTTTTATGGAGTTAGGAAGTCTCTGAAATAAAAGCATTATGAACCTTGTAATGATGAGCTTCCAGATGAGATGTGTTTTATCTGGAGAGTTAGCATAAAGCTGGAATTTACTTTATTTTACCACACCACAACTTCTCCAACCCTCCCCCCAGCTATACAATGTCTGAGCAATAATCATGAAGTTGTTATAGCAAGGCTGGCCTTCATAAATGAAGGAAGGCTACTGTTTATGTCGTGTTGGTATCCCCACAGTGGCTTTGTGATAGCTTTACCAGGGGAAAAAAAGTAAGTCTAATACATCAGTTAAGATTATGTATTTTATTAAGATTTATTGGGGTGGGATGAATTGTAACAGTAGTTGGATCTAAAACTACATTTATAGCACTGTATTCACAACAGATAAACAAAAATTTACATTTTAACATTCAAGCTTTTTGAGAGATTACTTTTGATAGAAAATTATTTCTGAATGTTCTGCAGAAGACAGTAACGACAAAGTCTTCAGCTAGATAGGTGAGTGGCTCAAATGTTGTGCAAACCTCTTAGTGTATGTGCTGACTTAAGATGGCTATAAACAATCCCAGACACCTTTATTTAGGAGAGAAACTCCTCCTGTAGATCTGAGGATGTACTCTTTCCTGGAGTGGTAAATTTGAACCTTTGCCATCTTGAACATGAGCATGCTACAGTCTTCCGTTGTATTTCCTCTTTTATTAAAATTCTGCATGTCTGGCAAATCAGACATTAAAAGTAAGAAATCTTGTCACAATAGTCCTAAACAATATCAATTGCTAAGAATATTTGGACAGTTGGAGCAGCAAGACTATTTTACTTAAATTTGTCCAGGGAACTAGAAACAAAGCTCAACCTCAGCTGTCTGGTAGACAGTGCTGCAGGCTGCACTATTTCAGCTCCTGGAAAAGGTGTGCAGCTGAAAATGACAGTTCTGTAGCTTGCAGTCATTAGTAATTTCCTATTGGCTGAGCAGTCAGGCCTGTAGTAAACTTCATTGGATGCATCACCTTCTCCGGAGCGGGGGTTGCATTTTGGTGTTGCAGAATATGCAAGCTGACTGCTCTCCAGTCATGCCATCCTCTCTGTTCATTAAAATGGGGCTTCCTATGTCTCCTGATAAAAGGTGCACTAGCATCTCTCCTCTTTTAAGCAGAGTTGAAGTGTCGTGTACAGCCATGTGAGGTTCACCTCTGCTGTTTGCTCCTCCACTGTTGCGATATATTGGTGAGCACTGGCAGTGTACTGTCATGCAGTGCTAAGGCAGCTTCCACCCAATCCAAACTGGTGACACATGGGTTTGATGGGTGGACCACGAGATGGATAAAGAACTGGCTTGATGGCTGCACCCAAAGAGTGGCTGTCAATGGCTCCATGTCCCAGTGGAGGCCAGTGACAAGTGGAGTCCCTCAGGGATCAGTCCTGGGACTAGTCTTGTTCAACATCTTTGTTGGTGACATAGACAGAGGCATTGAGTGCACCCTCAGCAAGTTTGCTGATGACACCAAGCTGTGTGGTGCAGCAGACACGCTGGAGGGAAGGGATGCCATCCAGAGGGACCTTGACAGGCTGGAGAGGTGGGCACAAGCCAACCTCATGAGGTTCAACAAGACAAAGTGCAAGGTCCTGCATCTGGGTCAAGGCAATCCCAAGCACAAATACAGGCTGGGCAGTGACTGGCTGGAAAGCAGCCCTGAGGAGAGGGACTTGGGGGTGCTGGTGGACAAGAAGCTCAACATGAGCTGTCAATGTGCACTTACAGCCCAGAAAGCCAACCAGATCCTGGGCTGCATCAAGAGAAGTGTGGCCAGCAGGTCAAGGGAGGTGATTCTCCCCCTCTACTCAGCTCTGGTGAGACCCCACCTGGAGTACTGTGTCCAGTTCTGGAGTCCCTGTTACAAGAGGGATATGGACATGCTGGAATGTGTCCAGAGAAGGGCCACCAGGATGATCAGAGGGCTGGAGCACCTCTCCTATGAGGACAGACTGAAAGAGTTGAGGCTGTTCAGTCTGGAGAAGAGAAGGCTCTGAGGTGACCTTATTGTGGCCTTTCAATATCTGAAGGGGGCCTACAAGAAAGCTGGGGAGGGACTTTTTAGGATATCAGGTAGTGATAGGACTGGGGGAATGGAATAAAGCTGGAAGTGGGGAGATTCAGGCTGGACATGAGGAAGAAGTTCTTCCCCATGAGAGTGGTGAGAGCCTGGAATGGGTTGTCCAGGGAGGTGGTTGAGGCCTCATCCCTGGAGGTGTTTAAGGCCAGGCTGGATGAGGCTCTGGCCAGCCTGATCTAGTGTGAGGTGTCCCTGCCCATGGCAGGGGGGTTGGAACTAGATGATCCTTGAGGTCCCTTCCAACCCTGACTGATTCTAAATCCTTTGTATCCACTGTGCATCTGGATAACTGCACTTTGTTCTCGTGACATATAGCCAAGTCACTCTGGTTAGGCTTGTCAAGGATACTAATGCCAAGCAGCAAGGAATCTGGGATAATGAATCCAGTCTGCATAACACCAGATGCAGTGTGTGGCTCTTACTGCAAATTTATTCTCTTCTCATTTGCTTAACCTTTATGTTGCCATTTCTGCTCATGTCGAAAATCAGTCTCTGAACGTGAAAAATCTCAAAATTCAATCACTTGGAAACTGCCACTCAAATGAATTGTGATACAATAAGCGTGTCAGGAAAGAGGCAAAACACTTGGATAATCAGTGACTACAGGGAATATCAGGTCTTCAGACGACTGAGTCGTGAAATGCCAGAAAATGAACCACAGCCAGATTAGAGTGTGATATTAGTTACTTTGTTGGCACTTTGCCATGCAATCTGCTCAGATTCTCTACCCAAACAGTCCCCTAAGAAACTGTGTGCTACAACAGATGTTGATTTTTAATACTTTACTTTATCCTATATCTTTACCCTATCTTTATCAGCTTTTGTCTGCATTTTGAAAGAAGCTGATCTTGCTGAAGAAAGGGCTTGATTAGCAGTTGGAAATTGGGCAGAGGTGCTAAGAGACAGGAATGAGGCTACAGGAGAAGTAGTAATTGGACTAAGGAGGTAGTAATTGGACTGTGTGGGGAATGGTTTTGCTGTATTTTTTGCTGTGCCCTCTAACAAGGGCTGTGCTTTACTCTGGTCTTAAATCTTACTCGCTAAGCTCTTGGACTGAGCTGTGGCTACAGCACAGATCAGAGGGAAGTCAGTTTTGCACAGACTTAAACACCTCTTAAACTTTTGGGAAATGTTCAAACAGGAGTTAAAACACAGGCTGTTTTTCAAATCAGATTGGCTCCTCTTCACCCAGTATTAGATGGTTTGTCTGCTGTTATAAGTGTGTTTCAACTGATTCATTGTTTCCAGACATACTTAGTTGTAAGAGCTCAAAGGAGATTGGAAATGAAAAGAGCTTTGAGATTTCTCTGGTTCTTGCCAGTATACAGCTGCTTAATCAAGAAGAGAAGGTGGGGGGAGTGCTTTGCCTCTCGGGTGGATACTGGCCAAGACCAACTCTGCACGCTTGCAGTTGCATAGTGGTGTAGATGCCTGAGCAACAGATAGAGGAGGAAATCCTTGCTGCTTTAGCATCTTAGATACATTATAAAGTCAGTGTATTATCTTCCCCTCTCCACAATAATTAGGACTCTGCTTTAGGGAAGCTTTTTTTTTTTTTCCTTCCCTAACCAATTGTGATTTACTGTGTTTTGAATGCATCAGAACTGAAATTTATATAAAGAATCAGATCATGCAGGTACTTGGAACAAAGGTCAACTTCAGATATAGAACATAAAGCTTAATAAATGGGCATTAATCATTTCTCCCTGGACCTAAATCTTTCTTTACTGCACAAATCAACAGAGGTTTATTTTAAGTACACCAACCTAGGTCTGTATTTCCATGACTTACAAATGGACTTTCATACAGCAAAAATATGCTTTGGATCCAGAGAGAAAAAAAAGAAATGTATATCTTCTGTAGCACATGAAGAGACAAATGCAATTTTCATGTAAAATGATTGAAATGAAAGCTATGCTTTATCCTGACTGTCTGAGCTAGATTGCAACTGTTTTTGAATTGATCTTTGTTACATACAATTTAACTCTTCTCTCTTTCCCCTTCCATCAGAAAAATGAGTGGTGGGTTGGCACCAAGCAAAAGCACAGTGTATGTGTCCAATTTACCCTTCGCTTTGACAAACAATGATCTATACAGGGTAAGTTTTTTAAGAGCTGCATTGTTCAGAGTAAACTTGTTGACAACAATTTTGAGTGTAAATACAAAAAAATCTTAGCAATTTGTCTTGATGAATTTATTACTAATGCAATGTAATTTTCTATTGTTAAGCTTTTATTTTGTTTTATATTTCAGATATTTTCCAAGTATGGGAAAGTTGTCAAGTAAGTGACCTGATACAGCCTACTGATTTTGTAGCTTTCGTTTTAAATATTTTATGTCTTGCTTCACTTGCAGGTCTTGTGCTTTTTATAATTTAAGTAGGAATGTGGAACTCTGTTGAAGTCCTGTTCATTTTTAATAAAGTATAAATTTAACAACTGGAAGTTCTTTCAGATGCACACATAATGTAAGAACTTTTGTGCTGGGGACAGGCTTTGCTAACCACCTCTTAAGAGCAAGCAGAATGTTATTATATGCAAATGGTCTTTCTCTGAATTAGTTGAAACAAAATTGTTTTAGTGAGCATTGTGCTCCTTCCCCTGAACACTGCCTGGGACACAAGTGGGTAAGTTTAAAAGTGGGAGGTTCTACCTTGGTGAACTAGATGTCATGATTCCCACAAATAGTTCCCACAATTGCAATGTATAATTCCTCTATTTGTGCTTCTCAAGGGACTTGCTATTGTGACTGTTTAATATTTAAGATCAGATGTAGGGCTGCATAGTAATGACTTTTAATATGTGGGATATTCATGAACAGTACTTATGAACACCTGCCTCAATGGTCAAATGATAGAAATAAATGCTACAGTAAGGAACTTGATGTTTTGTTTCTCTATTTTCTTAAAAGACTCCGAGTAATAAAACTCAAGACTTTCGCTTTTTGACCCTACATCAGTAAATATTTACTCTAACTTGCAGTAGCTGCTATAATAATCTGAGACATGTAGTTAAATCCAAAGTTTTCAAGGCTTCAGTAAGGTGTTCCAGGTGACAAATGGTAGGAAAAGCCAGACTGCAACATAAGAAAAACATATCTTTTTTAAATTGACTGAGAGGAAAACCCTTTTGTGGGGCTCTGGTAGACATGCAGTGATCAGTACAACTGGACATCTACAGTCTCTGTTGTTTCCAGAATGGAGTGTCTGACCTGTTTTAGTTCATTGTAGTAACAACATTTAACCAGGTGTTTATCCATTGAGGTGCCTCTTCTCTTTAAATTTGACACTTCTGACCTCCCTGTTTTCATTTGGCTATATACCTATACTCTTAATTTGGGAGTAAGGTTCTCTTACTGTCTTGGATTTTGAACTTGTATAAGAGGAGAATAAGAATTGTTTGAAGTATTGGCTGTATGATGCATTGCTTATTTTAAAGGTGTCATAGCAGCATTCTCTTTCTTTTTTCCCATTTTTAAATAATTTCTAGCTTTTTGTCACTGTCATAGATAACAGAAACAGTGTTCTCAGATACCTGTGAAGAAGTGCTGTACTGCATCCTTTGTGGAAGTACCCAGTTTAGAATATGCAATGCTATCTGTGCTGTTACTGTTTTCCCACACCCTTTTGCAAAAAATTCACTTGCTGATACCTAGTGATTCCTGATGTTTTCTCTAGTCCCTGCTAGAAGTTAAAACAAATGCAAAAATCACAGAATACCATGTGTAAAATACTGCCTTTTTTTTTACTTTTTATTTTGTATATAGCAAGATTTGTTTCCTTTTCACCCCTTTGCAAGCTGACCATGACTATGAACAGTGCAGATAATTGGGTGTTTTACTGCTTCCCATTTTGCTGTGAAATTGAGACTAACAAGGATCAGTTTTCCTATTTGTAACTAGTCACGCATTCCCAAGAAAAATCTTTTCAAATATTAGCTTGATTTCTGTAGAGTCTTTGTTCAGGGACTTTAAAACACTTTGCAGAGAGCTTTCCAATGCCATCTAGGTCAGCTTGAACTGAATTAAATAAGCTTTAATAGACTATTTTCTGAAGTGTGTCTTGACTCAACAGAATCATGCTGGCTTTTCTTCTGTACTGCATTTCTCACCCCAGTATATCCTGATTATTATGATTTCAACTCAGTTTGTTCAGTGAGAAATCAAACTTCCTAGGGCTCCAAGAAGTTGCTGACTTTTAAAATATTTGTCACACTTCTTTCTTTCGCTGCCTGTGTTATTAACTGGTACATTCAATATCCTGGTGAGAAGCCTGAGAGTCATATTAGAGTTCCGTTGAAAAAGTAACTTGGCAAAAGAATTAATAGAATCATTGGAACTCAGTACTGTCTGTTGGAGATATCCTTGTCCAAGGGGCTTTGGTAAAAAAAATATTCTGAGCTTTATCTTTCCATGCATGTATTTGGGGGGAAATTGAGCTTTCTTTACTGAGCTTTCTTTACTGAGCTTTTATTTCTCTTACACAATTTCTCTGCTAGGCCTTCTACATTGCAGGAGGGTTTGTGTGTTGGGTTTTATTTTAAATGTTGTTACAATTTTGGTTTGCCTTATGGCTGAACCTTTTGCTAGCTGTGGTGGGCACAAGGAGAATTTATTCCTGACCTTTTCACATACATGCTCACTGACATCCTGTTTCCCACTGTTTCGGTTTTATTGGGCTAAATACAATTGATGTTAAAACTGAAAGAATTAAGGTTGTATGGGCTCCCCCCTGCCTTTACCTCTTTTAATCTTTTTCATTATCTGGGTTTTTTTGTTGTGTTGGTTTTTTTTTTTTCTGAGTCAAAATCTGTCTTGAAGTTCTCAGTGTGCTACTGGAGCTGTTGATGTCAGTTTTAGGCTGAAGATTTTGACCTTCTATCTCAGGTGAAATAACATATGCATCCATGACCTGTGTAGAGTCCAGTTGGAAGTATTTGTAGAACAGTACTGCATATACTTTTCTTAAGTCTTCCTATGAGCATGTGGCCAAGTTAGATGTCCCTCTGAAGTTCTGTTTATTGAGCTTTAAATACACTTCCCTTTCTGCTATATAACAAAGCTAAGATCCTACTGAGATGTTTAAGGGAAAGACGCCTCTATTACTGTATCAATAATGTGGTTGTACATTTTCAGAGTTACTATTATGAAAGACAAAGACACCAGGAAGAGCAAAGGAGTCGCCTTTATTTTGTTTTTGGATAAAGAATCTGCACAAAACTGTTCTCGGGCACTTAATAACAAACAGGTAAATTGTGGGAATTGATATGGTGGGAGGATTGGGTTTACTATCCCAAAATATTTACTTTTCTTTTTTTTTTTTTTCCTAATTTGCTGTAGTTGTTTGGAAGAGTAATAAAAGCAAGTATTGCCATTGATAATGGAAGAGCAGCAGAATTCATTCGCAGGCGTAACTACTTTGATAAATCTAAGTGCTATGAATGTGGGGTGAGTAAAACCAGAGATTAACTTACATATTCCATCTTTTGACTGTCATGGCTTATCCACAGCTGGCAACTAAGCACCACACAGCCACTAGTTCACTCTTCCCGCAGCAGGATAGGGAAAATAGAATTGGAAGGGTAAAAGTGAGTTACAAACAGTTAAATAATTGAAACATAATTACATAAATTGTAATGAAAAGTAAAATAGCAAAGAAATAAACCCCAAGAAAGACACATGAAAATGACAATAATTGCTCACCACCAACTGACCTATGCCCAGCCAATCCTTGAGCAGCAGCCCCTGCTCCAACCTTCCCCTCAACTTCATATGCTGAGTATAATGTCATATAGTATGGAATATCTCTTTGGTCAGTTGGGGTCAGCTTTCTTGGCTGTGTATCCCCACAATTTTTTGTGCACCCCCCTCTACTTGCTGGTGGGGTGGAAAGAGGAGCAGAAAATGCCTTGATCTGTGTTAAGCACTTCTCAGCAATAAGTAAAACATCTCTCTATTAACACTTGTTTTCAGCACAGATGCAAACCCCCATACCAGTGCTGCAAAGGAAATTAACCCTAGCCAAAACCAGCACAGAATCCTACCTCATTTCTTCAGTTTGGCCATTGTTAATCCTGTTAAAATTGGGGGCTTTTGAATTTTCTTTCTCCTGTTGATGTTATCAACTTGCATAACAGTTGTACCATTTTCAAGAACCTAGTTTTTGCTTCAAAATAGCTGCTTTTGCTGTATCTTTGGAAATTCATTATATAGTTAGAAGTAAAATAAATATTGGAAACAACTGGTTTTATACAAGTGTGGTTTTTAGGCAATTCCTTGCTTTTCCTGAACATAATAGCATAGGAAATTGATACTTGGACAGCAAAAATGTTTGACTTGTCTCCATTTTTTAAACTGTTAATGCTGAGGTTTATATCTTTGTCTTGACTATAACCCTACTGTAGTGTATTCAGCTCTTGCAGGAGCAAAAGAGAATCTACTTTGCTCATAGCTTTTCTCAATTTGCAGTTAAATGTGCATATCACTACCAATCTTTATGTTTCCATGGCAAGCTTAGAGAAGAGTTTGTCTTCTGTGTGCTAATTCAGCATTCTTACTAATTACTTACCTTTTTTTCCCTGTGAACTGTCTTACATAAACTTTCTTCATTATATGTTTTAATATATAGTTGTTTGTAATGCTTTCTGTTAAGCAATATTTCTTTTTCTCCAAGGAAGCAGGCCACTTAAGTTATGCTTGTCCTAAAAATATGCTAGGAGAGCGAGAGCCACCAAAGAAAAAAGAAAAGAAGAAGAGAAAGAAAATAGCTGAGCCAGAAGAAATGTATGTGTGATTATTTACATGTTACTACTTTTAGGAAGGTTTTTCATACTGGACACTTAAAATAAAGCTATATATATTTTTCTCTCTCTGCACAATGAAGTGAGGAGGAAGAAGAAAGTGAAGAGGAAGGAGAAGACCCTGCTCTAGATAGCCTCAGCCAAGCCATAGCTTTTCAGGTACAAACTGGAAGCATTGCATACTTATTATTTATCATTATTTAAATGCTGCTCTATTTTCTTTTTTAGCTGCTTTTTGAAGGCTTTAGGTCCGTCCACTCTGTAGCACTCAGGACACTCTTGCCTGGCAGTAGTTGTAACTATATTTGCTTTCTTCTTTTTGCAGGCATGTTCAGGCATGGGTGGACTGTTGTTTGGTTAGGGGGGTTGTTTGTTTTTATGGGTATTTTACTGTTTCACTACTGCCATGTTTGTGCATTGCAATTTTTTATTTCCTTCAAGCTCCTTTCACTCGCTTTTATTTTTCTGACATCTCTGCTGTGATGATCTATTAGTGTTTCTGTTCACAAATCGCTCTTTCCTCTCTTAACTGCTCCATCCTCTGCCCTCACTCTAGAATAACCTTGAACAATGTCTATTCCTGAAGCACTTCCTTTGCCTGAAATAGGCCTTTCTAAACATACATAATGCGTTTTTTACTGTGTAGATAGAAGGTCTGACACCTGTATTACTGTCTTCTTTAATATTTCTTTACAGGCTTTTGTTTCAGTACACAGACCAAGCCTGACCTGATGTTCACATTTCTTGGCTCCCTACTCCACAGCTGTTCCCCATGTGACCCTGTTCCCCCACAAAAAAAAGCTTGAGAGTTTTAAGATAATTTTGTTCTGGATATGACTGTAATGAGTGCTACACCTTGACATAATGTAGTATTAAAAAAAAGATGCAAATATGCACAATCGTCCCCCATCTCCTCTGAAAGTTCCACAACTGGAAGTAAAACCTTTCCATTTCTCGTGCCATCCAAAGATTTTAGCTGGGATAGCATATTTCCAGTAAATATCAGAATCATCTGTTTAAACCTTTAGTGGAATAGCTTTAACCCTTTCCCTGAATGACCACAAAAGACAACAGACAGAATTGTTAGTGGAGCAAAGCTGATTCAGTACTGTCAGTTTAAAACACAGTGCATTCTTTTCTTCAGATCTCATCTGCTCTGTCGTTCTGCAAGTTTGCCATAGGCAAGGTTCCCCTCTTTGAACCCAGAGGGTGCTTCATTACAGAGGCTTGAACTGCTGCAGTTAACATTGGAGCGCAAAACTTCTTTTCAGAAGTGTTTTCTAGTGAATTCATCACACAGTTTATCTGGAAATTGAGATAAACCTTTTAAATTCTTCAACATTAAATAATTCAGTGCATATTAATATTTAGTGTTATTATTTGTAATGCATCTTAATTTTTCTTAATCCTAGCTAATACTTCTCCTTTCATTGTAGCAAGCCAAAATTGAGGAAGAACAACAAAGATGGACACAGACTGCAGGGGAATCCTCAATTGCAGATGATTCCAAGCGTCCACGGATAAAGAAAAGTGCTTATTTCAGTGATGAGGAAGAACTTAGTGATTGAAATAATACTGATGTATATGCATATATAATTTATATAGTGTACATTCTGTAAAGTGCTACAAAATTATCTGTAATACAGATTTGTTGAAGATACTTAGAAATCGTGTTGTAGTTCTACTCTGTCCCGTGAACCTTCAATATTTTGATATCTCTCTCTCTCAAAATTTCTTTCAAGGCAGCTTCTTAAGAAAATTACATATTTCTACACTTGAATCCAGAGAAATATCTGTGAGTGAAATCTTCCATAAGAGAGTTTCCCAAGTTGTTTTTTGTAAGAGGAGTTCCTCTTGGCATCACTGTTAGCATCACTTACGTTAGCATCACATTGGTCCGTTTATTGCCTGTTTGGAAGCAATGTTTCGGTAGTCCTGTAGTAGCATATGAATTTTTTCACTGATTCTTCTGCATAGGGTTGACTTTGAACCTTTATCGTTGTACTAATATTTTAAGTCTTCATACAGCAGTATAATAAATTACTGTCACATCAACTTGCTTTGTGGAATCATCTGTTTTCCAAAAGATATTAAGATGATGATTTTCTGCCTTATTCACAGTTTTAGTAACTTGCTGTGCATTTCATGGTATATATAGCCTGTATACAATATAAACTTCATAGCGCTTTCAAGTTAAAAGCAATGTAGTGATTAGTTCAGTCTTGAAACATTTTTTTTAAGACTTATAGTTCTGTTTGCATCAAAAATGATGAAGCTATTTGTGTCATAGCTTTTTCCAGTCTCTGAACTCTCTAAATTGTGTCAAAATTGCCGTTAAGCATCCTGGAAGAATTCATGACCGAACAGAACCTGTAAGTAATTCTGTCGGTTTTGTACGTAGTTTTGGGGTGGGGTTTTGGGAAATTAAAAATAACTATATTTTATAATTCCTGCCTTGTTAATTTAACCCAAACTAATACACTTGTAAGAATTAAGATTTCAATGAAGTCATTTTTTTCGATGTTTCAAACTTGTCTTTCATTACACTGTGTAATGTAGTAGTGGAACTTGCTGCGAGGACACTTTTCTTTTGGGGTCATAGGGTCAAAAGGATTAAACTTACATGTGGAATGTGATGTTTCTAAAAACTATTTTAAATACAGTCTCCACTCAGAAATATCCTAAATTACTGGCTATCTCTTAACTATAAAATATACAGAGACAGTAACAGTTTAGGATTTGTTTATTCTTAGACACTTCACTGTTTCACATTTGCTACTCGTGTCTTATCAGGAAGAGTGAAAGCAAAACTGACCTTTGTAGTGACCTAATACAGTACTCTTTCAAGTGTTCCAGAAGCTGAAGCATGTTGATATATCTTTCTACTCTGGTGCTTCTGCCTCACTGCTTTCCCTATAGGATTTGCTTTTGTCAGCATGAAGCAGTAGCTCAGTCCAGACTATTAACACTGACCCAGTGGTGTTTCTCCTTTCTCTTTTGTTCCAAGCATAACGTTGCTTGTGGCAGGTGATGTAAGAAAAGAACCAGATAAGAATGAGCCTGCTTTTGTGCAGAATTTGCATCTAGAATTCCTTACCTTAAATAATTTAACAGTTTTCTTAACTGTTTGAACCTCTGTTGTTTAGCAATGCTTACAGTTTTTGGCTGAGACTAAAGGTAAAGAAGCACGCATCTGGAGCCTAAAAGAGGTCCTAGAGGGACTTTGGTTTCCTGAATCATTTTAAGTTTCTATTAATTGTTGTCAAGATAATGAAGCATCTCTAGGTGAGAAATTCAGAACACTAGCATTAGATAGACATTAAGTTAGATAGCATGACTATTTGTTTTGCTTGCTTAAATCCAGAGTTTTTGCCTGCAGCACTCCCTGATGCAGCTGCCTCATTCTGAAAGAAGCCCAAAGCTTGTCGACTAAGTCCCTTTTTGATCTTTGAATGCCAAGGGATCTGCTCCTGTTTGTGCCTAACCTCACCTACTCCAAGCAGCATAGCTTCAGTTTTCCATCTGAGTGTTGAGAAGCTAAATGAGGTGCTAGCTAGGCTTCTAATTTAAATGTGGCCAATAGGAAGCAATTAGTTTTCAAAAGTTAAGCAATAGAGTGGTGCTTTTGTCAGTTTGGGACCCTCAAGCATCAGCTCAGGAAGCAGAAAATAGCTTTGGTGGCTCCATGGCTCTGGGCCAGACAGATGAGGCTATATAACCATGTTACCAAAAGAGACAAGAAGAAAAAATGCCTCCTAGAACACCCGCCCATTATCGTTAGAAAAACCACAAGGGTTTGTGGATGAGGATTTTTGTGTTGGTTTGGGCTTATTTTAGTACCGTGGGGTCCTAGCTTAGGCTAGCAAGCTGAATGTTAGTTTTAGAGTATATATATATATATATATATATTGTGCCTCTGATCATAGAGAAATTTACATTAAGTGGCAATTTTAATTTTTTTAAATAGCGTCCAAGACTCGGATCTTTCTGCAAGCATCCACTTACTAGATTTTGTCTTTTGTATTTTCAAAACAGCTTGAAAATTGTCAAAATACTGCTTTCTCGGTTATGAGACCTCTTGTCTATTTTAATGGGTAACCAAGTAGTGTCTCAAAAGATGACTTTTATCTGTCCTTGGGGAAGAAGCGGCTGTGGAAGGGGGATAAGGATGATTAGCTTAGCTGATTATAAATGGTATTACTCTCACTGTGCCTGTGCAGCACTTGTTAAACCGTTGTGGCTATGAGACGCTGGAGTAAATTCAGTCCATGGTTAGCAGGGTCCCACTATGTTCTTGGCATATTCAGGTTACTGGTCTCAGCAGAGCAATAGAAAGGGCTGTAAATATGAAGGACTATGTGTAGCTAAATAGGTGATGTCTGGAACAAATTGTAAACAATTTATCTTTGGCTTCTGGGTCACGGTGTTCTCTGGGATAGCCCTTTCTTAATCTGCAGAGATGATTTATTGTGACATGGGAAGGTGAGCTGTGCGTGCATGCTGTTTGGCTCTACTCTTTCCTGGTACAAAATATTAAATTGCTTAGAAAAGCTAGATGGAGAACATGACATGTAAAGTAGGATGTATTAAATGTTGGTATGAACATTTAGAAGTAACTAGTGTAGAGAGCTCTTAATTTCCACTTTTTATTCTATTTGGCATCTGCAGTGTCAATACAATAATATATACCATCACAATTCCATGAAAATAATTCAGATTACAATCTTCCAGATGTGTTATCTTAAAATAAGTGGTATTGGACAGCTGATTGGTTCTTTTTAGTACAGATTACAAAGCTGGTTTAGGTATCCTTAAAATATTCATGCTAAACAGCTTTGTTTATCTTGTGAATCTTAACAGGGTGAGGTTTTTTCCTGTAGCTGTTGATGGCAATATTAAAAATTACTACACTGTTCCTTATTTAGAGAAAAAGGTGTAAAGTGGAGGGTTTAATCACTCTCAATGTAGATGGTCTTGTTTCTTGTTACCTATTCTGTTGTCTGTAAAACGTGTTCTAGAAGGGATAAACTGAGGATATCATGCCAAAGAAAGCAGTGTTATTTAAGTGGAAGTATTGCACAGGTTTGTGAAACAGTGTTTTGTCAGTGCCAGGCTAACCCTAACCTGCTGTGCATTCAGACAGATGAGATGCATGCCTATACAAGTATTTAATGATGTGATGGGTAAAGCAACAAGTAATCATGGCAGGAAAATGTGATAAAAGCATGAGCGAAAAATCTAACCAATTTGGTGAGGCAACGTAGGTCACAGAGGGTTGAAGAAATACCACAGTTACTAATATGAGAACTTTCCTGTCTGATTAATATGATGCTCCAGAGAATCAAATGCAAGTCTGAGCTTGAGTCTATCAAAGGCAGCAGCCACAAGCCTACATTCAGATGAGCTGATCCATGAAAATTCAGCTTTATCAATATGCAGTTGAAGAATATTAGAAGGCATTCAAATACAGATACTGCATCAATCTTGGTGCAGTATAGCAAAAATTGTCGATTGCAGGAGTCAAGGTGCATTATTAATTAATAATAATTAATAGATGTACCATGGAAGGGGAGACCCTTAATAGAACCAAAAGGGATATTAAGGACTGTGTGGGTATGCTGTGAAGTTCCAAGGTACTGAATTGTATTTTAGAATGAATAGGATAAGAACTCTTTATACTATGTTGTGCTTAATTGAAGAAAGAGTGACTTACATCTGGAAATCATGAACCTTTTGATAGTACAAGTTTGTACTGATGTGCAAATATGCAAGAAAAGAAGAACTAAAGGAGGATACAGTTCTATAAAAGACCTCACTTGGGATGCCCTTGATGTGCAAATTTGATTAGGTGGCAAACAGCCATCTGCCCATGAAGCCTGGAGCCAGGAGAGTGAGTATAAAATTAAATGACTTAGTAGCATATGGCAGTTAGGAGAGACGAGAACATGCAGTACTTGGACATGATGGTTTTGAGTTCATGAACCATGTAGCTGGAATGAATGATTGTAGTCCTTGAAATTATGTTCTTCCAAAGAAAGTTTTTGAAAATTCATTAGCTAGATTTATTTTCATCTGCTGCAGCAGAACATTTTTAAGAAGTGTTTTTACTGTGGGAGGCTTTCACAGGAAAATCTTGACAGAGGAAACTCAGCTAATTAGAATCTGGAACATAATTCTGCCACAAGGGTGGATACTCTGCAAGTCCCATGCCTGTGGCATCCCAGAGAATGCACAGCCCCAGGGCATTATTCATGTTCATGTTTAATTTAGCTGAAGCTGCTGAAGGATGTCCAGAATCCTCTCCGTTTGCTGTACAATTTAGGTCAAGCCCATAATGGAATACTTGAGTTCAGGACAAAGTAGCCCTTGCAAAACTTTTACCTTTTTTTCACTCTTCTGTTATTTGTGCTAGGTTGATGGATTTTGTACTATATTGCATGTGTGCTGTGTACCTGCTAAACATTAAGAGTACAAGCTCAAATATGTTGCTGCTCCCACCAACTTACTGCAGATTTGGGTGTGATATTCTTCAGGATTGAATATGAGTGCAATCATTACTTACATTTTTGAAATGGCAAAACTGATTGATGGGAAGGCACTGGCCTCCCTTGATCTGAATGTGATAGGAGCACTGCACACAGATTGCTCTGCTCCTTTGAGGATGAGGCAATCAATAATTATTGTAACAGCATTCTCAGGATGCTTCTAGGACTGGGAGCCAGAGGAGGCAGGAAGAAGGTAGACAAGGCAAGGAAGTGAGTAGGACAAATATCCATCCAGAATAAGTGATATAAATTATGCTAAACACTTTCAAGTTTCGTTTTAGGGATTTCCTTCTTAGCAGTACTTCAGATCAGAATTTATGAGGATTAAGTTGCCTGTGGCTGTCTGGAGTATATATGTGTAAATTCTAACTGCAGAGGTTTGATTTCAGTCACTTAGAAGTATAACATGGATTATGCTCATGCAAATGGGACTCACTACATCTTCATGTTACCTTCATCCTTTAACTGGCTTCTCCTGGGAAACAATGACACTTGTCTGCCAGTAGAACTATTTATTGTGAACTATTTTTTTACATAGGTGTCATATTTGAATAGATTCTGACATGAGACAGCACAGTGGCTCTGTGGAAATTGAAGAGGGCTTTTCTAGGAAATGAGAGATTTTGCATATTGCAGTGAAGGTTTCTTTTTCACACTCAACTCTGAACTCAGTTATCTGATTTTCCCAGGTGCTAAACTTCACAGCAGCATGGCAAAGGTGGATGCAGCTCAGCTTTTTTTTTTTTTTTTTTTTTAATCCCCAAATGACTTCCCAAAGGACATCTTTCGTGTCACCAGTTACTGTTCAAGAGCTCTTTAGCCAATAAAAAACTTTCAACTATCTGGCAAAGTCCTTCTGTCTCTATTCACTTCAAAATTGATATGATTTGCACTGAGGGCTTTTTCCTAATTCATAACTTACTACTTGTTCTTCAGTCTATGATGAAAGTTTCCTTTCTAGTTTCTGACTCTCTCAGATGGAGGGATTTCTGCTCTCTGGATTTTTATTTGTCGATGTCCAGTCTGCAGACCAGCTTCAGGGTGTCTCCTTGTAACTATACTTGACTTGAAAGATGGTTTCTTAAAATAAAGAAACCCACATTGCTTTCCAGCTATGCAATTCATTTAGTTAGTCTGTCCGATTGATTTTCCACTTTTATTATAATTTATTTAATATCTAAATAAAGGCATAGATTTACATCTGAAGACTTTACTCATTCAGGTTCTTTTTCCTTCAGTAAAATGCTAATAATGTGAGAGGTTCAGTTATCTTCTGTCACATTTAGCCCATCTATTTTTTAATTTTTAATTAACCAGGAAAATAGAAAATGTTTAAAAATGGACATAACCCTAGCAAGCTGAAGTGAGCAACTAATAATAAAAGTTCCTCCTATGTTTTGTTCTAAAATTACTTGTATTAATAATGAATAAGGAACAAGAGATTAATTTAAAAATTTGCTGCCTGGAAATTTTCCTCTGTCATCTTTTTCTCCCTCTTCTTGCAATATAATTGTTATGGTTCCTTGGCATAATATGAATGAGTTAAATTGAATTCACTGAGATGATCAAAATATATATGGTCATCATTAACTGAATTACGGCAAAAAGCAACAATGAATCACAGATGCTAATATTTGTTGCCATGTTTGATGACAGATGTATCATACTTAGGCTTCAGCTGATTGAGAGGCCAATAAACTACATTTCAAATGTCTAGACATATTCCTTTGGAGAATACTCAAGTATGAGTTTAATGCATGCTTCCAGCCTGAATGATAAGTGCATCATTCATTGATAACTGGTTTTAAAAGGTAGTTTGTGCTACAATATTATGATAGGCAGTGGGTTTTGGTTTTTTTTTTTTTACTATCTTTAAAAGTTTATTAGCTGTTCCATTATCTTTTTTCCTCTTTCTTCCTTTTCAAGGGTTTAAGACTTCACCGTGGAAATCTACTCATGTTTGGCAGAAAATACTCACTTTAGAATCATATCTTCATTTCTGAAATAGAAAATGTTGTGGTGGGAAATCTCTGTAATATTTTTATATGATTTCAAAGATAATGTTGTAAGCTTATTCCATTCATTTATTATACTTCAATTATATAAGAATAAGAAATAAGAATTAGCAACTTGTCCCCTTTAATAAGAATAAGCCAACCCATATGATTGGTTATTCCATATTTTGATTTGTATTTCTATAGATCTATACTCAGGTTGTTCCCAGATGTTTGTGTTTTTACTATTGCCACTATAATTGAATACTGATTTAAGGAAACTGTATTTCAACCCAAATTTCAATCACAGGAGGGAACTGAGAGACTGCTAGGAGCCTCAGTAGGCTGCTATCGTTTACATGGCATGAATAGTTTGTTAAGAAACAGGAAGGTCATATGAAATAAAGAAGCCACCTTGCTGAGAAGAAATCCCACACAACTGATTATTTGCTCTTACTGGTTTCCAAATCTCTTTCTCTCGTCCAGAGACAGAGGCTCAAATTTCACTTAGTGAGACTATTATTGATACTATTCATTTTCAAAAGTGTCACAACAGAACTGAAGCAGTAAGAGGCACTCATAACAATTTTTGAAAGAAGCTGTGATAAAGGCATTATTGCAAACTACCCCAAAGTGGAATAAAATAAGTGTAATAAGAACCCAACTTAACCACAAACTTTTCAACAGAGCTAAAACGGGGGGAAAAAAAAGGGAACCTAGGAGGCCAGTTTGCTGAGTGTAATTAGCACAAGGATACAGAGGCAAAATCAGAAGAGCAGCCAATCCAACTAAAAACAGTAATGAGTGTTGTACAAATAACAAAGAACAAGGAGTACGTTCATAGGAAGGGTAGAAGCTGCAACTGGGAAAGAAAGGGGTAGAGAATGCTTGGATTAGTTAGATGTCAAAATTGCTGGGCTTCTCAGAGTACCTAGAGGCCCTAGGCAATTTTAGGAGTTGTCTTTGAGAATTTGCATTTACAGGTAACATACACTCAGATTCAGATTTTAAAAAATGTGAGCTGAAAATTTTTAGACCCGTGGTTAAAAGAAATCCTGGATCACCATTATTGAGCAAAGGGGTGGAAAGTAAAAATCAGTATGGACTGTAATCAGTCTGATGCCTTTCTATACTAGGGTACAGATTTTACAAGTAAAAGAGAGTGGCAGATATCATTTATTCTAATTTCACTAAGACTTGTGATATTGTGACATAGTAACATCATGGTCTAAATGCTGCTACTGTAACCCAAGTGAAAATTGTTGGGGAAAACTGCTCTCAGCACTTCACAGAAAAACTGATGAGATGTACTGAGTGGGGCTCTGCAGAGATCTGCCATGAATGCAATACTATTCAATTCGCTCTTTAAAACCTTGGATGGTGGAATGAAAAATATGCTTGTAAAACTTGTGAATAATGAGCAGCACGCCGGACACCAGCTGGCTTGCCTTTTCATCTGATAGTGCTGAATATTGAATGGGCGTAAGAATAGCTCTTTCCTGGCTCTTCCTGAGCTAATCAGTTACCTCCAATGACCTCTGTGAGCACCTTCTGCTCAACCCTTGCTTCTCCCTGTGGTTCTTCTACACTGGCATGGGCTTCTGCCCTCTGCTTATCACAGTAATTTCACCTGATCTGTGCTCAAGGGTTATGTATCTTTGTCTTATTGGGGACAATGGCAAGATGATCAGTAACTAAGAGCATCTTCAAGGAAGAATGTTTTAATGAAAGCCTTCCAGATAAAAATGGGACTGAAACCCCTAAATCTGAGAGAGTTTCACACTCCTGACTTATTTTCCTGGCTGATCTAAGCTTTCAGTAGATACTGTCTCTTTCCTAAAGAATGGAAGGTCTTGTAATGTTTGGTTCACAGGCACTTGAATATTTCAGGAAGAGCTGGTTGAGGTGGGTGTTTCTTTGTTTTGGGGATGGAGGCTGTTTTTTGGGGGGTTTGCACTTTGGTTTCTGTTGGTCATTCTTTTTATCTTCAAAGTCCCTGTATAACAAAACAAGATTCTTGTCCTTAGAGGCAAATTATAAGATCTTCAAAGCTAGTAATTGTCCTCTGTCTTTCAAGGCTATGTTGAAGCCTGGGGCCATAGACTGCATTTCCCACAGTCCCCAACAAGCTTTATTATGCCTCTAGCTGTGATGCTCCTCTAACTGTCAATAACCTCACAGCACTAACAAGGTCAAATACCATATTTATAATACTTCAGTGTTCTTAGATTGAGGGCAATCTTATCTGTTTCTGGCTGGTCCTCTGGTGAAGTGGTAGGGAGAGACATCCATTGCCAAGACAGTAAATGTCAACACTGAAATACATATTTTCAGGGCTCATTTGAGTTCAGCCCCTTCTGTCTGTCAGCATGGAGTTTATCAGCATGTGGGGGAAAGAATGAGAAGCAGACCCTGGAGCACAAATAAGTGACAAAACTGAGTTCTTTAAATGTGTTCTTATGCTTCAAGACTTTTTAATTCAAAAGAGAGCCTTGTGTGAGATCATCATTTAAAGAGGAAGCAACTAGAAATAATTTCTGTTAGACATCAAGAGACAGTAAACCTGGTGAGGTGTTGGTCATGTTCATTACATTTCTTATCTAGCTGTGTGATACTATCAAGCCCTACTCACTGGAAACCCAAACACCCTCATTAGGTATAGATTTGTGGTGCTACATAATGATGAAGTTAGATGAGAAGAGGCAGTCCTTTAACAATTTTGCAGCTTTTCTTTTATGTTTGCAGAGCAATATGATGAAAATTTCCAGGTCCTGCTTTGATAGATGACAGCTTGTAATTACAGTCACATTGCGTGGGAACGTGGACACACTGCTGGCTAGATCACAGAAAGAGACAGACAAGATCGAAGCCTCCCTGTTACTTTTTTCCCTCTCTGAGTGTGCTAACATGTGCCTATTTTAGGAATATTGATGAGAATGTTTTCATACTTTTTCTCCTTTCCTCATTTTTATAGCTGTGAAGGCTTTGGTGGTTCAACTTTGTTTCACTTCTAATAAATTCTTTGTTTGCTTGACATTTATCTATTCTCACTTGACTATGCTGTATCCTTTTTCTCCCTTCACCATAATCTGAGCTCTCCGCCCCCTCCACTGCTGCCTCCACCTCCCTCCCTGGAGGCAGCCGCTGTCATTATCACCTCTCCTTCACTCCTCTCCTCCCTGACAGAAGCGAGAAGCTCGATGACACACAGTTTCCTGCTTTTATTTATTTAATGACTCCCTTTCACAATGGTGCTTTACAATCTATTGTAGAAGATACAGGAGAGAAAATTGAAGAGCAGTTTACAGAGCAGTGCCATAGAGCTGTGGGGTCTGCCCACCATCCCTGGCTCCTGCATTATGCCATGCAGATGTGACAGCACGGTGGGCTGAAGGGCTGTGGCTCATGACCTGGCAAAGCACCAAGTCTGACTTTTGAATGCCTTGCACCCCATCAAAATGTTGCAGCTACATAATACAAAATTCAGGTCAGATATGAAGCCACTCCAAAAGGTGAAGTGTTCCCAAAGGGGTTAAGTGTTTGCTGATGGGTCTCATGACAGATCATGTACTTTCTTTTCCCACCTAGGTTTTACTGGAGCATCCATATCTTTCCTCAAGTCTTTTCTTGGTCAATTCTTTGCCCACTTACAATTGTTTTGGCCAAGAGCAAAAGTGATTCTTCAAAGCATCTATTCTCAGCCCTGCTCATCCTTTTCCCATACTGCAGCTGGAGCTCTGCAAACCTTCACCTTGGATCTTGCCTTACACCACAGCTCTCCATTGCCATAGCAGCCAGCAGCAGCACTGTCACCCACATGTGGCCCAGCAAAGGGCATAGAAATGTCACGTTTTCAGTCTTACCAGCTGTGATCCCAAGTAGTAATCCAGGAAGAGATCTGCTATGGCTCTGGAGAGGAGCTATTGTGCAGCAGTCCCTCACTGGCAAAATGGTCAGGGATAAAGAATAAAGTGCCAGTGCCTTGCGCAT
Organism: Indicator indicator; assembly: GCF_027791375.1. NCBI lineage: Eukaryota > Metazoa > Chordata > Aves > Piciformes > Indicatoridae > Indicator > Indicator indicator. The sequence goes on along the minus strand of NC_072012.1, from coordinate 38,498,436 downwards.
TCTGTAGGAGAGGCATCAAAAGGACTTGGTATAGTGGAATTTCTCATAAAGGCTTTGAAAAGGGCCTGTAAAAAGTCTAGGAAAGTAATATATGGTTCAGTGCCAGGAGATGTCCTGATGCTACCAGAATGAACTTGGCCATGGTTGGTGTGTGTGGTGGTTTTAAGGCTGTGGGAGCAGGGATGCGGTTCACGAGTACAGCAGGGATTTGGTGATATAGCCCCAAGCCTCCCTTCTGCAGGAGTCGCTTCCCCTCCTCTGAAGATGAGCATCCATCTACATTGATCAGAGTGAGAGCAGTCTCATGGTAGAGACAGTAGGTAAAGAAGACTTCACCAGTTCCCAGGACCACACCAGGTACTCTTAAGAAGGTCCTGGGCTAACAGGGGCACAAAATGATAGGAACAAGCTCCTTTTGCAGGTGCTTTACTTCCTTGTCATGCCAATTCTTATTTGTTGGTCATACTGACAAGAAGCATAGTTTTCCAGCAGTGCTATCCAGTCTTCTTAGTTAACCCATCCCCTAATCTTCCTGTGGGAACCAAAAGATGGCAGATAATGAGAATATGACACTGACCTTCAGATTATATGGGAAAATGTAGTAATAACAGAAAACTATTGCAGGCTGGGAAGCCACCTGCAAGAGTGAAAGGAGGAGTGTGAGTAATAAACAGATGAATCTGGAAGTCAGTGGGATATAGGAATGGAAGTAAATCATGTAAACATTCTAATAAATTGGAGCTTGCCTAACAGGGCAATGCCCTTTGCTCGCCTCTGCCAAGTGCCCACCTCTCCACAAGCTGGCATGAGTTTGTATTTTCAGCACGTTGCCCTGGGTATTCAGCAGGTCCGGCCTTGAGATATTGGCAAGAGGTAGTCCACACACTTCCCACAGCAGAGATGCTTCCTTCTCTGGCCCATCCCACCTCAGAAACTTTGATCAAGACTGTGTCACATCCCTGTCCTTCAGTGGCTGGGAGACTACTTCTAAGTTTTTGCTTGATCTGTCTCCCAAAACCTTTCCCACTGAACAGTCATAGACACAATTTTTAAAGTGATGGCAGTCACATTCACACGTGTCACACAAACCCAGAGCTGTTTATTACAGTCAGAAAGTGTTTTGGCAATGGTCATATATATTTGACATGATACTGGAAATGAGGTGACTGTCTTCTGGTGAACACTAGGCATACTGAGGCAGATTTGTGATGCTTTCTTGTGAAATACTTCTTATTAGTTATTTATTAATTTATTCATTAATTCTCATGAATTGCTTCTTATTAGTTATTTGTTTAATTCTAACCAGAATATAGTTTAGTTACCTTATAGGTTTGACGATTTAGGTTTAGGTCTGATTATTAACTCTTAAGAACTGCATAGTTTGCTTCTTAAAGAGCTACCAAGCCCCTTACAGAATGACCAGTTCCTTTTAATTTCATAGTAGAAAGCTATTTTTTTCCCAAACATTGACCTCACTTTAGAATGAAACAGGCCTTTGCTAACCAAACGCACCTAGACAATGCAGATACAGTAACTGCCCACAGGACCATGAACTGAAACTTATGCCTCCCAAACTCATGTTGCTCTTATTCCTATCCTCCTAGGAAGGAATGAGAGGGATGAAGAGATACTGCATTTTCACCCACTGTCCTATTCCTTACCTGACACTACCCATGACAACTAGAAATGCAAGGAGGGAAATGCTGAATATGCATTTCTTAGAGACGGATGCCTTGGAGCAACAGAAACACAAAGTACTTCCCTGAGGAGTAGAATAGGATTAACGATCTTGATTGTTTTATAATGGCCTCTGGTATGTTTTTTCTGCTATGAGGCAAAAGAAGCTATTTGCTACACAGAATGAGTATGGAAAGAGTCCTGCATGGATATGGATTCACCCAGGCATGTGATAGTGGTAGTTTATAAAAAGAAAAACCACTTAGTTGGAAGGAATTTTCACATATATCTCCTTTCTGAAGTGCATAAAATATGAATCCAGCTCCAGCAGGGGGAATGCCAATGAAAGGCAAACTAAAAAAGCCAATATTACCTTCTAATGTTACCTTCTAATATTGTATTTTCCCCAGTAGAAACAGTGGTCAACATGTTGATCTTCCAGAGTGGTTCACACTGCTTTTAATTTGGTACAGCTGTGGGCTGCCACCAAATAGAGCAGTCTTTCTGTCTTCATGGCCACACTCCTACGTGTCCCTGTTCTTTTCCTTGCATCATAGCAAGGGATTATGCAATTTGAGGGTGAATCAGCTCGCCTGATGCAACAGGAAATTAACAGCTTTTTGGTGGGATAGTTTCCTTCGGGCTGACCCAAGAGAATTGAGCTGGAGGTAGGTGAGGAGGATGGGGAAGAAAAACTGAGTGTGTGAAGCAGTGACTTCTTTACCTCAGTCAACTGTGCTCTGACTGCCATATTAGCTTCAAAACTGGGAAAGTGCACAGGGAGAGCTGTTCTCTATCAATATGCTGCTGGACCAACAGCAAAGATTCAAGGGAGGAGGAGGTAACAATAAATGTGATGGAAGAGGCATTATTCTGAGGGGTTTGAACGCTAAAGTGTATAGGATATTAGGAGAATGGGAAAGCATCATCTCAGTCCTTTTCTGGAGAGCAGAAGGATACAGACTGATGCATCTTCCATTACCTAGTGTCTGAGGAGAATTTATACTGTGGAAATTAAATTCTCACTTAGCTTTCACTAAGAAATACTAACAGTTTTCTTATTTGCTGCTGATTACAATCTAGCAGGTGATGTGCTATGAAAGGTGGAGGCAGCAAAAAATGCCTTTATGAATAATTGATCACCACCCCTCCAGGCTGCATCCACAGATGAATGCATATGCCAGTCAGGATGATTGTGTCCCCAGTTAATGCTCTTAATTGACGAACACTTGGTCTGAATTAAAAATAGTATTTTTAAAGACGTCTTATTTATGTCAGATGGGTTTATATATTTTATAATGTTTATTTTTTGTTTATTTTTCTGATTAAATGCAGGTACCTTTTGGGTTTCTTATTGTGTGGTCATTTTAATACTTTTAAAAAACAGTGGTATAAATCTTAATCACACCAAATCAGTGGGAAACTTCCTATCCACCTTCCCACTGTACTTTTTCTTCCAGTGTGTATTCTTACCAACTAGTTCTAATTCCCCCATTTTCTTAATAGTAATTAGGAAGCAAAATAAAAGCCAACATATCAAGGCCCTGTATCTCACCCACAAAGGCAGTAAAGGACTAGAGGGCTAAACAGCAAGGGTGCTTAATTCAGTAAAGGACAGAGATTTCCCACCTTTAAGCCCGTTCTACAGATTTCTTGGACTTCCACAAAAATCACAGGAGGATAAGAAATGTTACCTGAAAACAGCTCTGACTCTTAAACATCTAAAATTTTCAGTGTGGCTGATGTTAAGCACATACTGCCTTAAACAAAAAAAAAAAAAAGCTGAAGGAGTGAAGAGAGTTGGAAAGAAAGGTAGCATTAGTGCCAAATGGTGTCACTGTATGTGAGAACTCCTCTCAGCTTGCTGCCCTCATGCCAATGTTGCTTCTTCTGAAATGCACAGGGTCTGGCTCCTAGGTGCTTTAGGCCATTCTCTTGTCTGTTTGCCTTTGTGAGCATTATTGGTTATTTGGAGGCAGCTTCCTGGATATTCTCGCCATGTCACCGTTCATGCAGTCACATCCAAACTCTGTCATGCTTAGTTTACTTGCTATGATAAACCGATTTAATATTTCCTATATAAATTGTTTAACATGACTTTGTAAGATCAAAGTTAGCATGAAATGTAAAGGGAGATAAACTCAAATCTCATGATTTACTATTTTATTTTTCAGACTTTTTCAAGACATTTTTACTTTATTTTTTAGGTGCTAATCTGGTTCAAGGTATATATAGGTGTGTCTACAGACATCATGCATACTGCACATAACCCTCTACATTACAGGAATATTAACTGGAACATAAGGTCCAAGGTGAAGCTTTTGAACATTAGAAAGTGGCAAGTTTAAGATCCTCTTATCACTCCTTTTTTATCTGTGTTCTGCACTGAACCAGACAGAGATCCCATGGAGGAACAACACGTGCAGATACTGCATAATGCACTTTGTGCAGGGAACTGAGTCAAGGTCCTATAGTCAGCTGGCATCTTCTAACTTCTGGGTAGATGACTTTGCTACCCACATAATGTTCTTCTTAAGCAGCTTCCTTGCTTGTTAAAGAAGGTACAATCACATTATGTGTGTCCTAGGCTACGGACAGTGTTTTCCACACTGCTGTTTTCCAGACCTGGAAGTGCTGCAATGAAGAGTTATCCTTCCCGCAGTTCCCAGTCACCCACTCCTTCACCAGGAAAAGCTCCTATGTCTTGGTACCCCTCAGCTGAGTCTGCCATCCACTTCTGAAGTCAGAATAATTCACTCCAGGTTAAATAGGGTGAGCAGGTGGCTTTGTTCCTGTGCACCATTTGGACTGAAATGGTTAGAGGAAAGTCACAAGTCCCACGGGAGGAGTTTGTAAGTCTCTCAACAGATCCTAAGAAGTGGTATCTAAGAACTGGTGCCTCCTGATAGAGCAGACTATGAGTGTGCATAGTTTGCCTGGAGGCATTTGCAGAGTGCTCTTCTGCCTGCATCTGAGCAGCCCAAACAAGAGAAAGACAGTGGTCATTTTGCATAGTTTTGTGCTCTGCTAAAGCTGTAATAGACGAAATACACTTCCCCTGAAAAATATCAGAAACTATATATAAACTGTGCAACATGAAAAATAAAGAGAATGATTTTTCAAGGCAAAAAGGGACAAAGATCTGAGCAACCCAGTCTGACTTCAAAGCTGACCCTTCTTTGAGCAGGAGATTGCACTAGAGACCTCCTGAGATCCTTTCCAACCTGAATTATTCTGTCATTCTATGATTTTTTTTAAAGTAAAAATTGACCAGCTACTGGCATGCTGTCACTGTTGCTACAAACTGAGTGCAAACAATTAGAGCTTTGGAGAACTCTTGGGAGGGTTCCCATTACAACAAAGACACTTGGATGCTTCCAGGAGGATGGTTTCCACTCTGCCAGTCTTTCTGCTTTGTTGTAACTACTCACATGGCCCCACAGTTGTTGCATCTACTGACCAAGCTGGCAGAAAGCTAGTTTAGTGAGCTGACCTGGCTTACCCGTGAGCCAGACAGAGGCTAGAAAATGGGAAAAGGTGGGGCCACATGGCCAGGATTAACCCTGGGAAAGCAAGGCTTTAGCTTCTTATGTCAGCAAGCTGTGAGACAGTAGTTTTATTCTTGTAAGTTAATGTACATATGCCTGGTCTCTGTCTGGGTCAGCTCTGCTACTGTCATGTTAAATTATTTAATATAGGACCTGTTCTTTCAGGACTGCAACCTCATGATGTAGACTGGTCTCTGTGACTCCATCTTGTGATGTATTTTTAGACTGTGAGAGCCAGGAATCAAATCCTGTATCTGTGAAGTACCACTTCATGTCTGCTGTTAAATAAGTGATAATCTACAAAGAGTATTTTGCTTCCAAGTAGGTTGCCTGTTTGGAGGCTTTTCTGTCTTTTGATCATGGGTCAGATTCATGTCCTTTTTGCCATCAAGAAAATTTCTTTTTTTTGAGTGATTTTCAATGCAATCTCCAGTGATGTCTTACTGCTCAGGTTGTCTATTTTTATATTGCTGACCTGTGATGTGTGCAATGAAGCCTGACTCGCTGCAGCCTAGAAAGAACAGTCCAGCTCTCTCCTTGCCTCTGGTTACAAGCTCCCACTGCTTCCAATCAAACATTTGTGGGCTGAGCTAGACTAACTCACAGATCAGAGTAGAGAAAACGAACTCTGCAGAAAACCCAGCAGAGCAGCTACTGTCAGTCTGGCAAGCTGATCCAGCTCACCATGCCCTGCTCTGTCTCTGTGGCAGCCAAGGCAGGAGGAAGTCAGGGATGGACCTCTGGGCAGAGAAGGGGAGTGCTCTCTTGGGGGATAGCCCACAATTAACTTGTATAAAGTGACTGTGAAACTACAACATCAGTCACCTTTCACTTTTGAGAAGTACTTGCATTAAATTTTTTCCTCAGGTGATTTTACATGTAAAAATTCTAGGAGAAATGCTCCATGAAGCTTCAGAATCAGTAAGACACTTTTTTTTTTTCTCCTCACACAAATGTAGGAGAAAAGAATGATTATTTAAAAATTACTTCTTCTGGCACTGAACAAGAGCAAGCTGGAGAATATTTTATACTTCATCAGTTAAATATTTACAATAGTAAAGCAAAGTGGTGGGTTTCTATTTAGCTTTTGGCAACAAATGCAAAAACATGCAATGATTAGCTTTACATGAAATGAGCGTGAAAGAACAGTATTTTTAAGAAGCTGTCAGTGTCTTATCTCACAGCTGGCACCTATTAATCCAGTGAGTAATTTCTGCAAACCCAGATAGGCTCCAAAATTACTGCTATCCATTAAGAAAGACCATGGAGTGCCTTAATTATGTCAGAACACTTTGGCTGGCAATAAACACTCTTAATGTTGTGTTCACATCCATTAACCAGAAAAACTGTAAATTTATTCATTTTTAATACATTAATCCATACATAATTTAACATCACCCAGAAAAATACCAATTTTTCTATTATTTCCACATCAGCAATTTTTGTGGGAATTAGCCAGTTTGACATCACACTTTTTCCTGTCTTAATGTGTGTTTTCACCCAGCCTCCTCAGACTGCTCAGAAGTGACACAGTTGCTTCAGACTCAGCAGTGCAGCAATAAATTACAAATTGTCCTCTAGCTTGTTTTTTGCACACCCACGGAAAACTTCTTTCCTGCAGTTTGTTCTCAAAGGCTTGAGATTCCATCTGCTTATTTTATTTTCCAGGTGGAAAAGGAAGAGGAAAAACCCAAACAAGATGAAATGAAAAGGTCTGCATCCATTTAAACCTCTTCAAAATCTAGAATGAGTGTGTGAATTTTTCAGTCACTGAACATTTACAGTGACAAACAAGAACTCAAAATCTTACTCCAATGCTGAGTTAGAAACACACGTAAACAACTTAGAAACAGGTTTAAACAAGAAAGAACTTGCACCCACTGTTTATTTCAGTGTAACAACACAATGCTGTCCTGGAATAAAGTGTGTGAATCAATTAAGGCAGTAAATTTGATCCTGTTAGCTACCAAAAGACTCAGCTGAGACACTGGAGGAATATTGAATACTAAGTTCCAGTGTTCAGCTGCTAGTTAAGCAGGGAGCCACAATGGAATAAAGGAGAATACTGCTATGATTCTGGGGATTTAAGTGTTGCAAGGGCAGCTTTGGGGAAGGGAGAGGGAGAAAAAGAAAAAGGAAAGCACAAAGCACTTAACTTAGCTCATTTGCTGAAAGCACCACGAGGCTATCGCAACTGCAAGTTATAGGACAATAGTAACTTGCAGTAAAAGCTCATAAAAGCTAGTAGCAACAGCTTTTTATAAAAACATAATTTAATCTTTTTGTGGGCACCTCAATGCAAGCATTCACAGAGTTTACTGGTATCCTGGAGTAATGTATCTAGGCTTTTCATCTGAAGAATGTGTTTGTTTTGTTTATTTATTTTTTCTTTTTTTCCCCAGATACAGCAGTGCAGTCACCCCAATATAGGCTGAAACCCATCTTGTACTGCTAGTTTCTACAAATGTTCTGACTCTTCTCATCTCCATTTCATTTCAAACACAAATAAATTGACTGTGCAGTCACATTTGCCTGTGCAAAATATTGCATGTACAGTAGAAAAAAAACCTCAAACCGCAGCTGTTACATGGCTCATTACCCTCTGTATAATTTTCAGTTGCTTTTCAAAATAAATTTGTATCTAATAAAGCAACTTAGTGTTTTCCAATAAAATAAACAACAACAACAAAAAACCCTACACTGACTTACTTTGTATATGACATTTCTTGACTTTTGGAGGGCTCCTGGTATCAGAATATGACCCCTCTTCCTTGCCAATTAAAAATGAAATAAAAGAGCAGACAGTAAAAGCAATATTTCACCCTGACCATCTTCTGGAACTGTCTGTTTCTTTTTAACTCCCTGGTTTTCCCACTCTCCAGGTACAGCTGCAGAACACTTCCATTATCTCTGATTTTCCTGCTGTTCATCTTTATAAGGGTAACATTAGCTTTATAATACTTCCAATCTTTGATAGGACTAGAAACAGATCTTTCAAGGTTGCTTCTGAACCTAGGGGTTTTGTATAGCAACACCATTCATCAGCACACCTAAGGCACTATGATTGGACTAGCCAGAAATAATTCTTCCAAGCTCTTTAACTGAGGACTTCAAACTGAAGCTGCAGCATGCTGTGAAAGATCATCCTGACTATACCTGCTGCACCAACCATTTCTACACTTTCTGAACATCAGAGAAAATTTATATATTCTGTAATACCATCACCACAGGTGATTTTGTTGTTGTTGCACTTGCAGAGCTTAAATATACTGTAAGGAACAGAGAGAACTGTTGTGTTTGTGGTATGTGTCTTAGAGAGATCTGAGTGAATGGCTCAATACTCAATTGTTTTTTCCTTTTGTACACATCAAAGGTTGAAGATTCTTTCAAATGGATTGTAGGATATATCACCTAAGATATGGATTTCATGGGATGCATTACCTATGCTTTGGAGACACCACTTCTTTTGACAGTTTAGAGAAAAAATTTTCAGTTAATTTTTAACTGAAAAAATAAACAAAAAACTCCAGTCACTTCAGAAATTTGCCATTTGCCGGTCTTTTATCCCATATCTCTGTACAATAACACAAAATCAGGACCATCCAAACTTGTCATAGAGTTCAAGCTCCTGAAACCTCGCATGTAGGCTTCAGCTGGAGGACATATATTGACACTGTTATTAGTGAATGGTATGGAAACTGCTGTAGGTGATAAACAGGTGCAGGTCTATACCTCAGTGTAATAACACTGAAGATAACAAAGCCATGCATCATCTTTCCTTACTCACTTATTTTCATGATTCAGTTTAATTGGGCAAAATCAGTTGGGGACACTGGCCTCATCTGTTAATAGCTCTCCCTGACAGCCTGCACAATTACCACCCAGTCCCCAGTGCCACTCTTGTAAAGGATCTATGTGCCTGACTGCCAGTCAATTAATGATCAGGCTTATAAGGTCCCTTTGGCTGCTGTTAGTTCCCCCAGTAAGCAGATGTAGACCTGGCCAAGTTTATGACCATATTTAGTTTGCTTTTCATTGCCATGTAGCAGCACAAAGCAACCAGTGCCTACTGATCAATTTTCCTCAAAATTCCAGACAACAGTTTCAGTTGAGCCAAGATTCTCATAGGTATCTTTAGTTTCTGGGAGATATTATGCCACTGCTCTTGTGTCTTCTTAGTGAGACTCTTCCTGGGTTTTCTTGTTAAATGTTTGTGTGTAAAAATCCTTTAAAGAAGTTCTCAGCCAAAGATCAGAGTTAAATTGGAGTTGATATTGAGAATGCATATCACTAATTTAACTGAAAATACTCCCAGATACAAACTGCATTTAATGGAGGCTACTTGCACCAAAATCTAGATCCCTTTCTCACAAATTTGGTGATATCTGCAACTAATTGAATGTCAGGTCCTGGATGGACACTACCAAAGAGAATAAAAGTAATTATGTATTCTTGCACAGACATCTGACAGCTCTTTTACTCTCATAAGCTGCTATCTCAAATGTAAGAATACTTTGAATTACAAATGGAATAATCTGTTTTATTTCTGTACTTCTTTGTCTTTTGATCTGTGGGTTACAACAGCTGGTAAGACACACAAGTCTGCTGCACAGCTGGGCACGGAGAGAAAACTCTTAGACTGTATTAGTCTTTTCACTGGAATTGAGAAAGCAGGCAGTTTGTTGTCAATTTACAAAGTATTTAGTTTACCTGCCCCTAGATTCAGACGACCAATTAGTCATCCATATCAAGGTAATCTGATGATTTAAGATTTCTGTATGTCCATCCCTTGTCCCAGTCAAGCCTACTAAAAAATCCTAGTGGTTGGTCCATTACCAGCATGACAAATTGAACTTCAAGCTATGCCATATTACTCTTTGAAGCTACATCATCCTTTGAACGCTCCAGTGTTTAAAATGAAAATTGGAAGGATGATTCTTCAGCAATTCTATAGCTTCAGAGATTACAGATTAAGTAGATTTGGACAATTAGTTTATCAATAATGCTAGCATTAATGAAAATAATATCCTCTTTCCCTAGAATGGGCTTTCTTCTGGGACTAGTTTGCTCGCCTTCTTACTCATATCTAAGAAGAACGTTTCAGACATTAAGAATTCCATATTGCACGTTCCGCTTATATATTTTCTTATCAATGCTATTTTGAATGCTTGTTTTTGAAGCATTCCACATTCTCCCTACTTTGTAAGAGTGCTAATGATGCCCTTCATTCTTTTACACCAATCCAAAGAGTTTGCTTGATATACTTGAGTGTTCTGCTTTGTCAGAATGATATCTTATCTTGGCAAATGTCCAGCTGGCATTTCATTTAAATTTAAACAATAGAAACCATTATGATTTTGAACTCCCTTCACTCAATTCTCATCACACAAACCCACATTTCTACCCCAGTGCAAATACATAACCTTCTCACAACACTGTTTTAAATTAAAGGATAATTAGCTTTTGGACATGCCATCAAATTATAAATTGTAATGTATTCTAAAGCTACAACTTGAATACAGCTCAGTGGCAGACCAGAGAGATTATGATTCATGCTTTAATTTTATCTGTCAGGTGCTATTGCAGTGCTGTTCTGGCTAGTGTCCCAAACTCCTCAGAAGACAGAACATAGCTCTTAAGAGTATGTACATTTTTTGGACTTTGAAGATCTACAGCCTCTCTTGTATTTGACCTCCTGAGGTTACCAAACGAACCCAAAGTCAATCAATCATTTCCTCCCCACTGTCTTGTTGAGGTGCTCTTTTCCTATGTCTACTCCACAGCTTGTTATCTTCTAGTTATTCAGATTCTTATCTAGAGTCAAGTGTACAGGTCAAAGAGCTTAAATAAAGGTATGATGGCTAAGCCAAGCAGAGTATCTATCTCATTTTACAACATGTTAATGAGAGATGTGGCTAAACAGTTTCTGGTACATATCTCCCTTCTTAACTGTGAAATAGCTTTTTTCCAACAAGTAAATCCAATTACTGGATTTTTTGTTCTTTCAATGAATTGAACTACAGATAGAACTACTAAATTTATTTGAAATCTTCCTACATGTGCAGCTATCAAATGTTCTGTTGCTACTATATAAGTTAATAACTTGCATTATTATCTGCTTAAGTACTTCCCCATGGATAACGGAAATGGTAAAGCCTTTATGTTATACCAGTATCATAAAAAAGACATTCAACACCTCATTCCTAGCACTATTTGTCAATGTTTATGTGAAAATGGTAGTAGTTAAATAGAGTTAGGACAAACTTGGACATTAAAGTAGTCTAGAATGCTACTGGATTTGCAATTAATTAGATAGTCTTTTCATAAATCAAATCTTCAGGAAGATGCAATTCTTCTCCAAACCATCTAATTTAATAGAGTATGTATAAAGATTTTTTTTCTCTTCTGGGAGAGGTATAGTAAGGCACTGCATATTCTTATGTAGTTTGCAAGTGGTAACTAATAAACTGAGGCAGAGATCTGTGGATATGTTTGAAAGCATAAATCAGAAGCTGTCACGCAAAGCTGACTTAAATCTTGTGCTTGCATGCCTTGATCTCAGGGTTTCTTTGAAGATTTCTTTGTAAGGCTGTAAGACAACATTCTGAGGGTTAGTCAAATGTATGTAATGGCTACAGATGATGACCATTCCAGCACTGAATTAAGTAGCAAAAATGTGTTTTTTTCCAAACTTCCTTTTGTGTAACTACATTTCTTTTTCCTTTTTAGCAGCCAGACAGCATCAGTTTAGCTTGAGAGCAGAGCTTTTGCACCAGTGGTGTGCCTTTGCAGCATGAGCCATGTGGCCACCTCAGTCATTTGCAGACTAGACAGCACTGGTCAGGCCGTATGGTGCTGCTGCTTTGTAAAGAAGTCATCTGACCTCAGTGTTCCACTTCCAGTGATGGTAACCTGTGATGATCATCCAGATAACGGCATTATTTTTTTTCCAGGGCACTTTTTTTTTAAGGTTTAAATCTCCTTAAAAATAGTGGTGCTGTGTGATTTGACTTTTGTTTGAACATATCTTCCTGAATCCTGAACAATTGGGAAAATCTTCTACTTGATCAATTACCTATCAGGAGGGATCAACACCGATCTGTGTTGACTGACAGGTTCCTCTGGGAGATTTCTGCTTCTCCCAGCCTCAGACCACCTGTCAGTGCAATGAGCTCACTACAGACAGTGCACTGAAGCTGCAGGCAAAGCCTGAGGGTATGCCCCACGTTAATTAAAGGAGTTTGTTACTCTTTCTCTATCAACTATCTTTTTGTTTGTTTGTTTTTAAATGATGAAAAAGAAGCTCACTAAAAATTTTCTACCAAATATTGAGTCTCTACACAGTCCAGACCTACACTTGTCAGCAATACAAGTCCAGCCAAAAGGATGCAGAAAGACACAAAGGGGTGTTAAGACGCAGTGCGTAGTTATTTAGGAATGCTGGCGTTGCAATAAGCTTAGCACACTGGCAAGGAAATTGTCTTCCCCGCAGGGGAGAGGCATCCTGGCCCAGCCCAGCCTTCATTCTGAACCCACACAGTGATGTGTTCTATTAGCTGAATCTGATCCCTGTATTTTTTCTGTTCCTTTTTTTTTTTTCAGGTGCTCTATTTTATATACATTTAATTAAGAGGAAAGGGGGAAAAGGGGAAAATGAAAAAGGGCTGGAGGCAGAAGGTACTAAGATGGATTATGTCATGAGGGATATTATCTTTTGCCAAACTGAGAGAACGCCAATGATTCTAAGCCAAAAAAACCCAAAACACAAACAAAACCAAAACAAAACCAAAAACCCAAACCAAACAAAAAACCCCAACCCATAGCAAACCAAAAAAGAAAGATATCTCTTATGAGCACTCCTGCATCCTGCACGTTCATTAAATCCATCTTTCTCTTCCTTCCCTAGACTAGTGGGGGAACTGGGAAAAAGGAACTTGATAGGTTTCACATGGAGATCTCTTACTTCAGACTATTTCATCATGAAAATGTAATGATGTGACATGGAATATCTTTTAAGATAAATCTGCCACTGTTCTGAGTATATATGTACCCATGTCTCTCTGTGTGTACATATATAGCTATTAGCAGTGAAAGATGCTTTTTGTTATACATAGAGAAGGCATTTTTCTTAAGGAGTTATTACCTTTATACATATTTTTTTTCCTGACAAAAGGTTGGTTTGTGCATTCACTGCTCCTATTACATTTGAAAAAAAACAGTACATTTGCAGTATCCTTTTTTCCTCCTCATACCACATTCACGTTCACTCTTTACCCTTTATTTGTCAGATATAAAGCCTGTAAGTCAAATTCTGATCTCAAATTAAATTTGGAGGAATGTATAAAAGAGATTTACAGTGAGAAAAACTGGATGGCACTCTTGATCCAAAGGTGGCTTATGGCACTTGTGAAACCAGACATTGCAGTAGGTGTTTGTGTACTGACTGACACTGGAGTACTGAAGATGGAGCTTGCTTAGGGGCTTTTGTTCCAGTATTCAATTTTTTGCTCTGACAGCTTTTAAAAAATGCTGTGTGGGACCAGGAAGCTCTATGACTTTCAGCCATATCCCCTAATCAGATTCAGAATGCTTTAAGTATTGCTGCATAGTGTGAAATTTCCTCTGGAGTGCTGTTCTTCCTTTGGCACTATTTCCACTGGAAGCCTGCCACCTGCATGACACAAAAATAGGAAACTCAACCACTGTCCACGTTTTAACATTTTAAAGCAACTCCTAAAAGAGACAGCATCACTGAAGGTGAAAAACAAGAGAAGAGTGAGGCATGACAGAAAGGGAACCTGGAGGAGAAATTGGCAGAATGAGCAACACAGAAGACCAGCTGGAAAGTTACATCTCAGATGTAAAGAAAAAGACAAAATGAAAACAGGAAGGAGAATGAAGGAACATGTAACAAAGAGAAAGGAAAGGGAAAAAACAAATCAGGAAGATGACATAGCAGAGAGGGAAAGCAGGAGCAAAGTAGGTGGGATATAAACAGAGAGCACTGAAAGTGGCTATTTTTTTTCCTCTCCTATAGCCACAAAGGAGCTTGGCTTGCTAATTAAGGTATGTATGTGTTCACCCCTATAACCAGCTTGATCTTATGCTGAAATCAGCAAGACCCGGCAGCTGAAGACAGAGATTGTTTCTGTTTAAAGGAGCCTCTGCAATGCATACCCATTCCTCCTTGGGAGGGCTCTGGCTTTGCTCAAGTAAATCCCCCTTGGCAGAGGATGTACTGGACACCACCTCAATTCACCCTGATGAGAGCAGCCAGGGAAAGATTTAGCCCTGGATTTAAATAGCTGATAATGACAGCTTTAACCCCGGATATCCAAATTCACAGAGGCTAATGAGCCTTGTCTCCCTCCTCTTCCTTTATAGATGCTTCAAAGCAAGACCCCAGCATTACCACATTGAACCATTTGCCCCAGAGAGGCCAGTATCTGACCGTTTGGAGACTTCCACTGGCTCCTCAAGTCCAGACATACATTGCATGAACATCTTTGCAGTGTCCAAAACTATCACCTGGCATACCTTCAGTCTAGCAGTCATGGGCAGTTTTTAACACACCTCTTCTGTTAGAGATATGATAGAAGAATTAATCACTGGTATTATTTATTAATGATCTTTAGTGATTTATCAAAAATGAATTCTCATCTTCAGTTTAAAAGACTGTCACATGTACCACCATGCCTGGGAATATCAGCAAAAGGACCAGAAACATTTAATGAGTGTTGAGAATGTTCTTTTGTTCCTAGCAGTGATCTTTAACACCTTGGATAACCTCCAAGAAAGGCTGACTGGGGGAAAAAAGTAGGAAAACTTCTACTGGGAGAATTTTGCCTGACAAATCAGAGATTACAAGCTTAAAAGCTTCACTACAAAATCTGCAAAGATAAAAGTTGAGCCCAAACCAGAAGAGGAGGCAGTAACTGAAATTTGATAATTACCAAGCATCTGAATTTAAGTGTTTTGATAATTTCATTCTAGCCCATTAAGGACAAATATAAAAAATTACCACTATGGTCACCTATACTGCTGCTGCACTATAACCTGCAAGTGTTCTGTGTACAACACTTTGTCTTCTGTATTTGGAGTCAAATTCTCATAAGCATATTATACAGTCTAATTATGGCCCTAGAAATACTCCTGGACTTATTCACCACTGTATAACTCCAGGTTCAAGATAGCATGTCCTTGATAAGCTGGAAAATAAGGAGGATGGGTAAGGATAGAAAATAAGGAGGTAACTGGTGACAGCCAACACGGCTTCATCAAGAGCAAATCATGCCTGAGAAATTTGGTGGCCTTCTGTGACAGCGTTACATCACCGGTGGAGAAAGAAAGAGCAACAGGCATCATCTACTTGGACTTGTGCAAAACATGCAACATTGCCCTGCACAACTTCCTTGTCTCTAAACTGGAGAGACTTGGATTTCATGGATGGACCACCTAGTGGATAGGAAAATGTCTGGATGGTTGCACTCAAAGAGTTGCAGTCAATGACTCGATGTCTGAGTAGAGACCATTGATGAGTGGTGTTCCTTTGGGGTCCATACTGGGACCAGTGCTTCTTAACGTCTTTGTCATCAACATTGACAGTGGGATCAAGCAAGCTTGCTGACAACACAAAGTTGTGTAGTGCAACTGACACTCTGGAGGGAAGGGATGCTGTTCCCTGGGACTTTGACAGGCCTGAGAGGTGGGCCCATGAGAACCATATAAGCTTCAACAAGGCCAAGTGCAAGGTCCTGCACACAGGTCAAGGTAATTCTAAACACAAACGTAGGCTAGGCGATGAAGGGATTGAGCGCAGCTCTGTGGAGAAGGCCATTGGGGTACTGGTGGATAAAAAACTGAATGTGACCCAGCAATGTGTGCTCACAGCCTAGAAGGCAAATCACATCCTGGGCTGCATCAAAAGAAGTGTGACCAGCAAGCTGAAGGACATGATTCTTCCCCTGTGCTCTGCTCTGGTGAGACCTCACCTGTAGTACTGTGTCTAGCTCCGGAATTCCCAGCATAAGAAAGTCATGGACTTGCTTGATCAAGTCCAGAGGAGGAGCATGAAGATGATCAAGTAGCTGGGGCACCTCCCCTATGAGAACAGGCTTGGAGAAGGCTCTGGGGAGACTTGGCTGCTTCTTTCCCATACTTAAAGGTGACCTATAGGAAAGATGTGGAGGGACTCTTTATCAGGGTGTGTAGTGCAAGGACAAGAGACAATGGTTTCAAACTGAAAGAAGGTAAATCAAGATTAGATATAAGGAAGGAATTCTTTACTGTGAGGGTGGTGAAGTACTGGAACATGTTGCCCAGAGAAGCTGTGGCTGCCCCCTCCCTGGTAGTGTTCAAGGCCAAGTTGGATGGGGCTTTGAGTAACCTGATCTAGTGGAAGGTGTTCCTTTCTGTTGGAACTAGATGATTTTCAAGATCCCTTCCAACCCAAACCATTCTGTGATTCTATGATCATTTTAAATGTGTGAAACCTGAATGCTATGGTGTGAACAAAGTCTCATGAATGCAGTAGCTCCCACAAAAATACTTAATGTGTTTAGGTCAGGCTTGTACACGTGAGGAATTGCAAACTACGTAAAACATATTTTAGGCTCTCTGGTGTTACAATGTGCTCTAGATGTGATCCCTCTCTGCCTCAGCCCTTTCTAAAGCATCATTTCCCTCTCCTGCCCCCACACACTAATAAGAGAGGTGTTGACTTCCAGGTGCCATTTATCCTTTTTCGATAGCTTGGGCTGACCCAAAGGCTGAGCAAACACACACTGGGTTCGCATGGAGGGACAGTCTTCACTGTCACCAATTTTACTGTCATTATTATAAGTGCCTGCAAATACCTTTCATTTTCAAAATCTCTGAAATACTTGTGTTTGTTTGCTTAGTGCAGTAGCATATAGAAGCCCAGATGGGATTCAGGCCTCATTATACCAAGCATTATAAAAAATCTTGCCAGACAAATTCCCATGAATTTATTTAATTGTGTTGATTTTATTATATCAGTGTAACCCAAACAAAAGAGAGACACTGTGCTGGAATAATGTGGCATTTGTTCCAGTGCAATTTTATCCTTCTGCAGTTCTCCTTTTTATAAATAGAGATTAAAAGATGGTTTATCTACAATATAATAATAATCGCCTTTATGGAGAGAGATTTTTTAAAACTTGAGGCAGTGACAAAGTGATTACTTAATTGCTCAAGATGCTGGTAGTGCAGTAACTGGCATAGATTTGATGCACATAGCAATGGTTCAAGTATTGACTAAATGGCAAGCTTTCATATGGATTTACACAGCACCAGCCTGTTCTTAAATAACCTCATATGTGATTTTTTTTTTTAGGAACAACTGTAATTTTTTCTGCAGCAAGAATCTTCACACAAAAAGATATTTAGGAATTGCTACCACCCCCCTTCACATCCTGTTTAAACAAGAATAAACTTTTAACTGAGAAGTCATGCATGCCAGAACATTTATACTGTAAGATATTGAAAATGTTATTACAGCTTTGACTTCCACAAAACGATCAGCGTAATATCATATTCAATATCACAATCATACCATGAACATTTCCCTAGTACGATGCAATAAAAAAGTCATTTTTAAGATGGTATGAGACTAAATGCTGCCTAGAAAGTGAATGCCTGATGTACAAAGAGACAAATGCATTGTCCATCCCTTCTGTCTTAAAGATGTGTCTACTTTAGCTCACCTGAATTAAAACAGAGTGCAAGTAACTATTCTGGAACAACAGCACTTCTAGATGAAATCAAACTTGAAACAGAATTCAAAGGGTAGGTGTCAGGAGGATGGAGCCAGACTCTTCTGAGGGGTGCCCTCAGTGACAGGACAAGGGGCAACTGACACAAACTGGAACACAGAAGGCTCGACATGAACGTAAGATAAAAATTCTTCACTTTGAGGGTGGCAGAGCACTGGAACAAGCTGCCCAAACAGGCTGTGGCATCTCTCTCTGGAGGCATTCAAAACCTGCCTGGACATGTACCTGTGATTTACTCTAGGTGATCCTACTCTAGCAGTGGAGTTTGATTAAATGACTTTCAGAGGTCACTTCCAACCCCTACAATTTTGTGATCATGTCATCTCCTTTCTTGCTCTGAAACATTTTTTAAAGACTACCAATACTGACACCATCAATTTTGACATTCAGGCTCTCCATATAATGTACTATATATTTGGCATAAGAGAGATGAGTTTTCTAGGTTTACACTTGGTATCACTGGATGACAAAATGCCTGGCTATGGAATTCTCCATTTTGTCAGTTTGTAGCAAAGTTCTCCTAAGTCTCTTGATTAAGCATTTGACTATCACACACACCTCTTCCACGTGCTTTTGCATTGCTGCTAAAAGATGCTTTCCACCACCGTTTCAGTTGCAGAGAACACATGGGATGGCTCAGTGCTTTCATTGGTGTTCTCTTGAGCTCCTACTTGAGGACATAAGGTGTGAGGGAAACAGCCTCTCATTCCTCTTTAGTGTTACTCAGGAATAAGACTCATCCTTGCACAGATCCACAGGCACCAGAGGTGGCAACATGCAGAAAGCACTACAAACCATATGTCTGCACTTTGGAATGGACCATCCAAACTGCCTTTCAGATCCCAAAATAAGGATTAGTTGGGGGGATCAGTGGGAAACAGGCCCAATGCTGCTGAGAAAACTTAGTGATCTAAAAGTGCAGTGGTTTGGGTGATGGCCATGCAGCAGAAGGTCTGGCAAGCAACAATCAGAAATGTTTCTTGGCCGTTGGGGATAACATTTGTGGCTGGCAGTTGCAATTCTCCATGCTGATTAGAAACTATTCTCCCCAAGAATGGTTCCCACAGGATTACAACATATTGTAGCATTTTGTAATCATCAGTGGAAGTTGTGTTTTCTCATAATCAGTATGGAAAAAGTAGACTGCGACAGAGGAAAGGTCAAGAAAAAGAAATTGTTTCAAAATAATTGCTTTCTGAAAGTGGAGAAATAACATGCTTATTTATACAGCAGAGAAAGTGCACTGCGGAAAAGGGCACAAGGAGACAGGTTTCTTCACTGCTTCCTGTCTAGAGATTTCTACGTAGTGTGGGGTTCAAGCACAGATGAATCATCTCATGTAATTCTGTAATTTTTAAAAGCTGGATGTTCAGTTCTGGACTACTGGTGCAAAGCTCTCTTTATAGTCAGTGGAGAGAAATGGTCCCCATAGGTGAGAAAATTGTATGCCTGTCTTAGCACCAGATCAATCACCTTCAGCAGGAGCTTTTTTCTCCCCACTGGGGGTTAGGTCTAGGCACTTAGCTCATGTAGATCTCTAAGCAAATACAGAGACGAACCCAGGCCAGCTGTCTGTGCCTGATGTGGCCTGACCTCAGCTGTGCAATCTATACATTTTATCCATAATTTACAAAAGGCTTTATGACATGCATAGGGAAGGAAATATCAATAAAGGAAAATGCAAGGCAAACTTGATAAAAAACAAAGCAAGGAAAATTACAGTACTGGAAATATGTGAATGCAGTAGGAAATTAAAATAAATGGACAACCAGAAGTAGGAAATATTATATTGTTTTCCAATTGCTGCTGTACAGGATTGCTAAAGAGACACAGAGAACTCTAAATCTTGTAAAAGTATATTTACTTAGGTGTAAATATCCTACTAACGGGTCTTTTTTTTCTTCCCTAAGATCACATCAAGCACTTAGTATTTCCCGTTTCTTTGTCATCTAGCAGTATTCGACTTTTTTTTTTTTGACAGCTTTGCCTTCGGAATCAGAGTTCCTCCACTGCTCAGTTGCTAAATTTTCAAAGATGACTACATCCTCAGTTACGCTTTTTCATACACTTCGATAAACGTCCCCTCGGGTATATTTTGGCTTTGAAATCGTCATTTCCTGACAAAACGCAGCAAACCCGTCTTTGACCACTACACGATGCTGACCAGTATCACCTCATTGTCTGCCCGTGTCTACCTGGGTCTAACTGCCGTCTTTTGTTATGTACTTAGGACATGTGCTCTTTGTTCTGTTTGCACAGCATCTCGCAAAATGGCATCCTAGCCTGTAATTTGGGCTCCTGTGCGCTAAAATAATACAGGTAATAAACACCACTGCTTCGTTTAATGTTGCTGTCTTGCCTGTGAACCTCGTTCTCCTTGTACGCTTTTAAGCGGAAAAAGCACCACACATGGGCAATAGGTAACACCACTGTTGGGTTTGTATCATTACCCATCATGTTCTCCACCCGCCTCAGGGTAACAGGCTGGTGCAGACCAACGTTTCCAAGCAGAACATTGTGATTAGCTTCTATGC
This sequence comes from Indicator indicator, assembly GCF_027791375.1. Classification (NCBI taxonomy): domain Eukaryota; kingdom Metazoa; phylum Chordata; class Aves; order Piciformes; family Indicatoridae; genus Indicator; species Indicator indicator. The sequence continues at coordinate 38,477,883 of NC_072012.1, read as the reverse complement.
CTGTTCCTTTCTTACTGTAATGCACGGCCTGGAGCAATTTATTTGGGAAGGAGAACACGGCAATCTTGACGCTATTGCAAGCAATACCCTGTGATACAAAAAAACAGTTTTCCAAGGGAAAGCCGTGCAGGCCAGTTGAATCGTCCGAACTCCCGGTCAGCCCGTTCTGCCCAGAACCACCTCACGCCACCCCACCGGAGAGGGCCCCTCCGCCGGTTCCGCAGCTCTACCATCGCCGCTCGGCGGCCCCTTCGGCCGGGCTGTGCCGGCTGAGGGCTACGCAGCGAAGCCACCAGCTCCTCGAGGCCCTCCGACGGCCGCGGCCTCCGGCACGGGCCCGAAACGTCGGAGCAGCTCCTCCCCGCCAGGCCCCCCTCACCACAACCCCGGCTCCCTCGGTCGCCCAGCCCGCACGGCCTACCCCGGCGCCGCCGCGACAAACGGAAGGCCGCCATGCCTCTGGGCAGCCCGCCCCCCGGCGGGACAATGGCCGCGGGGCGCCCGCACGCCAGTCAGTGCCAGGGACGCCCCCAGGACACCGGCCCCTGGGCCCCGCCCGTCACCACCTCAGGTCTGGGCCCGCCGCCACGCCGCGGCACCCCTTGCCCCGCCTCTCCCCTCCCCTCCCGCCGCCCCCAGCAGCCCCCGCGGCGCCCCGGCCCCGCCGCCCCGGCTCGCAGCGCCCGAGCCACCGGCGGTTGCGAACCTGCCGCCGTGCGCGGCCCGGCGGGTGCCGCGGCCTGCGGGCGGCCGCTGGTTGGCGCCGGGGGGACACGTGAGGGAGGAGGGGGCAGCGGCGGCAGGAGTTTCCCCGACAGCTGGAGGTTGCGGAGGCAGCTCCTCCTCCCCAGGTCCCCGTGAGAGCCAAGAGACCCCCTGTGCTCCTCCTTATTGACAAACACACAAAGGGCCGCGCCGGGGACGCGTCTGGAGCCGGCATGGGAGACAAGAAGAGCCCAACCAGGTAAGGGCAGCGGCGGCCTCCTGCTTTCCCCAGGCCCTCTCGGTGGCGGCCGAGTGCGCGGAGCCGGCGGCGATGGCGGCCGGCGGGGCGCCCCCGGGAGGGAGGTGGCGGCGTCGGCGGCGTCGTCGTGAGGGCGTCGCGCCCGGTGTTGCCCCTGGCGCGCGTGTGTCTCCGCAGGCCGAAGCGGCAGCCGAAACCCTCCTCGGACGAGGGCTACTGGGACTGCAGCGTCTGCACCTTCCGCAACAGCGCCGAGGCCTTCAAGTGCATGATGTGCGACGTGAGGAAGGGCACCTCCACACGGTGGGTCGCCGGCGGCGGCTGAGGGGGAAGCGGGGGTGGGGCGGGGTGGGGAGAGCTGTTAGGTGGCTGCCCGCCACCCCGGGCAGTGAGGGAGAGCGGCTGTGATAGGAATCAGGTCACGTTTACCGAGGAGCCCCAGCCCGGGGCTCCCCGGTAAACGTGACACAAGCCGGGGAGCGGTGCGCCGGCGTGTGTGAAAACAGAAATAATAAATACCAGGAAGGGCATAATTGCCTGACCAGCCTGACCCCGAGGAGGCAGTGCCTCTGGCAGGAAGAGCAGCAGTCCCCTGGGATGTTTGGGTTTAATGTTTGTATTTGGGTTTGTTGTTATTTTTTTCCTTTTAAATTCTTTTTATGAGTTTAACTTTGCTTCATAAATACTCCCCGGTTTAAAGTTATTATTGTAGTGCGCTTTTCATCACAGAGCATCACTGTGCAGGTTTCCGGGGGTGTGGGGTTGGGTAATGACCCTTCCCTGTTTAGGGAGGAATTGTTGGGTAGTTGAATTGCGCCGCGTGGAAGTGCCGCCCTGCGTCTCTGTGACTTCCCGGGAGGACCTTTTCTCAAGTGCACGCGTCGGAAAACTCGTGGTGGATTACCTGTTTCCTGCATCTGTCAGTATTTTTCACTATTGTGGCCTAAATGTGTGTGCTTGGGGAATGGAGGCTTTTAAAAACCATCAGGAGTGCTCTTGAAGCTGTTGCATGTTAACCGAAGAGAAAATTGGTTATGATTCCTTTGTTAACGTTTATCGTATCTATGGATTAATTCTGTCAGTAAGCGAAGTTTAAGTGGCAATAAAAGTTGCAATCCTATCAAAAACAGCTATTGCATTCTAGGTGTCAGTTAAGGTAGTGCTGAATATGGATTGCATTAAATGTTACATTTTGAAATTGTGAGTGCAATGTTGCATCCAATTACTTGACAGAAAAGATTAATCTTTATTTCTAGAGTTGATTTCCTGGACTTTGAAAACTGGATGAATGTTGAAAGAAATTCTCACAACTTCAGTTTTGAATATGAGTTGATTATATTGAATTTTTTTTTTGTTAAATCAAGGAAATCAGTGAGGTAAATACACTGGAAAGGAGTTGCATGTCGTGTTTAACTGTGGTTTCCAGTTATAACAATGGCATTGTGTTTCTATCACTGATAGGTGTTTACAGATTGGCAATATTCAACAAAATCATACTGTTGAAACAATTAATGCAAAAATCTTTAAAACAGCTCAAATGAAGCCTCTTAAGCCCTGAGTCAACTTGATAGGCCCAATTTTAAAGTCAGTTTAATACTATGTTTTGTTGCAGTGGAAGCTCAATTGGATAAAATCGCTAAAACATGAAAACTCCCCAACAAAACAAAAAGAATGTGGAAAAAATAGACTACTGAAAAAAACACTATTGCTTTCTTTCCCCCCCCTTGAATATTTCATAATTTTTTTTAAAATATTCTGGCAGCAAAATGTCTTTTTGTTGTTGTTGTTGTTTTGTTTCCATTTTCTCCCCCACAGTGATGTGGCATGCAGAGCTTTAGTTGATACATTGATTTTTGTTTCTCTGCTTAAACTATGAAGCAGAGCGTAGCTGAATAGGTTTATGGGTTTCGTTTTCCCATAAGGTTTAGGTGGGCTGCATTTTCACATGTTTGTGAATTCCAGGATTTACATGTGGCATGAGATAAATGCAGGTTGGGGTTTTAGGCCCCAGTTCTGAAATTAGATTTTGAGCTAGTAAGTATACCTTTGTGTCGAGGGAGAGAATCATTAGGGTGCCAAGGATACACAAAAGGCCATTTGGGTGGATTTTCTTTTTTTTTTCTTTTTTTTTTTTTTTTTTTTAAACAGAGCTCGAGTCGAAGAGGCCAAACTGGGGCCTTGTTAAAACATAGCGGCTACTGCATATACAACAAAATGTTGCTCATCAGTGTTGGTCAGAATGACAATACTTTGGTATTTGATGGTACTGAGTGCATTTTTCATTTATATTTTCAGTCTTACATTTTTGAAGCTTTATGGTAGATTAAGTTGATGTTTCAGCACAATTCATACCATGCTATGATTCTTCAAAATTTCCAATCTTCTTTACTGATGTGCATTAATTCAGAGAAATCTGTATTTTTTTGTGGTGGACAGTTTAATGTCCTGCTTCTCCATGTTACAGTTCACTAAGTGCATCCAGATTTGCAGAAGAAAAAGCAGGTAATCATAGAAAAGCTTAATGATTTTGAAGGCCACCGTAAATTAGGTGCAGTTGATTAAACCAGTTTTACTTTTTTATACTAATCGAGTACTATTAATTAATTTCACAGAAATGTTTTCAGGTGCAGGATAGGTTTTGTGTGTGTCTTCACTGTGGAATAATTTCTTCTTTCTAAAAGAATTTTCTTTCATGCCAGAGGCTAGACATGGGTTATCATCTTTAACAACTGGTGGTGGGATTTTTAAGATTACTGGAAATAATTCTTATGACTTCTTGATTATATTTTAATATATTTCTAGATTGAATTTTCAAAATTAAAGCAGATTGGACCATGAAATTAAATTAACTTTGTGCATGCAGTATCACTGTAAATGGTTACACTGGCCAGTGCTTGGATGGGAGATGTCCAAGAGAAGTCCTAGATGCTGCACAAAGTGGTATAGCTGATTCCCATTTTCTTTGTGTTAGTACTAAAGGAGTGTCCCAATGTGGTGCTGGTTAGATGTGCCAGGAGTCAGATGTAAAACTAAGAACCTATATGCCAGTTGGAAACCCGTTTACTGTAGAACACTAATTTGGTAATGTCACTGAGGATCTAAGTGCTCTCTCTACACACAGCTGTCTGTCTTACTTTCTAAACTAAATTGTTCCGTATTGTGGCTTGGGTACTGAGAAGTTACTGTGTTCCTCTTGATAGTAACTGTACTGAATCTAGTAATTTTCTATATGTGACCTTTAAAACACTCAATCTTTCTAGATGAAAGATGTTGTATAAATGTAAGGAACTTAGGGCTGTAATCATTCTTCACTTGGACAAATCCCCTGCTGAAGTTTATTAGGGACATGAGTAAAGAATGTTGAATGGAACCTGTGTGTAGAGGGAACTGGTAACAGACTCTATGTTTAGGTTGCCTAATAGTTCCCATTATAAAGAAATGGCATGATCTCTTCAAGAAGCTTTGTGAAAGCCATTGAAGTTTGGCAAGAGCAGAAGTCCTTGCAGTAAAGAAGTGGCTTGATCTCCTTGCCCTGTGAAATTGTTTAAGTTCTGTTGAGATGTAAACACTTGAAAAATCATCATTCCCCCTCTGTCAATCTTTTTATACAGAAAAGTAATTGATGGAACAGTGAAGAAGCCCGGACCAGCAATACTGTAAAAGGATCAGTGGCAATGATACTGTGCTGAAAACCCAGAAGGGAATTATTTGGCTCCTGGAGAGGTTATAGTGGGGTTGCTGAATTTGGTCTGACTCTCACAATTACTGCTTTGCCGAAAGAAAGTTGTCTCTGTGGGTACACTGCCATTTCTTCTATTTTCTTCTTTCTGCTCCTTGTGACACTATCTGAATCAAGAGTACATTGGTACTGACTGACCTTTAAGAACTGGGCTGGGACCTTGGACAGACCTTACTGCAGCAAGTAATTGCTCCCTGTTTGTCCTTCAGTAGGTGTTTGGGTTTTGTTTCTTTTGTTCTTGCCATCTAACACACTTAGTCGTTGTAATTTAGGCACGTAAAGCTGAAAATTAACAGTTCCAGTTTTCTGGGAAGAAGTACACGAGAGGACTGGCATTCTCTCCAAAGGGATGTATGTTTGCTACTCTGTCTTCTAGGAGGCTGCCTTACTGCTCCATCACCTCTCTGCACCATCTTCCTCAGATCACATTAACATTCTTGTTTTTGGTTAGTGACAGCATCCAGATTTAAAATTAGCTGTCACTTTGCCTTTTTTTTTTAATGTTTAGTCTTTATGTATGTGCATTGTGAGCTGGTCTCTAGTTGCAGGATCCCATTCTTTTTTCCATGATATGACAAACCACTTTTCCATTCGTTGTGAAGGATGAGCATCCAGGGGAGTGTGGTGGGAGCTACAGAAGGAACTGCAGATTTGGCTGCTTAAGCTTTGAAATGCTTCGCATGATAGTTAGCGGCTGTTACTGTGGCCACCACAGTAAATAAAGGAAAAAAGAGGATAGGGATATGTGATCAATTTCCCCTTTACAAAGTGGATTTTTAAATTAGGAAATAGGGTAGAATTCCAAAGGGTATTTTCACCAATAGTATTCTCTGAGCAGTTGTACAAACATGTAACTGATTTTGCTTGTTATAGTTCTATTAAATTTTATTTTTTAAGAACTACTTTTATTGCTTGCTTTGAATTCACTAAAAACTTAATCTTGCCTCTGAATTTATGAGACTGTGAACACTATTCAAACCCAAAGTATTTTTCTTTAGGCAAGAGGAAAGAAGAGGGGAGAAAAAGGAGGTAAAGCAGGTACAAGTGACTTCTGTAAAGTGGTTTGGGTTTGGTTTGGGTTTTGTTTTTGTTAAGATATTCCTCTCTGATACACATCTTGAGTGAGCTTCTGTAACCAATACCATTTACATAAAATGGCTAGAACAAGAAAGTAATTTCAAGTCAGGAGGAATTTTTGTGGATTTGGGATCTATACCTCTTAACATCATGTGCTGCTGCAGTAGACATGTGTATAACCAGCTGAAGAGGGGCATGGCTTCTGTGTCCTATGCTCTATTGATCTCCATTACTGAATCATTCCTTTTCTCCCAGCCTGAGGTACGAAAAGCAACTTTAAATCATACCAGACAGAAGAGTCTGAAGTATAATGAACTAGGTTGTCGCCATCTCTATGTGTTTGCTTAATATTTGGTCTGTGCTCTTTGAATGTGCTTAAGAGTGTGGTCATTCAGTAAGTGCATGTATTTGTAAGTTTGTCTGACAATATTCTAAACACAAGATAGAGGTCTTTACTTGAAGCTGTCATGAGTTTGTTTTATGCTTTGAGAAGCATAAATAAAATGTTTATTTTTTTAATTTGGATATCAAGGTCATTTTTCTTCAGAAAATATGTGCAGTTTGTTTAGTCATGCACCATCTGGATGTTTATAAGCACAAATCAGATACATTTAAGCAAATCTGGTATTTGTATTTCTGTTGAAATGCAGTGCTGCTCAGGACAGAGATTTGGTACTTGTCTTGTGCATCTAGTTTAACATGTCTGTTTTGCAACAGCTTGTTAAAGACTCTGTCTTCTGCCTTCCAGTGTGCAGCTTATGTGTGCGCACGTGCGCATGCGTGTCAGGGGAAGGTTGTGAAGGAGAAAAAGAGGAAGAACCGCCTGTCATGCTGATTTTACAGATACGTGCCTAGCTCAAGCTCAACAGACTGAAGAGCTGTTCATAACTTGTGGTAGTTTGAAGAAGGAAATATTTGTAGGAATAAAGTGAGTGGAAAAGTCACATGTAATCCGTATTTTACCAAGCTGTGTGTTACAAGTTTTATGTTCAATATTAAAATAGTTCTCTTCTGCTCTGTAGATAGACGTAAAGTATTCTAGTCATTCCGGAGTGAGTCTTACTTTGCAAGAGTTTTAAAAAGGAACCTTCAGAATTGTTTAGGAATTTATTTAGGAATTATTTTCACTGGAAAATGTAGTGAAAGTTGGAAATTTTGTACACATCAGCTTCAGTGAGATTTTTCCATACATAATGAAGTAATTTTTACTGATTGGCGTGGTTCTGTTATTAACAGATGCTGGTGAGAGGCATAGCTTGTGTGTGGGCAATAAGAAAATGCAGTGAGCAGCCTATCAAAAGATGAAGCTCAGAATTTAGAAAGACAAGATAGAGTAGCTGGTTTTGAGTTTTGTTTCATTATTGTGTTTTGTTTTGGTTAGGTTTTTTTAATGTTAATTCTGTTGTTAAGTCTTTGTAGTTGTGAACTTGACAAGATACTTGAACTCATGATTCTAGACAGCTCATGGAAAAAAATGTGCTGGCTTAAGACCTGGTAGGACTTCGATGATTGAATTAAGCTTGCATGCTTCTTTTTACATCACATTGTAAATAGTAGTTATATCAGCAGTAATCTTTGGCCAAAACTTTAGGTAGCTGTCATTGTGACTTGGCTTTCTATGTGTATATACCTTAGGTAATTGAAGAACAAAGATGGAGCAGAAAGAAACCTCCTGCTTTTTCTATAAACTTTCTCTCTTCTCTTGCTGTCATAACTAATGGTATCCAAGATGCTGAACAGGAAGAAAAACTATTTAGCCCTCTGTTTCTAAGATCTCAGATCTGATCATGGGTTTAGGAGATACAGGCACTGCAGGGTTAGAGGTAGGTTCTCCCAGTTAAGAATGGCTTGTTCAGCTGCATTGTTCCAAAGCCAAGCAAAATACATTAGCGTTTGTTTTCCACAGTTACTAAGGTAGTAAAAGCTTTGAATACATTTGACTTCATTATAGGAATGGTTCAAGGGAGGTTAATGTGTCTCATTTGGCTTTTCCGTATTACACGAGGAACTCAAGATGGAAAAGATCTTCTAGTGAGTTAGATCCTCTCCCGTATTGAAAGAGGATCAGTGAATCTGGGCAACTTAGGCTGACAAGTCTTCAGTGAAGGAGACTAGCCCCTTTAGACAGTTTATTTATGATGCTTTTAACCCTTGATGTTTTTCCAGATATAGAATCAAAATCATTAAGGTTGGAAAAGACCTCTAAGATCATCAAGTCCAACCATCAGCCCAACAGCACCATGACCCCTAAACTGTGTCACTTTCTGTTGGGTAAGATAAGCTGATTTATATTTTCCCTGTCCCCAGTGGATTGCCCACTATATTTGTAGTTCTTCGGCTGCTAGATTATGGTTTCCATGTTTACCCATTTCTTCTCTCTTGAATCTTTCTTACAGAAACAGAATTTCAGTAGCCCTTTCTTATATGTGACTGTTTTCTTCAGTTTATATAATAATTGTTATTCTTTATTCTTCAATTGACACACCTGTTTCTTACAGCAGTAGCTCAGAGTGATGACACCTTCATCAGAGTAATTGCTAATGTACTGGGACTGTAGGCCTTTCCAGAATCCTGCTAAATTCTGATATTGGTACTTTCCTCAACAATTTTTTTTTTTTTTTTACATTTTGTGCAATAATATCATGATGTTGGCTGTGTCAGCTCTGTGCCTTTGTGATCTACTTGATCCAGTATAGTTTGGTGTCCTTTGTGTCCCATGGTTGCTTAAGCAGTGCTTTTTTTTCCATTCATGGGCCCTGTGGTGCTTTATACCATCTCCCCTGGATTTCATCTTAATGTACTATGATCTTGGCAGGTAATTCTCACCACCTTTCAGCTTGGTGATATTTGCTTGTTCTAGTCTTTACTCCTTTGTCCAAAGCATGATTATTAAATAGTATACCTGTAGAACATCACTGTAAGTGGTAATCTACATCTACAGCTGATGGTTGAGAATTATTAAAACCAGCCAAACAATAAACCCTAATTTTGAACTTAGTTCTGGACAGATTTGTTCCAGTCATGTCTGGCTTGAGTGGGAGAATGTATTTTTGATTGTTGTACAAATTAAGACATGGCATGTGTATGGCTTTTCTCCGGGTCACTAGGACCATTAAAGAGACCTGTGTCAAGCGGATTGGCTTTATCTTTTAATGTTCCCAACTGTTAAATACTTCTAATGTATTTCTGAAATTTGATTTTGGCTGAATCATCTACTTTGTGCATTTTTACTTACCCAACTTGTGATGTCTCTCTTTTTTTCCTCTTCTCCTGCAGTACTTGATGACTTCTTCCATATTCCTGTAGCGCTCTAAACAATTTCTTTCTGAGGATGAATTTCATTAGATACTTTTGACTGCCCTATATAACATTCAGTAGCCAGATCTGTTTCTTATTCTAACTGGTACTTGTATCCCCTTGTTTAATTTGTTTATATGGAATTAGACCTTTGTGTAGAAGCTGAAGCAAGGATGCCTTTATGCCATATTTCCATGTCCAATAGACTTCTTTCTTTCTATTTCCATGATTAAGTACTTTCCTTTGGGGCATAAAGTAGTGTGTGTTTCATTGTGTTCAATTTCACTTTGTTAGTGGTAGTGCCACCAGTAGTATTCCTACTCAGTGCCTCTTTTCTAGAGAAAATTATTGGTTGTCCTGGACTATAAAATACTGGGATTAGAATAAACACCTACAATGAGATTAAGTATGTTAACAGAGAAGTCTAGCTGGTGAGAATGAAGCTCTTTGTATCACTGTGGAGTGATGAGAACTAGCTTTTTCTGCCCCTTGACTTTTTTTAACAGTTTTTCCTTTGTTGTTGTGACAGCCCACTATGCCTGTTCCTGTTTAAGACTTGATAGAAGTGTCTGTACCTTTCATCTTGAAAGTCAGGTTACGACAGTGTGCATTGCAGGAAAATTTTCTCAGTATCAGATGTTGTCTTGCTGTATTGGCTGGTACAGTCAGCTACAAAATACTTTCAAAGTAGGCTAGTGGAACAAAATCTAAAGTGTTCATTTTCTAATGCTTTCGTACAGTAGCTTATCCTAGTTTAAGTAGGACATAGAGATTCTAAGGATTGCCTTATTTTCTCTGAAATGCATTTGGCTGGTATGTGGTATGTTGATATAGAGCAGGCTTGAACTTGGAGAGTTCATCTGCAGAATGTTGCTGGTAGGCTTTTGGCTGGCAGACTTTTCATCAGAAGTCAGACAAGAGATGACCTTGATGTCTGCTACAAGTTTTTCTACTTTTCTTAGGAGTTGGGGGGTGGGGAGGAAATGAGCAGGTTTTCCCATTCTAACTTACTAGAAGTTTGGGACTTACCTTTGCTTTTCATTGATGCTTGAATACACTTTATCTGAACTCTGCAGTTCAAGTGACAGGGCTTGGTAGAAAAAAATGTGCAAATGGTTAGAGGGCTTAAAATTTATTTAAAAAACAGTTTCTAACTAAAAGATGAAAAAGTTTGACACATTCAGTAAAAGGAAAGCTATTCCTTACAGATATCATTGAATTCTGTGATTAGGATCATGTGCTAGAAGTTCTCCTTCTCTACACTGCTCTTGTGAGACCTGACCTAGAGTACTATGTCCAGTTCTGGAGCCCCTATTACAAGAAACGTGGACACGCTGGAACGTGTCCACCACGGGGATGAGCACAGGCTGAGAAACTTGGGGTTGTTCAGTTTGGAGAAGGCAAGGCTCTGAGGAAACCTTATTGTGGCCTTCCAGTATCTTAAGGGGGCCTACAAGAAAGCTGGTGAGGGACTTCTTAAGATGCTAGATAGTGATAGGACTAGGGGGAATGGATCCAAACTGGAGGAGAGTAGATGCAGATTAGATTTTAGGAAGAGGTTCTTTACCATGAGGGTGGTGAGACACTGGAACAGGTTGCCAAGGGAGGTGGTTGGAAGCCCTGTCCCTGGAAGTTTTTAAGGCCAGGCTGGATATTTGGTTCTGGGCAACCTGATATAGTGGAAAGTGTCTCTGCCCATGGCAGGGGGGTTGGAACTAGATGATCCTTGAGGTCCCTTCCAACCCTGACTGATTCTATGATTCTAAGTTTTCTAATTATGAAGAAGATGAGGGCTGATAGTTACATGGTATCTTTTTCTGTTAATTAACATACATCTTTTCTGAAGAGCATTATGGAGACTTTCAGGGAAAGTGTGTAGTCATTTCTCCTACCAAAGTTAGATATCGTTGTGGGGCTGGCTCTGAATGGAAGAAGTTTCTAGAATGCTGCAACCTTCTAGGAAGATCACACTTGCAGTACAGAGCAAATAAGATAGATCAGAAGCAACCTCCTACCTGTCTGGTCACAAAACTTGCTGTGCCAAGTGTTCACATTGTTTATGTGCAGCAGTAACTGTGCTGCTGCATCAGTATGAACCTCATGTTTTGCGTGTGTTTTTTTGCTTAGGTTCAAGAAGCACCACGGTTTCCACAGGAAGGGGACAGAGGAACAACCTGGAGGATCCAATCCTTTGTAGGATTGGAAGTTGGGAAAGGTCACTTCCCCATGAATCCTAAGGATCTAGGGGTCTAAAAGACTAGCCTTCTCTGCAGACTCCCAAATAACTGCCTCCTCAGGGGCTATTGTTAAGGAAATTGAGCTTCTTGAGCCCTGCTTATGTGTAGCACATTGTCATCTAGGAAGCACGAGTTGGTATCACTATCTTTCTCAAAAATGATATTTTCAATACAGCTATCACACTGAGTATCAGTGAACCACAGTTTGTGGCCTACAGGGAACAGTTTCTGACAACTGTGTCCAAGAGGTTGAAGCCTTCAAACTGGTGGTTGAAACACCTATATCTGGTAACTGCTGAAAAAACTCAGTGAAGATGAATTTGGGCTTTCTGAAGGTCCTGATACAGATATTTCTTCTCAGGACAGACTGTTGTGCAGTGTTACCAGGTGTCTTCAGGAGACTTACTGGCCTCATCTGTTAAATGTCATCTGGAAAATAGGGCAATCCCTTTAAGGGAATGATTAAATAGGGACACTGCCTCAAGGGGTAGTTTTCTGCACATTTATACAGGGACTGATAAAACCATATGGGTCTTGTAAGTCTGTTCTAATTGAATCAGCTTTTATTGAAAGGCATAATTGCTAGAAATGCACTGAATAGGTGAATTTCAAGTAAATGATACATGCTGCAAACCAGCTAGGAATATGAAAGCACTGGAAGCCAGAGCTGTCTAAAAGGTGGAATTCAAATATACATATAGGATATGTAGAGATTTTGTTGTTACTCTGTAATATGCATATAGTTTTATGTTATGTTTCCCCTTACCACTAGCTCAGTTTGCACTGTCATAATTCTTCAGTTGTATTATTTGTAGAGGCAATGTAATGTACTGTTAACACCCTAGGATGTGACAGCAGTGATGGTAATGAAAAAAATAATTTGTTGAAGATGCATTTAATCATGAACTGCTTCAGTGTAGAAATAAAGACTAGTTTCTCACAAGATGGCTTTATGTGGTGATTAGTGTGAGCGTATTCATGTGACATGGCAAGCTAAACATAGTTTAATCTGATAGTTTTGATTCTATGAACAGCTTAATATAGTACTGATGACTGAGGGAGGGTGAGCTGATCTGTGTCAGAATCCAAAGACTGCTTTTCCTGCTAGCAACTATTGTACTTGATTGACAAGAACTGGTAATAAGAAATATTTTTTTTTTGTTTTTCATGTGACTTAAACTGCTTAAAACCAAGAGTGACATCATTACAGGAACTGCTAGCCTTTGTGTAGACCAGAGTTTGCAAGATATAATTTGTTAATGTTTGCAATACTACTTAGTATAAACAATGTTCCTGATGATTGTTTGTTTTAAATAATATCACTAATGTGCTTATGCAGAATGAGTAATTCCCCCCCATTCCTCCCCCCTCTTCTCTTTTTGATCTTAGGAGGGAGTTTGTGGTCTGATTGTGCTTGATCACAAAAATCAGCAATGGTAATAGAATAAATGTTTGTGCTGTGTTTTTAGTGGAGATGATAAAGAAGTTTCCTTTTTCTTGGGATAGTGTTTCCTTGGTATTTTGTCAGAACCTAGAAGCTCATGCTGCACAAAGAGCTTGTGGAGTGAATGTCATAGTCCATTAAAACAGAAATGTGATTTTTAAAATGTAAATTTTGCTTATGTATCAATTCTAGGAAAATAAAATAAATACTAAATAAATTCTAAGCTAGTTGAAAAAATTGCCTGATGGAATAAAATGAAGTCTGAAAACATTGTAGCTACTAATCTGCAAATATGTGGAAGGATATATTAAAAACTGTTGTGTGCTTTGTATATATAAATGTGTGACAATTATTTGAGGAATGAGTGTTTTGATTTAACAAAAATAGTCCTCTGCTACTGAAGTTTGAAAAAATATTTAATGCTTTAAATGTTTAATATCAAACTAGCCCTTGAAAAACTCATTGCCTTTTTAAGGCATGAAGAAAAATCAGTAAAATAGATGGGGAAATTGATAGGGTAAAGACGAGGAATTTTTCCCTTGGCTTATGTACAGACAGATTGCACATACTTGCACCTTAACAATACAGATTTGTGCATAAAATGGAACGAATGGCCTGAAAAGTAAGACTTAAACTTTTACCTTCTCACTTGAAGTTTAATAGGATTCTGCCATTTACTATGCATCAAACTGTGGACTGTCTGCTTTATTACATAAGGACAGTAACTGCAGTGACCTAACAAATGTGTGCGTATCTGGGGTCTGTTGGTTTCTTTCCATATCATAACGAACTTATGTGACAATTTCTCAATTCTCAGAAAATCCTTCTGTGCATTTGTAAACCATGATAACAAGATTATAATGTTAAATTTTATTCAATTTATTTTATTTACAGCCATCAATACTATTTAAATGCCTATATAAATATAGGCCTCAGACTTCCAATATTTCTCATGGATTCCTAGTCTTAACAAAAACACTAACAATTGCTTTGAAGTTAAGCTCTTAGCGGCAGAAGTCAACTCAAAACATGAACGCTTCGGATAGCTGAGTACATGTTTAATTTTTTCTTCTGCTTAGGTGAAGTTGCTTACATTTGCTATTACTGAAGCCAGTTACAGTGAGAGGGAGAAGAGGCGCTCGGGAAGGGGCATAGATGCAGAAATCATTAGCATTGTTGTAACCTGCTTTGCAGGAAGACTTCTGAAAAAGAGAGATGTGCCTGAGGAAGTAGGAATGTTAATTACTTGATGCTTATCAGGTAGCTCTTTATCAGTATATGAAGGTTGGGGAAGGGATATAACCGTCTTAAAAATAATTGTGTAGTGGCTGGGAGGAAAGTTATTTTCTTCTTAGTAACTTCTGCTTCAAGGTACTGTGTTACTTGTTGCAGAAACTGAATTTGAAAAATATTTCATTCTGGAGCCATTCAGACCTGTTGTCTATATCATAGAAAAGTCACATTTCAAAGCTGCTGATTGTAACCTGTCATATGATCTTCAGAGTTTGGTTCTATTACCAAGTTACAGGTAAAAATTTGCGTAACTACTGACTTTTTGAAAACACACAGGAAATGTATCATACAATAATATTACTACAATATTAAACAATATCTGTGCCCTGTAGAAGTTACTGAAATAAATGCTGCTAAGAATTGCTCAAAACATTCATACCGTAGTGAAGATGTTCTAATAATATGTTACAGGAGTGATCTTTCACTTAGAAAACCTTCTACTTAAACCCACTTTTTCATATGCTTCTTTTTGTCTGTTTAAAAAGCTGTTGACTGTAAAATCATGCATCTTTCCAACTGAGTCCTTGTGTACATCAGCTTGCTTTGGAGATTAGGAAGATCTTTTTATTTTTAGTTCTAGTTACTGTGTGAGAATGTAGACCTTAGTAGTCAGAGAAATGAGGACATGTGCTGAAGGAGATTTGAGTAGAGACTAGCAATAATACGATGAAGTAGAAAGTATGCACAGATAAGCTTTTCTTGAGATTTTAGTGATGACTGAACTACAAAAACGAAGATTAGAGTATTACTGTGGATATCAGATTTCTAGTAGCTTCTCAAGACATTAATATTTAGGATAGACATGAGTGGAAAATGATCTTCAAATAAATTACAAGATATTTAAAGCCTGTACATTTGTATTGGGAAATGATCAAGTCTAGTAATGAAAGAACAGAGTAGGATTTGAATGATTCAACTATGTTCTCCACAAGATTTTAAGGCATTAACTGTATTCTGTTCAGACTTCTAAAAGACATGGATGATGCAAAGATCAGCACAACAAGATTTCTACTAGGGTTTAGTTAAGGCTAATGTTATTTCTTCCAGTAGTTTTGTTTAGTTCACAATGGTGTATTCTTAACTGAGTTACTTAAAGTGGAATTATTTAAGAAGACGCTAACAAGTACTTACTCTAATACTAGCTTTACAGGAGTTTGTCTTTTTGGTTTTGTTGGTGGTTCCAAGAAGTGTTGAGCAGGGTGGTCTGCAGGTTCATTAGATGTGCAGCTCTTTCAATCAAGCATATGTGGTTGGTTGTTCTTTTCTTGGTGAGATAACACATTAGAAACATCCCCCTTATGAGGAAAGGCCGAGGGAGCTGGGTCTCTTTAGCTTGGAGGAGACTGAGGAGTGACCTCATTAATGTTTATATTGATGAGGTCAGCTGTGAAGGGTGAGTGGTGAGAGGACAGGCCCAGGCTCTTCTCAGTGACGTCCAATAATAGGATGAGGGGCAGTGGGTGCAAGCTGGTGCAGAGGAGGTTCCACGTAAACATAAGGGGAGACTATCACTGAGGGTGACAGAGCACTGGAACAGGCTGCCCAGAGAGATTGTGGAGTCTCCTTCTCTGGAGACATTCAAACCCACCTGGATGTGTGTTCTGTGTGACTACTCTAGGTGATCTTGCTCTTGCAGGGAGGTTGGGCTAGATGATCTTTTGAGGTTGCTTCCAACCCCTGATGTTCTGTGATGCTGTCTTGCAAATTTGTTGTGAAAACAACAACAAACGTGGAAGTATTGTAAATGGTTTCAATTGTTTTTAATATAGTTTTGCAGAATTTTAGACTAGCCAATGTATGAGAGTCTTTTAAAACCTTTATGAAATTATTCAGCCAAATGATATTTATGAAGAGATATTTATGAAACTGATCAGGTATTTAATGGTAAGATTTTATATGATTTCATAGAAGAGACAGCCATAATTATCGTGAAGTTGGCTTTCTTTGTGTTGCCTGCAGGTGAGGAATATATAAGATAAAAAAACAAAGAAGCAAAGGAGTGATACTGAATATTGTGCATTTCCAAGTACAGATAACTGAAATGCAGCCTTATATTCAAGGTGCAGTACTAAAATTATGCTATGAAGTAAAATACATGTTTGCTTTTAGCAAATGGGTAGCACATTAAAAAAAATAATCATTGCAAATGGCCCTGATACTGTTATTTTCTGCGTAAAGGTTGATGCTATATGAAGGGAGATGACTAAATTTAATTCGTTGCAAGTTCTGTCCTCCTTTATCATGGATTACTCTTCTTTCCAGTGGCAACGCACTACAGAATACAGACAACTAAAGTCTTTGTCTACCTTCTGTCACAAGAATTAAATTTGCTTCCAAATTAAAAAAAAAATTGAAGGCTGGAAAAATGTCTGACATGTTAAGAACGCATTTCTGAAATCCTCATTACATGAGGGAATAGCAAAAGCTGGTGGTGGAGGAGTGCTAGTACATGATTGAAATTAGAATTCCATTTGAAAAAATCATTGGGTATCTTAGCTCAGTTAGAAACAGACAGAAGCCCCCTCTCTGGAGATGTTCAAAACCCACCTGGGAGTTTTCCTATGTGATCTGGTATAGGTGATCCTGCTCTGGCAGTGGGGTTGGACTAGATGATCTTTTGAGGTCCCTTCAAACCCCTAACATTCTGTGATTCTGATTCTGTAGTAAATAGAGATGGGTGGCAAGTCTGTGGGGCTCTAGAGAGAGAGCAGTACAATCTTTTTTTCATAACAGTGTAATTCTGTTCTAACTTCTAGGTAAACACAAATTTACTAGGTTTGATACTATATAAAAAAATCATAAATTTAGTGCAAAGCAAGCCTAGAAGAGTTTGATTAGCGGCTTCTAAAAGCTTGCAGTTCAGAAAGAAAACAGACCTCTGGAAAAGAGGAAGGATAACAAGCTACAATTAAAGTAGAAATTGCTTGTGTCATGGTAACAGTATTTGTAGAACACAATGTATATATTACTGTAAGTTCTATGGTATTTTCAGGTATCCAGCAGTTTTACCCATCTTTTAGACAGTATAAACCTGTATTTGATGTGTCTGAGCCATTTGGCACGGTTGAATACCTCAAAAATCAGATGTTTTGGTACTGGGGATAGTATAGAAGAGCATATGGTTCAGGGGAAAACTAGTAAGATTTTAAAGGTGAATACTAATGGACGTGATGGATTTTGAAAACTAAAGGGAGAGTGATTAGTCTTTGAAGTATCATGTATTTACTTTAATAGAAGGTACTTGTTTCGAATTTGAGAACACCTTAAATTTCCCCCTTGCATTTGGCAGTAATTTTGAAAAGTGTCTTTATTGCTGTTTGATTCGTTATGGTAATACAACATTTCTGTGGATCACTTTGTTGTCAGAAATGCCTGCGGGAAGGCTCCACAGTAAAATTGTTTTCTGTCCAAAGTTACTAAGCATTTGCAGTGGCTTAAGAGGGTGCATAGCTGATTACTGCATGTCAGCTTATCCATGATTATTGCATTTCTGTAAGTCCACGGGACACATTTTATATGGAAGTCAGGACAACAGAGCTGTCAAAAGAATCAAGCAGTGTACTTGGAGATAAATGGAAAAAAAGTTTGTAAATTAATTTGCTTATGCCTGTCAGAATTGTGTACTTTTGGAAAGGTTACTTTTTAAGCAGTTGTCCATAAGTAGTAAATGAAGGTGGTAGAATACAGGAAAACTTGCAGTGGTTCAATGAGTTGACTGACTTTCTCTGATGCCTAGTGATTAGTGCTAGGTATTTTTTTCCTAGAAGCTGACTGAGCTTTTGCCTTTTGCTTTGCCTAAAGGTACTTAATTGAAAATACCCAACTTTGATTTTAGAGTTTCTACTACCTTAGAACTGTGACAAGTGTTCTGGGTTTAATCCATAGTGCATCAGCATACTGTGTGCTTATAATGCAGCTTTTAGAATAAACTTTCTTAAGGAGACATTAAAAAAAAAACTTCTGTGAAAAGGTCACTTTCTATTCTCATGCTGGGTTTTAGCAATAAACTTTGCAAGTTTGGCCAAAGATGACCTGTGTAAATGTATTAAGTTACTGCTTGTAAGACCTTTTGGCAATAACATTTGTCATAATCCTTGGAAAGCCCCAGAGTGAAATCAGGGTGCTGACTGACTAGATTATCTGGTTTCCAAAGAATAACTTCTACAGTACCTTGCTGCTGGGACAGGGTGGATTGCAGAAATATGAATGAAGCTGATGTTTCAAAACACACAAGACTCATTGCTTGAGTCTTGTGCAGTGAAGGCCTTAAAGCAAAAAGGATTTGTGAATTTCCATTAACTTGGTAACATTTATTCTGTCATCCTGAATTGCCTGAAAGGAAAGAATGTTTTGTGTTTAAAGAACAATGTGGATTTTTTAATTTTTGAGGAAAGGATTCTGTGACCAAGGGCAAGATGAAATCGGTGAGGTTTTTGTTCCAGATATTTCTAACCTCTCTTGAGGGATGAATCTGCTGTCTTGAACAAAAGGTCAGTGTCTCCCTGCAGGGAAGTTTAGATAAATGGTACTGCTGTAGGATTAGGGATGCCTTTGAATAAAACCTCTTCAAGTCTCTGAAACCTTTTTTTTTTTTCTTTTTTTTTTTTTTTCCCTTCCCTGTTTGTTTTGTTTTTTAAAGAAGTGATGATCTCTTACAGTGGAGGAAAGTCTTCATGTGCAAAATAAAAAGTTATGGACTATATGGGTGTCCTGAAGGGGTCAAACCCCCAAACATGCCCTAGCCCAAACAATGGCCTAAGCACCTGCAAATATGCTAACCTGGTCAGTTCCTGGGGTCCAGGTGGCCAAGGCAAATGTATAGCAGGTGTGATTAACATTGTAAGCACTCATGAATGTGCAAACCTGGACACTTCTGGGGTCCAGACAATCATGTACCACGTGTGATTAACTTCGTAACACAACTGTGAACTGTGTGTGCCCCTGGCCGTGTTTGGATATGCCCCATCCTATTCATCCATTTATCAGGGTCCTGTGTTACCAAAGGGCATTGTCTTGGGACAGTATTTAAACCAGCCAAGAAGTCAGGCAACTTGCCTTGTTCTCACCCAGACAGCAACAAGAACCAAATGCTGCCAGAGTAGCAGCTGAGGGCCTGCTTACCACAAAGAGACTAGAGCCAAATGGTGCCCGAGTAGCAGCTGAAGAACTAGCTCTAGCAGACCAACAACTTCACCCAGACTTTGCATCTGGACCAAGGCAGAAAGGGGAAACCTCCAAGGGAACTGAATCCCAGAAGAGGCTACAGCCCAGCGACTGGGCACAACAAGAGAAGGCCCCCCAGCCCTCTCTGAGCCAAGGACTGCTCGAATTATAGCCACAGCACCTGGGAAGATACCGGACAGAGGAGCAAGTTGTAAGTACCCAGCTAATCTGCCATGGAATCCCATTTGTGGGAAAACCACAGATCACAGCACCAGTGTTTCCAATTTGGAATTGCTGTATTGGAAATGTTAAATCTGTGATTAAATCATTCAGCTGTCTTTGTATGTGCAGTGTAATCCCACAACTGAATAATTGAACCTGTGGATATATTTTGTAAATACGGTGGTGTTTGAAGATACCACCACCAGGAAATATTAATTATAAAATATATAAAAATATACATTTTTATTACAATGGCATACTGTGCAGAGTTCTTCATAAAAGCAGGTGAAAAGATTTGAAGAAATACCATAGGCTTTGGTTTGCTCAGGTGCTGGTCTTCTCTGGGGATGAAAATAATGATAGGAGATAAGATATTGCTGATGAGTTTGAACGCTTGAACTGCTCTGATGAATAAATGATTTCTGGTATATAATAGTTATCTGTTCTGTTTGGTAGTATGAACATCTTATCTGTTGATTGAATCCTGTCGTTCAAAAGGTAGTTTATTGGTATCTTGAAGAGAAACTTGAGTCCGTGAACCCAGAATAGATTGGTACTATATTAGGCAGCTACAGCATAACATCCCAATGTAGAAATAGTTTTTCACAGCAATTTCTTCCTGATTTCTAAGGTCATAGAATTGTTTTGTTTGGAAAAGACCTCTAAGATTATTGAGTCCAATCATTGACCTAACACCACCATGACCACATCATCCCAAAGTGCTGTGTCCAAATGTTTCTTGAACACCTCCAGGGACAGTGACTCCACCACCTCCCTGGGCAACCTGTTCCAGTGCCTGACCACTCTTTCTGTAAAGAAATTTTTCCTAATGTCCAATCTAAACCTCCCCTGGCACAGTTTCAGGCCATTTCCCCTTGTCCTATCCCTGATATTAGAGAGAAGAGATGAACTCGCACCTCACTACAACTTCCTTTCAGGTAGTTGTAGAGATGGAGGCATGATGTTTATAATTTTATAGGAAACTAGGGATTAAAAGGAATTTGAATACGGAATTGTATCATCTTGTTGGATAGGTAATTAAAACTGGACTAGAATATTGCTCTAGTTATTGGAGTTGAAGTGTGGTAAATAGTGACCAAAGCTCAATAGCAGACTTAAATATCTGTCCTAACAGGTGGTTAATCTTTAGATATGTTGTGTGTGGCACTTGCTTTACAAAACAGGTCATTTGCTGCTCTAGACAGGATGAGCCTCCAGCAAGGACTCTGTCTGAATTGGAACTGGGAAGTGGATGGGCTTGAGAATATGAAAGGGAAGGAAAGAATGGAAGCTCTGCTTGACAGATATTATTCTGGATTCAGGTTGATTGAAAGCTGAGGTGACAGTGTTTTCTTAATTTCTGTTAATACTGGGAGATTGTAATTTTAATACTTTGGCAGTAGTAAAATACACAAAGCAGAGGAGATCTGGCTTCAAAAGAGTGTGCCTTTGAGTATGTCTTCAGAATATCTGAACTCTGTAAGGTGTGTATTATAGATGACAATACACTTCTCCCACAACAGGCTGGAAAGGTATATGTATTGGACACTGAGGTTTTATTACAACATCTAGCTTTCCATACAGAAAGGTGTAAGAAATGTTCTGACATCTGTGGATGCTGGAACAATGTGGGTACTGGTTCTGTGTGGACCAGCTCAAGTCCAGCATGGCTGACAATGAATCAAACCTAAGGTGCTGGCTACTCTGTTGGACTGTTGATGTCTCTGTGCTCTGCTTCTCAGCAGCTGTTTGCTGTGTGCTGCTCTGCAGTCTTATTCTGTGTGTTCAGGATATGCAGGACCAAAGAGATGACTCTCCTTCAAACCCTGCACACTGGAGTGCATCATGCTGAGACAAGTTTCTTTTAAGATATAGGTAGACTTGGGGTTGATTAATGGAAAAACTGTCAGAGTTGTCTACATAATGCCCTTTGTTTCCAGACTCTAGCAGATGCACCCTAGAGCATGTTTGACAGATAAGTAGCTCAGGTCTGTCAGAATTTCAGCTTATATTCTGAGTAGTGCAGGAAACATTAGACTGTTTTATGGACTTGTGATGTTTGTAGAAGCAACACTGTACAGATGTAGTTGTGCTCTATACAAATTAAACAAATTCAACCAGACTGCATGGTGCCTCAGCATTGAGCCAGTCTGGTTGTCTGTATGTTCAATGCACAGCTCAGGTGGCAGAGAGCTCACTGCTTCTGCTGCATGTGTTGATTATTAGCACTGATTGGTTTGCTTATCTCCATTTTGCAAGTGGACCCACTTTGTTGTAATGAGACCAAGTTATTCACCATACCAAAGTGGTGAAAATTCTTTTTATATAGATTATTGGTAAGTGCCGGGTGAGGGAAATTAAGGTAGTATGTACTTCTGTAAGATGTCCAAAATTACTTATGAGCAGGAAGGTATTGTGTTGAGCTCTGCAAGAGGGAAATGACTCAGATCATAAGTTCCAGATATCATTTGATGTAATGCACTGTGTGTATTCTTAAAGTGGTGTTTTTAATCTCTAGGCATGTAAATTGCTGTGCTATAACTGTTTGGGTTTTCTTTTTTTTTTTAAGAATCCCAACCACGAAAACTTAGTCCATCTTTCTTAGTATTAAATACTTGCTTCCTTTGAGAGCATCAGTGTTAAAGGAGTTGCTGCAAACAAAATCTAAATAGAAAAATCTCTATAAATACACTAAAACACCAGCTAGATCAAATCCTGTAAGATGAATTTGAATGCAGTTGCATCTTGCAGCAAGAATAGAGTTAAATTGATGACATCGTTGTCATTAAGCATTAATCAGAATTGTAGAGAGGGCAAAAACTGTATCTTTGAATGTTTGTATTAGTCTGTTGGCTTTTTAATAAACCCCCCAAAAATTTAGTTTCCTTATTTTTATAAAAGAGATTATGGAGTATGTGAGTATTTATATACAGGACCTTGAAATCAATGTTGGAGTTAGATAATTAACAATCATAATAGATGCATTTGGAACAGAAATGTGGGTGGAAGTATGGCTGACGCCATAGAAAGATAGCACTGCTGAAAAGCAAAACTGGTAGAAGAAAGGCATAATATTTTGAGCTATGATGTTTAGTGACCTCTTGGAAGCTCAGTGAATCTGTTGGTATGTCTGTAGTGCTTAGGGTCTCTACCATTAAGCTCGCCTCTGTTGGAAAGAATGGATAGCTCTTCTCTTTTGTAATAGTGTATGCCTCTCTTGATCAATGTTCCACTTAAAGTGACTGAAGTGAAGTTATTAGATAAAAAGGCAAAGTTTTGAGGGGCTCACCAAGCAATGTGTATTGTATTTATGAGCGTTTCTGCCTCTATTGTTGAGTTGTAAAGTCTTGCCCACAGGTAAAGGCAAAAATGCTTGTAATCATACTGCAGGAGTTTATAGAGCTTCTTTCTAAACACCAGTCTGCTTGGGTGCTTTCAAATATGCTCAAAAAGCAAATTACCATAAATACATTAATGAAATAGAAGGCACTGTTGACACTATCTGTATTGGCTTGATCTGTAGCATCCAAAACCAAGGAGTCTTTAACTAACTGGTTTTGAAAACCAGTGATTTAAAATGTTGTATTTTGGCAACTCATCAAAATCAATTTCCTGTTACAGAAATAGTTTTTTGTACATTTATCTTGTGAGAGAGAGCCTTCTCTATGAATTGCTTCATCCTTGAATGACATGATTCAGCTCCACTAAATCTTACCAGGTTAAAGCTACATGAGTGCCAAAGTTATCTCCTGAAGTCTGCATGACTTGCAAAGTGCCTGGTTGCAATTCAGTAGCCCTTTTTTGAGTACCTAGAAAAAAAAAATAATTGAATGCTTGAAAGATGCTCTTAGAGATTTGAATATATTATTATTTTTCTCAGTGTTTTAATATAAAAACAGTGAATGCCTCATTTAAGAAATCTGGAAATGACAGTGCAGGTAATAAATTTTGGAACAGAGGTATAACTGACAGCTATAGAAATAATTGACAACGAAAAGATGGATGCTTAATTGCTAGGAATGAAATAACTGAATGGAATTCCTTGTAACAGCAAGGCCACAAAGAACCTCTTGATTAATTCATACTGCATCTTCCCAAACATAATTTCTCTATGTTTTTTTGGTCTTAACTGACTTCTGTTCCTTGTGGCAAAGGTATTTTTTGTCAGTCTCATTTGTTTTATGGTACTAGAGAAAAGTTCTAAACCTAGGACATAGTTTCAATTTTAATTTCCCATCTGTAGTCTAATAGACATTACCTAGTTTGCCCTCAGGGATTGAAATTGTTGCAAATAGTTGGCTAAGATATTTTTTTTTTCCCTTTCTATCCTTTTTTAACGAGTTTCCATGGTCATGGTGTTGTCCACAGCCCTGGGCAATAATTAATTCCATGTTGATAAGTTCACGTTAATTCATAAGTAACATGTCAGATGGATCCTCTCAGGTCACTATGTAGTAATTACAAGATTTTTACTTGGCTGTCACTAGAAATACTAACTCACTGTATCCATAACTCCTGAAGCAATCTTCAAGACAGATTATTACTTTTGTTTATATATCACAAGTGTTTTCCACCCGAAATGAGAAGCTTCTTCAATTACACCTTGGTTGTTCTTGCTTTGTTGTGAGCTGCTATGATGAAAGGTCAAACCAGTTTTGAGACAAGTTTTCTCAAAAATGTCCTATGTAGTCTGTTAATGTAAGCAATTGTAGTCCATTTTGTCATTTCAGTGATTGTTTTGGAGTCCATATATTGTGGTTTTCCAAGGTCCTAGTTACAATGCTTTCTTTTTAAAAACAGGCAGTCATATATTTGCCAGCTGATATAAGTTGGGTAGTTTTCACTAAGTGATCCGTGGCTGATCTTGAGCTCTCCATGACATGGTGTGAGCTTAGTTCATGAGTGGGTATGTGGTAGTCTAGTTTTCACTCCAGACTTCTATTGTGTTGACATTATTAGTAGTTTCTATTTTTACTTTAATTCATTAAGAACTTGCTGTGAAGACTCATGAAATCTGAGATGGTTTATATTAACTGCCTTCCCCACGCTTTATAGATTCTCGTAACTCGGCCTGCACTCTGTAACATGAACTACTCCAATACTTACTAAAAATAAAACTTGCTAATGGGAGCTGCCTTGATTTTTCTGCTTTTGTTAATTTACTTATGACCTAAGCAAGAAGTGTCAATAATGTGATCCTGTGGGCTGAGATAAATAAGTATGTGTAATAGCTGATAGCTTCTATTGCTTTAATAACTGCTTTGTATTTTTGGAGTATCACAGTGCATATAATTTGTGCTCTTTCTAAGATGACCCATCAGCATCACTTAAGTAACAGAACCCAAGAATTTCATAGGGTAAACACTCTTTTGGAGAAGAAATCTTCATCTTCAGAGTCTCAATAGAATCACAGAACCTTCCATTTTATATGCTATGACTTGAAATTTACTTCTAAAATCTTAAAGAAATAGACTTGCATTGGATGGAGTAAAATACTTCGTTTCAAATTATTTTGTTTTCTACTGGAATACAGTTATTCTAAAAGTGAAGCCATTGCAGAATAATGTTTCAGAAAACGTAAAAATAGTAAACTAAAGTTGTTTTGCCTGCTATTCCTCTTCCCACCCCGGTTTTTAGTTTGGATCAAAACTTGAAAACGAAACCTGTGTTGTGTATCCTGACGCAATGTGGTCAGAAGTTTCTGTTACCAGCTTTTAAAGTATATATGTACTGACAGCTACATCTTGATAATAGTGAAGAATGTTTTTTTTTCCAGTGAACAGCTTGATAAAAATGATACACAACAGCATTTGTCATTGCTCTCAATGAATTTTTTGGAGCTGAAAAGAAGTTTTACTCTGTCAGGCCAACAGTAGCTTTAGCTCTGATACCCGAAAGGTCAGCTCTTTCCTTTTTGTGATATGGATTGTATACTTTTGTACTGGAGTACACTCAAAATTGACTGCCTTGTCATTGGATGGGGCTGGGAGTGGGTGGTAAAGTATTCCCTCTGGAAGCCTCATCTTCTGGAATTCACTCTGTGTAAGTCTCTGTGTATGACAGCTGGGAGAAAAGGGCACGTGAAAAAGTCTTGTCTCTAAATCCTTGAAAAAAAAAACAACCAAACACCTCCACCCCCCACCCAAAAGAAAAAAAAGAGCCCAAACAAGTAACAACCAAAGCACAAACAACAGCCCTCCCCCCCAGCCCAAACTAACAAAAAACCAACTCGTGCATTGATAATGCAAGTGAAACAAAAGGCTGTAATGGGTTTAAATTTGATACGGTATTGTAATGAAGTATTAGCAGCAAGATAAGTTGTAGCAATGTTTCTTTTCATAGTGATTGTTAATAACTAAAATGTGGACAGCTTGAGGCTTATGAAGTTTGAGCATTATACATGTCTGTGTATGTGTGCACACAGGAAACCTCGACCTGTCTCTCAGCTGGTTGCACAACAGGTCCCACAACAATTTGTGCCCCCTACACAATCAAAGAAAGAGAAAAAAGACAAAGTAGAAAAGGAAAAAAGTGAAAAGGAGACAACAAGCAAAAAGAACAGTCATAAGAAAACCAGGTAAAAATTTTAGAAACTTTTGCAGTATTGGTAACACATAACTTTAAAAAAAAAAAAAAGTTCAGTGATTTTACTGCTTTGTAAGTTCTGTGGTGAACTCTTTCAAAAATATGGCTAAATATGTTTGTGTGAAATTTCCTCAATTTAGAATGCCTATTAAATATGAAGAAAACATGCAGTTTGTAATTTTGACCAGAAGATGGAAACCATCTGAATATAGAGGAAGATTGATTGTTTGTGTTAGGGGTTACAGATGTTTCTCGCACCACACAAAACTGTAATAGGTAAACAGTTGATACTTGTCATTTCTGGAGATTTCATGCAAAATGAGAGAGAGAGAGAGAACCAGTACCAGACTGCAGAAGAGTGGGAAAGTAACACGGAATGAACTTTGAAAGGCTGAACTAGGGCACAAATTAATGTGATGACATAAGACACGTATATTACCTAGTGATAAAAATCTCTATGCTGCATCTGGGGTACTGAAGGAAACCTTGAACTGTTAGAACTGAGAACATTAAATATTGCAGTACAGACAAGCAGTTGTAAAAGCCTTGATCTTGCAGTCAGGAGGGTACAGACCGCAAAACAAAAGCAGCAGGTTTTAGTCCCTAAATCATCACCATCTAAGCATAAATTCATTGTGGCAAAAAGTGCTGTGCCAAAAAATCTGTGTATAAGACACACAGTCTAATCAGATGTGGGAGGAACTACTAATTTGTTTTGGTTTTGGTTTTTTTGGAAGCGTTCCAGCCCACTCCGAAGTAGTCCAGCCAAGGAAGATTCCTTTGGAATTAGTTGTGCAGAGAAGTAGCAGATGATTCTTCTGTTCCTGAAATAAGATCATTGAGACCAGGGAGAGATGAAGAGTCAAGGAAGAACAGTCATTGAAGTCATGATTAGGATTAAGGATACTAAGATATTCCTTCCTTTTATTTTTTTTAATACTCAAATTTATTAGCTTGCCCATTAAGCTGAAGTGCTTAAGTTATGAAGTATCTGAAGTTAACAAAGTGTGTTTTAGTTAAGCTAATTAAATATTATAAATTGAAATATTGATGGTTAAATTGCAGTAGTACATTTTAAAAATGCCAAAGTGAGATAAGGAAGGGGGGAGAATATGGAAGAAATACCTGAAATACCAGTATTAAGATTTTCATTAAGAATTACTATTTGAAATAACTAGGCTACTTTTTTTCAGTTTTTCACAGAATGTATTTTCTGGGTAGGATAGCAAGTTAAAAATGCTTGATTCAGTTTACACATATTTCTGCAGTATCCTTTGGGAAAAGGATATCCTTTTCTCTTTGCCTTGTACGTTATTTTTGGAAACTTGCATGTACACCCAATATAATTAATAAGCTCCAGGCATGGCACTTAGTCAGGTTGGTAATGCTGAATTTTTCTCTCTGTTCCCATGTTAAAGAGCAGCAGATTTTCATTTTCTCTTCAGTTCTTCAGTTGTGATACTTCAGCCTCAGGGGAACAAGATGTGAATGCCTTTCTCTGTTCTAGCGAAGGAAAGGCATGAAGTGTTTCAGCTGAAGTGACTAGGAACCAGTTCTACTTCAAAGTCAGATGATGGGGTAAAAGTTAGGGCTTTGCTGTTAGTACACCTGCTAACATCATGTCGTTATTTTATTGCAGCTTGAGGTAGTGAAAGCTGTGGAGTCTGTTAAATACATAAAGCTATGCTGTTTATAACCAGTTGTATAAACTGTCTGGTGACAGTTTTTCATGGCAGTCAAAGGAAAATAATAAACTGAAAGTACTTTATGCTTATAATTAGGAAAAATGTGATGGCAAAACATAAGTAAAAATGTTATTTTGTTCTTCTTGTGAAAATCAGTTGAAAGATTAGATGAAGATACTTAGCCTAACAATGTGTGCAATACTCAGATCTGTGCATAATGTAAATCACAGAATATGCCAGAAATACTGCACTGTGAATGCAAAGTCCAGTCAAATAGAATACTAGCAGTCCTAGTGAGGTTTTTAAATGAAGTAGTACCTGCTGGAAGTTAACTTTATTTGTGCTGTTGAATTCAAAACAGACAGCAACATCTTCATTATTGAACATCAGTCTCTAATTAGAATTGTTGCTTTAAGGCTGCTGCAGAAATGGATCTTTCTCTGGATCAAATGTACAACTTTCTATAGCCACAATAAAGACAGACTTAAATTTTAAATGTAAAAACCTTCACATGTGAAAGACATCCATATTGCTGCACAGCTACATTATTCATAAGGTCAACTTTTAAATAATCGTAGGAGAAGGTAATATGTTGTGTTCAGCTGGATAATATGAAATGTACTAGGAAACACTTCACCATAACTACTTATGGTGTGGTGTTTTCCTGTGTTTTACGTGTTGCACATAGCAGTCTTACGTTCCTCAGAGCCCCTAAAATACAGAAGGAAGACAAGATAGTAAAATGGTGCATGTGCTTTTAATGACTATTTGCTTATTTTAGGCCAAGATTGAAAAATGTGGATCGAAGTAGTGCTCAGCATTTGGAAGTTACCGTTGGAGATCTGACAGTCATAATTACAGACTTTAAGGAGAAAACTAAGTCACCACCTGCTTCCAGTGCTGCTTCTGCAGATCAACACAGTCAGAGTGGTTCTAGCTCTGACAACACAGAAAGGGGAATGTCCAGGTCATCTTCACCCAGAGGAGAAGCATCATCACTGAATGGAGAATCTCATTAAAGTTTATTTCTGGTTTCTTTAGTCTCTTCAAAACATGCAAATACATAACTTCTGTCACCTGTTACCACATTTTCATGACAGGATATTCATGCACAATTGATACATTGACTGGAACATAATTTATGCATTTAAAAAGAAAAAATGAAAAAGTGCAGTGGTAGAAACAATAATTTAAATGCAATCTAGAAATGCTTACATAGCATTTTTCAGGCCAACTTTTTAATTTTCATGTGTAAAGGTGCCATGAAAATGTGGTTTGAATGTTCATTATGCAGTGTTATTGGTAAGTCCATTTTCACTTTTAGTTTAGTAAATTCTAACACATCTCTTGGAGTCTCTATTATTGGCATGTACTGAATTAAAATTTTTATAACATAGTTCAAGCTGCCTAAATATGTATTATTTGAGAATTGTGAAACATAGTTATATGTATGCAAGTCAAAGATCAACTTAACTATTGCTGCAACAGAATTTTCATAATTATCTTAAACACCTGCTGGTACTTGGTGTGGTTAAATAGGAAAAATGTTATTAAATAAAACATTTGTACGAATTTTTGCCAATGTTTGACACATTTTACTAGATGACTGAATTATGTTGATGGTTTTACCAATATTTTTTCACACTTTAAAACACTTATTGTAATGTTTACAAGCAAAATAGAAAACACATTCTAAGTATTGATTGGTTAACCTTACAATTCAGGTGAAGGTCTGCATTGTCACTGTACACTGGCATTCTATGTTGTATCTCAGATGAGGACACATTTGGCAAAAATTAACATTTGGAAATAGGAAAGTTTGGAAAAGCTTTAAAAATAACAGAAGTGCATTTCTCATTTCTGCTTAAGTGTTATTTCCTTGCCCCAAGTTTATCTAGTCTCACATAGTCACTTCATTTCATTACAGGAGTAACAGACGTTGCACAAGCATAAGGAAATAACAATGCTATAATTTTTTTTTTGTTCCCAAGTCAATTTCTTTAATGTTGATTTGGCCTATTAGAATGTATTATGTCATAAACCATGTGAAAAAACTCAGTATCCTACTTTATGGCATAAACTGTCAACATTTCCGCACTTAGCAATATACAGAGCAGAATTATTTACAGTCCCATCTGGTATTATGTAAAATTACCAATAAAATATTTTTGTGAATACAGATTTTGCATTTTTGTTTACAGCCAGTAAGTGTTTTGATGCACACATGCAATCCATGTCTAGATTTTAAAGTGTAGAATCAGGTTCAGTACACAAGTCCATTTAGCTCCTTTTAGTGAGGGAGTCTACTTACACTCCTGTGGTGATATCGTTTTGTTTTGTTTTTCTCATTTCATTCAAAGTAAAGATATTTTTAAGTCCCTGTAAAAGTTGGATGGACCGTCTTGGTAGTGAATCCAGCCCCAGATTATTACCAACGTATGACTGGTCTTCTTAACAGCTAAAACGATAGATTTTTGTAGCCCCTGACAATTGTGATGTTTGGTGGTTTCTTGTAGTAATGTATTTTTCTGTTTTTAATGCAGTACTTCTACAGGCACAATGGTACTGTTCTATTTTGTAAGATGCTAGTTGTGAAATACAGTTAGTTACATAAAATGAAAGTCTGATGTGATATCTGAGAACATACATACCTCATTCCTTGGTGTTGCTGTTTAAACTTTTTAGACATCAAATGCTTATTATAGGCTATTTCAAGTGGATAACTACTGACCTGTTAATTATGTATTCTGCTTTATCTTACTAAGTAGGGTGTCTGTCCATTGCCGTTACCCGGCCACGTCTTAGTATCTGTAATACAATGCATTTTAAGGTTCTTAAATGTTTTGGGGGCTGGGTGGATGTTCAGAACAACGTACAGTAGTTTTTAAAAGAAAAATACATGCTTCTCAACTTTATTTTTTTATATTTTATTTTTAGGTGGGACTATGTGCAGAATATACTGATGTAATGGATTGCAAGAGAGCTGAAACTGTATAAAGTAAGCAGTTTAATGAAAGCAAATCTCATTGCAAGATGTTTATGAAATGTGTTTCTAATTTAAAATGTAATGAATGCTAACACATTTCAGAATTCTTTGCAAACAAATAATAATCTATTACCAGTAGTTCACTGAACAGGGAACGTATTTTCACTTAGCGTTATGTGAATAAACCACCCAGCACTGCCAACAAGAGGTCTCTTTGTATCTTCAGAAATAAGTAGCCTTTTGCTTTGGAAGGAAGGGACGATGATGTGGATTTTACTATGATTCAATTGTCTCTAGATAAGTCTCCAAAATGTGGTACAAGCGTGGTTATAACCAAAAAGAATACTGAAAAGTCTCGCTGTTCTTTATGGAATGAAATATAGAAAAGAAATTTCTAACTACAGATACAACACAAGTCAGGATCTGAAAACTGAGCTGTGGTGGTTTTAACTGAACTATTACATTGCCAGTGTTTGCGTTGCAATGATGCCTGTTTTGGCATTAAAGTTAAGATGTTTTCCCGTTTGTGATTAAAGGGATGTGACAACACTGACATCAGAGTAGACAAATTCTAAGTAGAATGGCAATTTACTCTGTTTATAATGTTATAATTCAAATGAACTTCACTTTCATAATTTCTAAATAATTTTGATTTGTAGTAATCCTAAGTCCTTTTTCTAACTGTAAATATATTTAAAAGCATCTTTACTCCATTTATAAAAAGTGAAAAATTAATGTTGTAATGTGTTTTGATTAGCTGTTTTTCTCTGTGACTGCTTTCTGCATAAGAACTGTTATTTGTTAAATTGTATATGCACCAGTCTTCAACAGCCATACATCCTGGGTTGTTCATGAAATAGTGACCCATCAGAGACAAGCGTGATAGTGTTCCATGTAAATTACTTCCTTTGTGTGCTGATTGTCTGGTTTCAGAAAGGAAAAGGGGGAAGAAATGGGGGAAAATTAAGTATAAATAGTTCATTGATAAAGTGTACAACAATTCAATCTATTCCTAACTTTGCCTCTAATTATAGGTGGAATAAGGAAAAGAATAAATACACAGTTGTATACTATAATCCTTTTTTGATAAGTCTACGTATTGGATATAAACAAAAGTTGTTCTACTTAGTAGAAGATTAAATTGTGCCATATAAAATCTTGATTCTAAGAGAAATGGTAGGAAAAAATTAGGTTAAAAATTTTTAAATTCTTGATACTGAAATTCTTGAGATTAAGACACACGACTGAAGTTTTAAGCTGTTATGTTTCTCTAGATACTTAATATTTTGGGCTACAGATTTTAAAAGTCTCAAAATTTGATTTCTGTAATTGGTGCACTTTTTGTGATACTACAGACAGCACATTTTTAGGTATCTGGGTGAGATAGAATACTTATTACAATTTGTTTACACCAGTTCACTGTATTGTTCAGGCAGGTTTTCTAAACTTGACAAGCGTATGGCTCTGCATCTTGGATACTTTAATATTTCTGTCTCCTGCCTCAAAAGCCTGACAGTTTCCCACGTTTTGCTGATTGATTATACTTTTGTTGTACAAGTGGATTTGGCACAGAACTGTCTATTGTGTAGTTTCTGTGTACATCCAGGGTTTTTTAACTATCTGCTTTTTTTTTTCTGTCATGTGGCTTGTTTGGACTCTGCTTCCTACTAGAGAGTCTTGGTGTACTTCCTTTCCAATATCAGAAACTATATGGAAATAGAAATGCAATGTAAATTAATTTCTCCAAAGGCACTAACAGTAAATTTGGCCTGTGCATACTCAGGGATAAGTCAGATTGGATGACAAATTTAGTGGTAGTTTTGGCTAGTGAACCAGTCAGATGGGATATTTTGCAAATGCATACTTCTGTCTTGAGATTTGGGTATGTTGGAAATACAGTTTTAGCTGTCACAGGTTTTCTTCTGTGAAATTATGCCTCAATTTACAGGATCACAGAATGGAAGGGGTTGGAAGGAATCTCTGGAGATTGTCTAGTCCAACCCCACTGCTAACGCAGGTGCACCTACAGCAGGCTGCTCAGGACCACATCCAAGCACATTTTTAATATCTCCAGAGAAGGAGACTTCACAACCTCTCTGGCCAACCTGTTCCAGTGGTCCATCACTCTCAAAGAAGTTTTTCCTTATGTTCAGATGAAACTTAATGTGTTCCAGCTTGTGCCTGTTGGTCACCATGGAAGAGTCTGGCCCCATCCTCTTGGCACCTGTTCTTTAGATATTTATAAACATTGATAAGATCTCTTCTCAGTCTTCTCTAGGCTTAACAGCCCCAGGTCTTTCAGCTTTCCTCATAAGAGAGATGCTTCAGTTCCATGCTCATCTTGGGCTCTCCATTAGTTCCTTGTCTCTTGAACCGGGGAGCCTAGAACTGTACAAGTGCTCCGAATGTGGCCTCACAAGGGCAGAGTAGAGAGGGATCAGAAACCTTACATTTTCTGCTGGCCACACTTACGCACCTCAAGATGCCATTGTCCTTGGCTACAAGGACACATTGCTGGCTCATGGTGAGCTGCTTGTCCACCAGTACTTCCAAGTCCTTCTCTGCAGAGCTGCTTTCCATCAGGTCAACCTCTAGCCTGTACTGTGTGGAGTTATTCGTCCCAAGGTGCAGGACTTGCCCTTGTTGAGCTTCATTATAATCTTCTCAGCCCAACTCTCCAGCCTGTTCAGGTCTTGCTGAATGGCAGCACAGCCTCTTGGTGCGTCAGCCATTCCTCCAGTTTTGTATTTTCAGCTAACTTGCTGAGGGTACTCTCTATCCCTTCTTCCAGGTCATTGGTGAATATGGTGAACAAGACTGGGCCCGTTACTGACCCCTGGGGAACACCACTAGCCACAGCCCTCCAGTTAGACTGCACCACTGATCACAGCTTATGTCAGAGCAGTTTCAATTTGAAAGGTAGCCTATCACAAACTAGCAAAATCTGTACAGTAAAATCAGTTAAACTGAGGAAGCTCATTTGGTTTTCTTTTGTACTGGTAAAGTTTTAACATGAGGAGAGATTGCTAAAACACTTAAGAGACTTGCCTATGGTGGCAATTAGATATTAAGGTTAGTTTGACATCTAAAGAAGAAGCCGTGCTTTAATAAATGTAACAGGATTTAACTACTGAATTTAAAAAGTACTTCACAAGTTAATTACAAATCAGTGCTTCACAGAAGTTGTTGTAACTTTGTCTAGAACGAAGTAAATGGTGTAATAGCAATGGATAGCTGCATGCTTGGTGTAGTGAATGGTATTATCCAATAGCAAGTGATATTTAAGTGACTTTCCTAAGACATTGCAGAAGATGGTTGTGGTCTGTCTGTGAACAAGTCCTAGGAGCTCTGGTGTCTCTCCTGCCTTTGCTTAAACTATACTATTGGATTCAAACAGCAAAAGAAAATGTGGTGGACAAATAAATTAGTTTCACATCCTAGACTCTTAGTAATGCATGAGCTGTTTACAGCTTCTGTTGAACTGTATCAGTGAAAATTAGTTAAAATGAACTACCACTGTGCAGTACTTAATACCTCAGGAGATTAGTTCAGTCCTAATCTTGCCCCTTTTGTTACAGTAAAGAGATAAAAGTAATTGGAAGAATTTGCTCTGTCCACTGATACTGGATTTCGGGAGCAGAGAGTTTAATGAGCACAGAAAATTTTAGCTGTACTTGTTAAGAGTTAAACATGGAAGACAAAGGATAAAAGCATATTCCATAGCTCAAATCAGTGTTACTACCAGCAATCACAAGAGATAGCTATAGCATTTGGGGTTTGTAAAAGACAAAATGGCAGCATTACCACTCCCTATTCTATATGTTTTAAAATAAAAATACGAGCAGGATAATGTTGTTCCAGTAACAATAATTTAAAGACTATTCCCAAAATGTTAATTGTTCTGTGGAAAGTATGGCATATCTTGACAGAGCTAAGAGTATCTGAGCAAGAAGCCCTTCAGGACTACATTTTCAGGATCTCAGCCACCTGGAAAAGTGTAGTCTTTAATTACACTGTTCTCTGTATATAAACGTTGATCTTAGTCCAAGTGCTTGTGAAATTAAGCTCCCTTTAATTCCAGGATTTGAAAAAGTGTGGCTTTAGACCAATGGAGCTCTAATTTACAGTGGAATTGAGAAGTGAGAAAAAGATTAATCTCATTTTTGGTAGTCTGCTAAACACATGCTCATAGTTTTCTTCTTCTGTAGAAAGAAGTGAAAGTATACAGAAGGAAACAGACATTTGAGGGGCAATGGTTTTAAATTAGGGAAGAGTAGATGTAAGTTGAACATCAGAAGGAAGCTCTTTACCATGAGGGTAGTGGAACACTTGAACAGGTTGCCCAGAGAGGTAGTTGAGGCCCCATCCTTGGAGATAATTCAAGGTCAGGCTTGACAGGACTCTGGGCAATGTGACCTAATGGAGGATGTCTCTGCTTACTGCAAGGGGATTGGACTAGATGACCTTTGGAGGTCCCTTCCAACCCAAACCATTCTATGATTCTATATCCGGAGCTACTGAAATTTGGATTTTCACTCCCTTCCCAAGATCAGTAGATTCTACGAACTAAAAATTCTGTTTGATTCAAAGGCAGTTGCAGGTATATTGTCACTTGAAAAGGACAGAGTTGTTCAATAACTTAGCATCTGTTAGTTAAGAGAAATAAGTGGTCAGGTCAATCCTACTTTCTGAATACCCACTCTGGGAATAGAGAGATTTAATTAGCTATTTATATGTATCTAATATATAACTACCATCCATCAATAAATTATTTAAAGCTGATACTTCTTTTCATAGAATTAATCAAAATGCTTCAATAGCAAGCCCAGTTCCTGACAGCACAGGTCTCTGAGCAAGAAAATCTGCCATCTGACTGATTATCTTTTACTGTAACAGCTTTCAGCTATGTTTTAAATCTCAGCAAGGGAAATCTCCTAAGGTTACATTTATTTATTAAGTATTATTGCTCCCATCCCATTCTGATTCCTTTCTCTCTCTTTTCCTTTCTTTTTTTACAAGTACGTTTATAGTATAAGCAGATGCAATGAATTTGAAGTAATTTATTATGCCTGCTTTTGTAAGTGGGAAATTTGACTGCTGTTCCCAGTTCTTCAACTGTATCTTGGTTTCTCTAAGATGAACAATGGCATGTGAAGCTGAGAGGTAATTTTCAATTTTGTCACTGTTGTCTTTGTTTCTATATAACTGACTCTCTGAACAGATTCTTGCCAAGCTGACTTGTTAAAAACCAATGCTGTACCATTCAAGCATTCTGGCTAAAGTAGCTGGCATTGTGGGATACTAATTACTGGTCTTCCTATCTGCATTTCTGCACATGGTCTAATTCTGTTGCTGGGAAGCTTCCAAACATACAAATATGCAAAATACTTTCCAGGTGATGGAGGTGTAATGTTGCCAAGTAACTTGGAGTACCTGAAGGGTTTTTGAAAGGTGCAAGAAAACACTCTCTGCCAGCTGAAGAAGGAGATCTGAGGAGCATGGACCGATACTGGGCGCTTTCTCAGCTTTCCTGCAGAAATTGTTAAGCACTTTCAAAACCCCTCACCCCAACAAAAAAGGGGAGGGGAGAATGAAGGAAATGCATTTTCAGAATACCTAGAAAAGCCACTATTTAATGGCTTGTTTGTGTGTTTAGTATTCCTTTCTCTGTGTACTGTATTGGAAGTAGGCAGTATCCCACACTTAAAGGTGTGTGTTGCTTGATGATATTTGTTGGGTCAGTGACTTTTGGCCTAAGGATAAATGTAGGTTTTTGTGAATTTAATAGTTAATACCATGAACATTTCACTCTCGGGTAGAGGTCATTTATTGAAAGGGCAGAAGTTTTGATTAAAAAGCTAGTCAGGAACAAAATAAATTCCTGTTGTACATTTAGACAATACCCAATTTTAAAGTCTGATTCCTGGACCACTAGAGATATAGGTTAGCTTTATGTTGAAAGGGTAATAAAAGCTCAGACTAGAATGGATGTGGCTTCTGAAGGGTTTTGTGGCTGGTAGCTCATATGACTGTTTTCAGTGATTATTCCACACCTTAGCCCGCTAATCTTGAAGCATTGGGTAGAACATCCTCACAAACAAATCAAAACTACAAACAGCACTGTTAGATGCTCTTAAAATTACTAAGTGCCTTATGCAGAGCATCACTGAAGCAACGATTCTACTGAAAGAGGAAGTTTGATGACAGATTTACATCTCTGGATAGAGTCACAAGTCATCAGTTGTAACCAAGGTGATGTTCCTCATTATAACACACTAAAGTCATGTATTTTATTGCTGATACAAGTAGCTAATAAGAAACAGTCCAGAAATTTCTGAGGTTTTCAGTTTGTAAGACAAATTCTTTGGAGGAGATTTTTTCTTCTAGTTAGCTGTGATAGCCTACTGAATAAAACTTCTGCGTATTTCTGGATGCTTTCACACTTCCTGGTTTCTCTGTCAAGGATGGTATTACTGGTTTTTTTTTGGGAAGGAGGTACATAAGTTGGTTTTCGTCATAAGGTTTACGTTTTTAAGGATTTTAATTGTCAGAAAAAGGGCTTGTTATTTTGAAAAAATAAAATTACCTGCCAGGTGTCTTCCCCAAAATGAGTAAGTGCCTTTTCTGTTCTGACTCTTAGAAGTATTTACTTTGTCAGATGGAATCCGAATGTCCTGGATAAACCAGCTATTAAGTACTGCGTGTTACCAATGGCTTGAAATCCTTTCGCTGAAAGAAAAAGAGACAGAATATAAGCCACTTCAATTACTTTGAGACCTGACGTTATCAGAAGTTTTATAACTGCTATGAGTAGTATACTTCTAAGAACAATGTAACTTTTCAGGAACTTGATATTGATAGGAAATAAATATTTATTAAAAGAAGTATATTAAATAAATATTTATTTACCAATTTAAGTAAGAGGAAATGTTACGACATGGGGGAAACAGTCTTGCTGTTAGCAGTCCTGACTATTCAGTGGAAAGTAAAACTGAGGCCCTGACCTCTGACTGTAATAAAATGTGTGGTATTTGGTGAGAGATTGGGACTATGAATCTTAGATCCACATTCTACTAAAGTAATTCTTCCTACCTAAGTTTTTACCAATTCTTAAGCAGAAAAGAAAGCATGAGCAGATATCAGTAAGAGACCCTCTAGTTTTATTGGTGCTGCTTCCTATCTCTAAAGAAGTTTTTATTTTCTTTTTTTTTTTTTTTTTAAACTTTGCTCAGGACTGGTACAGCTGAAAGTATATTTTCCCTTCATTCTTAAGCCTAGACTTTGAATGGAGTTTCTCTGAGACACTTTTGTAGTGAAATCGTTATTCCCTACAAACATTGAAGACAAAAATAAACATCTTCGTGAACAAAAGATTGTGTGTGGTTGTGATTTTTTAATATATATGAATTTAAAATAAAATTCTAAAGGGTACTCTTAAGAAAAATGGAACAGTAATAAGATCACATAATTTTGTGTGATGAACTATGTTCAATTCCAGTTAAGCACTCCTTTAAATAAAGATGATGATACAGTGTATGTAACTAGGTGCCTTAAACTGACCTCTTTCTGACATCAATTCAAAGAGAAACAATTTAAAATTCTGGAAGACTGACAGAAAAGCTGAGGGGAGGTGTCTGGAAAGAGAGAAGCAATAAGATTCACAGTGCAAAGATTTTTTTTTTTTTTTTTCCCCCCCAGAATAAATGCTACACCGTTAATGGTAATGGAATTGTTTAAAAATTACAACTCTGTAGTTATTTCACATTGTTTGATTACATGCATTTGGTTTCAGATGAACATAAGTCTTTTAAGTTCAAAGCCCACAGTAGTCCCACAGATTGAAATGTTCTCCCCGGGAATAAATTAATACTTCTTGCTTGTGAACAATCCAACAAGAAATTATTTTTGGTGAAGACTATTATGGGTGCACTGTATTCAATCTTGATGGGAAGTGGTGATACTTAGGGTGTGTTATGATATATGAAATTATTAAATTCTTCAGCACCCCTCTCTGAAAGTTTTATTTGGACAGTCTAGGAAAAAGTGCAAGAAATAGAACTGCTCAATTTGGGGATAAATGGCAGACTTTGGGAATTTGATCTCAATATGCCAACAAGCCTCTGCTAACTTATTGGCACAGGTAATTCATTACCCTTTTTGGCTGGGATGGAAGCTGAGGTTCTCCTGGGAGTACTGTTCCCAAGACGAGAAACTATGAAACATCCATGTCTGCAATTTTGAAGTAACAACTGAGGTAAGAAAGTTGAGTTACAAAGCTTTATCTAAGGCTTCATCTAGTATATTACTAAAGAAGGCTTTAAAAAAATGCGTCTCTGTGTGTTGTCTAAAGGTATCTTCAAGCTACACACAGTTCACATGTTCAATTCTTTGAACCACTTGTGTTGCCTTGCAGTTTTAAGATCCTACATGGCATTCTTGAAAGAGGCTGGTTTCCTTGTAAAGTTCCCAGTTGCGTAGCAGGTGACAAGTGTTGGCTACGAGTGCATAAGCTCATCCTCACTCTAAGGAAGTAATGTGTGTACATCCATAGGTGCAGAACGCTTTTAATGCCACTTAGAAGTGCTGGGCATAGATCCCAAAGGGCAGGCAGTGAGTGGTAGCAAACTGGTACTAGCAGAAATACTGACCTGTACCAGTGGCATCAGATACCAGAATGGAGCTATTGTCACTGACTAAGGGAGTCTAATTTAGTCGTACTTGCTCAGCAAAAAAGGAATTTCAGAGAGGAGCAAGCTGTAAAGTCCTTCCATCATCCTTCTATTCATTTCTTCTGCTACACAATTATGGGTCTGAAAATCAAAACAAATTTCTTAAATTCCACACGAATGTTTTGGCAGCCATAGGAGATCACAGCATTACACTGAGTCTGGTGCCAGGAGCTAACTTAGGATGTGTCCAATTATATTTTACCCTTTCTTGACCTTAAAAAAAAAGACTTTTTTTTTTCCTTTTTTTTTTGCTCTAAAGTTACAGATTAAAAAAATGGTGAAGTAATGTGTAAGTACAGTCATGACTCACCAGCTCTGTTTCAGACTCAAAGTTTGGTGCAACGTTATCCCAACTACTGACCAATTCTTCTGCTACTCGTGCAGTGGAATAGTTTGAGAACAGAATTCTAATGACACCTTCAGTCAATCAGTATGATGTTTGCACACTCCAGGGAGTCATGCAGGACTACGCAAGGTAAGGTGACTGCTCACTGCATTTAATTTCAGGAATGTGGGCATGCCTAAGACTTGACCAAGTAAAAGGATACTGGGTACCTAAGCCTGTTATGTATCAAGCATTTGTCTGTTACATGGCTGTTCTAGTCAGTTGTAAAAGGAGCAGTCTGAACAAAAGAAAATAATGTTTAATACTTTAAAAAGCTGGTACCTTTGACTATACTGATCTGTTTTTTTAAATTAGTAATTATGGAAATAAAGCAACCCTTAGGAAACAGATACGGAGAGACAAACATTAGTACTTTCTCTCTTTGATACGTCTCTGTTGGTTTACAATGTTAAACTGTGCTTGAAGAGGACCAGGGAGCAAAAGGAGGCTACAGATAAACACAATATAAAGCTAAACTAGCACGTGGGCTTACCAGAAATTTACAAAGTAAATCGACTCTGCTTAGTTTGGCTGACTCTTTTCCAAAACCTGTTCTTACTGAATTTGGGAAGTCTGTCATCTTTTCCATTCCAGGCTAGCTGCTGTTTTGAAATAGGGGCAAATGGCTCCCTGGCTCACTGCCTTCAGTGTATCATCTGGCTTACATTGCTGAATGGTTCTCTGAGACCCTGAAAACTCTCCTAACCCTGTTTCCTCTTCTAAGGACAGCTGACAGTTACGATCTAATTTTTTTAGTTTTAGGTGTTTGCTAGATGCCATTTCACTCTCCTAGCCATGCAGGCATTTGCCCTTAGAAATAATAAATGCATAAAGTTTTTACATCAAGTATGAAAAAATAAGCTAAAAAAGGCAGTGTCTTTCAGTCTGTGGTGTGAGGATGTCCTGAGCTAATGCATTCCTTCTAAAGGTCTAGGATAGCCATACTTACTACAAGTAGCATTACTGTAGAAGATATATTTCATCTTAAAAATTGAACTTGCAATCCATAGTGCAAAGCTTGTGTATGATTGCTGTTAGTAAATATTTATTCCCTTACAAGAAAAAATGATATTTTGTAGAAATGTAAAGACCCCAATTTGTATGTCAGGGAACTCAAAGTGCTTGTTGCTGTAGCAATGTCTGGACAAGATGACAGAGTCATAGAATGCACTGCTTTAGGAGGGACCTCTGGAGTACAGTTACATATAAACAAACAAAAGCCAGGCCTGCTTGCTTTATTTTTGTATTTTTGTACCTGATACATATTTGCATAAGTTTACTTTGACTCCCCATGCCAGGTATGGTCCTTGGAGAATATTAGATGAAGCAAGGAAACAAAAAGCTTAACACTCCCTTTTAGACTGATATTTTTGAGCACCATATTTTACAGGGGAAAAAAAAAACAATCACATCCCTAAAGAAAAAGAGACAAAAAGAAAATCCTCTTTGTGTTACTAGAAATTATTCTAGTATGTTTTTTTTTTTAATGTAGTAGAGCTCTAAAAATTGTGCAAGTCTACATCTATAGATGCATATTTATTTATCTAGGACACTTTCTTTAAAGGAATTATACTAATATTTTGACTCTTGTTTAATAACTTAAAATTACTGAAGTAATTTATGAAGAGTATGTTGAAGTATTTACAAAGAAATAATTGATTCAAATTAGAAGAAACCAGGAATTTGGCAAAGTATAATACCACTTCCCAAACTGCTTACAATACAGCTTACTTAATTTTGTGTATTGTTGTCCTTAGGTGTGTATATTGCTGTTGCCAAGGATAATTGCAAAAAAAAGAAAGGAGAAAAATGATGTCTGGCAGCAACAGAAAAAACGACCAAGCAGTCTGATGATACGGTATGCACAACACATGGTAGTGAAGCAGTTTCCCATTGCTTACCCAACTTTGCCATCTATCATAGCAAAGTGCTGACACTGCAGGTTGTACAAATGCACATGTGAACATCAAATAAAGTGTTTTTGCTTTTGAAAAACCCTTAACTGGTCTGCGTAGAAGGTAGTATTGACACAAATCTGTCAGCAGAAAATCTTCTTGCTTTCCCAAACTAAACTAACAGTTTAAGTTCCTGAAAGAACAAAACCTGAAGGAATGATACGAACATATCTGATGAGGACAGCATTTTTTAGTCAGCAGAAAGCTGCAGTGGAAATTGATTTCTCTCTTTGTTCTCTCCCTTGCATGAGATAATCCTCCTCCAGAATCGTGAATAATTATTTTTCTTAAAATTGATCTGATTTATCTTTTGATCTAAGTAATTGTTAGAATTTTTATTTCATTTGCTGGTTCTTACGACCCTTGAACATAAGATGCTGATTCTCTCAAAAAATCAGTTGTCCTAACCACTTACTTAACATCTGTAGTTCATTAAGGTTACTATTTTCTGGATTCAGCTGTTTTCTGGACCTGGTAAATAGAGTTGAATCCTAAAGATGCAACAATACATGGATAAGTAACTAAATTCCAGTCAAGAAAAGAATTTCAAGATTTAAAGTTAATGCTAAATGGAAAGAACTTTGTATCTGATTGTACCTCTTCCTGATTCATTAAAGAGTAGCATAAAATGTTACATACTGTTCATTAGCTGTTTATGGTGAATAATAAAGATGTGTAATGATTTCTCTAAGGAATTAAAAAAGCTGAATTAGATAATTGGATACCACCTGATAGCATTTTTTTTTCAGAGATATAACCTAGGCATGACATATCAGTCACTTCTGCTTATCTTTGTTATTCACAAGGCCCAGTTTGTAGTGAGCAGTATGTTATCTTTTATCAGACCAACTGATAGATTAAATGGACAGATTTTGCAATGTGAAAAAAGGCTTATGTGTGTAACTGTAACTTTTTTTTTCTTCCCCAATAGCATCAGATATCTTAACAAAAAATACCAACTTTCTCTCTGACCTTGCCTCAGCTATATTTTTAGAGCACTGAAGATACGTTCTCACTCATTAATTTTTCAGGCATTATTGAACAGCACTGATTGAAGAGAATCCTGTAAATTCCTATTTGGGAAGTGGTATGATTGATAAATAGATTTTTTTTTTCTCTCTGTCATCTCTCTTTAGCAGTCCTCATGTTTTTTCTTATCTAAGAATATAATTTATTCTGAAGCATGAAAGCATTATTGTTGCCCACCTGCCCCATTCAGACCTCATTTTCCCACTCTTCAACACAAAAGGCAAGTGTCACACCTCAGTAGGGACTAACTGGTCCTCTCTTCTATGCTCATTGTCAGTAAATAATCCATCGCATCTCTCCACTCTGACTCATATATTGCTGCATTACTTTTTTCCTGCCACATGGACTTGGTAATATATATGAGGGGTTGTGAAACTGAACAGTGAGCAAATTCATGACACAAGTCAGATATGCCATGAGAGTGATGAGCCAGGTTTTGAGTGTAAAAACAAATTCAGGAAAGCTGAATGGCATGTTCATTCATTGTGGCAGAAAGCATCGAGGAAACAGAAAAAAGAGAAACAGAAAGCCCAGCTAAGAATCTGAAAGGCATTTTTGGAGCTGGCTCTTCCTGTGATATATGCCAGCATGTGGATCTCAATATAAATTTCCCTTACTTCATTAAGTTCTTTCTAGAGAGTTCTTTTTACAAATCCTCCTCCATTTCATCTATGACTCTCCCATCATCACCCAGACATCTTTGGCCCTGAATTCTTGTCATTGCTCCTCCCTAGTTCCTTTATTCTTTTGGTTTCTACTTATTTCAGTCCAAATTTCCTTGCTTGTGTCTCTCACTAATCATCCCTGTATCTGCACTGTAAATACAGCTACATATTTAGTATTTTCTGAAGGCCAAATCTCTTCCTTGCTTCTACTTTTATTTTGAGGAAGCAGTGATGAACAATTTTGACATGATAATTTTGGCATTACTTCTCTTCCAGCTACTAGAGTTGCTAGCTGACAGTCTGCTTTTCTCCCTTCTTTTAGCACAGCCAAAAGCAGCAGTAAGCTATGGCTCAGGTTTTATGGACATTTATATATGACATACACTCTCATGCCCCAGAATCTACTATAGAACACTTTTTTATTAAGCTTTATTGTAAATCATATTGGTATTTTTCTTAATGCAGGGTCCTGAATTGGGGTGATTAGATAGGGATATCATCACCTGTTTTTAAAAATGATGTTTCCAGTCTGGACCGAAAAAAGAAAAAAAAACCACCCAGAATTATTTCAAATTTGTGTTTTTTTAAAAAAACCAACAATATCAGGTGCTGAGCAAGAAGCACTGAC
Organism: Indicator indicator; assembly: GCF_027791375.1. Classification (NCBI taxonomy): domain Eukaryota; kingdom Metazoa; phylum Chordata; class Aves; order Piciformes; family Indicatoridae; genus Indicator; species Indicator indicator. Next base: position 38,433,800 of record NC_072012.1, on the reverse strand, counting down.
CCATGGCTTTAAAATGTTTAGCTTGGCAGTAGTGGACTGTTATGCTGTTAGGTCTTTGCTCAGCAGACTGGGCCATAAAGCAGAATGTGATACTGTATTGGATTCAGCTGAAACCGAGTCAGCATTCCTCCTCTCTATCATGATGCACTATTAATACTTTTCATTCCCCACTGTGCCACTTCCCAGACCCTTCTTGTTCCCTAGAAGCATGACTTAGTGAGCTGGGATACCCCTTTCTCCTGGTGACTGCAAATGAATCCTTCGGACCCACAACCTCTCTGGGCAGCCTGTTCCAGTGCTTCTTCACCCTCACAGTAAAAAAAAAAAAAAAAAAAAAAAAAAAAAAAAAGCAATGTTGAGATGGAATTTCCTGTGATTGAGTTCACATCCACTAAATTACTAAAAAGACACTAGCTTCATCCTCTGGGCAGCCACCCTTTAAATATTTGTAGGCAGTGATAAGGTCTCCCATCAGTCTTCTGTTCTCCAGACTAAGCAGCCCCAGATTTGTGTCTTTCCTTATAAGAGAGATGGTCCAGTCCCTTAATCATCCTTGTAGCTCTTGATTGAACTCTTTCCAGTAATTCCTTGACTGTCTTGAACTGGGGAGCACAGAACTGTACGCAATATTCCAGATGTAACATAACTAGGGCTGAGCGGAGGAGAACGAAAGCTTCCCTGGACCCCCTGGAAACCCTCCTCTTAATGCTCTCGAGTATACCATTGGCCACCTGTACTAGTGCATGGTGTTACTCCTCTTCAGGAGCAGCACTTATCCTTGTTGAATACGAGGGAATATCCTTGTGAAGAGGCAGTTGTGCATATTTTCCATAGGAAAGTCAAAGATACAACATCAGCCTTGAGCAAGGGGATAAAAAGATGTTATTTTCAGGGGTCTTTAGCCTCATTTTTTTTCCCTTAGCAAAGACACGAGCCCGTGCGCTGAACCTGCGGACTTTGCGGAGTTGGTCAAGGTTTGTCACTACCTCTGCCAGGGACATTTCTTTCGATTTGTTCCCGAGGACTCATATTTTAGAGGTCTGAGCAGCCGGCGAGACCAAATTGACACCACGGGCCCTCTGGTGGAGCCAAGCAGCTTCTTCCAGATCCTCCTCAGGAGCATGTGTTCCACCAGCACCCCTGAGGGGAACACGCAGCAGCGTCCTCCAAGCCCTTTGAGCGGTAAAAGGGAGCTTCCAGGTTTTTTTTGCTTTTGGGGCAATTAAACGGTGACCTGCAGCCGCCACTACGTTACCTCCCTGCCCGGCCTCCAGCCCCACCCCACTGGTGGCACCTGGCTACCCACGGGCGTCTCGGGGATCGCCCCGCCCCCTGCTGTTAGCCCCGCCCCTCTCCAGCTCCGCCCCCTTCCTTTCGGCCCGTCTCATCGCATGCCGGGGCTGACGCTACCAGCGCCGCGTCCGTTGGGGCTCGCGCTGCTAGTTGGGCCCCGGCCGCCGCCTGGCGCTGCTGCCGGGGCCGGTGCCGGCGCCGGAGGATGCGGCGGTTCGCGCGGGTAGCGCTGCTGTGCCTGGGCTGCGGCGTCTGCTCGCTGCTGTACGGTTTCAGCCAGCTGGCCCTCTCCCTGGAGCAGGAGCCCGGCGGCGGCCGGGAATGGCAGGCCCCAGACTCCGCCGCGCCCAGTGCCCGGCGGCAGGCAGGCGGCGGCCGGGTGGCGGCGGGGGGGAGCACCGGACTAGGCGAAGCGGGGTCCAGCAGGTAGGAGGCGCGGGGAGCGGGCCGGGGAGGCGGGAACGCCGGCGGGCGGTGGTCTCCTCGCATTCCTGCGGGGAGGGTGGAGGAGGCGCGGGAGCGCGCTGGCTGCTTTCCCTCTGGCGGGTGGAGCGGGACTCAGCGCCAGCCCTCACCTCCCGCACGGGGCCGCGGGCGCCGCCGGCTAATCGGTGCCGGTCGGCAGCGCTCTAGCGGCTGCTCCGCTTGGGTGATGGGCCGGAGGCAAGTCTGCCGCAGCGATACCGGGCCGGGCAGGGCAAACGCTTGAGCGGGGCGGAGGTGGTGATGTCGCTGTGTGCTACCTCCCGATCAGCTCCGTCATCCCGCGGACCGGTTACCAGGGAACAGAGGTTGAAAAAGCCTTAAAAGCAAGCAGAAAAAAGAGAAAACTTTTAAGAGGTGGTGTTGCAGGAAAGCCAGGGGCCAAAGCCGGCTCCCGTGTACGTCCGCACAGCGGGACGTGCCCCGTCTGCGTGTGTCCGCTGCCAAGACATGGTGACAGGCAGGCGGGAGGAGGCTGGCGTGCTGCTTCGGGAGCTGGCCTACGAGTTCACAGCGCCCCGTGTGAAAATCAGCCGGCTCCCTTGTTGGAGCGGGGTACATGAAGTGAGGAGGGCGCGTTTTCTTCTCCTAAGCTAGGAATCTTTCATGATGTTACTTCTGAAACTTGATCACTTTGTTTGTCGAATATAACTTTATTTAAGCAAAACCATGTATGAGATTGTTTAATAAGTTCGTGTTCTCCCAGGGAACTGTGAGTTCGGTTCTGTAGTTAAAGTGAGCAGCTCACATTCTGCACAGCTTCATATTTCTGTTGTCTGCCTCTGTCTTCATCATCAGAAATTTGTATGCGATTGCACAGAAGGTGAGATTACAGAATGAAAAAAGTACTTGTTTTGTTTTAGGTTAGTTTCATGTTCCTATTCACCTGTGGCTACTAGAATGCTAATGCCAGGAAGAGAGGGGTGACAAGAAATCAGTTACTAAAGCTGGAGGAGAAATTAGGACCAGGCCTTTCTGGGCCAGCCAACCTCTCACTGTGTTTAGGTTTCACAGCAATTTAAATAACGCTAAGTTTGATGTTTTGGCGACTCTCTGTCCTTCCTAACGCTGCAGACACTCTGGCACTCCCCCGTTGCTTCTGCTCCTTTGATCATACAAGTGAGTTGATTTCAGGCACTGACCTGCCTGCATTTTGGCCAGCTAAATTCTCTGAATTGCCTCATCATGTAATTACGAAAGTGGTGGTGCAAAGGAATTAGGGAGATGACAGCTCTGACTTAATCCCTTTAAAGCATCATGAAACAGCATTCGGAGTTGCTGGGGGTGGAGTCAGATGAAATGTGAACCCCTCTTTTTGACTTCGGAGGATGTGTTCGGGTTTTTTCCCCATGCTTCTGCTTTAGTTCAGATTAATACAGATTATGAATCACAGCTGTGATTAACAATTTATTGTGAAAAGTTGAAATCTACTAGCTCCAAAGAACATGGTAACTGGAATAAGAGTTAAGCAGTTTTATTTAAGATTTAATTGTTTTCATCAATTTTTAATAGAAATGTGAGAAAGAATTATATGTGTTATATTTGTTTTAACAAAGAAAATATTACATTTGCATGAAGAAAACTTTTGTTGGGCAAAAAAGTAATTCTTGTTAGTAAACATGGAAACTACTTTCAGGTGCATCATGTTCCTGGTTAGCAGAAGAACCAAGTTTATTTTAAAAGCTGTACTTTTTTACTATTTCTACTAAAGTGTAGGTTTTAAATCGAAGGTACTAGGTTGGGGAGAACTCTAACAAGGTACAAGAAGCTTCTTGCTTGCTGGAGTGCAGTGGAATGTGAGAGAGAAACCTGCTCTGTTTTGCAACATGGGGAAACTTTACAAATGGAGAAAGTTATTTTCCAAAGGTCTTATGTGCTGTAAATTTTTCCTTGTGTGTACAGTTCCATGGGGGCGTATCTCCTTGCAAAATTGGTGTCTGACACCTGTGTGGGAAATCTTTACCTACAAACCACTGTCAAACTAAACAGGATGAGCATCATTCTGTAGTAAATTAATGAAGTTTTATGAGCTGATTGTACAAACAGCATGTGTAAAACTTGGGTGTGAATCAGTCCTTTAGAATAGTCTCTAAAAGGCTTTTGTTTAATGGGAAAAAAAGTCTGTCCTGTGTCAGTTAAGAAGTGCCCCACAAAATGTTTCTTTAGATGCATGTTTCAATTATTGTCAAATATTAAATTGTATGACATTCACTTGTGTAACTGGGGCACACATCTTGGTGAATGTATCGGCAGTTTTCATTTCTATATTTAGGCTATTTCTTTAGTGGAGGCTGAGTGTGATGAAGTTTAGCATTTCATGTGCATTAATAGTAACTTTCAGTAACGATTTTCTTTAGTTGTTTGCTCCAAAAATACAGTTTGGCAAAACAAATGTCACTGCCATCTGAAGGCGTTTACACAGTCAGCAGTGATGTCCCATTCTGTTGAACCAAGAAGGAATTACTTTGCCTTAACAATCTAGTTTGTGTATGACATAAAAGCAGAAAGAGCTCAATCATATTCTGTGATGGGAGGGATGCCAAGATTTCTGGTAGTTTTCAGAAGCCTGCAAACATGAAAACTGCAAGCTTTGAATAAAACTTAATTGTACCACACCTGGAAGAATTTTGCAATAGTGATGATGCTTTTAAGTAGAAATCTTTAATTAAAGAGGAAGTACCATATTGAAACTAGAATTACAGGTTGAGGCAAGATCCTCCAAAAAACACAATAATTCAGGGGAGCTTGTTGAGTAATCATTTTGGTAAGGAGTTGTTTGTTTCAAAGGCTACAGTAGCCTGAGGAGCAAAATGACTAGAAACTAAAGTCATGTATCTTGAAACTTGATATAAATAGCTGGAAAACGTTACAAGAATGTGTTAAATAAATCCAAAGATTGTGTTTTAGCTGTGAAGAAATATTAATGTTGAACTCATTCCGATGAGAAATTTAGTAATGGTCAGTACTATCATACATAATAGCTAAATGAACAATGGATCTAAACTTGAAAATAGGAAAATACTGAAGTGTCTACTTCCAGAAAATACAAAGCCAGTGTATGTAGTTAACCTTTTTTCATTTGTGACTATGATTTATAGATGAAGAAGGCTGTGAAAAAATCAGAACAACAGAATGAATAAATGCTACTTGCTACATGCAGGTCACTTAATAGTGCTCAAGTCTGCTGTCTGTGGAGTATCCTTTCAAGTCAGACTTTCTCCATATACTTTCAGATCAGTTATTTAGCAGACTGTGCTTATGAGAAGTGCATCTTTAGTTAATTTTATCAATATTGCCACTTCAGTTAGGGAGATAACGTTTGAGAAGTAGAGCAGGCATCAGTTTTGTAAATACAGTGAGGTTAATGAATTTGACTCTCTTAAAACATTTTAAAGTTGTGCTGTGGTTTAGCCATACTGATACTTTTGGCCTGGGCAAACTCGCAGGGCTTGCAGCTCCAGTTCAGTTGCTGGTACTCAGACCCTCTGGGATATGCACATGCATGCAAAAATTAATACACCAGGGATCCTTCCAGTTCCTGGTCTTAGCACTGTGGCAGCTGGCCACCAGATTGCCTTGTGCAAATTGGCCTTTTGGATAGCTGGTCCAGACATATGGCCTTAACATTAGCCAACCCTCAACCCCCAGGGCTTCTCTGGTGGCTGGCTTAGACCCTTCTGGTCCTTCCAGTAGCTGTCCCTCAGACCATAGTCACTTGCAGCTAGATGAAGAACTTCTTTCAGTCGCTCAGAGCCTCTGTTCTCTGCAAAGTCTGGCCCAGCCTGGTGGCCTGATACTTGACTCCAGAGCTACTTGCTGGCTAGTCTGGCTTGATACTTGCTAGTGATTATGTGCACCAACATGTGCACCTGCACTGTGTGCATGTGTCTCTCCAGCTTCTGTCACTGCCTCTGATCTGCACCCATCTTTTCCTTTGCCGGCACTTTGACCTTTTTGGCCGTTTGTGCTGACTGGCAGCAACCTATTGGCATGTGACTGGACCCTCTTTCTGTTTTTGCATTCTCATTCCTCCCAGTCCGCTTTTATGCCACACACTTCTGCAGGCAGTAAATTCTGTAGGTCGTTGGTAAGGTGGTCTGGAGAGCTTCTCCTATTGTCTCATCTGGTGGATCTTCTACACGGCTCATAGGGCTGACTGCTTTTCCACGCTGGGGCTAGGTCAGGGTACTCCGTGTGCCTGGGTTACATTGCTGGGTTTCCTTCACCTGACATTCTTTTCTGCTTTCTATTTGTGAATACTGGCCTTCAATCACATCATCTATAACAAGTCTGAGCAAATTATCCCTGACGAATACTGAAGGAGACTATTCCTGTTTGACTAGTAACCTTGCTCAGGTGACAATGACTGTGTCTGATGAACTGATACAATGTGTCTCCCTAGCTTTGTAAAACACTTGTGGTACTTCTTTTTAATCTAAGCTTTCCTTGAGTTTTATTTGAAGTAAAAAAAAAAAAAATCACCTTCATGAATGACATTTTGAATTATCTTGTTGTGAATAACAAGAATGAAATGCTGTTCAATGATGCTAGTCTCTTGATCCTTTTTATGTGAAAGCTTTATGAAATACAGTAGTATAACTGACTCAAGGTCAGTTGAGAGAGACTTCTGTTGGCAGGAGAAAAGTCTTAGTCTAACATGAGGTAGATTATGTACACATATATCCGAGTAATTTTTTTTTTCAAATGTGAAATTTGTGAATCAAATCCATGTAATTGTGCTAAACAAGATACTGGAAAGGCCTAATATGTTAGAAGAATGCCTTGGGCATTAATTCAAGCTTCCCTTACTAGGCTGGATAGGATAGTAGTTCAAGGCAGATAAGAAGGCACACTTCTTGACAACTGAAAGAGGCATCCCGTGTAATAATAATATAAGCTTCCAAACCAGAAAGCTGTTTTTGAGAGAGAATCTATTAATTTATCCTAAAAAGTAATGTGAGACAGTTACTTCAAAAAGGTACACAGTGGAAGCTGTAAAGGCCATTCTTTAGATAAGCACAAGCTCTTAATATGCCTTGAGGTTTTTATGAAACTTCAAAAGGCACAAAGATTAATGTAAGAAAGAATCTGGAAGAGAGAACTAGTAGTTTTATACAGCTTTCCCCGGAGAAGTGGAGCTATCCCAGTCACAATCTATGTTATCCTTTTTTGTACCTGGATATTTATTTGTGGAGACCATTCTTAAGTCATGAGGTAGAATCAGTTGATTAATTCTTGCAAACACATGTATCTACAGGATGCAAAGATTTCCTGCAATGTCTACCAAAGAACTTCTCCACCCTCCCCCCGCAACACTTACTGAGGCTTTGTGAAACACTGTGTTTATCAGGTAATTTTTCTCAAGTGTAGAAAAAGGAAGAAATGCAGCTTGTCATTTTTGATGCTACATTAATCTATTCAATCTGATAGTTGTGAAACGTTTACCTTTACACCTTTACCTAACACTACCAAGATGAGGCTGATTCCTTTCAAACTTGCAAAGCCAGCTTCCAGTAGATTTGAGCTGCAGGCCTTAAATTAATACCTTTCCATCATCAAGTTTTTGTATGGGTTTCTTCTTGTCTATCTTTTATTCACAAGTTGCAATGGAGGTTAAACACTATTAGCATTTTATCACTGGAGCGGTTAAGAGGGAGCTGAGGAAGTCACTCAAGAGTTGCTGTGCAGTATTCTACTTGCTCATTTAGATTTTATCTTGATGTTGTTTTCCTCACCAGAACCCTTGAAAACACATTTCCATTGTTCTTTTTGATTATTTCTTATACTACTGTTGCATAACATGTAGTGGTGGACTAGTAAAACCTGCTTTTTTTAGTTGTTAGTGTACTACAAGTCAACAAATTATTACCTTGCCATTAGTATGGAGAAGGAAAATGTGCCAGATATTATGGTTATTATTTCTGTATTCGAGTAATGCTCCATTACAAAACAAGGGAATTAATTGGTGTTGCAAAGCCCTGGGGTTTTTTGTTAAAAATCAGGTTTGAGCCAAATAGAGTCATGGATTAATAAGGATTGAGCTTAAATAGACAATGTAACTTTGAAAAATTTCTACTTGCTTTTCTGCTTGAAGTAGACAAAAGTATTGCAAAGGTGAAGGAATACTTTCCATCAGTAAGTGTTGCTCTTCAATCTATTACCTATGGACTCTCCCTAAGCCAAGAACAACATATAATGACCCACAAAAATCCCAACCACTCAAAGTATATGTACAGGAAAGGCTAAAGGGAGGGGACCACTATTCCTTAAAAGAATTCACCTTTGTTTGTATTATCCAAATTCCATTACATAGACAGTCTTCAGCCAGGTAATTAACGATTCAAATTATTTTTAAGCTAGAAACAAATCCATTTAACTTTGCCATAAAATCAGTAACATTTATATAGGTTATTTTTGTCTTATCCTGTTAGGTGTAAGAATTTGTCTGTATCTTTCTGGAATTCCTATTGGATGCTGCCCTCTGATGTTTGTGGAATGAACTGCTTTTGGGAAGCTGCTTTTAGGTAGGATCTATTATTAAACAGTACTTTATTATTTGATTACAGACAGGTATAGCTGATAATTATTCTTGGCTATTTAGCAAGGTGATAAAGCAGAATATTTTCGTATGCATTTCACCTGCTTATGTTATGGTTGCTTTTAGCTGGGCTTTCTCTATTTTATTGTGATTTTAAAATTGTAGATCCAAGTGATGTTATAAAGATTAGATTTTTTTTCAGTTATGTTGATTCATTGAATAGAGACTTGCTAATGTTGCTAAAAAGTCTATCTGAATATAGTCTGGAAAGTTACAGATTAATAATTATTTTTGATAAATAAAACTTGCTGCACAGTAGTAGACGTGTTGTGATTTGCAATAAAAACTGGCAGATATGTTTGGTAATTTGTTTGGAGGGTTTCTAATTTAAATTATATATTTTGTAGAATTCAAGGAGAGTATTTCATTCAAAAGCACTGAAAACAACCTTTCTAGAACATGCTTTAGGGCACAGTATGTTAAAGCATAGATTGTGTTCTTGAAGTTGCATCTTTAACAATAATTTCAAATGTTTTGATGTGGTTGCTCAGATGCTTTAGGCTCTTAGATTACAGAAGTAGCTGTACAGAAAAAATCTTAAGCTGCTTGACAGTATGTTTTCTAAACTGCATAGTTATCTTCAGTATGTAACTAAAGTTGTAAGTAATTTTTTTCTTAAATTTAAAATTTTACTGATCATTCTTTGATATGGTTGCCTTCCTGCTATAGGCCATGATGCTGTTGACCCTCTTGGCCACCTGGGTGCACTGCTGGCTCATGTTCAGCTGGGCATCCACCAGCACCCTCAGATCCTTTTCTACTGGCCTGCTTTCCAGCCACTCTGCCTCAAGCCTGTAGTGTTGCTTGGGATTATTGTGACCAAAGTGCAGGACCTGGCTCTTGGTCTTGTTGAACCTCATTCCGCTGACCTCAGACCACAGATGTTACTTGTCTAGATCTCTCTGCAGTGCCTTCCTACCCTTGAGCAGGTCAACACTCCTGCTCAATTTAGTGTCATCTGCAAACTTGCTGATGATGCCTTCAATCCCCTCACCCAAATCATTGCTAAAGATATTAAACAGAACTGGCCCCAGTACTGAGCCCTGGGAAACGCTGCCTGTGACCACCTGCCAGTTGGATTTAACTATGTTTGTCAGAACTCTTTGGTCCCAGATGTCCAGCCAGTTTTTAATCCAGTAAAGAATGGGCTGCAGGTTTCTCAAGGAGACTGCTGTAGGAGAGAGTGTCAAAGGCTTTACTAAAATCCAGGTAGACAACGTCCACAGCCTTTCCCTCATTCTCTAGGTGGGTCCTGTGGTCATAGAAGGAGATGAGACTGGTCAAGCAGGACCTGCCTTTCATGAACCCATGCTGACTGGGCCTGACCCACCGTTATTCTGCGCTTGCTGTGTGAGTGCACCCAAGATGAACCGTTTAATAATCTTCCCTGGAACTGAGGTCAGGCTAACAGGCCTGTAGTTCCCTTTTTGTAGATGGGTGTCATGTTGGCCAGCCTCCAATTGTCTGGCACCTCCTCTGTTAATCAGGACTGATGATAGATGATGGAGAACAGCTTGGCAAGCTCCTCTGCCAGCTCCCTCAGCCCTCCCAGGTGAATTCCATCTGGCCCCATAGACTTGAGAGTGTCCAGGTGGCATAACAGGTTGTTTCCTCCTGGGTTATGGGGAGTTGATACTGCTCCCCATTCTTACCAGGAGGCTGAATACCCTGAGGATAATGGGTCTGACTATTAAGGACTGTGGTCTGTAACAGACTCCTAACAGGATATCTGCCTTGTTGGCCTTTCCCCTTCCCCTTACCCACAAGCACCTGACCTTACCATCACAGTTGTTGAGTTCTACATGATCAAAACGCTAACAGTGCCACTCCACCACCTCTCCTTCCCTGCCTATCTCTTCTGAAGAGCTTACAGACTTTCATTGCAGTATTCCAGTCAGGATAGTCATCCCACCACATTTCTGTGATGGCAAATATGTCATAGCTGTCCTGCTGTACAATGGCTTCTAGAATAACACAAAATAATTGCAGTTCAGTTTCAGCTTTGGATATGGGTTATAATTTTGTTTGTTTCAAACAAAATGTGTGTTGTACTAGATGCACTGTGAAACTGAAGGGTTTAGAACTTTGATTTATTTCATCTTATGCTTTGAAAAAAAATACTTAGTAGCTGTACTCAAGTTTGCAGTAAGAATTTTGGAGGAATGAACTTAACCCCATGCAAGTTTATTAACCACACCAAATGGCGTCTAGCATTCTTGTTTTCTGAGATTGTACACACAAGGCCACTTCAAGATTCTTCATGAAGATAGAACTTCTTGAGAGCTTTTTCTGTAAAGAGGCAACATTGTGGTTCTAAACTGACTATCTTTTGAAAGGAGAGTTTTACTGTAGCATCTTACTCCAAATAATTTGATCCTGTGTTGACTAAGCCTTTGTGTTCTTGTTAAATTCAGTTAATGTAGTGAGGTGCAGAGTAAAACTGGACTTTGAAGAGGTTGGGAGATATGCGGAAAAACTAAGAGTTACATATCTGACAAAAATCTTAGTATAGCTAACTCCACTGCCTGTAGGTGTGTCAACAAAATAATAGAGATTCCAATGAGTTTGCTTTTCATAGAAATGTCAGTCTGGTCCTTGAACTGCACTAATGCTTACCTTAAATACTGTATTTGGCCTGGTTTAATCCATAAAAGTGAACAATGTTATTTTTCTGGATCATAAATCAGTTTGTGAGATTCTGGTGTTCTATTCTTACTGCTTCAATAAATTAACCTAATGAGTTTGTTCAGAGCAGCATGTCATATAGTCAATTTTTTTTTGCCAGTAGTAGATTCATAAAATTAATTTTAATGTTAGAATGTCTCCCTTCTCTTTTTCAATGAGGTTATTCTAATATTCAGCTTTTGGATTTGCTGGTTCTAATAATGGACAATAAGGATCTTGTCTCTAAGTTAATCAGTATAAGACCTGCTGCCTGTACTGTGTGCACAGAGGATTTTGAAAGTATTCTGCTGCCACGTTTTTTATCACCACTCTGATTAGCAGCATTCTGAAACAGAATGTCCTGTGTTGTGCTTTTGGTACAGAATATTTGTTAGCTTTTGTATTGGAAGAGGAAGTATGAGATGACTTTTACATGCAGTGGTATAGACTATAATTTTTTTTTTTTAATTGGGTTTTGCATGATCTGAAAAACAGGACTTCTCTAAACCAGCTACCTCATTGGAAGATGAGGCTTCAGACATATAGTCAATTTTAAAATTATTTATATATTATAACTTCAAACCTAATCTACTAATTGAGTTTGTAATTGAAGGGATGACATTTGGACATCATATGCACTGGTATCATTAGCATACTTTTACAAAATAAGCTCTGATTATGACCTATTTTTAATTCACTGCAGCGGTAGGAAGCTAATAAGTTGAGTAAAAAATAGATAATTTCTGTAGTTACCTTGATCCTACTTCTAATAACTGTGGAAATGATCTAGCAGTTGATTCCTCATCAGTGCAGGCTTTGTTGCCTTCTCTCTCTACCTACTTGCTTTTCTAGAAACTGAAGGTTGCAGGGTTAGGTTCATTAGTGATTTATTTGGATTAAATACAAAGCATTAAAAGAAAAACAGCTGTGATAAGTAAGCTATCTGTATTGTATTTACATATCTACCACTTATTTTTCTGAGGCACATTGTAGTGCCAAGTTTGAAATAATACAGGCTGATTATATGAAAATACTTCTCCTGAGTATTCTGATAAATACAATTTGCATTTTCCATGCAGATTGTCAAAAAACTTGTATAGGTAATATACTTTTAGTGATAATGTGATTACCTTTTTATACTGAAGATGATAACACATTTGCATTGGGCTTGTTTGTTCTTAAGTGTAAATAACTTTGACACAGCTGAGCTTGGCAACCTCGTCCATTTGCTTACAATAAAAGGAAAGAAAAAAGGAACGTTAGTTTAATAACAGCATCATGAAAGACTGAGAGACTTCATTAAATAAACTTGTTTAGGAAGCATGCCTCATGCATTACTGTATGAAAAGAAATCAAAGAAAAGCAAGCCTGTAACTGCATCAGAACCAGTGTAGGAAAACTGGATATACAATAATTTTTTAAATGCTTTTTGTAAGCTACAAAATAATTCTTACATTGTATTATCATTATATAATATGGTGGTAGTTGTACATAAAAATGAGGGGTGCAAATTAGGATGATGGCAGTTTTCTCAGAAGATGACAAATGATTTTACTTTGTCAAAAACTGTATTGTATGAAGAATGGTAACTCCTTGGTGGGCTGGAGTAACATCTGAAAGGACAAATGAGGTAAATTTATTGCTTCAGTTATTCATAACAGTCTCTGCTTTCAGTACGTGGATGCTAATCTTTCCTCCCTTGGCTTCCCCAGTCATGTTAAGGTACTAGGAGAAGACATTGACAGTGACATTGGTCAGGGACCTTCCTGTTGATCCTTAGGCAGGTTATTAGTAGTACCTCAATAGATGAGAATCTAGTGCACAAAATTGTAACACAGAATTAAGTCTGACTGTGGTTCTCTTGTGGCTTTCCATAGTAACAGTGCCACTGTACTCGAATGTGGCTTTAAAAAAACAAAGGAGAAAATTGCTCTCAGTCACACTGACAAGTCTTTGAACTGTACCCAGGTATGCATTAGAGGTGGCTACTTTAGAAGGTTTGGAGCTTGGAAGGTGGCTGTGTGTGTATGCAGCAGATGATGTGCTATGATCTCAGTGAAGTAGGCTAGGATTGGGACAGGCTTAATGATCACAAATCAGATGTAGCTGTATACAGGAATCCTTATGTATATCTGGGTGTTCTGAGGGTTTGGCACTCCCACCTGCGTTCTTCATGTGTTACACAAGAATAAGAACAGATGAACCCTACCTTAAATGTATGCAGAAGACACCCTCACTGCAGTATCTTGTGCCACGTCTAGAGGGAGAACCTAAGATTTTCATGGCGTGGTTCTGATTAGTGTTTTAGCGATGATATGATTTGAGGCATGCTTGTTTGTTTTTCCAAGAAGTTGAGCTGGGATGCAGTGAAAGTTCTAGAAGTACAACCCATCAAAACATACCTCTGTATCTTACTACCAAATTATCACTTAATAATTTTAATTAACCTAGTAATACTAATTTAAAATACTGTGTGTCATGGTGTACATCTTTAAACATGAGGCAGTGTCTTAACAGACAGGTTCTGGAAAACCTTGTAGCAGATTCATTGGGCGTACCCAGCTATGTTCTTCCGTGTCCTGGTTTAAGGCAGTCTGCTCTAACAAGACTCATTCCCACGATGGTGAGAGAATGAAACACACAAAATGCCCTGTGGGCTGAGATAAAGAAAGTTTAATGGAATAATACGATACTGTGTGAATGAGCAAACAAGCCAAACCAGCAAAACCAATCAGCAAACAAGCTAGCATCTGGAAAAGTGCAGCATCCAAGCCAGCAGCCAGCTAAGCGGAAGAGACTCCAACCCTCCCCACCCTCCCCACCCCAAAATCAGAAGCTGAAATAAAGCCCCTGGAAACAGGAAGCATCTCAGGTTTCAGCCTCAACTCCAAGCCCCGTGATCCTTTTCTTTATCCAGTACTTCATTATAAACCTGTAATGACATCAGCATGGTATCAGATACCACTAGCTGGTTCAGCTGGCTGAACCTGTGGCACTCTATCAGAGGTTATTGACCCCACATCAGAATTAATCAGTACAGAATGAAGGTCTATAACACAAAAACTTCAGGACAAGACTTGTACCTGGCCTTATGCTTCTTAAGTTTAAAGTGTATGTTTTGCTTCACAGTGTCAAAGTTAGTTGTTTGTTTTGCTTCTTGGGAGTATGTGTGGTGCTCTCTCTCAAGTGTTTTATTTCATTCTTTTTTACTGACACTTACATGTAATTAGTGTCATCAGACAAATGAAATTCTGTTATTTATTCGTAAACACTCAAATCCTGTCATGGCTTCCTATCTTCTGTTGGATTACAGGTGTATTCTTTGCTCTTCCATTTTAATTACCAGAGGATTTCTTTTTCTCCACAGCAACCAGGACTGCCACAGTATTGATTTTTTTTTTCTTTACAGATTAGGGCTGTCTATCCAAAAGCCTTACTAAAATACAGTTTGTGTTTAATTTTTACAGTTTCTCCTTGGAGTTCTCCCACACCAAAACATCAGGCTACTAGGAATTAGAAATAAAAATCTGTATTTGCATTCTTGTGCTTTCCATGTGACATCTCAGCTTTTGGTTTTTTGGTTTTTTTTTTGGGGGGGGGAGGAAGTATCTCCTCACTTTTGAAAGTGTCTTAACACTTTTCATAACCTGGACTTGAGGTTCAATAAGGCTCTAATACCAGATCTGTGATATTCTGATACCAAATTTACTCAGATTCAGACAAATTAGAGTTCTTGTAAATAATATTTGATTTTGCTCACGGCCAACTCAGCTACTGAACTGATGAAAAAATAAATTAAAATCCATATTTCTGAAAACTTTTGTATCATTAGGTCATATCACACCCAGGGCTGTCTAACTGAAAAAGGTTTTCCTTTCCCTATCTTCTGGTGAGGTAACTTCAGTGGAGAGCAGTGGAGGAAAGATGGGGAAAGGGTTACAGTAGCCTGGAAAATTCAGGAAGAAGAAGTAGAGGAGTTGAGAGGTGACAGTTTTGAAAGGAATTAGGGTGAAGACTGAAGTCATGTACATGTAATGAAGAAGGGAGTGAGATAAATCATGGCATAGATAACTGTCTCTGTGGGTGGAACATGTTGATACTGAAGGTGAGACTATAGAGTTCAAGCTCGTAAGCTCTGCTGGACAACTTAAACTTTATGCTGCTTCTAGTGGGAGGAGGAGGGAAAAGTGATGAAATGTTCTGGTAGCAGAAGGTTAGCACAAGAGCTAAATAATTAATGTCCCTGGATGAAGATGGAGCAGATATTTCCCTCAGGGAGTGGAGCAAGATACATATGTAAGGGAGAGGAGCAGCACTGAGGTCTGATTATTAAAAACGAAGTGAGCAGTATGCAGGGAAGTCAAATGCAGCTTGTAATTACTAAAGGATGTCTCTTCATTGAGTCTGGAGTAAGAACCACAGTTTTGGAGTCTCATAACTAGTCCTGTTGTTATGCCTGTGAAAATATATATCTCATCCCTGTCTTGGTGGATAGCACCCAGAGGGAATGGTGTCTCTCTCCAATGGCTTCTTGCTCCATCTGCTTCAAGGATAAAGCTTTGTGTTGTGGACTTATAAATCTGAGTCCGGTTGTTCCCCGTGTTGTGCAACCAGAAATTCAGTTATTAGCTTTTTCTAAATATTTTTATGTCTTTTCAAGAAATTATTTTAAAGCACATCTTAAAGTTGAATTCAAGAACTCGTAAAACAGAGACTGTCTGAACGAGGTAGCTGTAAAAAGCATTATAAAATGATCTGTCTGGGTTTTGTTGTGTAGCTTTTTTTTTTTTTTTATTCACAAATTTTACTAGCTGTGAAAATAATAAAATACAGTCTTTGAATCTCAAGGTGTTGTAGAGATTATGTTTTAGAAATTGCATCAAATTTGACATCATTTTCATCATACCTTATTCATGGAAAGCTATGGGCTTACACATATAGTTCAGGAACTTGGCTTTCAGCTATGCAGTTGGTGTAGGTTGTGCCCTTATTTATCACATGACCTTGCAATATCACTGTAGGCTTTCATGACTTCAGGGCTTAATTACTGTAATTCCCTTTCAGTGGATTAGCGATGAGGCTAATCTGCTTCTTGCAGCTTGTTGAGACTGCAGCAGTATACTTATTTGTGGGTTTCCGCTACCCTCATCACATTCAGGTTGCTTTGTGTTTTTTACATTAGCTACTTACTACATGGTGTAATGTTTAAATTAGCTTTATGTATAAAGGTCTGAATGGGCATGCCTCCATTACATTTAAAGATTCTTTTCCCCCTCCGTTAACGTGAACTAATTTTCCAGGTTTTGCTGCAAGATTTAAGAAAGGTTTCCATCTGGATTAAATTATCTGAATACAAACATCTGAATATAGATGTCTATGTCAAGTAGGTCTTACGTGTTCATTAAAATTGAAAGTGTGTAGAGAATGATCCAGCTGACTAGCTGTTAGGTTGCTGAGAAGTGGTTGGTGTTAACCTAGAAGTGCTTGAGTACCCTAGATGTCTCCTTAGGACTAGTAGATGTAATGTGATCTTTGAGACATCCAGTCCTTTTGGAGTGGCACCTGGGGGTCAGATGGATTATTCTAGAGCTTATTAGATGGCACTATACCTATGTTAAAAAAAATTGACTCAAGTTGCAGGTATTTACACTGAAATGAAATTAATTGCTGTTTATGCAACGTACCCTGCTCACTGGGTCTACATTGGCTTTAACGAGACTTTGGACATAGTCAGCATCTTTGTTTAGGTGTCTTATTTTGGATCTGAATCCTACCTGTGAGGTCTTTCATCCATGTGATATTTATGATTTAATTTAAGACTATCTGTATATTCTAATTAAAATTTTACTAAACTTAAGTCTCTGCAGTACTGGATTTTTTTTAGTTTTGAGGCATTCAACACTTCCAAAACTCAGAATGTTTTTTAAATGCAGACATTATTTATGACATTAAACTTCATCAGTTTTATAGTGATATCTTTGCTTGTATTTTGCCTCAAGGAACTCAAAATAATCATAGAATCAAAAAATGTACTGGGTTGTAAGGGACCTTTGTAGGTCATTTAGTCCAGACCCCTCCCTATGTTGCTCTTCTATGCCTTAAAAAGACATATTGTCATATTGTCTTTTGTCAATTTAAAAGCAAACTGGTGTCTAAATGTTTTACATATGTACCTTGGGTGGAGATTGTGCTAAGAAACAAATCTGTTATTTTCTGGTTTGAAGCATCTCTCTTTGGCCAGTTTCCAAGAATGGGTGGTATGTTTGCCAAGCATTTCTCTACTTTTATTGCTTTGGGGAAGTCTATTCTAACAAGAATTTTTTCTGTCAGCATAACTTGGAATTCATCTTGTAATTTAAAATGTCAGTTACTGTTAGTTCTGTTAGCCTCTGTGCTCCAATAGTCCATGTGAGTAGCTCAAGCACAGAATACTGTTTTGAAGACTGGCTTTGAGCTGACATAACTTTAAAATCTTTGAAAGCTTTTCTAATGCCATAAATACACAGGAAATCCAGCAGAAGGTCGGTTTAGGTTTAGTATGCCTCCTATTTTTGTCAACAAGCTAATGATACTTATCCAATGATAATTTTAGCCTATTGTATTAAAGCAATAAAATTATTTTAAATGTACCCTGTATAGTAAATACCAGGCATTTCTCACCATAAGTGCTGGACAGCTGTCTTCAGAAAGAAAGGAATTCCAAATCCCCACACTTTGCAGTGGTCTAGCCCCAAGGACATGGGCAGTGCGTGTGGTTGGTGTATCTGAGGGATTCTCCAGAACCACTAGGAGCACCAGGAGATCCCACAGGGCCATTTGAGCTATTAGTTTCCTCCCTTTCAACCCAAGATCATAAAATCATTCACTTCTGTTGCTGAGTTAAACTCTGTTTATCTGTCATGTTGCTATACTGAGTCCAGGGAAAGATGGGAAAATGAACGCATGCATAGACTTAGTGTGTTGTCAGCTGTTTACATTTCTATATAACTTATGTGACCTTTCCTTTGACATAGCTACTTTGATGGAATTCCTTGCTAGTTAGTAATGGATAGTAAGATTACTAAAAAAATTACTATTAGCTTAGTTTCTGTATAGCTCTCCCATACTTTGTTTTTCCTCATAGTGCGGGATAGTGGAAGTGAATATGAGAGCAGTTCAAGTTAAATATAAGCTTATATGTGAGGTGTAATGCTGTATGTTCTGTTTAAGTTATCGTTTGCTGAATATTTTGTTAGATTGAATGCTGCAGTAAG
This sequence comes from Indicator indicator, assembly GCF_027791375.1. NCBI lineage: Eukaryota > Metazoa > Chordata > Aves > Piciformes > Indicatoridae > Indicator > Indicator indicator. The sequence goes on along the minus strand of NC_072012.1, from coordinate 38,415,509 downwards.
TAATAGAGCTTTTTTTTTGAGCCTGTACTAGAAATCATGTCAAATGAAAAAATATTTTTGTATCAGGTATGATTATATGAAAACACATCCTTCTGAGAAAATGCATCTAGCAGTGGTTGCCTGTGGTGAAAGACTGGAGGAGACTGTTACTATGTTGAGATCAGCCATTATTTTCAGCATCAAACCTCTCCAGTTTCATATTTTTGCTGAGGAACAATTGCACGAGAGTTTCAAACACATAGTAAGTACTCAATTTATTTAATGAATTTGTAGTACAATCTGAGTAATATATAGCAATTTCTCTACTTCTTGGGTAGTAGTTGTGGATATTCTGACAGAAATGCAGAGATCTAAAAATTAGGTAATATGCAAGTCTTCCATAATATTGGATGGGAATTAAATTTATTTTTTTTTCCTGCACAAAAATGCCAGTTGCTGATAGTGAGTTTTCATAGAGACAGACCAAGACATCCTGATTTTTCAGCTTGAATCTGTTAAATACAAATCTGATGTTCTGAATGCTAACTGGTACCTCATGTGAGCTTATTTAGACTGGGGTTTGCATGAGAAAATAGAGATCTGTCCTTTTTTGCCCCTGAGCTTAACAGCATGAGTCACCCTTACATTGTCTTGTGTCAGTCTTTGAAAATCGTAGATATGGCTATGTCTAATTTTAGTAAATTCCAGTTAATTAATATTTTGACTGGAGTATAGCAGTATCAGAAGCTGACTAGTGCATACCTGTAGAGGATTTTACTGTTTTTGTGCTTAAAATATTGCACCATGACATTAGTATGTTATGTGTGCTAATTTATATACACTTGTCATGCAAACAGTAGCAGTGGTAAAGTTTGAGTATATTTATTTTAAACTGAGAAAGAATTCATTGGTATTTCTCCTGTGGAAATTAGTTAAGAATGAAAAAAAATGATACATTTACTTTTTGTAAATACTGATTTATTTTACTTACATTGTATGTGATCTGATACACTCTGTTTTCTTCATAGTGGCCTGCAGGTGACACTTCTTGTACTACAAGTATTTTAAATAGTTGACAGATTCTTGTAGTTAAAGAAGTGTTTCTGTTACAGAAGAGAGGTGTTGGAGTTGTGCTCAGTTACCAGTTTGAGTGAGAGATTGATTTTTTTTTTTTTTTTTTTGTAAAAGAATTGAGCTGAAGTAAATTTTATGATCTCTTCTTTTCACATAGCTTGATGAGTTCCCCTATGAAGGAAAAGTTAATTACACGTTATATCCAATAACATTTCCAACTGAGAGTGCAGCAGAATGGAAGAAATTATTTAAACCATGTGCTTCACAAAGGCTATTCTTGCCAGTAAGTTACTCTGTAATAGAATTATGGTAGTCTGTTTATGAAGCAAAAAGCTATCCTCATTAATCTAGTTTCAGTTTAGTTTCAAATTAAGGACTACTACTCCTTAAAATTACTTCTGTGACATCCTAAAAATGCATCTGAATTCTGTGGCACTTATACGTTATGGAATAAAAGATCCTTTCTCACTTGTTGCATAAGGGCACTGTGTCTTCAGTGAGAGCTACAGGTCATGCCATCCTCTTGGAGTTAAGGATTTCTCAAGCCTCTTCTGCTTTTAGTTGGAAAGTTTTCTCTATGTGTGGGTCTGAGAGGTGTTAAGAGAAAATGAAACAAGAAATTGGCTCTTGTTGCCAGTGTTTTGTGCATCCTTTTCTCTGCTTGGCTAAGACACTTCAGAAATTACAGTTAAGTCTAGGTGACTTACCGAGGTGGCAGCTATCTCCCAAATACTGTCTCTTCTGGGGCTCCCTTACAACCTCTTCTTTGTTTGATTAAATGCACAGGAAAGCAATGGAACGGGAGGAAGATAGGAGGTCTTGCTCAGTAATGCTTTGCCTGGCCTGCAGCCTGCTCCTCAGGAGCCCTGGGACGTAAAATGTAGACTGCGTGCCTTTGCATTACTATTCTGTATAAAACCTCTGTTTCACTCTACAAAAAATCTCAAAAGTGAGGGAAGGTGGGAATTGTGAGAAATACATTGACTGCAAACTGTTAGTCTAAAGTGAATATGTATTAAACATTGTTGTGTAATGACAGCAACTTCTGTTTAAGAGAAGCTCAATGAAACTTTAAAGTTTGGTTTTAATTTTGTTTCCCTCCCAGTTAATCCTGAAAAATGTGGATTCACTACTGTATGTCGATACTGACATCCTGTTTTTGAGACCTGTGGATGATATTTGGTCTTTTCTGAGAAAGTTCAACTCCACACAAATCGCTGCAATGGCACCGGAACATGAAGAGCCTCGTATCGGGTGGTATAATCGCTTTGCTAGGCATCCCTATTATGGAGTAACTGGAATAAATTCTGGAGTCATGTTAATGAATATGACACGTATCAGAAGAAAGTATTTTAAGGTATGTGTATTGCCTTCAGGGTGTTTTCTGTGGATTTACATCTTTTAATTTTAATCCTGTTTCAAATTCATGTGGGACAATATTTTTCAAAATATTTTTCTTGTAATTGGAATAATGGAGTAAAAATACACTGTGTTGTAAAATAGTATCTACCTGGTGTTTTTCACATGTCATTCACTCTAAGACCTGGAATTCCTGAATGTCAAGTGTGCTTCATTGTTTTAATTTTCCTTAGTTTTGAGAGAGCTTGTGAGTTTGAGAATCTGTTGATACAGAGATCTCAGAAAACAGTTATATGTGTGCTGTAAACTAACTTAAAAAATATCTGTCGTAGTGTGGCCAGGAGGTGGTGCTAAAACATTTAGTAAGTTATTTTAACTACGTTTTCCAAATTTTGGTCTTTTGAAATTGTAATCAGGGAATTACCACTCTAAGTATCTTTTAATTGACTTTGAAGCCGTAGTTTTTGTAGAGAAATAAGTTCATAATAAATGTACTTAAGGAAGCAGTGTATGCAGCAGCAAAAATGGTCGTTGCTTTGCAGATGGGATTTTTTTTCTTGTGTAATTGAAACCTAAGTACAAAAGCAGATTGTCTGAGGGGGATAACCTATTGCTTAAGAGAAATTTGCTTAAGGGAGGAAAAATCATGCAGTCAAAAGCTAGTGGAAGGTGCACCCATAAGAAAGGCAATATAAACTTTTCAGTAGACTTCTCCCCCATTTCTGATTTAAAAAATACTTAGCAAGAATGTTAAGATGAAAGCTAAGTATTTTTGTTATGGAAATACAGAGAATTTAAGAATAATGCATGTCTTTATAACTTCATTCTTACCCAGCAGTGCTTGTGTTGTGCACTGTGGTTTTTCCTCAAATGTTTGAGAGTAGTGGTGCAAATAAATGCTCCTAGACTCTTGTTTGATAGTAAGAAGCAAAAAAGAAATAAAAAAGATGGTGTGTTCTGTATACTTTTTTTTTTTTCTGAGGATTGGGGGGAAAGTGTTTGTTGGTTTGGGGTTTTTTATTATTTGTTTTGGAGGTTGTGTGTGTGTGCGCAGGCTTTAATGTGGCTGTACTTCTTGCCTGAATTTTATCTTTCTTCCTTCAGTTGCTATATCTTTTCCTTTCCTGCTTTCATCATCTTCTTTGTTTATCCTGGAGTCTTAGTCTGATTATCTTGACTAGTAAATACAGATATAGTGTTTTGATGCATGGTGTTTTTCTGGTTCAGGAAAAGCATTTTGAAATGTCTTCTTTGGGTATTCTTCTTGATTTAAAACCTTAGCTGAGTATCTTTCAGGCCCTTGTATAACAAATGCTGAGTATCCAGGTGTTTTGCCTCTGTCTTTGTTCAAGCTTTGACTTGGTAGAGGTAGATAATCTCTAAAATGTGATTGGCTTACTAAGACTCTGTTAGACCTTCTTCCCTGTGATCACCATACTTATCAGTGGAGACTTTTTGTTATTTGAAGGCTCAGAATTATTTCTAACAGGGGACTTCCTCATGATGTCTAACCCATGCTGCTGATTTAGTCCTTCCACCTATTGGACAGACTGGAGAAGTGTCCTACAGTATCAGATACTTGTGGTAGTATGCTCAGCCCAGTCAGAACAATTTGAGGATGTCTAAAGAGAGGTCCTAGGTTACCTGAACTTGGGAATGATGCTGCTGGATCATTCTCCTCTCATATCTTGGCTAGATAGTGCAGCCCAGGTAATTTCCTAAGCAGGAAATTAATTTCTTTTGCACCATGCTGATCATCAAAATACTGACTTAAAGAGCACTCAACAGGGGAACCATTTAGGTTGTACTTCCCTAGTACTTAGAGTATGGTCCCAGAAGCTTGTGGAATGTCACTGGGCCTCAGCATGTGCAAGCTTTATTACAAAATCTCTACTGCTTGTGGTGTTGTCTGTACTGCTGTGCAGAGACTTCGTTTTCATCTTCAGGTTCCTTGAATGTCTTAAAAGGAGGATTAGTCAATATGAAAAATTGCAACCTCACAGCAAAACTTTGAAGAGGATTTATTGTAGTTGAGACGACATGTGGTAGGTGTGAGAGATCATGGCTTTCCTTGTAACTGACAGCAAAGGAGCTACTAGTCTGAAGCCTTTCGAAGAGAGGTAAACCAAGTTACAGGGTAGGAACTCTCCTAATACCCCTTGCTAGAAATGCTGCAGATGTTTTTGGTCCTTGTACATACACTCGTGTGTTGTGTTTTATTAACTATTCCAAACACAGTAGAACTAGAAAATGCTTCATTGTCTTATAGGAAGGTCCACATTTGTTCATATTCATTCAGGACACTCAGTGAATGCCTCAAGGAGCACATAAATTCTGGGAATTTTTGTACCTTTAAAAAGCTGCCTGTAGACCTTTCTGTGTAGCTGTCTAGTGGCAAGAACATTCATCTAAACAGTGGAAGTTTTGTGGTTTCTTCAGTCCAAAATCACAGGCTTGAGGCCTTTTAAACATCTTTCTCTGTTGTCATGTTGATTTGTAAGAGTCAGGAGGAACCCAGAAGATGGGTGAATGAAAAGGAGAACGGGAAAGTTGAGCCAATGGTTATAGTGCTTACCTGAGAAGCAGAAAACCTGTAGTTCTGTGTATTGCTCCAGGATTAAGTTGTCTTTTAGACACTTACTTATTCAAGTCTCATCTTCTTAGAACTGTCAAGTCTATTCGTTTCAGACAAGCATTTTAGCTATCTGGCTCTCTATGGTGCCTAATGGAAATTGTCTCTCCTGGTCTTAACTATTTTTTTGTCTTTTGTGTTTTGAGACTCAGTATATATACAGTACATTATACATACAAATCTGTGCACACATATATGTATATGTACATATGCATAGATACAGATACATACTGTGTTGGGTTTGGCTGAGATTAAATTAGTTCTCCCCATAGCATCTTTTGTAGTGCTGTGTTTTGCAGTGGTAGCTGGAAGGGTGTTGATAACACAGCAGTTTTGGCTACTGCTTGCACAGCACCAAGGCTGTGCTTCTCCAGCATTCTCCCCGCCCCACACAGTGGGCTGAGGGGTGGGCAAAGTCTCGGGAGGGTGCATGGCCAGGCCAGCTGACCCAAACTGACCAAAGGAGTATTCCATACCCTATGACATCAGCTCAGATATAAAAGCTCTGAGGGAAAGAAGGAAGTGTGGGGGCATTTGTTAATGGGTGCTGGACTAGAATTGGTAACAAAGCTTGGTAGTGATGGGTAGTGCCTGATAAAAGGCACTAGTGCCATTAGAAAATGGAAATGTAAAACATGCAAGGAGTTGGGGATTAAAAAAAGTAATAGTAGGTGAATGTTTTAATATTTGTAGATACTTTTAAACTGGAAGAGATTTAGAAAATATCACAGATACCACAGATCTAGGACAAAAACTCCTAGACCAGTGAGGCTTTGTGAATAGAGAAAAATTACTTTCCTGAAATTTATTAAGGAAATTTGTTGTGATGCAGGCATGGGCAGTCGTGGAAGGGCATGAGGTCTAAGAAAATCAAACATGTGACAAACAAAATTCAGATAGTGTTTGCAAAGGGAGAGGTTCATGAGTATGCTTTAGAAAAAAAGAAATCAAAGTTTCTATGATCTAGGCCATATAATCATTCAGTATTGCTTTAGGCTGTAGTTTCAAGAAATATGGTTAGCCTGTGCAAAAGATAATTGCTTCTAAATAGGAAGGTTCCCATCTCTTACCAGCTGTTTTGTCCTGCTTTTCTTATTTACCTTGCCGTAGCCTCTGGTGTTTGTTGGTCACTTCTATGATTCAATTAAATTTGGTGTCAGTAGAAAAATAAGACCTTCTGCTGGGTTAGTGAGTTAAATCAGCTCACAAAAACATCTATGCTGTTAGTGCAAAACCAGGATAGAATCATGTAACTAGAAAGGAGAGGGCTTGCTCTCATTTAGCATTAAGTAAATTTAAATTAGTTGATTGTTTGTGGGACACAGCTGCATTTTGTTTAGATAGTGCTGTATGGTTTGTGTAGTCTTCCTCAACTTTGTATTTTCTTACTAGAATTAAGAGAAAGTTAATATTGGGTTGCTGCAGGCTAAATGTCAGACTTAGAAGAGCTATCGCTTCAGCCTTGGACAGGCAGAAGTCTTCTGGGACAGAAATTAGTAATGACCAAATGAATTAAATCCCAGCCTTCCAGTATCTGAAGGGGACCTACAAGAAAGCTGGGGAGGGACTTTTTAGGATGTTGGGTAGTGATAGGACTGGGGGGGAATGGAGCAAAACTAGAAGTGGGTAGATTCAGACTGGATGTTAGGAAGAAGTTCTTCACCATGAAGGCGGTGAGACACTGGAACAGGTTGCCCAGGGAGGTGGTAGAAGCCTCATCCCTGGAGGTTTTTAAGGCCATGCTGGATGGGGCTCTGAGCAATCTGATCTAGTGTGAGGTGTCCCTGCCCATGGCAGGGGACTTGGAAGTAGATGATCTTAGAGGTCCTTTCCAACCCTGACGATTCTGTGATCTAAACAAACAAACAGACAAAAAAAAGGTAGGAGAATATTTTAATGTCCTTATGTATATTTGGTTCTTACACATTTCCTTCCACTCATAAAACCTAGAATTTTGAGGGTTCATAAGAGCCTGTCTATATCAATTTGATGGCATGGAAGGAGATTATCTTACTATTCAAATAGTTTTTCTTGCTCTGAGATTTCTACACTGTTTTCATGATACATTAGGGTTAATAAATTAATATCTAACTTTTTTCTGTTTCTGGAAAAGTTATTGAAATATTGCAATTTCTAGTTCTTTAATCTGATAGTCCTATTTGTCAAGTAGTACTGCTTCTAGACATTTGGCAATGTGATGTAAGCTGTTACCTGTTATGAATCTCTTTGAGATATACTCTGGATTTCAGTGATACTAGAACTACAACTCAAATGAAAATTATATGAAATAATTACTTTAACAATCTAAAGTAATATTTCAATGGGTTGCTCTAAAACTTTATTTGCTGCTGTGTAATTTGCCATCATCATATCCTGCTATCAGTGAGATAATTTAATTTTGCTTTTAGATTTTAACATCAAGTCTAAATTTAAACCATAGGTCAATATTCTGTGGATGGCTAAGTTCAGGTGAGGGAGTGATCTTTACCCATTGACTCAGTCCAACTGATTTGGTTTTTGGAGGGTTTTAGATTGATGTTAAGCCTGTATTTTCTTTGTTTAATCGCATTGCACTGAGCCTAATGATAATTCTTGCTAGAGAATTCTCTTGTGCATTACTTATGCCTGCTTTCGTTGAATACTTGCAAGCAATCATAGTCATAAATTCTTTAGGACAGAAGAGACTGCAATATTCTGTTTGGCTTCTTGAATAATATAAGCGATGGATCTTTTTTCAGATTTATCATCTGAAAACTGATAGTATTTCTTTTAGTGTTCAGTTGTGAAAGCCTTTCATTATTTGGTGGCTGAAATTACTTGAGAAAAGGCTAAAACCAAAACTGCTAGGTTTTGCACTTTCTAGTTTGGAAAAGCTCAGAGAAACTTTGTGAACATAATAGTTCTTAAAAAGGGAATATTGCGATCTTGGTAATCTTTTTTGTTTCTTAATATGATGTTGCTGTATATAGATTCCAAGCCATAATGGAATGCTTTGGGGTCTTTTTGGCAACTTCATTAAAGAGAATCAAGGGTACAGTTCCGTACTCGTTCAGGAATTTTCTGTCTTTGGGACTTACTTGTCCAGTAGAAGTAGAAACTACAAAGTGAGCAACCTCGTTCCTTTTCTGTTCTAGGTGAGTGTAAACCTGGTATAAAGGTAAGAGTTTAGCTTCAGAAGATGTAACCTGTTACATTGCAGATGGTAACTCCTTGGGTAATGTGCCATTCAGTGGAGGCCAGTTTTCCCTTACAAAACTCTAGAAGAACTCCTTTGAACTGATTTTGCTGAATCAAGAATTTGGGAATTAAGTAACATTGGTTAGAATCTTAACTGCTTTTTGTTAGTGAAACATTATGCTTTTGTTGTGGAAGTTCAAGTTCAGTAACTAAAGCAGTTCAACTCCATGGAAATCCTTTTAAAAACCTTTGAAGGATTTCCGTGTTTTTGTGCACTGCTCTGCAGCCAATATTTTTAGCTGCATGTGTTTGGAACTACTTAATAATGAACATGGTATTGATCTGGTTTGAATTTTTGAAGTTAACTTTAAAACTTGTGTATATTATCACTCTGTAACAGAGAAATTACATGAAGCATAGGTATTTAAACAATGCCCATCTACTTGCATGCATCATTTAAATGCAGGTTTTGTGTTAGATCCTACTGCTGTATATAAAACCCTTGCTATTTCTTAGAACTCTTGGTTTAGGATGTTTGAGGGAAATCTCGAAGACAAAAAATACAGCAGCTAAATAGAAGTAGGAGATGTATATAGTTTTTGTCATAAGATGATAATAAGAAGATATATTGGAAATGTCCAGAGCTGTTTTCCTTAGATGTGTTCATTTGTTTAACAGAAAGAGACCATTTATACTTTTGATATTTGTAACTCTGAAAAACAAATTACTGTGATTCTGTAGGGAATTTCCTTCTTTATAGTTAGAGTTGTGCTGAATGTGTGGCGTTTTGCATTGCTTTCTTTAATAGAATGATATGACATCAGTCCGGTTGCAATGGGGAGAAATTCTTATGCCACTCTTGAAGAAGTACAAGTTGAACATAACATGGGGTGATCAGGATCTGTTGAACATTATGTTTTTTCACAATCCAGGTAAATCCACTTAATTTGAAGTCTAATCTAACAACGTTGATCTTTTCTGGTATTAAAAAAACAGGGAAATATTTCTAGCAGACTTTTCAGTGGAAGTATTCCAGGGTCTTCTAACTTACATAATTTCCTGGAAGTGTTTACTGGGAGAGACAGCACTGGAGGATGCTTCTGTTAAGTTTCAAAACAACTGTATAGAAATTTATGAAGCAGGCTAAATTAAAAAAAAAAAAAAAAAGAGAAGATTAGTGTATTTCCTGAAGTGTTTTTTTCATACTTAATCCAGAGTTCTTATTTTTCTGCAGAAAGTCTTTATGTCTTTCCTTGCCAATGGAATTATCGGCCTGACCACTGTATCTATGGAAGCAATTGTAAGGATGCTGAAGAAGAAGGTATATTTATTCTTCATGGAAATAGAGGTGTTTACCATGATGATAAACAACCAACGTTTAGGGCTGTCTATGAAGCAATAAAAAATGTAAGTGTTTTCAGTATCATAGCTGTGTGAAGCCTTTTTAAGTATTTTTTTAACTGTGATGCATGCATTTTGTAGGTTTTGTAGATACTTACCTTGATTGCAACAATTTTTTTTTTCTCTTTTAAGTGATTTTGAGTGTTTCACCGATTTTTCATTTGATGCTTGAATATAATTCCAGTATATTCTTTTTGTGAGGAACATCTTTTGAAATGTGGTGCATAGTATGTCTAGGCTGGGATTCTATAACGTTGCCTATAGTTGTCAATGTCTATTTAAAAGACTTTATTTCCTTTTCCTTTAGTAAGTACATCTAGTAAACTTTGCGTGAGCATTTGGAGACCACTCATTTCTCTGGAGGCTTTAAAAAAAGCAGAAAAATCCCCTTCTTCACAAAGTTTGTTTGTATTTACTGCAGCATGTTAACATTTAATTGCAACTAGATTTGGATTGTAGAGAATAACTGCTTTTAATACCGTGCTTTGACTTTTTGTAGAGATTCAGTCTATTAATATGTTGCTGTTCCTTTAAATACTAAGCCTGGTGACTACGTTTCATTCTGCAAATAAGTCATCTAATAAACTATCACTGCATCAGTATACTCACTGAAGAGCTGTAAAAGTTAGCACTGATTCCCATTTTAATGTAGCAGGCTATTGTGTGTGTATAACCTTCAAAAATCAGTAGTATATTTTAATGGTGCTTTATTACATGTTGTCATATGATATAAAAATGAGGGAAGTACTTTTGGGGGTCTGAGAATACATTGCAGGGAAAGTGAATGTGTTTCCATAAAAATACGATTTCTTTGTTTCCTTTGAGCATTGTCAAAAACAGAAGAAAAAAATATTTCTTTTTATTTATGATCCCATTTGGTTTATGACTATGTCAGAGAAAGTATGTAAACCACTACTGATTCAGTGGTAATAAGATGAACAAAATGATACTGCTTTGAAATGCTGTTTTAGCTTATCATTTGTTTATTAAAAATATTGCGCTGTTGAATTAATGACTCCTTTATTTCATGTCCATGTTAAACATAGTATGTGTTTGACCATCATTCAGTTTAATGAAACTTCAGTAGTCCCACTTTTTCATACTGCTGTTTCATTATAATTTGATAGGAATTGTATTCCTTAAAAGTTACATGGCACTCAAGAAAGTTACTCTTCAATAAACAAATAACCAGAAGTAAATTGCCTTGTGAACTGTCGAGATGTTTTAATTTGCTTATGTTTTGGGATTCTTAAAATAAATCTTGCTAGTTAGGCTTATTGAAAGCATTATAGAATATTTCTGTAATTTTAAATACTTCATTCAAAAGCTGAGTTCTGGAAAACATTTAATAAACCTATGGAAAGAAAAGACAATATTCAAGGGCAATTTTATAAAGCTCTTTAATAAGTCTGAGTGACATTCTTCCATGTTGACCCTAAATCTTCTTTTCTTAACCTCTGCAGTATTCATTTGGAGATGATCTGGTTCATTCCCTGTTGCAGCCCCTCAAACTGGAATTACAGAAAACCACACACACATACTGTGGAAGAGTACACAAAGTGTTCATAAAGCAGCTAACAAAAAGCATAAGAGACTTGTATGCCAGAAGATCAAAGGGAAGATGATCTTTACTCCAAACTGTTAAATCAAGAGATTGAATTAACATACTGGTCAAAAGGTGCAAAAATTCTAATATGGCTTGAATCAGCTCTTAATGTGCCCAGAGCTTACCTAGCATGCATAAAAATGAAGAAAATATTCACATAATGAAGAACAGGACCTTTTTCTGCAAAGGTGACTTTGCTCTTTTGAAGTTTAATCACTGCTAACGTTTATCTTGGAATCACCCAGTGAGTTGGGTGTTACTGGCTTCTGTGGTCAGTAGTTTTAGTCTGCATAATTCAGTTATCTAATGATCAAAGAAGAAATGAAGATGGCTCTATTTGGGAGTATACCTCATATATTGTCTAAAATTCTGTTAAACTGTGAATGTAGCAATAAACGATTCAGCAGCGCTAACCTCACTTTAAAGGTGTGAGCCTTTATGTAAACAAAGTTGTTTACAAGTGCAGAAAAGACTGTTTTTAAAGAAATGTGATTTAATCATCGACAATCTGTGCCTTTGTATGTTCATCTCTTACATGCTGAAGTACTGTTTTGACAATCTTGCTTGTCTTAGATGTAAACTGCACACTAAATACAATTACCTGAGAAATGAGTGACTAGTGTGTGATAGTAGATTTCTCTGTTTCTTGATACAGAGACTTTTTAATAGACAGTATTTGCTTCAATGCTGTTAAGCCATCGTGGCCAAAAGGCAGAGCTGAGTTGAGGTTTGTTTTGGTGTTTGTTTGTTTGTTTGTTTTTTAGCAAAAATGCAGTTTGAAGTTGTCTATTCTACTTTTTTTTTTTTTAATTACATGATTTTGTAGCTTTGTAGGTGTTATTACCATTTTGGAAGTAGGAAAAAAAAAAACCCAAACAGTGGAAATGTCTTGTTGTTGTATTTCTTTACTAAGAATTATGATAGAATCATAGAATTGTTTTGTTTGGAAAAAACCTCCATGATGATGATGATTATAGAGTATTTAGTACATGTAAGCAAAGAGCTGTAATCAGAGTTCTGATGCTTCATCAAACTGTATATTAGATAGATTTCTTAGAGATTATATTCTGTTACCCTATTTTTTTAATAACATGGCTTTAAAATAGTTTGGAGGCAGACTGTCAATTTTTTTTTTGTCAATGGGGTGATAGTGATTTACAGCAGATTAAGGATTAGGATTTCTTTAATTAGTAAAAAAAAAGTTATGTAATACAAATTATTTTTCAGAGGAAGATATGAAGAAAAATGCTGAGTTCTAGTGTTACAGTAAAACATTATTTAAACTTGCATGGTATGAAATGCATTTGTAAAGTATATTTGTACTTGGATAATCTGTTTTAACTGAGATGAAGTCTTCATACAGTGAGGTTTTGGATTCCAAGAAAGTTCCTATGTATTGAAGGTGGAGGACCTACTCACTGACTTGCACCTTCATCCCAACTCGGTTTTAGAAGCTTAATTTTTGTAGCTCTTTCTTTGACAAGGGCAGGCTGGCTCTGACTCCCAGATCCATGTGAGCTGGGAAAATACTGTAGGAGTACAAAGACATACTCTGTTGTAAGCAGAGTTCATATTCTGCTCCTTACCTCCCTGCTGGCTCAGGGTATAAATTTCTGGGATGGAAACTAGGAAGGAGTCTGCCTTATATGTAGTTATGATATCTTTTCCTTGCTATGTAACCTTTTGAAATCTGAAAATCTAGAAACCTGTGTAAAGGTGAATACTGTTATTGACTGATTTTACAATATGCAATGCATTATTTTTCTACATAAATACTGATTTTTATATCTATTTGTCTTCAGCTTTTTTGTACTGTGTGTTCATATGTAAAAATCCCTTTTTTTCAGCCTCTTTTTATCTTTGCAGAAAGTTTCAGTTTTGAACTGAGTTTTAGTATGTTGTATGTGTGTGAAGATACTGTTTAAAACCCAGTGAGTCATTGTAGAAAAAAGTGGAATGTGAACACTAGCAGCAACCTTTCCACTTAAATTTCCATTTTTGTGGGGGATTAAAATAAAAAGGGTTAATATTGAAGCTTTTTATATGATAAAATAGTACTTTGTGCTTATTTCAAGAGATGTTTACTTAACATATTACAAGTAGCAGAATATATTGTCTTATGCCATAGTTTTTGTTTAAATTTTATTAACAAGTAGCAGAATATATTGTCTTATGCCATAGTTTTTGTTTAAATTTTATTAATATAAGCTTAAACTGCTCACCTCAACTATCTGTTCCCAAGCAGTAGTTCCCATGAACACTTTCAAAATCTTTAAAACCATCAAGTTGCTCAGTAGCTTCCATTAAGTAAATCTCCAGAGTATTTGTCTGATTTTGAATAATTTTTTAGTTCTGTAATCCCGGTTTTTGAAATTTAGAAAGATGATCTTCCTTATAAAAGAAACCTGACTTACAAAGAAAGCATTTGGAGACAGCAAGAAGACTAGAAAATCAAGTAGTGTGATAGAAACTGGTTATATTCCCAAACGTTTCAATACCTGGTTGGTAAGGTGTATATAGGTGTAGAAACCTTCATCTAGCAAGGGAATCTTTATTGCTGTCTAGCTTTAGAAACTTTGCTTTTTCTGCAGATGGACTAAGTAACTGACAAAATAAGACCTTACACGTTACAGAACTTTATAAATCCCATTTTTACTGATTTATTTATTAAAAAATTATTCAATGCTGACAGAAGTGTAAAGTTTCATAGTAAAAATGTAAATGTAAGAAATGTACATTCAGGTTAAATTAGGATCAATCATTTCATCACGCCGGATTTGTCTCTATTTCATGGTACCATTGTGCTGTCCCTTTTTTAAGGGATCACAGTCTCACGGTAAAGTGATCTGCTTGAAGATGTGTTCTCTCATTTGCACAAAATTGTCTCTGTAGGTAGTATGAAAGGCCAGCTGTCCCTTAATGAGACCAAAACATCCTTATGTAATAGAATCATAGAATGGTAGGGGTTGGAAGGGACCTCTAGAGATCATCCTGCCCAACATCCTCTCTCTGCCCGCTCCCCCCCACCTAGTTCAACTAGTTCAAACCAGTTCTAGTTTGTACCTGTTGCCCTTTGTTTTCTCACTGGTCACCACTGAAAAAGAGCCCAGCCCTCATGACCCTCACCCTTCAGATATTTATATGCATTGAGAATATCACCTCTCAGTATTGTCTTTTCCAGCCTTAAAGAGCCCCAGGTCTGGGGCCTGGGACTGTACCAGCTTTCCGTCCACACTAGATGTACTCCAGCCGAGTCTGCAGTTTTTGTACCAGGATGACAGAAGCCAGTCTTTTTCTTTCCTCCTCCCAGATCATGCTTTCCATCTAGACAGCATGGAAAAGGAAATAACTGCAATGTAGTGGTGGGAGGAGGGAAGGATCTGGGTCTGCTTGGAAGGTTTAGAAGCAGAACATGTAAGAGGCAAAGTTGAAGGTGTAATAAATGATCTATATGTGCTCTGTTTTTTGTTTTTCTTGAAGCACTGCTGCCTATTAACCCATTGTTATGGGTGTGCTGGGGGGGCAAAAATCAGCCTTACATTTTAGCTTATCTGTAGGAAAACGCTAGACTTTTGGGGGTTCCTGCCTGGTTTACAAAGTTGTCTCCAAACGCGTGGATATGTCTAGAATTTCTACTTCTTACAAGTTTTAAGTTCTTTTTCATAGTTGAAAATCTTTTAATTGGAAATGAGAAAATCAAGCAGGTTTAACAAAATCCTTTTATGTATGGTTTAACAAAATAGTTTAACAAAATGGTTTAACAAAATCCATTTTATTATATAATAATTATTTTTTCATCTGGTTAAGTGGAGTACTCCTGTATAATTGAAATGAGTATGTAGGCTGTTTGTGTCTCCATTTATGCTTTTTAAAAATAAATGATCCATTTTGAATATTTACTACTTTTACATTCTTTTCTGTTGTATCTAATGTGATTACTGTAGTTGTCATGGCTTCCCTGCTCACTTCACTACTTTGTGAATAGGTGGCATTTGGAACTTTGTTTATTAAAGTAAGTTGCAGAGAACTGTCATGTGAGGGTGTGACATTTCCTTTATTAGCAGGAAGTAGATTCTTTTGTAGCATTGACTGTAGAAGTATGAAGTAACAGGGAAGTTCTTTCACCATGGATCTTGGAAGAGATCTCAGATGTGTTGTTTGTGGCTTTTGCTGTGAGACTCAGCAACTCTGTGCACAGAAACACTCAGGAGTCATAACTTGTTCATGAGGAACCTTAAGTATTTTTCTGTCATGTTTCTATGTTTCTAATCTCTTTGGATATCTTCTGTTCCCCTTTTTTGTTTGTTTGGTTATTTTTTTTTTTGGCACTTAATTGTGTCCAGCTGAATTTATATATTTGAGAAGAAAATTTAAATTCCTACAAAGTTTTGTACAAATCACAGACAAGTTATTTGCTCAAATTGTCCAAGTGGGCAAAGCATGAACTCAGCAAGTCAAATTAAAAAAAAAAAAAATTAAACACCTAGTGTATGCATTTTAGGTTCCCTTAGGAAGAAAAAAAAAATGTTGTTTGATCCAAATTTAACTCTACAGAGAAACACAACTTGTTTTCTGTATTTAACTACCAAATGTTAAATCCTGCAGGATAATTTTCTATAGACTTGCAGATGGCCTCACCATTGCTTTGTAGTCCTAGTAGGCTACTAGAAACTATTATTTTGGTTTTAAAGAAGAAGGTGCTTGCAGAGGTAGTAATGAATTTTCCACTTCTGGAAGTGAGGAGGCAATCTCATTTTTAAAATAATTTTCAATCTCTCTCTTGTAACCACTTATCTGATCTATGTGAGAACATCTTGTCCTCTGACATTGTCATAAAATTTAAGATTTGTGGTTCTCCAATGCGTTTTAAAAGCCTTTGTGGACCTATTAATTTTTTAAGTTTCTTGAAGGAATATTAAGTAATTGGAAATTCTCGCATGAAGAAGTTCAGTTGTGTCTCTTCAGTTTCGTTGTTCCTTTATGCACAGCTGCATTCAATTCTTTAGAGAGTCCTCATTTAAATTTATGAATGTGCACCTTCCTGTGTATTTACTAGCAAATTTCTACCAGGCTTCTTTCTTCTCTCCCCCTTTTCCCTGCACTGCGGTGTATTTATAAGGTAATCATTCAGCTCTTCTCTCATTTGAATGCTTATAAAAATTATGGGAGGTATTGCAGCTGCCTTTGCAGAGACCTGTAATTAAAGGAGGACCAGTAGCCCTGCCATGTTTGGGTTCCTTTTTTTTTTTTTCTTTTTCCCCTTCAGATTGCTATTTGAGGATGTTTGGGTAGAAGGAATTTTTGAGCATTTAGTAAAGTAATTTTATGTCTGGGCTGCTCAAGTGGCAGCTTCTTCCTTCAATCAGTTAATATTATCCTTGTCCTCTCTTGTGATCGATGCTTGGCTACTGTCTTCTTTCTTGATCTATATGATTGAAAGTTTCTTTAATCAAAGCAGCAACTCTCACTTCTAGATCTGGATTTTAAATGCTCATCCCATATCTGGGACCTAGTCCATTTTCACTTTTAGATGTCTGTCTTTGGTTTTAATTTTCTTGTTTCGGTTTCCAACTGTACTCACAGGGATAAAATACTGTCACGAGGAATGCAGAAATTTTCACAACAGCAAATTAACAATTTTAAAATAGGATTCTATCCTCGAGCGTAATTTCTGATTTGGTAGATGTAAGGGTTAGCATCCTTGGTTCAGTCAAATGAGTACGCTGGCAGGGGTCATGGGCCTTACCCGTGGCATTGAAGCTGGGATAGTCCTTGCACTGTTGATCAAAATAGCTCTGCAAGAGTAGGACTCCTCAGGGTTTGTGTCTCAGATTTCTCATGAAGTGCAAATGTGGAACTTAACCTGCGGTTTCCTCACTGCTTGGAGAAGTGCTGTTAGATTGCACTGTCTTTAATTTCCTTGCTTATTTCTAGCATCGAGCACTGATACCTAAAAGTGCTTTTTGTGTATTCCCAAAGGGCCTTTCTATTTTATCTAGTTTGTATTAAGTTATTAAATCAATTGAGATGAACAATTTATTAGTGTAATGTAATTTCTACTACATTCTAGAGGGTCACTTCCTCTCCTGTTTTTCCTTTAGGCCACTTCATATGATATCTTCATAATCTGGATACCACAGGTTCATTTTTTTCTTGTATATCTATGTCTTATGAATCTTAATGTTCTGCCAGTCATTTGTTTACACATCTTACTGGAGCAATTCACATGAAATCAGTCTGTAATACTCATATGAACGGAATACAAAAGTAGAAAACACAAATCTTTGTTGTTGAATTAATGAGTATTTAGGGCACGGAGCTTTCTTAGGCTTCCAAGAAAATGAAAGCCATATAATCAGTTTTAACTCCTGATTTAAGACTAGGAAACTAAATTTAATTAAAGCTGATGTTTTAGCCTTGGAATGCTAACTTACTGTGTCTCACTGAGCAGCTGGTACCAATGCTTGCCTTCTGAATATAGTGCCACTTACGATTTATGATGTCAGGTACTTTCTGACTAGTCACCAGTACTCCTATTTTTAAATTTTAAAATAATCTGGTTTAGTTTACATTTTTATGCCATGGCTAGTGTTATCCAAAGTGAATCTAAGTTACAGAGCTCAACCCAAGAAATAAAACCATTTTTGCTACCCAGGTTTGTTATATGGGTTGTTTTTTTTTTTGTTTTTTTTTTTTTCACTAGTCTAGTGGGTAAACTTGATGTATTGGGAGTTCACTGCTGTCACAGGCACTTATCTTCCCTGCTTGCTGTTTCTGGATTGCCTGCTTTTTATAACATCCCTCCAATATCCTTGCTGCCTGTCTCTTGCAAGAGTTAGTGCCACTCACAGAATCACAGAATGTTAGGTCCTGGAAGGGACCTTGAAAGATCATCTAGTCCAATCTCCTTGCCAGAGCAGGATCACCTAGAGTAGAACACACAGGAAGGCATTGCCTAATTGATCCCTAACCCAGTCCCCATCAACCAAGGCAAACTCCTCCTTTCTCCTGACTTACTTTGGGGCCTCAGGGGTCTGGGGCTTCTGAGGAGAGTCTCTAGCAGTATAGAGAGACTCAAAGAAGGCTTCCAGTAGCTCTTTTTTATCTTGTCACCAAGGCATCCACCTCATTCAGCAGCGGGCCTATAGTGTTAGTTTGTCTGCAGTGCATTTAAAGAAGCTCTTTCTGTTGTCCCTGACCTCTCTTGCAAGGTTAAATTCCAAGGAGGCCTTAGATTTCCTCGTTACTTCCCTACATCCTCTGACAACAGTCTTACATTCCTCCCAAGTGGCCAGCCCCTCCTTCCATGAGCTGCAGACTCTCTTCCACCTGAGTTTTCCCAGCAGTTCCTGTTCAGCCATGTGAGTCACCTGGCTCCCTTTTGTGATTTCCTACCCTTTGGGATGCTCTGATCTTGAGCTTGGAAGAATTTGTCTTCTCATGATAGTCTTTCTGGATCTTGATAGCTGGAACACTCATTAGCCAGTATTGCTTCAGCCACCAGGTACATGCTTTCAGCTGTGATCTGCCTTTGCTGTGATCTGCAAACTGTATCATTTTGAGCCTCTAAGAGGGTTGCCTGGAGTGGGCGTGCTGCCTTCTCCACAGTGCTAATGGATGAGCACATCTATGCATGTAAGCTGCCCTTGACCTCAAGTAGGTCATAAGCACTGTCACGTGTTTCTTGGCTGTAGCTTGCAGAACTAATTTAGTTTTCCTTCCAGCTTTGTGTAGACTACTATGAAATTTTAATCTTTATTTTTCTGTGTAGATAAAGGCTTTTTACTAGAGGCATGCTTTCAGGAAGAAAGCTTGGCTGATGAAGTAAACAGAGCTGATCTGAAGCATTCTGCTTGCCTGAGGCAGAAACGCTCAATGGGGCTTTGGAGAACAGCATAAGCAAACAAGTGCAGTCGCACCTGTTTTGCAGTGAGGGGCTTGCCCTGGTTGCTGCCCTGTTCCTGTAGGTGCTGGAAAAATCAGAGAATGCTTTGGATTGGAAGAAACCTTTAAGGGCCATCTAGTCCTACTCCCCCTGCAGTGAGCAGAGACATCTTCAACTAGATAAGGTTAAGAGCCGCAGTACTGTGCCTGACTGAAATCACTTACTCACTGCTTTGAAATACTCTATAAGCACGGAGAAAATACAGTAATATGCAGTCTATAACAAGAACGGTAACTGCAGACCTTATTAACTCTAGAAAATCTCAAAAATCCTCCCCTATTTAGTTTTACAACTGAAAGTTCCAAAAGCTCCTTGAAGTCCATGAGGGATTTCACTCTTGCTATTGATTTAATACAAAAGTGCTCAGATACCATAGCAGTGGATGGCAGCATAAAGCACCAATAAATTGATGAATAGAATTCAGCCTTGGGGTGTGTTAGTTCATCTATTTTCATCTGTTATGTATCACAAGCTATTAAATTTCTCTGTGTTACCTCTGTACTGGGCTCAATAGTTTGGCTAAAGCATAACTTGTGACCTTTCAGAGAAATGTCCAGTCCTAGTTTGAAGGCATGAGGAGGGAAAATACTTAATTTTGCCAGTTCATTGCTATTGTTCATCATTCTCCTGTCTTATTTGATTTTTTTCTGGCATTAGCCTCCGGCCATTGATTCTTTTTGTGCCTCACTCCACTAGGTAAAGAGCTCCATAGAAACCTGCACCTTTTCCTTGGGGAGGTATTTAGATATTGTAATCAAATAGCAAATGAAACTGAGCTCATGAACTCTCTCACTAAACCCCATGTCATTAAAGTTTTTGTAAAGTTATAGAATGATTTGAATTGGAAAGGGTCTTAAAGATCATCTAGTTTCAATCTCCCTGCCATGGGTAGGAACGCTTTCCACTAGATCAGGTCTCTCAAAGCACCATCCAACTTGGCCTTGAATAATTCCAGGGAAGGGACATCTACCACTTCTCTGGGCAGCCTCTTCCAGTTCCTCACAGTGAAGAACTTCTTTCTTGTATCTACCTTCTTTCTGTTTAAAACCATTACCCTTCATCCTATCACTGCACTCCCTGATAAAGACCCCTTCCCCATCTATCCTGTAGACACCCTGCAGTTACTCTGAACTCAAACTGTTCCAGAGGATAATGCTTTAGTTTCCAATGTTTGACCTCCTGTCTTCACACACAAAATATGAAGCAGGCTAACCAACTTGGTATAGGAGATTTCATCCAGGAGAATCAACAGATTTGAAGCCTGCTATAGTCAGTGTGCAGGAGGAAGGGAGGTATGAGAGGGATGTGTGTGAAGAAGTTTTGCTTTTCAATTCTGCGTATATGGTAAGCAACAATGCCATAATATCATCTTAGAGTTAATGTCTTCGAGATGTTTTAAACATCTTGTCAGAAGGAGGAGATATCCTAGTTTTCTATTCCCTTTGGCATCATGCTGAAGGTACAGAGAGGCTATGATATGGTATTAAACAAGTAATGAATGTCCCCTATTGTCCTTGTTTTGCACAAAAATTTGTACATGTGTGGGGATGATCAATACAAAGACAATGAAGCATAACACTCCCTCCCTCAGCTTCTGATGTTTTAATAATCCTGATTGAACATAGACGTGACAGAGAAAAAGTAATTTCTGAGACTTGAATGACTGATGTTGGCAAAAGCTGCACCCACTTTTCAGGGATGTAAAATAGCTGGTAAATTGAAGAAGAAGAAAGACGTCTTAGAGCCTAAGCAGCAGAGACCAAATGCAGGTTACAAACAGTAACAAGAAAAGTAGCTTGTAGTACTCTAAACAGTCACAAAAGGGTTGAGGTTGGAAGGGACCTCTGGAGATCTTCTGGTCCAATTCCCCTGTCAGCGAGGGCTGTCTAGAGGTGGTTGCCCTGGACCGTGTCTAGATGGCTTTTGAACATTCCCAAGGATGGAGATTCCACAATCTCCACGGGCAACCTGTGGCAGTGGCTGTTCATCCTCACGATAAAAAAAGTTTCCTGATGTTTAGAGGGAACCTCCTGTGTTTCAGTTTGTGCTCATTGTCTCTTGTTAAAATTGCTGAAAACTAAACCCTTTTGAGAGCGTATCTGACACCTATTCACAGAATCACAGAATTAACCAGGTTGGAAAAGACCTTAGAGATCATTAGCCAACACCATCTAATCAACTAAGCCATGTCCCTTTAGACTATAACCTTACTGGCCAGGCCAGTGCCTGCTTCAGAACAGTTTGTGTCTTGCAGTTTATTTTCTCCTTATAGTTAACCATCTAATCATGGTATCTCAGCAGATTACTAAGAAATGAACAGATCATGAACTTCAGAGGAATGGAGATGTTCTTTCCATGCAAACATTTCTGCTGCAGCGAAATCCTAATAATGGTACAGTCAGAGTAATTTCCATCAGCATACCCTAGTTTTTGTCTGAGATGTCCTTGAACAGGCCTGTAGAAGATTATGTTTTATATGGCAATCATTTCAGTTGCAACCTTGTATTGATACAAAACCATGTAATTATTTTTAATGGTCTTGTGTATGCTTATATTGGATAACCTGTTCTGAAGCAGCTTATAGTTATTGCTGTTCTTTCCATGTAAAATTTACCTACCACTCAGTTCTCTTTTCTCACTTCAGTAATACTGACACTCATATACCATAAATTTAATAAATTGTACTCTGGTTGGTTTTCCCTTCTAGCTCAGAAGCTAGTGCCACAGCACAGACTTGTAATGTGAGCTAAGGTGAATCCCAGCCAAAGCTGGATCCATTTAAGATTTATTCCTTTGTGTTTTAACTACTTGTCAGCATGGGGCATAGAACTGGGCTGCTCATGTTAGTAACCTCTAAGGTGATCTAATCATGATCAAAGATGTTCAGACTCAACTTCAGGTACAGGTTCTTCACTGAGAGGGTGGTCAGTAACTGGAACGTGCTCCCAAGGAAAATGGTCAGGATGCTAAGTCTGTCAGAGTTCAAGAAGCATCTGGACAATGCTCTTAGTCATGTGGTTTAGTTTTTTTTAGGTAGTCCTGCAGGGAGCAGGGAGTTGGACTTGATGATCCTTATGGGTCCCTTCCGACTTGTGATATTCCATGATTCTGTGATTTTTAAGCAAATTAACTTCAGTCAACTGAATGTTACAGCATCTGCACATTGTATGTGTAGGGTATTGTTGAAAGTTTGAGCTGAACAGTGGTTACCTTTACTTGTCCTCTTCAGTCAGCATTTCTAATTCTGGCTGCCAGTTTCAGTTTGCCAATACCACTTTGATCAGAAAAGGCCTTTATGTAGATATTACGTGATTGAAGTAAAAAAATGTTGAGCTTCAGAAACTGGTATAAGGCCCTTCTGTCTTTCATTTCTGGGAAGGAATCCATCTAGCCCAACAAGATCAGTTAGAAAGTTTCCAAAAGCTACTGTCTTTTCACTTGTGCTCTGTGTGTGCTTGTAATTACTGGCAGCCAGCAGCTTGAACAACTCTTTGCCAAATGTTGTATTCAAGCTCTGCATTTGTTATCAGCATTGTGGAAACAGCATTCACTATGTCCTACCCACTGTCTTGTGATCTAGGGCTGAACAGAAGCTTGTATCAAACAAACTGTGGAAATAAACATTTCTCTTTTCCAGTTTGTTGAAAGAGAGTAGTAAATGTCAAGGCCATATAGGGCATTTATTAAGTAGTTAAGACAGTTGTTGAGAGAAATTAAATGAAAAATGGATGAATCTATATGAAACTGTATGAAATTGTACTCAGCTCTGGTGAGGCCACACCTCGAGCACTGTATCCAGTTTTGGGCACCTAATACAAGAGAGATGTTGAGGTATGGAACGAGTGCAGAGGAGGGCAACAAAGCTGGGGAAGGGCCTGGAGAATAAATCTTATGAAGAGTGACTGAAGGAGCTGGGGCTGTTTAGTTTGGAAAAGAGGAGGCTGAGGGGAGACCTCACTGCTGTCTACAACTTCCTGAAAGGACATTGTGGAGAGGCTGGTGCTGGTCTCTTCTCAGAGGTAATTAGTGATAGAACAAGAAGGAAGGGCCTCAAGCTGCGACTGGGTAGATTTAGACTGGACATAAGGAAATTTTTTTTCATGGAAAGAGTGATCAGACATTGGAATGTGCTGCTCAGGGAGGTAGCTGAGTCACCAACCCTGGATGTGTTTAAAGGTCATTTGGATGTGGTGCTTGGGGATATGGTTTAGGGGTGAACCTTGTAGAGTAGGGCTATCGGTTGGACTTGGTGATCCCAAGGGTCTTTTCCAACATGAATGTTTCTGTGATTCTGTGAAACAAGCCTCCACTTAGACCCTCAGCCTGAGTATATTACAGAAGGTGATAAATTGAGTATCCTAATTGCCCTTTGTGCCCATGACGTTCTCTTTACCTCCTTTCTTGTTTGCAGTCATCACGGTTTCTACTTTTTCCTGTCAATCCCTGAGATCATCTCTCTGAATCTCAAATGTTACCATATTGTGGATGGTTCAGGTAATTAGAGTGGGTTTGTTCATTTGCAGTGCTGTATCAACAGCAAGACAGACATGTAGATAAAACATGATCTAAGAGTTGGGCTTAGTCTATGGGCAAGGATCAGTTGTCCCCAGGGAAAGCTTCCCCATGTCAGTTTAAGATATACAGTAAATACAAAAACTGGAACCATTCCATTAACTTAGTAAAAGTTATTTTGACAGTCATTTTTGTCTTTATGCCTGCTTGTAGAAACAGTTTTGGTTTCCTTTAGTGTTTCTGTAGTATATTTGCTTAAAAACATCTGCTCTTACATCTGGAAACCCTGTACTACTGTGAAATCTGAGTTCAGGGTTTGAGTTAAAAAGCTTAAAGGGACTTGTTGCTAATCTCTTGTATGTTGGATTTTTCTAGGGTAAGGTTTCAGTATAAAATTTCCACCCATGGTTGTATGACTACTGTTTGTCGTGAAGGATGATCATTCTGTGTTTCTTCACAAACCCTATTCATGTGCTGCAGAGGACACTACATGGCACTGAATATTAAAAGTTCCTTGGTTAGGACTCCTCCCTCCTCTAAAGTCAAGTTGCTGTTGCTTCTGCCACAGAAAGAGCTTTGATTTTAGCAGATTATGTCTAAGACCATCCTCCTGAATCACACATGACAAGAAGGCTTGTAATACACAAATACAGAAAGGTGGAACCTGCTTGTATAGTTCATATTTATAACCTGGCACAATCTCTGTACGTAAAATTCCTTCCACATGTGTAAGGCCGCTAGGCAGAGTGCTGTTTGGGCACAGTCTTTCAGCTGACATTTTGCAGACTGGAGGTTGGTTCAATCTTGCTTTCTTATTTTCTGAGAGAAGGTTGTGATGACCACTGTTCTCTGCATGTGGACAGTTGATAGGGGACAAGAGAAAGGTTTAGAAGAAATTGTATAGTCTTCATAATGCACTTTGCTGAATTATCTTCAACATCTGTCCACTCCCCTTTCTGACCTTACTTTCGGTTTTACGCTTGGGTGAATATTGGCAAGTTCTCCCGTAGGTTTATACCATGTGGGAGAGAATTATGCCATATGCAGAGAGAACAAGATGTGTAGGGGTCTCTGAGTTTAAGCAAGGCTGTACTGTTGGCACAGTGTGAGTGTGAATATAAACAGCAAATAGTCTGTGAAGCGCATCCATTTAGGAATAAACTACCTTCCCTTTCCATCATTTAAAGGACTACTGAAAGAGACAGACATGCTTGTGAGGCTGCTGTACTTGAAAGAAAGGCACTTTCTGACAAGTGATTACTGCTTGTTTTCTTCTGGTCATCTTTCTCCTTATCACTGATTCCCTTTGCAGCTGAAATCTGGCATCTCTTTCTGACATCAGAATCTGCTTAGAAAAGGAAACTGTTGACAAAAGCAAGACTTGTTAAGACTGAACAAGCAGATGACCAAATTAACAGATAATGCAAGGTATCGTTATGATAGCCCTCCCTCACTATTTATAGGTTTTATAAGGAGATTGTGGA
Organism: Indicator indicator; assembly: GCF_027791375.1. Taxonomy (NCBI): domain Eukaryota; kingdom Metazoa; phylum Chordata; class Aves; order Piciformes; family Indicatoridae; genus Indicator; species Indicator indicator. Next base: position 38,390,340 of record NC_072012.1, on the reverse strand, counting down.
AGTAGTTTATAAATGGATTAAATGTTTTTCCTTTGGTACTTTTAGGCTTTTGGTCTTCCCCAGGGGCGGCTCCAGGGAGCACTGAATTGTGTACCATCACCCCTGCCATATAGCTGCGTGTGCCCACACAGCTCAGCACACCCAACATGCCTTTTGCTCCTGCTTCTCTCCCTGTTACATGCAAGACAACCCTGTGGCATCACCCAGGTAGCCTGGCTCTATCAGCAGAGCCCAAAACAGGCCACACAGCCATGCTGGTGAGGGTCAGGGTACCAGCACCAGCCCTGGATTTATGGGGTTAGTATGGAACCCCATCAAATCACAGCTGTAAGTACTGAGAGTCCCTGACTCCCAGCAACTGCAAGAGGAAGCAGTGATGCCTACCAGACTGCAACTCCATTGTCCTATTTGACTGGTCCATCATATGCTTGGAGACATTCTCGTGGGGATTTTATATCAGAACAAAGATTTATTCTGTGCTCTTCCCTTTTTAGCTGGAGATAACAATAAAGACACCAAGAGTTGTCTGTTTGTTTTTTCTTTTCTCTTGGAGATGTAGCATTTCTATTTTATCACAAAGTTGCTGGCCATGCCTGTTTGGTGTCTTTCTATTCATCTGGTTTGTGTCAAACTGATTTGCTTTGTAACATCTTCTGCACTGGTATCTTGCTGCTTTGAATAGCAGGGTTTATTTTCTTTGTGTTTTTCAATAACAAAGTAGCCAAAAGTCACCTTTAGTACTTTCCACAAAAGTAACTAATCTTTTGATACCCTAGGGCTTCGAATCAATGGTTTAAAATCAATATTTTCTATATAAAGTTATTGTTTATCTTCACCCTGCACTCTGTGGACTGAAAATCAATGAGGTACACTTGTGAATTGTACAGAATGCAGGACTGGCAAAGAATTAGATGTTATGCCCTTTTGGGAAATGCATGAAATTAAGAAATTAAGTGGCACTCTTCTCAATAAAACCCCAAGTAACTATCACTGTTTCCGTGCAGTTTTATTCTTAAATGTCTCTTGGGCACTAATTGAAAAGGAAACAGAATTTTGTTTTTCAGGATGCAGTTAAATCATGAACAGCAATTAGAATACAGAATGTTTTGGCAGTTTTTAATAATGCAATTTGTTCCACAGCTAGGAAAAGTTCACAAACTGCTTTGCATTTCTTTCACATTTGTAAGAGACTATTGCTGCTTACAGTCATCTAGGAGCCCTCGATTCAGCAGAATCTCAGGGGAAGGAGAGTGCAGCAGTACAACTTTAATGGCATCAGATGTGTGTTTATCTCAGGCTTTTTGTTTTACTTTCTAATTTTGCTACAGAGGTACTACTACAAGCTGTGTTCTTGGAACTCCTTTTTCATCTATATTTGTAAGAGAGGTTACTTGGTCTGAAACAGTTTTCTAAGAAAGCACATTAATTTTACATAAAATTATTTTGTATTATTTTATGAGATGAACACATTCCTATGGTCTGGAGTAAACCAAAAGGAGTATGGATGTATTTTTGATGCTCAAAGCCTTAATTTTATTGAAGAAGGTTTTCACAGGATGGAAGGCAGAATGGCCAGAGTCTTCCTCAGACACTGGCCATTGAAATAGAGAGACTGACCCTTGCAATCCCTCAGCTCTATACTGAATATGATGTGTATAGAATGGAATACCTCACTGTTCTGTTAGTGTTATGTGTCCTGTCCACTCTTCCCTGCAGGTGCAGCTTTTCACTCCAAACCCTCAAACATGATACACAAGATTTAGCAGTGACCTTGTCCACTTCCATACCAATCCTCAGTACTAACCAGAAACATCGAGTATTATCTCTACTAGAATCATAGAATTATAGAATGGATTCAGTTGGAAAAGATCTCTAAGATCATTGAATCCAACTGTCGTTAGAAGGAGACAATGTCTGTAAAAATATGCTGTTAATTACATACAGAAACTATAGCTACTTTGAAGAGACTGAGCTGAAAAGTAAAATCACCAAATGGTGTTGTAACTCAGATCAGGACAAGGTGAAATCTGCCTGCTTTTGGTAGTTTTCTATTTTTCTACTTTGCTTCAACCACTGACAGGTCAGCCATTAAAATAAACCCCAGCTGTTAGTGTCCCCTTGAGGATGTATCTTAGAGCTGTTGTACTGTTTAATCTCTTCTCTGGATTTAATTGCATATTCCCCTGTCCCCTCTGACCAATTTGGGATACTGCTGACAAAGCCACTTCCACAGTGGGTTGCTCCTCTCGGGACTTTTGGAAGTGGTCCCTCTCATGCCAGCATCTTTAGTGCTCTCTGCGTGCCTGACCTTTGCTTTACACCTGTGGCTTCACTAGTGTAGTCTGCACATGGTTGCAGCCCCAGCACGACCACAAGATCTGCTGTCCCATCCCTTGGGTCACCCGGATGGGAATATTTCCACTGTGATTCAACCTGCTGTCTCAGAGGGTGGGTGGCTGTGATGAAGGCTTCAAACTCGCCAGCTGCTGCCACCCCCTCTGCTCTTCATTTGTGTTAAAGTTCGAAGGGGGAACTTTAGCCTAGCTCCTGACTACAAAGACTGAAAGTAAAATAAATTACCAGTGGAGGCAAAAGGAAGATAATGATAAGGTCTATATACTTCACTGGATTGCTAATCATAGAATCATAGAATCAAGAAGGCTGGAAGAGACCTCAAAGATCATCGAGTCCAACCTGTCACCCTAAACCTCATGACTACCTAAACCATGGCACCAAGTGCCACGTCCAATGGGATATAAAGCAGAGGCATAAACAGTTTTCTTTCTTTTTTCTTCCTTCTGTTTGCAACTTTCCTTTCTCTCTCTTCTTGTGGCCTTGCCAGGTATCTCTATTTCGACTACTGTGTGAGGTAACGGGAAGGAGGGAGGGAGTGGGGAGAGGAGGTGAAGGCATCCGCTGGATCCATCCGGGGTGGTGGGGGTGTTGTTTATTGTATATACATTTTGTACAGATATTGTATATTTTGTACATGTTCATTGCATTTCATATTTCTAGATTTTAGTTTGCTTATAAATATAGCTTCATTTGCTTCCATCCCAAACTGAGCTAGTCTGGCAATTGTATTTTGGGGGTAGTTCTCCAAATTAGTTGGGGGGTAATTTCAACCCATCACAATTTGTTAGCCTCTTCTCATGTGTTAACATCAGCCTAGCTGGCCTGTTCATGGCAAAAGACAGTTCTTTACTACCTTACACAATTTTGGGTGGTGGCCATCAATTCTGAGTAAAACCAACCGTCAAGTAAGTAGCATGTTGCTGCAGCAGCAGCCCACGAGGACTGAATGAAATAGCAAAGACAAAAAAAAAAAAGAAAATCCATCCAAATCAGGATGGTCATTACAGCTCCATCCTGTGAAGGATTCCCTCCAAACCTGATTGGACTACCTTTTCATTCTGAGGTCTTATCCAAATGCTTTTAAAAAATGGACCAAACTGTGGGTTGTAGAGCTCTTCAGGCTATTATTAGAACTTGACATGGTAGTGATTGATATGAAATAACTTATGCGAGGAACTCTGATTTCTTATTTACACAGGCCTGTAGAAGGACATAGACAGTGACAAAGTACAGCTTTTTGCTCTGAGGGTAGGAGTCAGAAATACCTTGTGTTTCTTCTGGCAGGTCAATGCAATAAACTACCCTGACCTATCAAGGGTGTGATATAGTGCTTAGCAGAAGACAATCAAAACATTTCTACCACTCTTAAGAGCAGAGAAAGATTGAATCAGCCTTTCCAGCCTTTCTTATAACATCACTAAAACCACACTAAGTGAGCGAGCAGAACAACTCTTGCCTTTTCCTACAGGTCACAGAGATATGAAAGAAGTGGAGCTGTGCTGCTGTGAAACTTCTATAAGAGCTTGTATGTTGGCTTGTGTACAAAAGCTTCCATGTTCACTGGTTCTGCTACATGGGTGACTTGTGGGGTGAACATGAGCACATCTGGCTACCCACTGCCAGCAGCATGGCTGCATGGTTTTTTGCAGTTCTGAGAAGCAGAGGACTGGAAATTCCTCCTGTTGCAAAATTAAGTACAAAGCAGAATGTTTGCAATGAATTTCTTCAGTGTTTCACAGGCAATGTAATTTTCATAATCCCAATTGCAAAATAGTAATAATTAAGCAAATTGCCTCTGTGTAGGTTGTCTTTTCTGCTCTGCTAAATGGTGAAGTCATGCAAGTGTAGAGCACCCCACCAAGGGTTCTGGACATCAGTCCAGATATATTGTACATTGGCTTCTTGTGCAAGGTGGGTGGGCAAATGGCATTCCATGACCAAGTCTGCAGAACTGGTTCTGGAGCTTTCCTCATTCAAACTGATGGATTACTGATTTCTCAGAGGTAATAGTCTAAATGCACCTCCGAGTAGCCGGTGTATTTATGATTTATCTCTGGAGTCATCTGCTAATAAAGGACCTATAACTTTTGGATCTATAACTGTTTCTTAATCTCTCTAGAAGTGTAACACCCTTCTGGATATTTCTTTGAGAGCATGGCCTGCCTGGACAAGCTATAAACACAACTATTGCAGTATTGGTCTTCTACCTTGAAGGTCCTGAGCTGCTGTCATCAAGCAAGAACCATCTAAATTTCCCTGTGAGGGTAAGAAATTCATGTCTGTGCACTAATAATGAGTTCTTCTCCTGCTTCAGTCAGAGAAGTGAAACCACTGCCAACTACCCCCTTTCCAACACTTCATAAGCTCCCTCCCATGATCCCCAATTTCATCTCAACGTTTTAGGAGCTCTGACAATGTGTTTTGATAATTTCACACACATCTGTGCTAACTTCAGCCCTAGCCAGTATCACTAGTATTGTCATGTTTGCTTTTTCTGGACCAGTGTTAAATTAGAAAGCAGTCAGACAAGCACACTTGAGAGACTGAGATTCGCTGTATTAATTGTTTAGGAAACTGCAATTTAAAATCTGATCTCAAGATGTAAAAGTCTTGGACTGAAGCCTGTGCCTGTGTATCTGCAGGTGTGTACTGACTATACATCTGCAGAAATTAAAGGGGATTTGATAAGCAAGCCTCTGAACACCCACACAACATCCTTCTGCTTGCTTTGAGCCTGTTCCCGCAGCATGTCCTTGGGTGGCACACAGTGGAGCTGGCTTCACCTCTACCATTTCAGTTACTCCCAGGAACAGAGGAAGAGTCTGGTCCCTTTCATTTTTTAGAACAGCTGTAACCTCCAATGGAGCTACTACTGACTTGCTGGCATTAAGATTTTCCTTAAGGTCAGGATCCCGAAAGTTCAGTCAAATGAAAGGCAAAATGGCAAAATGATGAGTTATTAAGAAAAGACAGAACATTTTGTGCCATGTTCTTAGTGCTGGTTATTTACAGTTTTATACTCTGCTTTACAAGCAGAGTTGTTCTTGGCTTATGCTGTGATGAAACAGAAGAATCTGGTCTCTTACATCTCTCAGAGAACCAAGAGAGTCAGTTCACTAATGGGGACTGAAGGACAGCTGTGCAGATATGCTTTATCACACTCCATGAACGTTCCCACCCTTGACATGTTGAGAGAGAAAATGGTTTTCTTTCTTTTGTTTAAAACCAGAAAGGTCACATTCAGCTACCCTGGTACAGTTTTAAGCCTTAATTGTGTGTGCATAAGTTGACTGTCAGTTTGGCAGCAGAACCCGGCACGCAAGCTCTGTGGAACTAGTGTTAGCTCTGTCACCTGCGTGACCTTTTAAGTGAAGACTGAAACAAAAGGAAGTTTTAGATATTTAATCTTTCTTAGCACACTGATTAGCCTTTCTTCTTCCCTTCCTGCTGAGGTATTTCCGTAGACAGCTTTTTTGTTGTTTATAATCCTTCTTGTTTTATGACTTTTATCCTTTACTGATTTAGCTGTTACATTTTTGTTGTTTTCTTTTATATTCCGTTATCCCTAATAATGTGACCTGGTTTCTGCTGTTTGTACACTTACTTCTGTGTAAGATCGTTGAAGAAGGCATGACTGGACCAAACTGACTCTTATTATGCTTCGTGTCTTTACATTAGGATATTTTGTACTGGTATGTAATAACTTGACCTTCTTCTGCAATTTATTTCCCAAGGGACCTTCCTGATTGGTTACTGAGTTTTTCTCTGTGCCTTCTTGAAATTAGCTTATTTTATTGTGTGCTGTCTTCTGTCGTGAGAGAGTTTCCAGGGCAGAAGGGAATGTACGTGTGGGGAAATCATTACATGTGGTCCAGCTTCTGCTTCTGCTACTTATTTAATTCATTCATATCCATCCGCCTGAGAGGCTCCTCATATTGTCCTCTTCCCTTTATTATTGCTCCTCTTGTGATGATACAATGATTAATTAGGCAGTCCTTGTTTATATCACACTGTCAGGTTGTGGGGATTTTGTGCAAGTCTTTGCAACAGCCTCTGATGATCCAAATTTTTTGTTCACACAATAATGGGCAGCCTGTTCCAATGCTTGATAGCCCTTTCAATGAAGAAAGGAGATCAGGTTCGTCAGACAGGACCTGCCTTTCATAAACCCACGTGACTGTCCTGATGACCTGGTTGTCCTGTATGTGCTGTCATGGTACTCAGAATGGTCTACTCCATGGCCTTCCCTGGCTCTAATAGTCAGACTAACAGGCCGGTAGTTCCCTGGATCCTTGCTCTGGCCCTTCTTGTAGATGGGTATCACATTTTTTTGCCTCCAGTCAGCTGGGACCTCTCCAGTTAGCCAGGACTGCTGGTGAATGATGGGAAGTGTCTTGGTGAGCACTTCTGACAGCTCCTTTGGCTGGATCCCATTCAGCCCCATAGACTTGTGTATGTCTAAGTGGTGCAGCAGGTCACTAACCATTGCCCCTCGGATTGTGGTGGCTTCATTCTGTTATCTGTCTCCCAGCTCAGAGAAAATGCCTCATCTTTGTAATAGTCTTCTCCTCCCATAATCAAAGAAACAAAGCGTCTTTGGTAATACCATGCACACAACCATGTGCATTTGAACGCTACAGTCCTAGAAGAAGTAGCTTTTCCTCATCTGCTAGGGGTGGTGGACTTGATTTAGGCTGCTGGTAGTATGAAAAGCGAGTCTACCAAACAGGATGTCAGTATATTAGCGTATATAGAGGTCGATAGATATACATACACACACACATACATACATAGGTAGTCAAATTTAGTACTCACAACCATGCCTATCCCTCCAAGGAAACAACATTCCTTATTTTGTTTGCTCCCTGTAGCTTCTGATGGCTAACTCTGAACCCTGGCTCTTTATGTCTCTCTCTGATTTTAGTCTGTGTCCATCTCAAGCTCATGGTCATGCAACACTGCATTAAAATGCCCTTCGTTATCTCCTAACTATTTGGAAATCATAAGGTAGGACTGTGTTGGTTGTATTATCTTTTGGCTGTTGTTCTGAAACATTTGCACAGCTGAACAGCAGATGGTGCTCTGCTTCCCTCTCTTCTCACAGACTACTGCCATTAGCTAAACTTTTCAAACCAAGGCTGGGGATTATTAATAATCTTTTTGCACTGGCTGAGCAATTGGAGTTACATATTTTCAGAGGCGGTTTACTTAGCCATGCACTGATTTTGTTTTGAGGAGCAAGAAAGCATAAATCTGTTTGTGGGTTAATTTACAACACTAATCTGTCTTCCCTGTGCAATTAGAACAGAACACTGACTTACATTTATTGAGGGATTCTTTTCATGTATGTGAAACTAGTGTTTGTTTCAAATGACTAATTCTTTACTAAAATGAATGACTCACAAAAGGAAGTACAGGCTGAGTTTAAGCAATGGGATCAGCGAAACTATCCGAACCTCTAAATCAAGTAAACAGTTTCACAGCTTAATTAACCAAACTGTTTATCCAGCTACCTGAAGATGGATGTAATAGAAAATGCTGAATCGTTGAATTCCTGCTTTAGCTTTTTCGTCTGGTTTCTGACACGCAGCTAGCCCAGGCTTTCAGGGGCTTGTTTCACAATTGAGAGCTCTTAGACAACTAGAAGTGGTGTTGAAAAAGTCAAATCCATTTCAAGGATTTGGTGAGAAACAGTGCTGTAAGCTTTGAAATATTGCAGACTTCAGTAATACCACAGTAATCTTCAACAGTATTAGCAGCTTAAACAGACAAGCCTATATAAATTGGCTTAAAACCAATCAGGTAGGAGAACTTCACTAATTCAAACTAATAACTCTGTGGACTGTATTATGGATTATCGGATGTTGCAAATTAGGAAGTAAAAGCATGATGCAAAGCTCATGGAAATCAAAGTACAGACTTCCATTGATGTTACTGTGCTTGCATTATCCCCTTACATGGATTTCCATAACAAAGGTACTAAGGATACTGAAGCACAATAGGTAACTTACTTATTTTGACAATTTTGCTCTATTTGCTGTCATTTATGATACTACTTATTTCACTCTGTGGCATTGTGCTTGGAAAAAGTCTATTGCTGTTTATGTGATAGTAGAGCTAAGAACACCAGCCACTGCTCTGAGCCCATGATAGATGCTGTACAAACACAAACTGAAAGGACAGTCCCTGACCTTACCACTCAGTATTTTGCCAGTACGAGTCTGGCTTATGAACAGTTTGTCAACAGCCAATGTTTCTCTGAAGTTCTGTGATCCTATATATAGTATTTCAAATATGTATCTCCACATTTGTAATTCAAAGTGAGAAAAAAATCCTACTAAGTTAATGCTTTTCTTCATTCAGCATCACAAATTCAGTCTATCTATTAAAAGATAAAGCAAAATTCTGTTTCTGCAAGTTGCTAATTAGTCTTTAGATTAGTATATATATTTGAAATAGATACAAAGGGACTGTTTCCCACAGAAGATTTTATTTTCTAAAAAGAAATGCATGCTTTTTGTTCTTTCAAGATTGGGGGAAGAGTGGTATGAAGATCATCAATGAAAAAGGGAGCAGAATCTATTTTTCTGTCTTATCAAGACTATGGGAAAAATGTTTTTCTGGATTGGAAAATATTTTTCCCAATCTAAGACATGTTCCTTTGGATTGGTGGAAAGTGAACTATTCAATACGTATGTATTGCACTGTGTGTTTTATTCTTGAATTAGAGCTACAAGGTCCAAACCGTATGGAACAACAACAACAACAAAAAGGTAAAGATAAATTTCTTCCCTATTTTCACATGTTTCCATGTGTAGGCTTATAATGATGAGGTGATGGGGAGCACTTTGAGCAGCTGACTTAGGGAACTGAGGTTAAGGTAAGATCAAACTGAATTAGCAACAGAAGGAACATGGGGAAAGAACCACAGCATTTCAGATTGAGGGAGGTGGCAGAAATGAACAAGGCATGGGATTCAGAACTTGGACTGTAAGATTCTGGCCTGTCCCTGCTGTTTGGCCTTCAGTGAAACCAGGGGAAATTAGTAAATGTTACATTTTGCATATACAGGTTTGACCATTGCCCTCAAAGAAAATGCAAAATGGATGGATTGCTGTCACCCACAAAAGAAATTTTGTGGACACAGAGAAGAGAAATGTGACTGCTTTGAGGCCCCACTGAATTCAGTGCCAATGCTTTCTTAATCCAATGCAAAGTGCTGATAACTCTATTCCTCCTTCATCAGCTGATTTGATGAAAATTAACTCTCAATATTCACATCTGATCATTCACGAGCTAGAATTATGTGCAAGCATGAAGAAAGATGACATCTTATTGTATAAATACACACTCTGTAGTAACTTTCAGATTATGTTAACAGAGTTCACATAGTATTAGTCAAATCCCTGTCATTAAGAAATGGTATTTCATAAGAAAGCTGCTAATAGGACATGAAGACCCTAATATTATTAGATGATGACTTGTTAATAGGAATTCCTTTTTGTTATAACCAGCGATTTTCACCATGTGCTAACAAAGATGATCTCTCTGATGGGAGATGGTAATACAGTAAAAAACCAGGACTGGTGTAAAATAAAGAAACTAAAAATTCAACTGTGTAGTCCATATTTTTGTAGATCCAGGATAATTAAATTTTAAAGACATTGTTGGAGAAAATAATGCAATTCTAAGGTAGAGCAAATACCACTGCACACCACCTATCTGTCAAAGCCCCAGTCCTATGCTTTGCTCTTATGGGCATATGATGTCTTCCAAAGCACGGCTGGAATCAAACCATTTTTTTATATGGAAGCCATTAGGGCTCTTGTGCCAAGAAGGCCAATGGTATCCTGGGTTGTATTAGAGGGGGTGTGGTCAGTAGGTCCAAAGAAGTTCTCTTCCCTCTCTACTCTGCCTTGGTGAGGCCACATCTGGAATATTGTGTCCAGTTCTGGGCCCCTCAGTTCAAGAAAGACAGGGAACTGCTTGAGAGAGTCCAGTGCAGAGCCAGGAAAATGATTAAAGGAGTGGAACATCTTCCTTATGAGGAGAGACTGAGGGAGCCAGGGCTCTTTAGCTTGGAGGAGACTGAGAGGTGACCTCATTCATGTTTACAAATACGTAAAGAGTGAGTGCCCAAAAGATGGAGCCAGGCTCTTCTCGGCAAAGCCTGATGACAGGACAAGGGACAATGGATGGAGGTTGAGGCATAGGAAGTTCCATGGAAACAGGAGGAAGTATTATTTCACTGTGAGGGTGACAGAACACTGGAACAGGCTGCTCAGGAGGATTGTGGAGTCTCCCTCTCTGGAGATATTCCAGACCCACCTGGATGCATTCCTGTGTGACCTGATGTAGGTGATCCTGCTTCTAGCACGGGGGTTGGACTGGATGATCTCTCGAGGTCCCTTCCAGCCCCTAACATTCTGTGATTCTGTGATTCTGTGAAGCTTTCATACTCTTGCCCTCAAGAGCAAGAGCTATGGCTGGCAATCTGGCCACGCTTCAGGCAATAAAAAGTTCTCAGACTTAACTGAGGGTAGTTTTACAACTGATACTCTTAAGAACTCTTAAGATATTTTAATTTTTTTTTTTGGAGGAATTGAAAGACCATTTTTCACCAAGCCAAATTTGGGTTAACCCATAAATCAAGCATACCCGTCATAAACATTTTCACCTTAGCTATGTAAGAATAGCTTAAAATTTCTGCCTCTTGCCTGTTTGTTTTCACAGAATCACAGAACTTTAAGGGTTGTAAGAGACCTCGAAAGATCATCTAGTTCAACCCCCCTGGCAGAGCAGGATCACTTAGAGCAGGTCTACACAGGAATGTATCCAGGCAAGTTTTGAATGTCTTCAGAGAAGGAGACTCCACAACCACTCTGGGCATACTAAATACTGAACATATCAAAAGGCCAGGTTTTCTTATAAATTTTCATGTACATTTATGCACTGGCAGCATAACATAATGCTTGTGAGAGTGAAAGAAATGTACCTTCAAAATGGTGTAGGAATTCTTGCCAGGTTCTCTTATGTCTCATTGCATCACCAACTAGAGCTCAAGCTATGGGTTAAAAAATGACTTTTTTTTTTTTTTTACAGATTGGACACACAGATAAGGTTGGTACATCAGCCTTCATCAATGGAAGTTAGCTGCACTAAGGATACTCTTTTCATTAAGTGGCTTAAATTAGGAGAAGGAATGTCATCTAAATGATCTGGGCTCCTGAGTGAAGACCTATATGATTTTTAAAAGAAAAACACTGTAGCCACTGAATGTCAAAGCTGTGATTAAAAAGCAAAAAGCTGACATGGATACTACTGTAATAGGGTATGTCTCAGCGGGAACCCACTGCCACCATCAGCTTTTTATGATTTTTGTATTGCTAATATGTTACGAAAAGCACCACTAGGAATACTGTTGCATATCAGACTCTCTTATTTCATAAATTATTACTATATTACCCTCTAAATGTCCCAATGAGTATAACCACATCAAAATGCGATGTAAAAACAATAAAACCATACAAACAGCAATTATTGAACCATTCAATATGTACAACATTTTTTCCTTCCTTTTCCCCTTATTTTTATCCTGAATAAATAAACAGTTTGCAACTGTTTGGGTCATTCAGCCACCTCTGAGATGCTATTGCTTCTGAATTGGAACAGGGTAGCTAATTACTGCTGGGAATGTGATGTGATGGGTTTTAAGTGTGGGTAAACCAGAGAATGACTTTTGATATTCAAATTTTCTCTCATCTTGTTTCCATATTCTGCTTCTGGCACTAATGAAGGAAGATGTGAAATGTGTTTCATCATGTACTTGGAAGGGCTGAGAACTCACACATTTCCTTCCTTCTCAGTGCTTCATCTATGAGCCAGTTGGAGGAAGCAGAACTTTGCCCAAGAAGGAATTAAAAAATGTACAGGAAAGGTCACATTCTTTTCTGTTTTCAGGAAATTATGGAGGATGGGATTGCAGAAGCCATTGCTTTTGTGAGATGGAGAAGGTTCATCCCTCAGTGCTTCTGTACTTAGCGAACCAGCATTTTCCAATGGATAAATACTTTATCCTAAGATTTATGACTGTATCATTCACTCAGAATACTTTAACAAACAAACAGGAAGGTTATAATTTATATGATTTGTCTGAAGGTGAGAAGTTCTATTTAAAACTGTGTCAAAGTTCATTGGGGATATACTGACTCATCTTTGCAGATAGCCCAGAATATAAGAAATGTCCTGGCAAAGTGTATTAATAATGTCTTTCACAGAAATATCATTAATAATTATAGTTTATATGGCTACAACTCAAAAAAACCCCCAAAAAACAACAAACCAAGGAAGTAAGCTGAACTAGTTTATGGCTTCATTAAAATGGTGAGCTATAATTGCAACTTTACAATCAGCAAATGCAAATGCTCTGTATGCATATGTGCCAGTTTTATTTTATTGGTAACTTTCTCTTCAGAGAAAGGGAGCGTATCTTATTTTTCTTGGATTTCAGTGCACTGAAAGTTTATTTTTTGGAAATACACTAATAGCACAGAAATGGAATTGGGATTCTGAAGTATCTGATGCCCTTTTCACATGCTTATGATATGCCTTAAGCAATAGTTCTGGTTGTAAAATACAAATGGGCTAAAAAGAATGTAGTTGTCAGGAAAGTGTATGCATCCAGATTGCAAGCCAGAAAACTGTCACTGATAGTTGGGGTATAATTGACCACAGTGTATGATAAGCACATTATTGATTGATTAATGTGTCCTAGTTGTATTTGAAATGCCAAAGAGGAAAATTGAGTTGTCATTTTATATCATGTTCTTTTTCAAGTAACAGATAAATATTACAATTAATGACTTTTCACTAAGGTTATCTAAAAAACCTAGGGACTATTAAACATCACATTCTTCACAGACATCACAGGTGAATATATTATTGATGAAAATTGGTAAATCTGTTCTTACACGAAACAGGCCTCAAAAGAAACTCAAATACTCAAATATTGCTTTTTAATAACATATCTTTGGATTATAGATTTTGTCATTTAACTTAGTGAATTGACTAAATTCACTAAATTCCTTTGACAATTTAGTAAGGTTGTATTTGTACTTAGTCCATGGCGAACTGTGATATTGATTTAGAAGGTTTAAGTTTGCTTCTGTTGAAGTCAGTTGTAAAATTCCCGTTGTCTAGAAATGGATTGAGAATTGATCCATGCAATGCCTTGCCACCATTTCCAGTATTTACACAAAAGAACCTTGAACTTTCTCAGGTAGTTGAAAAAATGTGCTTTAGCAAATGACTTTCCAAAAAACATTCTCAGACTGGAAGCCATTACAGATAAAACAAAGCCATAAAGCATGGGCTGCAAGATACTGAAATGTTTTTACTCACCATTTGTCTGAAGTATGGCCATGAAGGGGGCTGCTTGTCAGGAGACTTCTGCCAGAAAATGCAGTCTCATCTAAGTCTCTAGCATTTTGTAGGAAAAGGGAAAAAAAAATTCAATAGTAAAACGTTTAACTGAATTGTTTCAGCAGTTTTGGCAAATTTTGAATCAGTATCGTGTCTTTCAGATCAGATATTGTTCAGTTTTCATAGTGATAAAATGAATGAAGATGATGGTGTATCTTACCTGTGAAGACCCTGAGTGTCCAAAGTTATTTCAGTGTTTAGACTTCTTGATATCAATTCAGCTGCATAAATGCAGGATTCTTATGCTACCTGAAGTGTCCCAGACTTGGACATGGGGTGACAGTTGTGATATTTGAACCCTAGGAGGTATGCATCCTCCAGGATCAACACCCAAAAGCCAGCTGGGATCCCCTACAGCTGCTCAAATAGCACAGGGCAACTACGTTCAGGCAGAGTCCTGACCCTTAAAGTGTCTGTATTATAGTGGGGCAAATCCTCCTTTTGAAGCCTTTTTGAAAAACTATGCATAGGATGCCTTTCCTGAAGAGAAAAATACCACAGAAGGATGCTGTGGAGAGCATGAATGGCTGGAAAACACCCACAAAGAATGCTGGCCACCAGATCCAGCTTATCACTCAGGTGCTGAGTTAGTGTGACATTTGCATGGAAAGTGGTTCCAGTAACACAGAACATTACTGGGAGCAAATGTCTTCCTGAAAGCCAAGACAGCACAGTGCAAATTATGAGATCAGAACCTCTTGTGGGTTTGCCTTTAATCTAGACCAGGAGAAACATTGTGTTGTAGGTTAAGGGAAAATCAACAGTTAATTGGTATAACCACAAAGAAAAGTCCTCCAGAGGCTAGAGATCCCTAGGGGGACGGGCAGTTTGTCCCAGGATATTGCAATCTGTTACTCCATTCCATTTTCCTGTATTTCTCTATTTAAGGGAGTGTACAGCCAGTTTTCTCTCTCTGCTCTCTCTCAGGACACCCGTGTGGAGAGCTTTTCTCTTGGCCTGGGCTGGCAGTGAATTCCCAGCTACGACACTGGGTCTGTTCAGGCCTGAGTCTAGTGGGGGCAGTTTGGCTGCTCTTGCGCCTGCCGGGGCTGAGTGGGGTAGAGGCTTCTGGAAGGCTCTGGAAGGTTTTGGGCTGGCAGGCCCAAATGTATTCCTTTTACCAGAATACCTTTTGTATATATTTGTAAATAGCATTTCCATTTAAACTTCCAATCCAGTGTGGAACATTTTTATTTTACTCCTTGGAAGGGGTAAAACTTTTCCTTCCCTTTTGCCCTGGGCAGCTCGTGGCTCACAACTAGGACAGTTGGTTATGCTTCTCTTTGTTGTGGCTCCATATGTTAAGAGGACATGCTACCAGAGAACATCTGTGCTGACATCCAGAGAGTCTGGTTGCTCCCACTTTCCAAGCAAAGCAGGTAATAACAAGACTAATTTTCACCAGGCTTCTCTCCTTTGGCACTAACCTTTGGAAAAGGGTGGGCTTGTTCAGAAGGGTAGGTGATTCTGAGATTCAGACAAATACACCACAATGCATTCTAAATTTTCTTAGACTGTCCATTTTCCAAAGCAAAAAACACCCACCCAAACAATTAAAGACTCTCTGCCTTAGGACCACAAGGTCCTTTTGCTTTCTTTATTTTCAAACAGATTACCACTTTGTGGGTGAGGTGTGATAACCATTTTCCATAAGGCTCGATTCCTTCACTGGACAGCATGCAGAAGTCCATCTTTCCCATGAAGCTCATCACAACCAATAAGCACGCTACAAACAAATCAACCAACAAACAAAACAGGAATAATATAAAAACAATAAGAAAAGAGAATCCCAAGCAGCCTGCTTTCTCAAATCCTTCCTGAGTTTTCAGATACTAGGTCACACTCCATCCTCTAGTCCAATATCATACAATTAACATACACTTGACTCTTGTGTCTGGGACAAGCTTTATTTTTAACCTCATACTGAATGATCAAAGCTTTAACTTCTCTCAACCAGTCAGTACAGGAAACATGGCATGCAGGAGTCAGTAAGTAGGCAGGAATCAGTGGCCAGCTGATTAATTGCTGTTCTTATCCCCCACTGGGCCGAGAAATAAATAGGGAAGGCATCATTAAGGTCCTGGAGTTATGTTGTTTGGTAGGATAAGTGAACACACCTTCCCTTAATCAAAGTGATGCTGAAAACACAGCCTAGTCTACAGGGTATGGTGAAAATTGTAAGGATCACAGATGGTGCTGCACTGCAGTAGTGGTGCCACTGACAGAAATGAGGGAAAAGCACAAAAGGTAGGTCTGTTACTCTTAAACTGAAATCCCTCATCATTGCCCTCAATCATCTGTGGCAAAGACAAAGGACCTTCCCCAGGATATTCTCCAAAATACCTGACTGCATTTTTACTTACAGTTTTTCCCAGAAGTGAGATGTTTGTACACAAGTGTACACGTGCAGTGGTGGTCAGCAAATGTACCATAGATCCCTTAGTGGGAGCGGGCATCAGAAGGACATCTCATACAACGTCTTCCCACCTGGGCTGGTGAAGTAACTGGTGGGAGCAAACACATGCTGACCCTGCCTCTGAACTTGGTCATCAGGAGCCCACCTATCATAAAACTTCTTGATCTTCCAGAGAGCTGTACAACAAAATCCTATCTTTCTATATAAAGGGCAACCAGTTGTGTGACACAGTTATGCGCTCTGTGTAATGTTTTGAGCAAATGTTTAATTACAAAAGGATGGTGCCTAAATTGTCATAATTAATCTGAACCTATGCTAGAGTTCACAGCAGCTGAGACTTTTTACACTGGTGAATCACTCTCATTGAAATACTCAGTGCTTAAATAGCAGGAAAAGCTGCTATTAGAAATCTCTGTAATAGCTTTTATGAAAGCTCTGGCTAATTTAGAGCCCAATTAAACCCAGAAATCCAATTATTTCTGAATAACATAATTGCAAGAAACTAACTAGCATTGTAAGTATGCACTAGCTGTTATGGAAGATGCTTTAATAAAAGAAATTTCATCAGTTCTGAGCTGCTGAAAAGATGTGTCCTTAGTTATCAGAAGGATGATCTGCAAATTTCAGAATTCTATTTTCACTGCTATGCATCAAGGGCAAGTAAACCCTCTTGGTGATCTGTTATTACATGCATTTCATGGGTCCAGTTAGAGAGAAGACAAAAGATAATGGAGCAGAGCTGTTTATACAGGTGGTTGAATACTCTCTGTTGGATGAGACCTCTACCAGTCATTAAAACCAAACCCATTCCAATCTCCCCTTTCTACCACAAAAAAGCCAACAGAAAACCACCACCACCACCACCAAAAAACCCAAACAAACCAAACAAAAATAACAAAAAAAAAAAGCCCAAACCAAACTCAAAACCCAAAACCCCCCCAAAATAAGATTGCTGTAACTTTAGCATTAAAAAAGATAAGCTATGACAGAAAACTGACCTGCTAATTTTGGATGCAAACTAACAGTAATGATATTGCTAGAAATGGAAAGCCTTAATGTAAATGGTTAGAAGCAGTTTGATAATAGGAGTTGGACAGACAGAGATGGGAACCAAATTCAGCTGGTAGCTAGAGAGACTATTATTCAGTAATTAAGTGTGGGTGTAACAGTGAGCCTGGCAACCTACACACATAAAAAGGTCAGAGAAAATAAGGCAGAACAATCTCCTATCACAGACTGACAGTTTTGCCACTAGCAAGAAAGGAAATTGCTGATGGATTGCTCATGGCTTTGCTGGTGGACAGTGGTAAAAACCCACCACTGAGCTGTTGTCCCTGAAGCTCTGTGGCTGCAGTCAGTGGACTCATGGGACTGATGACCTTATAGCATGTTTGCCTAAGCTCTGTAGTGCCTTAGTGAGGGCAGCGCTGTAACATCCTGCTGCTGGAAAGCTGTGCTGAAAAGCCCTGATAGTAAGGCAGAATGGAGAATTTCTGCCCATCTTTCTCAGCGTTGCAGGAGATACTACCTACAATTTTGTGCGTTAGGGACTTTGCATGGCTATAGGTATGGCTGAAGGAGGAAGAATGATGATGGTGTTGTAAAATACTTCATAAACCCAGAGACAGACCCTGGCTTTGACGTTTCCACAGAATTAAGTAATGAAAAGGTAGAAACTTTACCTAACCTAGCTATTTCCAGTAATACACATTTTTTTGCCTCAAAAGCCACAGTTCAGTTTTCAGTTTCTGTTTAGGAGAAACGTCCTTATTCAATGAGTTGAAGTTTTGCTTGAGTGGAGATTTGCCGTGGTAAAATTTAGCTTATTGATTTCATCCTAATCTGTGTCCAGAAAGAAAAGATGAATAAAGCACTGACCTTGAGGGAAGATCAGAAGAGGGGAGAGAATGACCTGTTCAAGGATTACGGATTCTATATTTCTTATATGTGTTAGTCATCTCATCTGTTCATCTGTAGGCAGACTAACTAATATTTCATGAAATAGTTGAGTTCCATTACAAAAATACTTGCTAAACAAACAAATCCCCTCATGTGAGTAGAGAGCTGGTGCCACAAGGTTATAAGCTCAACACATCTGTACTGTACATAAAACTTTGTGGGCAGTATCTCCCAATCTGATGAAGGCCAAGGTCATTCAAGCAAAAAGAATTTTTTTTTTAAAGTCATCTGAATTATGAAGACTTAAAAAGCTATATGTACAGAAGCAATTCAAGTCTGGAAACATGATAAAAGAAATAAACCAAAGTCTAACTCCAAAGTGTAAATTGAGAAAAGAATGTGTTCAATTTCCAGGAGCATATAAGCTCCTGTCTATTTGGCATGCTTAGATACAATAACTTTGGTTATTATGTGCTGGGAAATAACTGCCCTGAAGGGAATCGGATTTTTAAAACGTAAGGCACTAGTTTTCCATTTTGATTTTAGAAGGTTAGTACACCTTTAGGAATTCCAAGAACAACTTACTATGCACTGTTTAAGAACAGGGCTCTTAGTCTCAGTTCAAGATCATTTCTGTGCCAGAAAAATATTTTTTATTAATAATGCTTTTAACACGAAGGAGTCTTTGAAAACTGCATCTGCAGATATCAGGGCAGATTTTTCCAAGAATGATCAAATCAGTGATCAGGAAAAGGTTACACAAATAGAGTGCATTAGCACTGTCTCCTCAGTAAAAAAAGCTAAAGAAATCATCTCAGAGAAACAGCATGAGTTTACTAGTGCAAAACATTATGCTTTGTGTGGTTGGAGGAATTCAGCCAGAATCCAGTTTCTGTGAATTATAGGTTCTTTATAACCAAGTGCGTTGTTGATTTTAATTTTTTTCAATTTGGTGTTGGCATCATGTTGTATTTACACGTGTGAGGTATAATTAGCTATTCTGATTACAAAAAATTGACTATAATTTTAAAATATAAATTAACATAAAATGACAAGCATTAAAAGTTAATATCAATGCAACGTTCATTCTTCTGCATTCAGATGAGTCTTATTAAGTCCATCTAAATATTGGTTTAATTTTCATCTAATAGACAAAGAGTTCCATAGTTTGCCTCTCCTCTTAACCATCCATTAGCTCTATTTCTTCTCTACATCTTGTTACTGTAATAACCCATTTTAGAATTACATTATTTCATTGTTCATGTAAAGCGCAGAAGTTTAGCAATACAGTTTTGATGCAAGCTAGACCATTAGTGACCATGTGCTCTGTTGATTCTAAAGACACTCTTGCAGCCTATGGCCTTTCTTTGAAATGCACAAATGAAGCAATATCTGAATTTAAACAAGCAAATCAAGCCAATTTGCTTAGAGTTATGATGCTTGGTTTTCTAATGCATATTCAGAATAGCAGAAAAGAAAGTATGAAATTTAATTGTACCATAAAACTGTCTGGAGAAAATATATACTGAATATCAAGCAGGATTACATTTCTGTGATAGTGATAATCTGAGGAAAGCTTTTTATTTAAAGAACTGCTACATTTTTAAATGCTGTATTTTTGGGTAGAAAGCAGTTCTAAAAACCCTGTCACTAAGAAAAAAAGTGACAAAATACAATGGATTTGTTCATTTTCTAGAGCAGGACACAGAATATTTCTGCATACACTCTCTTACTAATATCTATTTAGTATGAAAGACAAAATAGCAAACAGGGTAAAGCAACTTGTGTAGTGTTTTCTGTTTTTACCACAGCAGCACAAAACCAAGAGCAGTCTGTGAGCTACAAAACCAGAGAAGTATCAGCTATCCACAAGGGCCCTTTGGAGAATTTGTATTATTTATGTGCCAGAGAGCATAATCATGAAATTTATACTATACCCCATTATATGTGGAAACACAACTTATCACCATTTCTATTATGCTGTCTGCAATTCATTTTATGCACACATATGAACTCAGTCATTGAACCTATTTTTTATCTTCACACCTCTTTAAAAAAGTAAAATTAATGGCTCATACATACAGAATATAATTCTTGTATATACACCATGGCGTGCATACACATAGGTATCCACCAAGACATCTCTGATAGATGAGTTTTCATTTTGTATTAAAAAATTTTTACCTTTGTAACTGAACATACTGACTCAAATTTCCTGGAGACAAAGGAAACAATCCTGAGCTGACTTGGATAAGCTTTAAACCAAGTCTTGCCTGTTATTAATGTTTTCACTAAGCTGACAACCTAAGTGAACTCATTAGGGAATCAGTAAGTTAAATTTACTGATCCTGATTCCAGTCATATACATTTAAGTGCATAGCTAGTTACTGTAATCAACTGTGATGACGACTAATGATCCAAAACCATTAAAGGGAAATAATAGTAATGATATTGTGCTTGTGACTACAGCAGCACTAGGTTTAAATGCAAGAAGTCACTATACTCCTCACTCTTTCTGTAGCCATTTGTTACTAAACAAAGGACTGTATTGTGAAGACAGTATTTCTAGGTTACTTGGCAGATTTTTTAACCTTAAGAGACAGGTATCATTCCTGTACCATTCTTGTGTATGGCAGTATTGAAAAGAGGTTCTTTACTACCAATGCCTTAATCTCAGAGGCACAAGATTCAGTTTGAAAATCTGCCTATTTTTATCTCAGCTGTCATTAGAAGATACATTCCTCCTCTCCCTGATACAGACAGATGCCAGTGGAGATGTTGTGTTTGTTATGTTCATATTTACTTCCAGGGTTGATTAAAAATGCAAGGTGCATGGGTGCATGAAAGTAGCCTCCATGCTGTGGCCCCAAAGGAAAAAAATACCTGAGCAGAAGTCTTTGGCCCCAGTGGTGCTGACATGGTGCAGTGTTCCTCAAGCATAAACAAAATGAAAAGTTTCCCTCATGAAAAATTCGGTGCCTGAATTTGGAGGAACTCTGGCATCTCTCTCTGGCTGCCTTTCTCCTAGCTGAGAATTCTTCCCATCACTTGCATGACCTTGTGGATAACCACTGTGAACCATGGGAGATGCAGTGAATATACCTGAAGAAGTGTTGTGGGTTTGATTGCACCCCAACAAATTGGAAAATTTACTCCCTTTATCCCCCAAGGTAAATTTACCACTTTACTCAGAATTTTGGAAGTAAAATGAAATTATATTTACAAATTCAGATTAAATATAAAAGTGTAAAATGTAATAAACAAGTACAAGGTATATTTACATACATTTATAGTTCAACAACATCAGAATGCCCTCTTGTACAATAATTCTGCTGTCGCCCCCGGCCCCATTCCCCCTCTGGACACAAAGCCCAGAGAGGCTGTACACAGTCAGCCCACTGTCCCTACCCCCCTGTACCTCACCACCCAAAACAAGAAGACAGCCAGCCCAGCATGCAAGCTCAGAGGAGAGATGGAAAAGCCAAAAGAAAAACAGGAGGAAGTCCTAGAGAAGAAGATGACCAAAACAACTTTGTACTGGAAAATATAAGATATTCAGCAAGCCAGTAAGATGAGAGGAACTTAGCTTCACATATTCTGTGTCCAGCATCTAAAGGCTGTCTATTCCTTAGACTTGAACTCTCTGGAAAAAACTCTTGTTCTTATTTACAACTAGAGAGAACTAGAGAGCTCTGGAACTCTCTGACAGAGATCAGTGTCATAATAATAAGGGACTTACTCGTTTGCACAACATTCTTCTCGCAGTGATTTGTATTACTTGAACTTGCTTGCAAGCCACACCTAATCAAGTGCCTTGGGTCTTCAGATCTCTGTGGGATGTATTCAGGGGTTAAAATTCTAGTGTGCTCTTTGTGTCTCAGTATGCCAGAGCAGAGAGTGGTCTCCCTGTCAAATCAATGAGAATTCATACCTAATTCTAGGACACAGAGGTGTTTCTACCCTCAGGCCACCAGTTAAAATCCAGCAGAGTACCCAGTTCTATTCTGCTGCAAAGGCTGTTACTAAGCGACAGGTGTCTGGTGGCCTGGATTTAACGAGCAAGTTGTATCAACACTTTTCTAGTGGATAGGTTCTCCTGTCCATAGCATGTTTTCCTTGAGGGACAGGCTTGTTTCCCCAACACTTGGTCATCTCATGCCTTTTCTGAGGGCTTTTTACTGGGCATTTCATGAAAGCACTGAACAGATTTTGAAAGAAAATATTTTCATTTTCACAACACATACTAAGGAAAGAATATCTTATTACCTTTATGCAGTTCACCATATAGAGATAAAAGGCTGCAATTACATTGTGTGATGTAGGAACATACAGGGCATTTGTGCTAACAGGGAGGTTTGAGAACCTGCTTAGTACCTCCTCAAAGAAATGCTTCTTGCACGCTGTTTCCTCCACTCCCCACATCTATGAAAGACACAAATACTAATTTTTCTTCCCATAATTGGAGTTGGATGCTTTTTTTTGAAGCTACCCCATGAGCCTCTGCAGACTCAGTACAATGTGGGATGCTAGTGAAGCAATACACCTGTTATCTGGGAGAAGACTCCTCTTAGCTTCTTTAAGAGATTCCCAGCACAATAGAGATAGAAGCTGCCTTATTTATTAAAAGTGTGGTAGTGTGCTTGATTACATTTACATTCATAGTTAATTCCTGGCACTGCTGAACATATGAAAAGATAATTATGACAATGGTACCAGTTATTTTTAAATGGCTATATGAATATACATTTTTTAAATGACAACGTTAAATGCATGCCTTTATTAAATGAAAAATGCATGTCTGCTGTTCATTCATTAGCAAAAATTTGCATCCACAGTAAAATATTTGGCTTTGACTGAAAGAAAGATTATTGCACCTCCAAAGCAAAAGCACAGAAAGCAGTGAAAGTATTCTGTGATTTTTTGTTGGCAGTATGCTAAAACAGGTGGGAGTGCTGAGGATGCTGAAGACTCCTAGTGTCTACAACCCAGATGTTGTTCATGCTTCTGCTACTCTCATTAGCAGAAGGTAACCGTGTTTGTGGAAGGAAAGGGCAAACAGACCTCTCCATGTCTACTGGATTTTAGAAAATATATAATTGAAAATGTACACTGAGATCTCGTTCAAAGTATACTAGCAAGGCACTAAAAGCTATGTTCTGAGACTCTCTAGTTAAGCTTCTTATTTCTTAATCCGCTGTTAAAAAGATTGCTTTTTGTCCTTTTGGTGTAATACAAGGGTTAAAAGGTTGAGTGATAAGATATCTGACCTCTCTGTCACACATGAAGACACTGACCCAGAGGGAAAAGGCCTCTGCATGTACTTACGTTAGGAAGAAAACTTCATTGTCCAGGAAGAAGAAATTAAGCAATCTGTGTATGCACAGATTCAAAAGAGTGTAACTGAAATTTGTGTGACTCTTGGGTTGACAGCAAAATGACCAAAAGAGAAAAGCTGAACAGTACTTGTGTTAGGTGGGGGAACATCATGCTGGAAGGCATGATGGAAAGGCTCTCCAGCAGTGTGGTCTCTATTTGCAATTCTAGTTTCCTACTCTGGAGCCTCTGAGCTGCAGTAACTTAAAAAATATTCTTCAAAACCCCCTTTTTTTCATGTACATTAAACTGACGTGTGTCAGGGGAGACTATAAAATTGTTGCCCTAACACAATGTACCTACACAGTGTCACTCAGCTGTCTACATGGTGTTTTATTGGTGTAGAGATGCTTGCATCACCAGAAGGATATGTGCAAAGCCCACTGGAGTCAGAGAGTATCAACAGGCACATTGAAGGCAAAATGATGTCCCTGCAAATGGGAGCTAACAAGACACTTCTAAACCTGTCATTCTGTGTTTCTCCTGAAAGCTGAAATTTCTTTTTTTTAAAAACACATATTTTCAAAAAAGTTCTTCAGAATTCATTTCTATATAGTGCAATAATAACAATAATAACTTTCCAGTGTATTCTGGCTTTTAAGGCACTTGCAGTTTTGCTAGTGACAGTCAATGGCAATGGATTAGTCTTACAGTGAGGAAAACCTTTACAACAGTAGCTAAGGAAAATGAGAGGAACGAACCATTCTGGTCCCTAAAGACTTTAAATCCTCAATATATCTGTTTTATTCTTGTTCTCTCTTGAGGGTGAGTGGAATTCATCCTTGTTCCTGGACTTGCAGCAGAGCTCAGCTGCCTGGGTGACTGCACAAGGGATTTGGAGATCAGTCAGGATCCAAAACCAAGCCTCAGCATCTCAGTTCTCCTCTGCAGTAAGTGATTCTTTTATATGAAAAGGCAGAAAACTATACCACAGAAATCAGTGACAGAACTGTTGCCTTCAGAGAGACTAAATTTCATTCTTAAAAGATCTAGTATGCTTATTGCTGCTGAAATTAAGAATTTCAGTAGGAATGTCCTTGTAAGCTACATGCCACTGCTCCTGCACAGTATCTTGAATAATAATAATAATAATAAAATCATAATTCAGATCACAAAGAAAATGAGATGGGCTTAAAGATTGTGGGAGCTATAAAAGTAAAGAAATACATGCCTTAAAAGCAGTCATCTTCTGGCACTGGACCTATTCATACTTACTTGGTTACCTGCTCGGAATATGCCCTCACCCAAGAGCACTATTAACTTGCTTATCCTACAGGAATAACAAATTCAATTTTGAACAATGCCTTGAAGAACTAAAATTTTTAAGCTAGTGATAAAATCATGATGGCTGGCAGGTCACGGTAAATCACTTAATGTATGGTTTCAGATGTGTTCCTGAGCACAGGAAGGGGAGCAGGAGCATTGCCTCTCTACACCCGGTGCTGGTGGTTGGCTCTAGAAAGGAAAGAGTCTATGGTGTGGGATAATTGGAAACAGGTCCCTCATGAGAAGCAAGTCCTGAGGCCAGCACCTAGACAAGCAGGAAATAGAACTGTAGAATCATAGAATTGTTTTGGTTGGAAAAGCCCTCTAAGATCATTGTGTCCAACTGGCAATCTAAGACCACGATGGCCATTAAGCTATGTCCCTAAGTGCCATGTCCACAAGATTCGGAGTGGTGATTAGGATGAAAGCGATTAATAACTAGGCATGTAAGTGGCAGCAGGGCAATGACATGTTTGTGAGGGTTTGAAGACGCAGGGGCTGGAATTACATGGGGCCCAAAACTCTATCCCGAGTATCACAGGACCACGAACACATAGATACCAAACTCACCAGTTAAATATGTGCATCATTACATACAAAGGCTGCTGGGTGAAGAAGGTGGCAGTCTAGCTGTTAAAGTACAGGTCTGGGCTGATGACTGCACATTCACACCCACCTAAAACGTAAGAAGTAAGGTTACTGATACAAGCCAACTCACTGCCTGGGCACACACTACTATGTGGTGTGGACCAGCAGTGAAGCACCCACACAGCTGCTCACTCATCTTCCTCTCCCAGCAGGGCAGGGCAGAGAATAGGAAGAGCAAAAGGAAAAAAAAAAAAAGCCTTGTAGGTCAAGATAAAGACAGTTTAGCAAGTGAAAAAAACAAGCGGCAAAGCGGAGTAACGCAAAGGCAAATCACTCATCACCTCTTTCAGCAGACTGATGCCCAGCCCGCCTTTGAGCAACACCTGCCTTGGAAGCCAAAGCCCCTCTGCCTTTTTCTTCCGCTAACACATTTGTATGTGTTTGTTTATTTATTTTTCTGAGCATGACATTATACAGCATGAGGCATCCCTTTAGCCAATTTGAGTCAGCTGTGCCAGCTGTGTCCCTTTCCAGCTCCTTGCCCACTACCAGCCTACTCACTTCAGGGTGATGAGAGAGCAGAGAGGGAAAGAGACAAACCCTTGATGTTTTGCAAGTACTGCTTGGCAATAGCAAAAAACATCAGTACACTCTGGACACTTTTTTAACCACAAATCCAAAACTCAGCACTGTAATGGCTGCAATGAAGAAGTTTAATTTCATTCAGGGCAGAACTATTGCAGTATGACACAATGTTCAATTGTATTATGCTGGGAGGGAGCAAAGCTTTTCTGAAGCCTTGTTAATTCAGAATAAATAGCAAAATTGATCTTGTTTCTTTGTGGAATAGAGGAGACAATATTGTTGTATCCCAGAGCCCAATGCTACCTTCAGACCTGGGACAGACACTAAGCCCCGGGGATCTCAAGTGAGGCTGCTCTATGTCTGTGGGATTTCACAGGCTAAATCTGTGCATAGCTACTCTGACACTTCCAGTTTACATCATATTTACTGCATGTACACGAACCATCTGTGTGCTGCACACGTCATTCATCTGGCAGACCCTGGGGTTACCAGATTTCTGGCCAGTCAGATGAAGCTTCCCATAAGATGTCTTGTCTGAAAGTCCAGCAAATACAACAATCTCTTTTGTCCCTCAAACTCTTCCCAACTGAAGCTGACAGAAAATAACCACTGTTTATCTACAGCTGGCAGTCTGATATATGGTAACCATGCTTTCAAGAACATTTTCAGTTCTACAGATCACTGTTTCAGGGAAATGGGTGTATGAGAGAAGAGTGGGTAGAAGATGGTTGTGTGTGTGAGGAAATGCACACCTTATACACAGAAACAGTAGTTGCTCCAGTGTTTTTTAGTTGATGTGTCCACTTTTCTTAATAGAAAATGTTGTAGCAGACTTCTGTGAATGTGTGTGCATGTGTAATCATAGAATCACAGATTTGTAGATTTGTCAGGGTTGGAAGGGACCTCAAGGATCATCTAGTTCCAACCCCCCTGCCATGGGCAGGACACCTCACACTAGATCAGGTTGCCCAGAGCCACATCCAGCCTGGCCTTAAAAACTTCTGGGGATGGGGCTTCCACCACTTCCCTGGGCAACCTGTTCCAGTGTCTCTCCACCCTTATGGTGAAGAAGTTCTTCCTAACGTCTACTCTAAACCTCCCCTCTTCTAGCTTGGATCCATCCCCCCTAGTCCTATCACTACCTGACACCCTAAAAAAGTCCCTCCCCAGCTTTCTTGTAGGCCCCCTTCAGATACTGGGAGGCCACAATAAGGTCTCCTTGGAGCCTTCTCTTCTCCAAACTAAACAACCTCAACTCTCTCATCCTGTCCTCATAGGAGAGGTGCTCCAGCCCTCTGATCATCCTGGTGGCCCTTCTCTGGACACATTCCAACACATCCATATTTTTCTTGTAATAGGGGTTCCAGAACTGAACACAGTACTCCAGGTGGGGTCTCACAAGAGTGGAGTAGAGGGGGAGAATCACCTCCCTCGACCTGTTGGATATGCTTCTCTTGATGCAACACAGGATACAGATGGCTTTCTGAGCTGCAAGTGTGCAAGTGTAGCTGTTGTATGTTTCAAAACAGAACAAGTGGCCATTATGTATTGAAAAACTCTCTAATGTTCTCTTGTGTGCTGCTTTGCAAGTGCCGTATGCCTGTCTCTGTGAGCTTAGGTAGCTAGTGAAACCTCCCCTGGGGTCTACTGCTCGGATAAACAACTGCATAACAGCTTTGTAACACATTTACTTAACTTATTGATCAATATGAAAGATCTGACTTATGGAGCTTTAGCATGAAAAAGGGTGGAAACACAAAATTGTACAATAAATTCCCACCAATTGCTTCGCTAGCACGAGCACAGGACAGCCCCAGAACTGGGACTTTCTCACCCTTTTCCCATGCACAGCTTTTCTTGCCTAAGTTGCCTCGTGCATGTCTAATTAACTTTGGGAGCAGCAGGAAAGCCCTGCAGAGTACTCATACAGAAGAGGTGCTGTGTACTTCAGCTCCCATGGCCTCTGACAGGGGCTGGGCCCGCTCATTGACCAGGGGAAATGAGGCACAGAAAGCATTTACCAGTGGTTGCAAGGCTGTGGCAGGCATAGGGGTGGATGGACCCCACTACAGCCAGCGTAAGAAATTCCCCTGCAGACAAAAAAAGACAAGTTAGAGCTAGCCAGTAAAATACTTCATGAACCTGGTACAAAATTAACAGTGGTATTTAGGGGGCATACTGCAGATTGGAAAGAGGGCTGCAACAGATATTTGATTTTGCATGCATTCATAGAAACAGAACAACGTTCTTGTGTTTTTTTTTACTCATAAAGATACTTCATTGAGACAAATACCCATTTCCATCTTTATTTTTTTCTACTTTTAACAGAAACAATCCACTCAACCCCTGAAAACTGGCTAACTGATTAGGGTAACAATGACACAGTCTGAGGCAGGGTTTCTTTCCAGAGGACCCTGGGTCCATGCAGTGCAGAGAATAATAGTGAATCAAGGCAAAAAAGGATATACAGCTTACCTAAAAGGGTTGTAGTTCATTTGTCAGTCTGGTCATGCTAGACATCCTGTGATGCAGGTGTGACCCTTGCCATCAGCTTCAACAGCTCATTGGCAGTCACTAGTTGATTATTCCACAAAACCCCTTTCTTTTGGCTGCTAGAAGTTGGAGGGGTTTTGTGAAAAATCAAAGTACAGTCCTGCAATTAGATCTTGTGCCATGAGAAAACCCAAGAAACTGAAGCTGCACAGAAGTACCATAAATCTCTTATCTTCTGCTATTTTACAATAAATTTATTAGTGGTTTTGTTTGTTTGTTTTTTAATGCTTTAACACCAGTAATGAGGTGCAGAGAAATGGAGAAGAAATGATAGGCTAAAAGTATCCGAAAGTTTGGAAAGACATGTTAGGAAAACTCTATTCCAAAGAGACTTTAATGTTAGTCATTTGGAGCAGGTTGAGGAGCAGCAGGTGACAGCATTTTTCCTTGTGGGTGGAGTCAATAAATGCTGGTCATGCAGAAACCCAGTGCTTTACTAGCTGTGCTGTAGCTTTGTTTGTTTCCATGTATTTTTCACACTGCTCATGAAAGTCCCATTTGAAAGCACTTTTCAAAAGGATTAAAGCTCATGGCTGTGGATTACTACTGTTTCACACCCAGAGAGTGTGAGTTATTGATTCAGAAAAATAGGGCTTTTGATTTCACTGAATGCCAATGTGTGTTTATTAATATTTACAGACTCCTCTGAAAATGCATGGTGCTGTGCAGAACACTGAGATGACAGGGTCCCTGCCCTAGGATGCTTACAAGACAGACAACACAATGAACTACCTTGGCTAAAAAGGGTCACAGAGAGGGTGAAAGAGGAAAGGAAACAACAGAACACAAAAGAAAGTGAATTTGTTTCATGTAAGAGCCATTATTTACAAAGCTTGTCCATCAGGTAATTTGATTCCCTTTGGGTTTTATTCTGGATTTGTTTTTCATTTTTTTTTATTATGTTTAATAATCAGGCATGGGTGAGATAGTGCACAACACTAGAATTGAGATTAATGATGAAAGGCTAAAAGAAAGCTGTGGCTCTCGAGGAGGGATTTGAGGAAGAAAAGCATTTGGTTTTCCACTCATTAGAAGCAAGCAGGCTCAGGCACAGAAGAGTTTCACACTTGTGTTAAACTTTAAATTAACCACATGTGTAAGTCTTTGTGGGAATAGGGGACTAATTGGGTAGATTAGAATACAATTAACTGTGAAGTCTGGCTAGCACTAACTGACAATGTTTAACGAGTGGAAAAGCTGATAAAATCCTGCCTACTTTAAAAAATAACTACGAAGACTTTTGGGGAGAGAAGGGAAGGGACTCTGCTATTACAGGATGAATGCCTGCAATGAAAGCACAGATGAACTTGGTGCTCTGGAGTATTGCTGTAACCTTACTTGGCTATAACGATTTCTCTTTCAAGATTCATTTCAATTATCTCCTGTTAACTAAGCCCATTGCTGACCCACAGAAACCTTTATCATCCTATGACTTCACAAACAGGAAGTTACTGTGCTGCAGAGGTGGCAGGAGCAGGTAATGAACACTTTACACTTTCTCCAAAATTTCACATCACTTTAGCACAATGTCTCCTGAAAGGTCCTAACTGCTTTTAATTTATTTGGGAAATTACCACAGCTATCCAAGCACTAGAGCTTTGTGGGGATGCTTTTCCAGCATTCGCTCATCTAATGAAACCCTACAAAGCAGTTATGTCAGAACTTTCCAAGAGATACCGGATACTTTATTCATACATAAAAGTCAGTGATAGATTGCAAAGCCCATTGGAAACTGTGACCATATGGGAAGCCTGCACTGGAGCAGGCTCCTCACAGGACTTGTGGACCAATAGAAAAAGGAGCCCATGCCGGAGCAGGTTTGCCGGCAGGACTTGGGGCCCCATGGGGAACACAGGAGGGAGCAGTCTGCTCCTGAAGAACTATACTGTGAAAGGGACTCACGCTTGAGCAGTTTTGTGAGGAACTGCAGCTCATGGGAAGGATTCGTGTTGGAGAAGTTTGCGGAGGACTGTTTTCCATGGGAGAGACCTTATGCTGGAATGAAGGAAGAGTGTGAGAAATCCTGCTTCTGAGGAGGAGGGAGCAGCAGAGGTAACGTGATTAACTGACCACACCCCCGTCCCCCGTGCCCATGTGCTGCTGCAGGAGTGGGAGACAGAATTCAGAAATCGAGCTCAGCAAGAAGAGGGGAGTGGGGGAAGGTGTTTTAAAATTTAGTTTTTAGTTTTATTATCCTACTCTGACTTGATTGGTACTGAATTAAACTTATTTCCATAAGTCGGTGTTAGTTTAATAAGTTAAGCTACTTTTCCTGTCATGGTAATTACCAAGTGATTTCCCTGTCCTTATCTGGACCCATGAGCCTTTTGTTGATAGAGCATCTTTGGTGCATTCAGCCAGGGTCAAACCACCACAAGGAGGAAAAGCATATGCTGAAATGCCTCCAACAATGTGACTGCTTAAATTAAGAGGTTCATTAATTCAATAATGATAAAGCTTTAGATGGTTGATGTTGAGAATAGTGCATGTGGAGGTTACTTTGAACACCACGTTAATGACAATATTTGCTTTATTTCCAAAATAATAAAAATAATGTGCATTTAAATATCTGCCCTTCTTCCTAAACATGCAATCAGCAGGATATATGACCACACAGATAATTACAGGTATGTATATAGACACAATCAAAGACCATCATCTTCCATTCTTACATCCCAAGTCAAGGTTATAACTACCATGAATCTGAAGAGAGGACTATTGTCACCTGCATAGAATATAAATCCTGTTGAAACAATAGTGACACATGCTTTAATTAAGCACAAAAATTACATCACCTGACTGAAAGACTCAAAATTATCTCCTCTGCCCTCACTTGCCTTATCACTGGAAAACTGTCCAGTCCAAGTGGAGACTTGAAAATTAGTCACTCCAGTTTCACAGTGATGTTAGAAAAGACAACATGACAAACCCCAATATATTTCCAACACATTTCCATTGTTTATTCAGGTTTTTGGTAGACTTAAAAATTTGTCTTTATCAAGCTCCCCATTTGACAACACAATCTATTGTAAAAGTGGAGCCCTGAGAGTTGTGTCTATATTGTGCTTCATAGTTATCTTATTGCATACTGTTGAATCAAGGGCCGATTTCAAGAACATGTTTGCCCTGTCAAGTACTTACCCATATAAGAGGTGTCAGTGAAACCAAAGTGTTTCCTTCAGTACAGACTGAGCAATAAAGGTGTGGGCTCCACTGACTAGTTAATAAAAGGAGAGGAAGCAAAGTCTCCTATTACATTTTTCTTATGTATTATCTGAATTTTATGATGGCTAAAATTCACTTAAGAAGAGTCACCTCTGATTTTTATGTACAAGATAAAAGAAACCCAGCAGCATGATTGTTTTTATAACATAATACATTCATGAATGCAATGCCCATAAATGTAAGCTACTATTGCAGAGAATGCTCTTATTTTAGTGTTGCTGTGTGCATTATGTTCCTTGACTCCCATTTGTGCTTTCTAGTCTCAACCCTCTATACATTTCAAATTAAAGTAATGTCTCCCTTTGCCAGAATCTCTATTAACTACTTTTCATTAGTCTGCTTGGTATTGTACTGCTTTGAAAAAAAAAAATCTAATGCAAGATATTAATCCGATATGACTTTGAATTATACTAATTGCAATGGAAAGTCTGGATATAACCAATTGTGTATGCGGTAGAACATAAATTCCAAAGTATTTCACCACTGGATTCAGCTATAGTAGTTGAAATCTTGTTATATACAGCTTGGATGTGTTCTCATTTTAAGCAGGTCATTTCCATCTTTGCCAACAAAGGACAAGACAGTTACAGCTAAAGCAAAAGCACAATCCTTCTTGCTCAATTTTTCAGTGATTTAGAGTATACTCAAATATTTTTTTTGAAAAATACACCTTTTCACAATAGTCACTAAAGAAAACCCTAACCTCTGACAGTCTTAAATAGTATTTTTTTTTTTCTGACATAAACATCAGTTCTTAATGTGGCTTTGAGCATTCGGCTAATTTAAAATTTATTTTTAAACTGCTGAGAGATTTATATTTGGAAACAGCTGTTGAGCATGGCCCTGTAGCTACCTTTAGCAATGTTTTATTATCTTGACTAAGCTTATAATGGTGATTCTCTGCTCCACCACTGACATCTTAATGGCTGCCTCACCAGTACTGATGTTGTAGGAAGTATATGGGACTGACTTTTACATCTATAATGATATGGTAATGTGAGCCATTACAATGTCAGTGGTGGTTTATTGGCATTATGGTTTAAGATTATGAGGGTATTACAATGCCATTGCAAACA
Organism: Indicator indicator; assembly: GCF_027791375.1. Taxonomy (NCBI): domain Eukaryota; kingdom Metazoa; phylum Chordata; class Aves; order Piciformes; family Indicatoridae; genus Indicator; species Indicator indicator. Next base: position 38,357,523 of record NC_072012.1, on the reverse strand, counting down.
AATACTGCTGTTTTTAAAATAAGCAGATGAAACACAGAAAAGTGCCAAAATAGTTGTAATATTAAATTCACAATAGAAAGACAGTGTTTGCTTCAGGCAGCTACTATTCTAAAATTCATCTGTTATCTGCATAATTCAGCAATGCATACTGTGCAGTCATCTGCTGGAGATTCTGCAGCATCAGGCAGAAATTACAAATGACCCAGGGTAAATACATTTGCCTATTTTGTGTATTATAGAATTCAGCCTAATTTTAAACCCTATCATCTAGAGGATCAGAGACTGCAGTCAGAAACTGTCCGATACCTGGAAGGATATCTCTGAATTTCCAAAGTCAACACAGTGTATAAAACAAAGTGGTCTTCACACCCCCCCCCTCCCCCCACCCTGCCTCTGGTTTTTCAGTTCCAAGGGGATGATAGAAGCAGAAGTAGGAAGCAGCACAAATCAGACAGCACTGTCTGGTAAGAGCTTTTGTACATCAAAACAGCAAATGTGTGAACATGAACTCAGGCTAGACTGCAAGCTGACCTGAAATTCACATATGACCTTGAGGTTTCCAAAAGGGGGTTTTGAAAAGCATTTGAGAATGTTCTGTTCCTACAGAGTTCCCATTTGTTCTGTTCTGATAGAGTCCCTGTTTACGTGCTGCATCAGACTTTCTTATCTAAACTCTTGCCAGGAAAGAAAATGAAAAAGAACAATTTTCAATTAACTTGCTACTAAGTGCTTTAACACTATTGCTATTTGGAGCAAGCAGAATGAAGAACTCTTAAGAAATGGCCAAAGAAATGAGTTTTACATTAGTCTATGTATTCTGAGGGACATGATCTTCTTTGTCTCATGAGAATATGGTGGCTTCATCTACATAAACGAGTGCTGTGGCACAGGAGGAATAGAGTTATAAAGAAAATCAATTGGTGCTGTGGAATCAGCATCTGCACTAATCACTCTTTGGAGCTTTGCTGCAGATTAGTTTGGATCAGACTCTTTTGGTGTTGAGGACTGAACACTGGTTAGTGGTTGGAGAGGATCACGTGTACTTGTGGAGTGTATCCTCTGGTTTAGTTTCATCTGAAATAAATCCAGTTCATGTTTGTGATAGTCCTGCACAAAGTCAGTCACATTCAAATACAGGAAATTTGAATATTCACTTTAAAAATGTGTTCCTGATATAACCTAAACACTAAGAGAGATCATGGAGTCATAGAATCATTCAGATTGGATCATAAAGTCCAACCCTTAGCCCTACTCTACAAGTTTAACTTCCGAATCTATCCCCAAGCACCAAATCTAAACAACCTTTAAACACATCTGGGAATGGTGACTCAACCACCTCCCTGGGTAGCTCATTCCAATGCCTGACTACTTTTTCTGTGAATTTTTTTTCCTGATGTCCAGTCTAAATCTGTCCTGGTGCAGTTTGAGGCCATTGCCCCTTCTTCTATTGTCAATTACTTGTGAGAAGAGACCAGCAGCAACCTGTCTACAACATCCTTTCAGGTAGTTATAGAGAGTGATGAGGTCTCCCCTCAGCCTCCTCTTTTCCAAACTAAACAGCCCCAGCTCCTTCAGTCACTCTTCATAAGATTTATTCTCAAGACCCTTCCCCAGCTTTGTTGCCCTCCTCTGCACTTGCTCCAGCACCTCCACATCTCTCTTGTATCGAGGTGCCCAAAACTGGTCACAGTGCTTGAGGTGTGGCCTCACCAGTGCTGAGTATGAGAGGACAATCACCTCCCTACTCCTGCTGGACACAGCATTGATAATACCAGCCAGGATGCCATTGGCTTTTTTGGCCACCTGGGCACACCACTGGCTCATATTCAGCTGCTTGTCAATTAGAACTCCCAGGTTCCTTTCTGCCAGACAGCTTTCCAGCCACACTGCCCCAAGCCTGCATGCAGTTGTTGTGGCCCAAGTGCAGGATCTGGCATTTGGCCTTGCTGAAGCTCATCCCATTAGTGTTGTCCCATTGATCCAATCTATCAGTTGACCTCCACTCTTTGGGCCTGTCCATCCAGCCAGTGCTTTATGCACCAAATGAGTTCCATGTTCTTGATCTAGTCCTGCAAAATCTCTGTTTTTGTGACTCTGACTCTTCTCTCAGTGGCTTCATATCTATAGTGAAACATAGCTGTTGTGGGAAATCAGAGATGATGAAACTATTTCAGTCCTGAATTTGAAGACAGTGCTCCAAGTGCAGCAGGAGTGAAGGCAGCAAGAGAGAGCAATTGTTATCAGGTACCATGATGTGTAGAGCAAGGGGCAGAGGATTCAGAGAAATATTTGTTGTTAAGCCTAATGCCCAGCTGTCACTGACCTTACAAAGATCTAAATAAACCTCTCATAGAACTGATTGCTGCATCTTGAAAATCACTGATATGTTTATTATCTCTGTCACTTTTACTCACTGGTGATACCAGAAACCCACTAATTTCATAGTTGGAAGACTTTTAATTTCTCTATGAAGTTTATTCAGGCCAGTATATACCCATTGTTTCTGGGTCAGCCTTGTGACTGTAGAAATAATTCTTGCTTCTCTCAGAAGGATTTGCAGAGAAGAGTTATGCTACCTCTCAGCCTTTCAATAGCAGCCAGCTTCTTCACAACCTTTCAGAAGATGGGCTTTCTGTCCTGTGATGACTTTTGCACCAGTGAGCCCATCAGGATTTTTCCCCTCCTGGAGCTTGACCCTGTTGGAAATACTGATACAGCCTCAGATTCCTGTAGTGTCTTTTTATTGCCATAATATACTGGCACTTCACCATGCATTTACCTAGTATAGCCAGGTCTTTCTCCTTCTCTCTTATTCCTATTAGGGGTGCTGCCAGCCATTAGTAGAAACTTTTTCTGTAATAGAATATTTTTATAGGCATGACCTTTCATTTCTATTATTAAATTCCCTCTATTACTGAAGTCTTCAAGGTTACACAGTCCCTGCAGTATGGCACTGCACTCTGGACCTTTTCTGCAAAGGATGCCTCAGCAAATTTTAGCAGTATGCGCTCTTTTTCTGTGCCTTGTTTATCTATAAAATTCCCTCCAGCCCAGAAGTTAATTTCCCTTCACGTAGAGTATCATCTCTCTTTCAACTGGTTAGGTATGCAGTATAGAAATTTCATATTAATGTAAGTCCTTTACTAAAGAATTTTCCATTTGACATTGTAACTTACACTTTTCTGAAGAGACTTGCTAGCAGTGTTTCATTTGTCTAGAAAATAACATACAATATTTAAGGCTTTAACATGAAAACTGCTAAGCAGATGTTATTAACAAACTGAACTATTTTCAGCCAAAGTGAAATGTCATATAGATCACTTGCTCTAGCCCTGTGCCTGTTCAAAACCATATAATTGTCCAGTTAATCAAGACAACAGTAGACATTTTGCTTCTGAAATATTTTGAGTATCCACAAAGTTTGCAGACTCTGAAGGTTATAAAGATCAGAAGCACTTTGTAGATAGCCTGGTCTGCATCATTCACTTGTGCTATCAGAGTCATCTCAGGTTCTGCTTAAATGAGATATGCTTTTTCCAGATTTTGGGTTGGGATATTGAAGTTATTTCCAAAAGTCTTACTGCAGGGAAAATAACATCAACAACAAAAACGTGAAAGAGTGCATAACGTTACTTTTATATTAAGCTCACCCTTACTGTATTGGATTAAGGGTGTCACAGTTCTTTGAAGGTCCAGAGCTACAGTATGGCAAATAACTGCAGAATTTGAAGAGTCCCATTCAGCCTGAAGAACAGAACACTCAGCTGCTAACTACTTGCAGGTAGCAGTCTTCACAAACAGTTTACCACCATCAGAAAACCTTTGTTAGTAACACAGAAAAAGTAGTGATCATTGCAAGCTTTGCCCAGAGAGGAGTTAATTGTGTGTATTTGACTGAATCATAGCAGAGAAGACTGACCTGAGTAAAAGGATGTTCCACCCAAAACACAAGATCTTTTCATGGTTGCTTGAACCATGTTGCTGTGCACAGACTCCTAGAGGGTCTTCTAATCACTGGCTGAGCTAACAGTGATTAGAAGTGCAGGTCATTTAAGTTATGGGATCCTGCTTTTATGTGTAGATAGACACAATCTCATCACAGGCCGAACATTTCTGTAATGCTAATAATAATGAGGATTGTGGTAGGAGAAGAACACTCTTCATTTATACTTCTCTGGAGGCAAGGAAAAAATTGGCCTTGTAAGGCCAGTAGATCTGGACTGATACCTGGCACAAGCATTTTTCAGACTGGTGGAGGCAGAAGTGTTGTTACAGTTACCATGAATCCAAGGAAGGAAAGTTCAGGTAAACAGCAAATTCTGGAGAAAAAAAAAAGGAGTTGTAATTGCTAGGAGGAATTAGGCTAAAGGAGCACTGTGGAGTGGAGCAAAAAGAGAATGCGCATTGCTTGTTGTTCAGCAATGTGGGAATCCAAGGGTCTTCTTTCTGGTCAAGAGGTGGAAAATACACCTTTAACAAAATGCCCATTTTTCTCTTTGTAGTGCCAGATTAGCAACTGTCACATTTGTAAAAACATACATGCAGCAAACCTTCAGGCAAGATCTACTGAAATATGAGAGGGAGATGTCAGCAAAACCAGAAAGGGAGGCTCAGAGGCTTGAACAAGAAACCTACTGAGTGGCATAATATGCCTGGCATGTAGATACATATGCATAGCTCCTCATCAGATCTTTCTCGTTCCCTCCATCTCAGCAAGAGGTAGCTAGTTATCTCACTCACTGACCTGTGTCTGTCAGCAGGCTATGTGGTACAGGCAGATGGGAAACTAATTTTCCTCTGCAATGGGTGAGGTGGAAATGCTATGAGGGACTGCATGACACAATGAAACAAAACGCACAAGCAGAGGTAAAAGCCTGTCTGCCATGCCTAGAAAAAGCTTCACTGGTTTCTTCAGTCGTTGTATCTGGCTGAGAGCGAACAGCCTGAGCTCTGTCAGCTCAGTTGGGGGCAATGATCAACAGAAATTGCCAAACAAAAACAAGATACATCATGAGGAGGGTACTAGCAGGCGCTAACGTGGGGTGTGCTTCTGGAGTGCCAGAATCCTGCCATCCTGTGAACCAAAACTCTGAGTTTGGGAGCTTATGATCTCCTTTCAAAGTCCAAATTTGTCACCAGCATGCAACCGTGTTTTCATAAGCATAATTTGCATTCAAATGTGTTAAGTTGCTCTGCAAAATCGTCAACAAGCTAGGTTTTGCAATGAAATTGATTTTCCCTGAAAGAGACAGTTAACATATCCTTTTTTTCCATGTGAGCTGCAGGAGAAGTTTCAGTAGTTTCAAATATCCACTGTTTTAGCAGATCAGCTCAGACTGCTAATGGCAAGGTACTTCCAGGACTCTACAAGCTTCACCACAGGATCTAGCCTGGGAAACCACCAGCTCATTTCACATACCAGCAGGCCACAGTAAAGCCATTGCACACTAACAATATTTAATAACTACCAGATTGGATGAAATTGCAACTAGTGAACTAAAGGTCAAATACTTGATCGCTCCTCAAGAGGACCCTTGTTCTTATTACTCCAGTGGAGATTTTATACATAGCCATATTCTCACACGGCTAAGCATGCACAGATAAATCATGATCTAAAAGTACAGGGTCAGTGTCCTGCTTGATCTGAGAGATAAAACATCTCACCATCAAAGAGCCTGCTACCTGAAGCTGCCAGACCCTAACTCAGCTAAAGGAGACACTCAGAGGTCAGGCTGTGATGGTAGGTGCTTTACTTGGGCATAGCAGTTACATCTCTCCATTGATTGAATGGGAGGCTGAGGATTTTCAAAGCCTTCCAGAGAACAGAATGCTGAATTCTACATAATTCTAATATTGAGTGACTTTCCAAGTCCTTCAAGGTTGACAGTGTTGTCAGTCTTCAAAGGAATATCCCTTTATGTTTGACTACTTAATCATGTAATAATAGAATCATTAAGGCTGGAAATGACCTTTAAGATCATCAAGTCCATCTGTAACCCACCTACTATGACCGCTAAACTATATCATGAAACATTACATGTACACACTTCTTGAGCACCTCCAGGGATGGCAACTCCACCACCTCCCTGGGCAGCCCCTTCTGACTCCTCGCCACTCTTTCAGTAATGAAATTTTTCCTAATATGCAATCTAAACCTCCCCTGCCACAGCTTAAGCCCATTTCCTCTCATCCTATTGCTAGGTACTTGGGAGAACAGACAAACAGTGGCCTCACTACAACCTCCTTTCAGTAGAGAGCAAATAAGATCACCCCTTAGACTTCTCCAGATTAAACAACTCAGTTCCCTCAGCTGCTCCTTGTAGGACATGCTCTTTGAGAGAGTGTTTTGAGATGGAGCTGTCATTGCATTAAAAGCATTTAGAAAAAAGAAAATACTGGCTTGGTTTTGTTAGCTAGCAGTTTGTCTTGCTTATGTTTTGCACCTCCTTCCACTCATGGACTGCAGCCTACTTCATAGGAACATTAGGAACCTTGATTTGTGAGACTTTGGGTATTTCTTGTATCAGCAGTCTGTTCTTCGTGTTTACATTCTATGCATTCAGAGAGCTCTGGTCTTTGAGTCTTTAATTTGATAGTGTTGAGAGATATTTTTTTTGTCACTAGTGAGCAGGGCTTTGTGAGACAGATATTCCAGTAACAGCAGACCTAGAATGAGCCAATCTTTCTATAAACATGTACCTTTTTATGGACTAAACAGTTACTTTATATTGATTGCTGGGGCCTTGACTCAATAATCTGTATGATCTCTTGCTCAAATATTCCCAGAAATGCATGATGCTTTTAAACATCTGCCTCATGTCTGAAACAGCAGGTGGTTTTTGTCCCTCTCATTTTAACCTATTGATGATGAGTTTACCAAATACATGGGTCCCATATGTCAAATGGCTAAAATTTCAAGTTCCACATTTCAGTAACAATATTAACCATGACTCTGGTGGTTAGACTGGATACTGACTGGGTAGTGAGAACATTAACAGGCAGTGTCAAATCTTGTTAGCTCTAAATACCTTGAGATAAAAACACTAGACTGCTGATAATGACTGCTTTGACAAGAATTATTGATAAAAATATTCTCAAAGAATAAGAAAATCACTCATGTGAAGGAAGAGGATTTTTTTTCTTCCATAAAACTTACAGGGTGGTTGGAAACGATACTGAAAACTTAAGAAGGGAGAATCTGACACTGTCAATTGTTTAATTTTAGGGGTATGGTGTGCAGTTGGGACAGAAGATGGTCTATGCTAAGTCAAAACTCTACTTTTCTCTATGAGAAAAGTAAGTGCAGCAAATTCTCGAAATCAGAAGTTCAAATATTGTGTGTGTTGATTTGGTTGGTGTTGTAGGTTGGTGTTGTAGGGACATCAAGATTTAATTGGTGTAGCCACAAGGAAAAGTCCTGCAGAGGCTAGAGAGCCCCAGGGGTTCGGGCAGTTTGTCCCAGAATTTTGTAATCTGTTATTCTATTCCTTTCCCCTATATTTCTCTATTTAAGGGAGTGTACAGCCAAATCTCTCTCTCCTCTCTCTGTCTTGGGATGCACACGTGCCTTATCTTCCTAGTTTGTGGGGGAGAGCTTTTTCTCTTGGCCTTGCTGGCAGCGAATGTCCAGCCACGCCACTGGGCCTGTTGAAGCCTGTGGTAGGCTGGGGGGGGGGCGGGGCACACAGTTTGGCTGCTCTTGCACCTGCTGAGGCTGAGTGGGAAGGAGGTTTCTGGAAGGCTCTGGAATGTTTTGAGCTGGTAGGCCCATGTATATTCCCTTTACCTGAATGCCTTTTGTATGTATTTGTAAATAGAATTCCTGTTTAAACTTTCAATCCAATGGAGAGCATTCTTATTTGGTCCTTGGAAAGGGGTAAAATATCTTTTCTGTCCTTTTGCCCTGGGCAGCTCGTGGCTCACAACTAGGACAGTTGGTTATGCTTCTTTTTGTTGTGGCTCCATATGTTAAGAGGACATGCTACCAGAGAACACCTGTGCTGACACCCAGAGTAGTCTGGTTGCTGATACACAGCAGTGGTTTTGTTCCTCAGGACTTCCAGGAAGAATAATTAACCCAGGAAGGCTCAGAATGGTAAAGCTGTGTCTGGAATACAGCTGAAGGGAGCAGAACAGGCATCAGAGCCAGATCTTTATCTTTCAGAAGTCTTCCAACACTTTCTGTATGTTTTACTTGTTTAGACAACTGTGGTCAGGTGGATTTTCCACAGAAAGAGATAAGATGCTTATTTTTTACATCATGCTCTGCCCCCAGATCCACACAAATCCTTTTATCCTTCAAGCTGGAGGTTGTAGAGCTTTTGACAGAAAATTTCTGGAGAAGGAAAAGGAGAAGAGCAAAGTTCCTCTGTCTGAAAGCTGCTTTCAGTGACCCAGAGATTACTTGGACAGAGATTTGCAGGAAGCTGTAAACAGCTCTCTGCTGCCAGTTCAGTGGCCCAACACACCAAAGAGCAGGGAAATGCTAGGTTTTGGCAACATACTCCTTTCAAGGAATCAAAGCAGAGATGTCTCTTCTGTTCAATCTCTGTAGTTTTTTCTCCACCACTGAGTTTTCACATAGGTAGAGAGTCAGATTGCATGACAGAAAAATCAGATTGTGTTACAAAAATTGAGGCTGTTTGCATCTATAGATCAGATTTATATTCAGGTGAAATTATTAAAGATGGTTTAGATCTAGCAAAGGCCCAAGAAATGGGCAGCTGCTCTTCACTGTTACAAGTTCTTCCCATTTGAAGAACGAAGTTTGCATCTCTTATTTTATTTTTCCTTTGATGAGACACTTACACTGACTGGACAGCAGTACCAGTGGAAATCCTTTTTTTCAGGATCTGGCATGTGTAACAAGCAAGTCTGATGATTGAATGGGGCAGGGGATCTGTGCTAAGTGGTTAAATCTCTCTCGTGTCTGAATGACATTTGGCAAACACTGCCACATTCTCTTACTGATGTGCTTACTAACTTCCTTGAATGTTATTGGAAAAGATACATGCACACTGAGGAATGAAAGGAGACATATACCACTTAAAGCAGATCTCTTTTTCACGTTGCAGGTGGTGTAACATTTCTTCTTGCAGCTGACAGCTGCAGCTGGCCCATGTCTTTTGTACTCGTCAACTATTACTGGTTTCTCAAATAACATTTTGCTTAAAGATGTATCCTAGTGTTTTTTCTTGCTTTTTCTTGCACCATAGTTTAAATATTACAAGTTTGATCTGGCTTCAGTGCTATTTCTTTTCATGAGAGGAGGGAGCATAAATTTCTGTGTGATATTCTCTGGCAACATGTATGAGCAGGGATTGATTGGATTGGCTGTGTATCATAGAGAATTGGGAGAGAAATGGGGAGACTTTTTCTTTTCCTTTCAAAATGTTTAGTTTTAGCCATACTTTTTATAGTAAGCTAGTTTTACTGCTAATGGTTTGCTAGGCTGAGACACCAGGCTATATCATAATGTGACAATTCATTCACTGGAGGCCAAACTTTGCCCACAGTCCCCATCTGCTCTGAAACAGCTTTTGATCTCTCTTCCATTCTCGGATCCGATGAACAAAATGACCATGCACACTTGTACTGTGGTTTGTGAAATGTCTATGATATGTGAGGCCAGTAGACTCAAGTAAATTGCAGCATCTGAAATGATCCACCCCTCTGGAAGCTACAGGGCCTGCTTCCTTCGGGTCTGCCTTTTCCCCTCCCACAGCTGGCAGGCAGGAGGGAAGCATCAACAGCTTCAGCTGCACTGCCTGAGATGGCAGGGGCATGTGAGGACTGCCATCATTTGCTACTGTGGCCACACAGACAAGGCACAGGGGTGTGGGGAGGTTGGGTGAGCTAGTGCCATGCCAAGGGTCATGGTGTCCCCCCTGGCAGGGCAGCTCTGGGAAACAAAGCTTGCTCCAAGCTGTGCAGAGGTCTCAGTCTGTTCCTGGAGGTTGTGTGTAACATGAGAGACACATTCCCAAATTCCAAGCCTCTGAATGCAAGTTTTCAGCCTAGAAATATGCTCAGATGAGGTTGGTAGACATAAATGTAACAAGTACACAGGTGATATGGTGTTAGACTGTCATTGGGAACCTGTGCTACTGCAGAGCTAATTCCTCTTTCTAATATTAAGGGTTCCAAATCTTGTTCTTACATTGACTTATTCATTAATAGTTTGTGTGTATGAATAATTCACCATCTACATACTATATCTCTACTTTAAATGCATTACGAAGCATATATTAGACAGAGATTGACCTCTACTGTGGTTAACATCAAGATTTATTGTTCCAGGAAGCTCCAGATATATTGACTTGAATCAAAGCCTGAAGGTTCAATTAAAGTTGATACTGTATTAACAAAAAGCCACAAGTCACATTTCTTCTGTAGTCTGCTTTGTGAAGGATGTCAGTTCTCTTTTTTTTTTTTTTTTCCACTGAGACTGGAGTGTAAGTGTAATCACAAACCACTTGCCTAGCTCAGCCTAGCCTTCCTGTTTTATTTAGTTGCCTCTGGGACCTGTGCTAAATCATTATTAATGGGACATCTTGCTCAAGCCTGAAAATAATATTTGTTTTTGTCTACACTAATAAATGTTTTTCTTTCTAAATCCATTATTTTGGTGTAATGTGGCAGATATTTTGCCTTTTCCCCTTTAACCCAGGAGCAAAACTACTTTGAACAAAAAAGATCCTACTCCAGTGTGCTAAAATATAATGGGATTGTTAACAGAAGGCAGGAGTGGGGACAAAACACTTTGAATTCACCTCTTCTTTTGTCCCTCCGTTTTGAAAGTAAAGGTGGAAAGATTTCATAGACAAGCTGGGGGAGTATGACCTCCTCTTTAGCTGTAGCATCTGGTAATGTTCCTTTTTCTCTAGTGATTATTAGAGTGACCTTCTTATCCCTTTTCTTTTCCTTTAAAAAAAGAGGTCTGGTGTCTTTGCACCATCACGATGTGATGCACATTTCACTCCTAAGCAGCAATCAGCAGTGCACACCCTGGGCACTATGTATGAACCTTCATCTCTAAAGCAGAGCAACTCCTATTCCATATTGCTGAAGCTGACTCTTGAAGGATGTGCTCCTGAAGTGGGGAGCATGGGGAGCCAACATTTAGACTTTTTGAGTGCACTCCATTTCTACAATAGTGCTTTCAGGAGGAAACCTTCCTTAATCTGAGACACGTGCTCCCACTTGTGTGCTAATGTGAAAGATACATTAAGGACTAGAGTCACATCCAAAGAACTGCAAAAATCCTTTTCTGATGATGGGAACTGTTGTAGAAAGAACAATTATGAAAATTAAAGAAAAGGGGGAAGTAAAGGGTCTTCCATTTCTTTTAATCCAAAGCACTCAAGTACACCAAATTACAGTTTAAACAAGACCTTCCTTATACTTTCCTTTTTCTGAAAACATTAAGTTCAGGTTGGACAGGGATCTAAGCAACCTGATCAAAGATGTCCCTGCTCTCTGCAAGGGTATTGGACTAGATGACCTTTAAAGATTCCTTCCAACTTGAAACATTCTATGATTCTACTTTCAGCAGCTAAACCAAGGCACGTACAACAGGAAATGGACTGAGTACAATCTTTCAATTCTGGGTGGTAGCAAGGAGGTTATTATGAAATTTACAATTGCTAAGGAAAAGAGATGCTTTTTAGTGCATGAATATAAATCTCACCAGAGGGAATTTAGTCCTGGTCACAAAACACTCAAACATTGTTCTTGAAGTATCTGCTGAAAAAGCCTTCAGGTTACAGGTCACTCAGTGTTTTGCATCTTCTCTTTTGTCCTGGTACAATAGGACATTCCCTACAATGTCCTGTAGGACATTGTCCTACAATGGGACATTTCCTCTGATCCAGATTATGAATCTGTACAATTATTGCACCACAAAGAGGTCACAGAGAAGAAAATGAAACTGACTTCCGAAGGAGATCATCACAGTCTCAGACTCCATGACTTGATTGTGGTCAGAGACTCAAAATAAGGGAGGAATGAGCGCTGTGTAGGGGGTATTGTAGGGAGACCAAAGCAAAGCCAGAATGATACAAATACATCTTTGGCTGTGTTGGTGGCTTCTTACACAACTATAAATTCAAAGGTATGGTGCAAACAATATTGTCCAGGTGAAAACCAGAAGTTGATGCTGCCTCACAGAAGTGGGAGAGGTGCTGTAAGCAGTAGTTAGTTATCCATGTGAGGTCACTCACTCTTACATTTAGCTAGATTGCCTGAACTTATTAATAAATCTTATTCAAAGTTCGTAGTCTGGTCTCTCAACGTATCCTTATGACTCTCAGTGGGAACTGGTGTAAGATCCTTTGTATGGGACTATAGGGAAAAAACGAGCTTATTTTCCAATATAAAGCAAGTGGGAGAAATTCCAGTACCTGCAGGACAGAATCCTGATAATGAAGAGTGTCTGATATATTGCTTGTTCTAATGGATGTCTCAAAGCAAAGTATACTGAGACTGCTTTTAAGGATCTGGTTTAATTGTTTCATCTTGCACTCAGCTTGTGGTATATATGACGTTCCTCTGACTGTAAAGAACTAGGAGTAGGTAACTGCAAACCACAGGCCATTATCTACAGCTTTTTTTCACGATGAGACTGCTGGGCAGACGGGGAGTTTTGAGTCCATTCTTTCTTTTCTGGCCTTGATAAATTCTCAGGGAGCACATACTTGCACTCTCTCAGCTAGATTTAGAGGTGTGCTACATCTATCTAACATGTTCTAAAAACCTGCCCTTCAGAAGGTACTTTCCCTTAACGTGGGTAAAACTGGTGCGTGCTGCTGTTAATAGAAGAGGCTGCATAGTATCTGTCCTACTCCTGTCCTTCTCTTCAGAAATGTGAATGCTTTAGTATTTGGCTTATTCTTTAAAATATGGATTCCCGTAATTTAATTGGATGTGCCAGGACTTTAGATCGATCATAAATATCTCAGAAAGTACAGCTTTTGAGTAGCCTGATGCTGGATCTTCAAGAACATTATGTCTGGTTTTACTTCAAAGGCAAGGGTTTATTTTACAAACCACTGTTCCATTAGTAGAGTGATGGTATTGTTTTTATTCGTAGTAATAATTTTGGTTAACATCTTAGGGGAAAGCAGGTAAATGATAAATTTGAAGGATTAGTTCCTTCAAACAGGCACTTGCCATAGCACTTTTACAATCATCACCACAGCCATATCTAATTGAAGTACGCTGTGAGGTTTTTCTGTGTTGTTTAGATGAAAGTAACAGATCACTCCAAGGGAAATTAAGGCACAGGCATAATCTCAGGTACCTGTTACCTTTGGTGCAAGTAACACCCACCAAAAAAATCATTCTTTCATCATGAACAAACAGTTGTGCTTTGCAAGTCCTGCTTCTAAGAAGCCTTTGGCAGGGCAGACGCTGGAGACCATCTAACAAGTAACTGATGTTTCTCCACATTCCCGTGAAGAGCTCTTGGTGGGTTGCTGACCCCAGTGTAGGATCTGAGATGCTGCAGTGAGGCATAACCTTATGCAGGTTATGTTGATTTTATTAGAAACATTAGAAGGACATTAATATTTGTTTGCTCATGACTGGATGGGGTTACCATGGCATTGCCCAATCTGAGTTTAAAATGTGGTTGGTAGGGAGGTAGCTTTCTGACCTGTGAAGGCAAAATACTGTTTGCCTAGCAGGATGTGTCTAGCAGGTGTATTAACCTTTACCAATCCCTTTACAGAAAGCGTGAGCCATAACCTCCTGCTCTAAATATGCTGCTGTGCTTTGTGATTCTTATATAAGAAAAGAACCCCAAGAGAAGAGGTCATAATGATGCCTCAACTGTGCACGGGTCAGAGCCACAGGTGAAAAAATCATGTGCTACCTCCAGAACTGCTGGCAAACTGAAAGCTTTAAAAATCAGTATTACAGGCTGTTGGGGTTTTTATTTATTTTCCAGACCATGGAAAAAAAGATTGTTGAAAGATTGTTGAAAGTTGGAAGCTCTTTGAACTAAAATTGTCTGATAGCATTTTTTTTGTCAGGCTCTACTTGACACATCTTTCTTGCAATTGTTTATTGAGAATTCTGAAACAAGTGAGATATTATGGCCTTAACTTCTTTGTTTATAATGGAAATGCTCACTGATCCTTGACTATAGAGGTGCTCTTGCACCGTTGTAATAAATGCCAGGCACGTCTAATGTGTGCAATCCAGGAATGCTCTGGCTGCTTGCCAGCACACTACTTTATGCCTGGTATCTAATCCTGCTGTGGCAAAACCAGTTGGAGAACGAGATACATTGTGAGCAGGTTTTATTTTTAGTATGTATGTGTGTGTCTGAAGTGCTACTTGTCTCTGTATTTTAATTGCTCCAAAGAACTAAAAAGTATCACATAAGTTAAGCAAATCTAAGTGGCTGGTGTCCTTCCACCCCTATTTTCTGGTTGCAGGCTGTCCTCTCCCACTGATTCTCAAATACATAGACAGGAAAAAAGGCAATGCCCCTTGCCCTCTAGGTTTCTGATAGTTTAGTGAGCTGAATGTACTTACTGTAGCATCAAGAAGGGGCAGGAACTGAAGGGAAAGCAAATGGAGGAGCAGGGATGCTCTCTGAGAAGCATCTGTAGTGTCCTTAGCCTATCTGTAGCTTTGATCTACAACAGTACAGATGAAATAGTGTTAAACCAATGTATATAAATACACCTTTCCCCCTAGAATTCATAACTGTCATAATGACCTCAGCCTTGGACCTCACCTGAAATTTAATGACCAGTTAGGGTTAATGGCCCAAAATTCAACCTCAGACTATTAACACTCTCAGGCAGTCATTAATTCTCACAAAATGCTCAGGCTCTTTATCGCTGTTGCTTAAGTGATGCTCAAATGCCTGTGAATATTTATACCCCTGCTGTAGATGTAAGAAATAGAATGCATGCACAGTATTTCAGATATCTCACTGTACAAAGAGGTCTGAGTACCTGGCAGTAATCACTTCCACATCAGAGGTTAATGAAGGAACTTAAACTAGCCACCAACAGGAATAATCTAAAATTGTGATTATTGTATAGACGAATATTTTGCTGTTAAAAAAAAAAAGAGAGAGAGGCAGAATCCCTGCCCTCAGGATCTTGCACCCTAAAGTCTATGCAAACCTGTGCTTAGGTTTATCTTTGTTTAGGATACTTCCAAGAGGTAACAGGCGTATACCTGCGGTTATGCAGATACTTCTAATATAAGTCAGTGTTGCTTCTGATTTTTTTTTTTTCATCATAACACTTTATGTTTACACTTTTCTGTGAGATGAGATGCAGGGCTGAGCTGCTCAAGCTTTATGCCATGGCATATCCTCTTGTAAGAAGGCATTACAGCACTGGTTGACAGGTTATATAAACAGTCAGCTTTTGAAGAGACAGTATTGTTTAATTATTACTATTATTTTTGAAAGGAACATAGGGTGGAAGGGATTTTGTGGGCATTGGGTCAAATTTCTGTTTGCTTGAAGAGGGATGTTAAATGTTAATATACTGACCAATCTCAACTTCAAGAGATTCAAAAGTTTGCTTCCAACAGCCTTCTCAGTAGCTGTTTCAGAACCTCATTGCCTTGGGGATTGGAAACCTTTTAATTCCCAGTGTAAACCTATTAATGGCCAGTTTGAGTCTATTTGTACTTGTGCCAGTTCTGGCTTTTAGACTAAACAGTTCATTGCTTCATTGGTGCTTGCTTATTGGAAGTGCTTACAGAAAGGTGTGATATCCTTTCTCTCAGATTGTATTTCCTCAGACTTACCAGATATGCTCTTGGCTCTGTGTTCCCCTGATTGTGATCTCTACCTGCTCCTGTCTGAGAGCCCTGAAAAGGCACACAGTAGGCTGGGGAACTCTTTCCACTGTTCTGGGTAGTGAAGTTCGTCTCCATTGATGTATTTGTCTGGTCTATACAGATTTCTTTTTCCCTCCCAGTGTCAGCTTTCACTCATTCTCTGATAAACTTGGACTTTCTCCTGAGTTGTTTCCAACTTGTGTGTTCATGGTAATACTGCAGTTCTTGTTATTAGCCACCATACACATCAGTGATACATGTTATCTTGAACTCTGCAAGAGTCGTAGATCAAAGAATTACTTACTGCAGGTGGAATAGGAGCTTCAGATAAAAAGAAGAGGAAGGAAAAAGAATATACTATCAAATGAAGTTTTAAAAAGATAGTAACAGAAAAGATAGTAACGGTAGCAGAAGCAGTAATCTACTGCCAAGGGGAAAAACTACTATTACAGAAAGGAGCCTTCCTGTGAAGTCTTTACTAAAGATTTGTTCCACCTGAGCCCTTGGAGCATGACTTTCCTAGGACAAAATCTACCATGTAGATAGGAAGAGCTTTAAAATGCAGAATACAGTGCATGAGATGATGAAGAGAAACTGGGGAGACAGCTATACTACCATCACCTTCTTTTAATACACAGAAAGTAAAATCAAGTCAGTGTGGATACACCAAAGATAACGGAATACCAGATAGCAGGAAATACCATGGAAAAACAACTCCAAACCCCAATGACTGGGTAGGTAATAAATCGGTGCAAATACTACACTTAACCTTGCTAGGAAACCAGGTGAAGTGAGACAGCATTAGCAGATGCAACAAAGCAACCAGTACATGAAGATGGAAGAATTAGGCTTATTGGTGCATGACATGAAACAGGATATTAGAGGGATAACAGAAACATGATAGAACACTAATTGAAGTCGGCATGCAAGTACTGTAGGGTGTATGCTGCGTAAGGAATATAAAAGGAATTGTTAAGATAATATGGTAGCGTTATATATTAAGGCTATGACTGGCAGTAAAGTAATTATAATTAATAGCATGGATAAGAGAGGATCATTTTGTGTCAAAATATGTTGGGAAAGGATTCTGAAAGACATTGTAGTAGGAAAGTGAATGGGCTCTGCTGTGAACATCAGATTTGAGATTGCTTTACTGTCATGAGAGAGATAAACTACCAGGTGATTGTATCATTATGAAGAGTCATTAAATTTCATAGTCATAGACTGGAGACCAGAATTAACATCCACAGCAGAACTCAGTAATTTCTCAGAGTGAAAGCTGAAAAACCTCCTTTTCCGAGAGCCATGGAACTTCAAGTAGATTACAGTGTTTTAAATTCATGATGGACAAGTAGCAAAGAAAGTATAGAGAATGTAGTAGAGAAAATAATACACTATCAAGTGGTGACAGTACTGACCACATTACAGTTTAAATGCAATGGCAGTATATACAAAGACAAGTTGGTAGTTAAGGCTTTTAACTATAAAAGAGTAGACTATATCATAGTGAATCAGTTTGAAGAGCAAAGACACTGAATTGGGGTAGAGTAGTGGTCTAAAACTTGTATTCCCAGGCAAGAGATCTCCAGACCTCTCTGGACAAATAATTCTACTAAATAGGCTGTTGAGATTTGGCAAAGAATCTTCAAGACTTAGAAGAGATTTCCTCATAAAAAAGAAAGAAACTAAAACTTGGAGAGTTTAAAGTGAAAAATAAGAATAATAATTATGAACACTAGGGATAATTTATACCTTGAGAAAGCAGAAGAAAAAGTTAAAGATTCTCCAACAATAATGAATAAATAACAAGAAAAAAATAATGCTATTTAAGGCTATTTTAGGAAAGGCCCCCCAAACATTTAATACTTTGCCTCTGAAGACGAGCAGATGGAACATAGATGCTGTATCAGGACTTTTTGGGAACAGCATAATGGAAAGAGGAAATGGCCCCACAAATGTTGGATCAGAACTCATCTGAATGGAGGCTAGTAAGTGGCAGTTACAAAAAGGTGCTAAAGGGCAAATCTGGCAACCATAGAGCAGCTATCCTGATGTGCAAGATATTAGGGAAAATGAAAGACATCGGGAATAATAGGTGATATCCTTAAATACATTAACAACTTACTAAAGCAGAGCAAGTTTCAGACTTCTTCAATAACTGACTCTTTTTTAGCCAAGAAAAACATAGTAACAGAGTAGCTGTAGCCTACCTGCTTTTCATGAAAACATTTGACATAACAGCTAGGTGTTCTGTGAGATGAGAATTAGTACAAGGAACTGTCCAAAGAGTAGACAGTGATGGATTATGCTGAAAGGGAAACTAGCACTCTAGCATAAGATTCCAACTGATATTCCTTAAAATTTGTAGTAGTGTCAAGAAGTGGATGTGCACTAATTAAATCTGTTGAAGGTGCAAAACTGGGAAGCACCCATCCATACCAAGAGGGCAAATTTAGCAGGGATCTGTTTAACTTGATGCCTGCAATAACAGGGTGGGATTAGATGAACTAGAATGAAATCCAAGGTGATACTTTTAAGAAATAAGAGCAACAATGGTTGCTACCCATTGAAAATGGAAAGAAAAAAAAATAGGGAATTCCATTTGTCAGTACGAGGATGTGGGGAAAAAAAAGAGGAAAAAGAAAAAAGCAGTAGCAGAATAATTATTTCCAGCAGAGTAAGAAGTGCAGAAAGATGCTGCATCTCAATACAGCAGGAAGAGAGAGCTTGAGATCTTACCATACAGGAGTAAAGGTTTTTGCTGGATTTGATTAGTCAAACAGAAAACAGACTTAGAGATAGGATTGTTTCCTATAAATGCATTGAGGTGGCAAGGAGAATAAAGCTGTTTAACTGAAAGGGCAGCTACACATACAAATAATCAAAAGCCCAGGAATAAATTTATGCTAGATATTGAAAGAGGTCCACTATGAGCTAGTACAGCTTGTAGTGGACCAAATCCTGTCTTTTTTTAAAAGATGGAGCTTGATAAATGTAAGAAGGGGATTATGTAGATGCCCAGAAATTCCAAAGGACCCAGGAAGTCCCTCCCATCTTATGCCTGGCTTTCCTAAATTTATAAAATGAGTAAATTTTGCACTTGGAACATGTTCATTGGACCTGGGGGAAAAAAGTTATAAAGAGCTCAGTTTAAGCTGTAATATATGCATAGAGGACTAAAATTTGCTTATGTTGTTCTGGGGAAGCCATGCACTGAAATTTCTCTGTGCTGGGTTGAAGTCAGAAGAATTACTCCATTAGAAACCACACTTTCTGGCTGCACATCCCCTTGTGTGCAGATGGAGTGAAGAGCACTGTTTCCTAGCAACTACTAAGGACCACTGCCTTTGTAAATCAATCTCTGCCAGGATATCACAGAAACCACAATAAATGGGAAACATTTAGTAGTCAGAAGGCTTTCTACTTTCTTCACTTTCTGGTCTGCACAGAAAAGTCTTTTCAAGAATAGATAATATCAGCATTTCTTCGTAAGTGAACTGAATTCAAATCCTTGTTCAGGTGGCTTGTTTTTCAGCTCCCCTGGGGGACATGTCCTCATGTCCATGAATGGTCCTTCTTTAAGATGTCAGATACTGAGCTCTCTCAAAGATAAAATTATTCATGCATATATATATATATATATATATATAAAGAAGAAGAAGGAAAAAAAATAAATGCAGATAAAGAAGAAATGAATAGCAGTGAAAAAAACTCCAGAGAGCCCTGGAAAGAGGGAGAGTGATAAAAGTCAGTAAAAGCTTGCAGGTGCAACTCTTTCCTTCTATGCAGTAAATTATCTTGCAGTGTCATGTTCATCTATACAAATTACATAGTGCCTGATTGACAGCAACCCTCACTTATTTTGATTTTTTTACTTTTAAGAATGTCTACTTATTTCTGTGTTTATCTTCCCAATTTTGCAAGTTCCCAGCATATTCTGATGCAGTTAACAGTCTGAACTGGCATATTCTGTGTTGTTGGTGCACTGGAAAACCCCATTTCCCTTTTGTGCAAAGCACGGGAGAGCCGCTCTCCCTGTCCAGCAAACCTTTCATCAGGGCTTTTTTTCAAAAATGCACTAGAGGTTTTGTCACTCTGGTAACACTGCTGTTACAAAATTAAAGTGCTAAGAAGCTCATGGTAATAGAAAAAGGGAGGAAAAGGCTCTCCTAGTGCATTTAACAATAAATATTACTGAAGGGCTCATTAAGCAATTAATATTTTAGCCTATTATGTGACCCGTATATGTTTCAACAACCTGGTGGGACAATCTAGCTTCTATCTTTGGGAACACTATTGACTATTTAATTTCTAACACGTTTCTAGCACATGGCAAAATCACAACACCTGTTTGAGAATGCTCTCTGTATGTAATTTCTTTTCATGAACACTAGCAGAACAGGAGCAGTAGGAGACTTAAAGGTTGGTTTGAGAAAGGGAATGCTTGGGATACTAAACTTCATGACTGATGGTACCATTTGACAAACCTGATACTTAGACTGTGAGCTCTTTAAAGTGGGGAATTGCTTATATATCACAGAAAAGAAGCCATGCATGTTTGTGGTGCCACATAAAAAGTAAGCAATCTCTCTGCTTCTGGGATGGAAGCAAAATTAGGTAGGGCTAATATTTTGCTTTTCATCTTTTTCCTCTCTTTTTAGAAACATTTTGGAAGATTCTTTTTTCACTGAATTAATTCTGGTTTGTTGTAATTAGTAATGCATTGTTGTAGATTCACAGGATATTTCCTCTTTTACTTGTACTGTTTATAACTTCAGCTGAATCACCCTATTCAGGGATGAGATTGTGTTACATTGGCATCTCAGATTATTCTTTGCCTTTTTTTTGTTGTTGTTGAGTTCTTTTGAAGAAGATGTGTTTGTGTCCCCATTGTTCAATCAACAACGTATGCAATTACAAATCTTTGGTCTTCTGGTGTGTTTAGCAAATCTTTTCAGTGTACTATTTACCACCTGTGGCTTTTCTTCATCTATGAAAAAATGCTATTATCTTAAATGGCCTATTTCTAATTGCTGTGGTTTAATTGCTTGAATACACAAGGGACTGTGTTGGCCACTGTTTTTTCTGGACATGTTCAGAAAAATGAGTGTCTGTGTACAGATGTCTCTAGAAGGGGCAGGAATTTTACTGCATGTTTCTCCTTAACAGCAATGAATGTCAGCAGGTTTACGATAACATTCCTGGAATTATTGCCCTCCAGAGAAGAATTTCCATTCCATACCATCTCTGTGGGAGATCTCTATAAAGATACTGCCCTGCCATATCTCTCATGCTTGGTACTCTGTTTGAAATGTGTGGTGTCCTGAGCCAAGTGTGCTGCTGCTGGTTTCAGGAAAGTGTTTGACAGTATCTTATGTGACAATAATTCCATTTCTTTCAGCTGGAGGGATTTTAAGTTCAACAACAGTTTCAACTGAGATTTGCAAAGAATTTATTTTTCTTTTCAATGTTCCTGCAATAGGATGAGGGGTAATGGCTTCAAACTGGAAAAAGCTCAACTTAAATTATTAGATGTTAGGAAGACATTATTCCCCATAAGGGTGGTGAGGGGCTGAAACAGATTGTCCAGAGAAGTTGTGGAGGCTACAAGCCTGGAAGTGTTAGAAGCCAGGTTGGATGGGGCCTGGTCTAGCCGGAGGTGTCTCTGTGTACCCATGGCAGGGAGGTTGGAAGTGGATGATATTTAAGGTCTCTTCCAACCCAAACCGTTCTATGATTCTATGAGTAACTCTGTATTTTAAGAAGGGAGATAAAAAAAATCATTCAAAAGAGAGAAGGTCCTGTAAGCAGAAACTGTCTGGAAGAAGCATGCTCAGTTAACACTGTGGCTATATATTCTTTTTTTTTTTTTTTAATATATGTATGGTGTCATTATTTGTAGAGCTATGTTACTTATTTGTAGCATTTGGAGAACTGTCAAATGTTTGTGTGAATATTTATGAATTCTCAGTGTTTCACTGCTTTTAGCACAGGTTGTCATTTGCCCCAAAATTTCTCTAAGAAATTTCTCTAATTTACTGTTCACCATTCTTCTTTCTATTGCTTAAAAAGTTTGTCTTCCAGTTAGGGAACAAATTAGGTAGCCTGTGATGCAGGACACAGAGCAACCCATACAGTGGACAGCTAAAATGAGTAGCTTCAAACAAGCCATGTGCAGAAAATTATTTCTCTAAGCAACTAAGCAAATATTTATCAACTGTAAGGCCTTTAGGGCACACATTATCTTTTCTTCTGTTTATTCATCATCTACTGCAATGGGATTGCAAACAGTGTAAAGGTCTTCAGGCATTAATTTAATAAAACCATACAATAATAGAGAATAACAAATGCTATTTTAAAACTCTGTATTGGATAGTAGGCAACACAGCAATAGAAATAAAGCTGTATTACAAACAAATTTCCCACAAGTAGGCTTACTTAAAAACAAAAAGATTGCCAAATCCTTCTTGCATTCCTCACATGAGTCCTCAAGCTGAAGAAAGCTTCTAAAGCAGATTATAATATTTCACTCCATAGGCTGGAAATTTATACTTTAACAAACTGCAGTGGAGTCTACAGAACTGTGAGCTGTGTGAAATGAGCTCCAGGAAGTATTTTTAATGTTCACAAAAAAAGAGAAAATATTTCACAACACAGACATAAAAACCTCTGAAATGTATTTTTGTTTTATGTTTTTATTCTAAGTTTTGATTTTCATCCAACCATTAATGCTCAATGACTATAAAGTTGAAGAAGACCAGAAAACTATTTAACACACAAGGGAGCCTAGTACATAATTTGGGCTTGCATTATAACTGCTCACATATTGTGTGTTGACCACCCAAGACCAGGTATGCATGTATGCTAGTTGCATCCTGGAGTTAGCAACATCTAATGAATTAAATTAGGTATCTGCTATAGTTTGAGAGCTGTCATAGGTCTGCTAGATTTGTTGACAAGTCTTTGCAGTAAGGTAAAGACTAAATTTTATTTTACAGTTTTATAGTAAACTTCCAAGCCCTTGTTACCCCAAACTGTGAGGCCAGAGTAATTAATCATTCTGAGTCTTTCAGAGAGCCAGAACCCCCAGACAAAGGCATTTAAGTATAATCACTTAAAAGATGGTTAACTTCATCCTTTACTTTGGCAATGCCCCATGCCTCTAAAGGAACCTATGGTATGTCACCCTTGTCTTAACTGTTCTGTGGAGCTAATATTCAGAGATCTTTGTTTCCTTTCTTTCAGATGTTTGACTGGAAGACAGATAGCACCTGTGGTAGGGTACATTAAGGTCAAGCTCTTGAGGCCTCCTCGCTCTGGCAGATATCTGGTTTTCAAGCTTTCCTCACTCCATCCAGTTGTGAGGTGAAGTCCTGTGGGACTTCATCAAGTCAGTTTTTGTAAATGAGGATACTAGGAAATGCACATGGAATGTTCAGGTTCTTCGTGCACCAATGCTGTTGTTTACTAAGACAAAAATCCTTGTCTAAAAGTGGGGCAGCACGTTGATGGCATCTTTAGCTGTGCTGATCTAACTGCTCTGCATGCTGCCAGGAGATGCACATCAGCTATGAGAGATACTGCATTGCTCCCAGAACAGCTGCTGCTTCTGTACAGCCTGATGGAAAGTGTCACCTTTCTCACCAACTTCTTTACACTTCAACGTACAGAGCCAGCATGAGTTATTTTTGTAGGAACTCCTAAATCTTACTTTGGTTTCACACACCCAGACTGAGAGTAGCACCCATTCCCATTTTGCACACGTCTTAACAGTTTTGGAGATGTTTTTTTATGGCATGCTAATTCTCAGTTTCTCATAGAAGTGGTGAAATTCAAATCTATCCCTATTTTAAAGGCAGGGGATGTAAAAGCAAAAGAAAGAGCAGTGTGGATCAGACTTGAAATTCACTTGCATGTGAATTTCCAGGAAGGTGGGGTTGGAAGAAGGAACAATGGAAGATTTTTCTCACATGTCCAATGAAACTGAAGGGAATCTGACTGGCTTCAAGACCCATTGAACCCGGGCATACTGAAGGACAATCAAAACTCGCTAATTTTTACAGAAGATGATTTTGCCCTGATGCCAGCAAACAAACCAAACAGAGGGCAGTAAATTCTCTCTTGGGTAACAATGGCTCTCAGCTTATCAGCCCTACAGAATTGCTGTTTATCAGCACCAGGTTGCTGCTGGACTCTTTCGATTCTGCTTGTTAGTGTCTCATCAGAGGCTGCCTTTCTCCAGCTTTAATTATGCATGAAACCAGAACAAGCAGATAATAATGGATAGAATTTCTTCCATTGTTTTAAAAAAGGGTTGAATAATTTTACAGGAGAACAAGAGAAAACACAATTACTGCCTTACTGTCACATGTAAGAAATACAACCAGGTTTGACCATAAAATAGGTCTCTTTCCATCTTTTTTTTTTTTTTACTTTTTTGTTGTTGCAGC
Organism: Indicator indicator; assembly: GCF_027791375.1. Taxonomy (NCBI): domain Eukaryota; kingdom Metazoa; phylum Chordata; class Aves; order Piciformes; family Indicatoridae; genus Indicator; species Indicator indicator. The sequence goes on along the minus strand of NC_072012.1, from coordinate 38,333,260 downwards.
TTCTGTTTTTAACAATCTTCTGGTGAAGCAGATAAGATGTTAATTCTATTAATGTTGTTGTCAAAATTTGATAACAAGCTTCCAATTAAGGGATATTTTTATTCTGAGCAAGGTAGGTAGAGGGAGTCTTTCATGTTCTGCAATCAACACTAGAAAAGCAATAAACTCCTAAGGAGAAAACTTTCTGCTTACTATTTCCACTTGCATAAAACTCTTGATCAAACAAGTGAGATATCTTTTAATGTGATTTATATCACTTTTAAATAATAAAGAATCTTAATAATAGATTTATATAATCATGGACTCTACTGGTATCCACTTGTGCTGATACAAGAGCCTGTACCTTTCAAAAGAGGTAGAAAATGCATTAGATCTAGAAAATACTGATCTTATAAATGGATCACATCATGTTCTCTAGCTCCCCAGTCAGAAGCAGGATTAGCAGAACCAAATCCAAATCTCCTTTGTACATGCTTTTCAATTCTCTCACATCAGACAATTGCTAATATAACTCAACTGTTTTTCTGAATGTACATCAGTAATATTGTAGGAAGCAAGGGAGAGTGCTTAACCCATAGCTCTACTGGGCACATCCTGAGGGAAGAAACAAACTCCAGGAGCTTTGAAAATCTTTTCTTTATACTTCAGTTTTATGTAGAGAACATCCATAGGTCTAAAGGTTTTGCCTATCTTGATATATAGACAAAATATACAAGGGCTTTGGTTTGAATATTTCAGTAATGCATGGACAGGCATGTGATCAGCTCAGAACTGTATCACAGGCATGTGGAGATTAGTCAAATACAATTGTTATTTGTAAAGGATATACAGTGCCTGCCAGGCTGCAGGAAACAAACACGGATGGCAATTGCTAAATCATAAATTGGATGTTATAAATGCTTGGCATTTCCTCTGGGATTGGGGAAAAGTTCAGAAATATTTGTTGAGATCTTAGTGCAATCACAAATTAGTCACTGACATATCCTCCAGATACTGATTAGCTGTAGAATATTTTTTCTTCTTTGTGTGCTTTTCTTGTATGATGAAACTGCACAAAATTGAACCAAACTGGTGCTGGTCCTCCCTGCAAATGCTGGTGCATGCGTTGGCTGACCAATCAAGTCGCTTAACATGCACATGGCCACACTAAATCTTTGTTTGTCAGCAAGAAGTAGATTAAAAGGTCAGATTTTACAGAGGTAATTCTCTGGATAGAAGGATGTTATTGACTGATTTTATTGGTCTATAATTCATATAAGGGATGTCTCAAACTTTGGATGTTCTGTATGTACGTGAATCCAATCTATGTCAATTGGAGGAGATATAAAATATGATCCCCCCTATTTGTGGTCACTAAAGACCACTTTTATATATCTGCTCATGTAAATTTCTTCTTAGCTTCAGAAGTGGTTTATCTTAGTATTACCTTTCATAGTTACAATTTTCTAGATTAGTTCTCCATATTGTCCTTAAAAAGACTTCATGGCAGTATTTTGCAAATACAGTGTTAGAGTAATCACAGCTACATTTTAACAATGGTAAAGTTATTCATGTAAATGCACCAGTTTCATACCACCTGTCAGATGGGAAGGATTCAGATAAGGAAAGGCAGTTTTTTTACTACTGAAAATGTTTTGTGGGAGGCTGGTATTACCATTTCAGAAAGTTCTGATTTTTTGATGTGCAATATGAGCACCTTGTGTTGGTATCTTGTATTAAATAAAAACACTTTCAACTCTATAATGCATTCTCATGCTGGTGGGATCCAAATCAAAATAGAAAATTAACACTTTAAGAATTGAGAGCAGGTAATAGTACAGATGAAAATGTTCTCATAATTCTTGATTTGTTTTTTTTCCTGAGTCTCGGTGAGTTGAATGAAAAGATGAAATTATTTTTTACAATCATCATTATTTAGAATGTTGAGGTCTGTGCTGTATTTATCCCACTGTACCACCAATATATGATGATTTAGACGTTTGTTTTGGCTTTTAATCTTTGCTCGTATATATACATCTCCAAAAGAAAAAACAGTGGAGTATGTACACCTATAAATCTGTCCAGACTTCCACTCTTCTGAGATATTTCAGAAAAGGCTTGACGCTTGTAATCAGAACTAGGTTTGGATGCTGCCTTCAATTCATTCCACGAACACCTTTCCCCTGCCCCCACTCAGTAGTCTCTTCTCCCTCTTTGGCTAGTTTTTAAGCCTGAAGATTGCAAGGAGAGGAGAACTTGTTTGAAAGACGAAACCTTGGGAGCAGTAGGAGATGCATTATTAGACTAAACACCTCCTAGGCCAGATGGAAACATGTTACCAATATCTGGAGATATTCAAGACCTGCCTGGATGTGTTCCTCTGTGATGTGGTATAAGTGATCCTGCTCTGGCAGGGGAGTTGGACAAAATGATCTTTCAAGGTCCCTTCCAACCCCTAACATTATGTGATTCTGTAATACCCTGCCAGGACAGTTTGTTTGGTGTAGAAATGATAGTGGTGGACTTAGGATGATCACTCATATCAGGGGAGGTTTTGAAGGCTAATGATTCTGAGATTTATCTGTCTGGGAATGATACAATCACTTGCATAGAGTTTATCTTTTCACAAGACTTTCAGTCTCACTTTTCTGTATTTAAATGCCACTGAAAGCAAAGAAAGGAAAAAAAAAAACCAGAAACCTGTATGCTACATGAAGAAAGACAGCATTCAAAACAGTACTGCAATTGGTCTGGCTAGGCAAATGCTCAGTTAAGTCCATGTTATGTGGTGCATTCAGGATAGAGAATTCATGCTTTGAAATACAAATATTACCTCTGTGCAATCTATTTGAGCAGCTCCATTGGTCAATAATTCCTGTTTAACCCAGAGAAAATGTCCCACTTGAAAGGAATGATTTCGGTTTAATTAATCTGAATTTGAACAGTGTATCTGAGATCAGAACGTGGCCCAGAGGCCAGAGGAATAAATGGGATTGGGAAAATATATTGTTTTGAAAAGGAAAAGGTAATTTGATATACTGGGCAGCAGGAGAACTATTACTGTGACTGAAGACTTTTTTCCTTCGAAGTTTGTGTTTACTGGATGTATTATTTATTGCTGGGAAATGGTATATTATTAGATTTGTGAAAATCATTTCGGTATTTGATTATGAAGCCAGGCTACCCTTTGGAGACTTGCGTGGATATAGTGCTTTTTTGTTGAACACAGAAATTTAATTGTTTCATGTTCTTTAGAAAAATAAACACATTGTTATTATTACCAATATTGAAAAATGAAAGTTATATTGTGTTGGGAAAGGTTTTCTTCTAAAATGACATGTTCTTACTCTTTGAAAAGTAAAAGTTAGAAGTAGAATAGATTTTTTTTTCTTGTTTAGGAAATTTTGAAGCTCTAATTAAGTAACTGACTAAGTATTCAGAACTTTCCTCCTGCTTTGTGCTTTCCAAAGTTGTAATTTTCTTACCACCTGGTTACTTTTCCCAGCTGCTTATTCTGTAGCTAGTATTTTTCTTTGTATTTGGTCACACAGCAATATGTTCTGCTGTAATGGCCTAATTTTAAATGACAACTTACAAATATCACTAGATATTATTTGCGATCGCCCAATAAGCCTTTTAAGTTCTTGCCAGATGGAGCAAACAAATCATTAGAAGTTATCTGGCAGACACCAGTGTCAGAGCACCATAGATTTATCTCTTTCATTTGCCTTTGAGTTAAAAAAAACCCACAGAACATCTTCTGTCAAAGCCTGTTTTGACAGACCTGACCAAAAACATGTTGATGAACAGCCTTCTCTCAGGGAGCAGTTTCATTTCCACTGAAACAATCTGTGACAACTCATCCATTTCTAGCATTTCTTCTCTGTGGGAAAATTTTGAAATGATGAGTTTTGTCTTTCTCTGTGCATTTTGTGGTGATTTTCATTTTGTGCTTTTTGCTTGGTAGGTGAAGTAGCCTAAGAGTGTGCACCCAGACATATACCATTGCTCAGTGGACATGTAGCATCTTACTAAGCCATAGAAACTTTATTGTGTGTATTGACCTCAGAGCCTTTGTCTATGGACAAGGTATTACCAGTGCATGTTCCTTAGTTTTAGGTGAAATTACCATAAGGCAATTGGGAACTTGCTGCCCCATCCTTATTTGGGAGGTTACATACCAGTTAATACCATGTCTCCAGTGAAAGTCAGTTTTCCACAATCAGTGTGTAAAAAGGTTCCTTAACACGGAGATTGCATTCAGACAAGTATCTGGAAACTTTACATTTATTTCCACATAAGAGAAAAGCTGCTAAACCCTGCTGTTTGTAGGGGAGCAGTTAAAGCTAATTCTGAATTAGTTGTGCTAGCCTCAAGCAGTCTGCCTGCACCAAGGGAGGCTGGGGAATGATGCTGGCAAGCTGTCCTGAGAAGCGAGATGGCAGCAGAGTGATACCATGGGGATAGCTTTGAACAAGTGGTCCTGCAAAGATGCCACATGTTGGACTCTAGAGAGTCCTCATGATGCTTATGATGCTTCTGTCACTAAATGCAATGGGCTGAGGTGCTTGTGCGGGTAGACATGGCCCTGAACATAAATCCCTAAATCCCTCTCGAGGCCAGGGGGCCTCTAACTAGACTGTTTTCTCCCCAAAAGCAGACTTTGCAATCTGTTCCATGTTCTGTTTGTATGTGTTTGGAGTGCAATCAGAGTGAGCATGATAAAAGAATGCAGTTGGAATGGGCTAATGTACTACTTGCATGTAATGTTAAAGAGTCCTACTACCTCTTCATCTATTTCCAACTGCATGTGAATTCATATAATATTTAAAGAACTCCTGACCTTTGACACTTACAATAATTTCATTTTTCAAATATATTTGAAATGAAAGTTTCAACTGTCTGTAAATCTTTTCCGAGAGGCAGAATGTACAGGAAAAAGAGGAGATAAAGCCACTGGAGAAAGATTATAAGGTCGATAACAGAAAGACCTGCAGACAAACTTGTGTGTTTACACAGTGAAAAAAGCAGGAGTGGCATTTGTTCCTAACGCTTCAGAGATCTTCATTGCTTAATTGTCATTTCAAAATAGAAGTGTGTGCTGTTTCTCCTGAGGCATGTCTGCAATCAGCCATTTTATTGCAGAATGTGAAATCACACCATCACAAAGCAAAAGAGAAAAAGAAAGGTGAAAACTTGGGAAGAAAACACAAGATGAATGAATTCAGATAACAACAGCTTCACTTTTCTTGGCTTTCTGATCTACTATTGTCTGCTCATCCAACCCCCTAAACAAGCCTAACTCCAACTTCCCTATGGTGCTTAACGATTTTTGCCTTATTTTTCCCTTCATTCTCTCCCAGAAGTCTATCCTGTGGGGTGCTAATCTAGTTGCTATTGCCAATGATGTGTCAGGGTGCTGCACTGGGGGCAGGGAAGGGCATTATCTGTGTCTGTTTGTCTTCCTATGCCTATTTGTAAACATCTCTCTGCCTATCTCTTTATCTGTATCTATATATCAGATTAACCCTGCTTGTAAGTAAAATAACAAAAAAAGAGATTTTTCAGCCGATGAGGAGAACAAATGATGAAGGCAGAGTGGTCCTGCACTCACTACAGCTTCCATAACCTAGGGCTTAGTCCTCTTCTGAGTTCAGAAGTAATTAGATTTGTTTCCTTTCATGACACAGATTAATTGCTTTGCCTTCCTCTCCCATCACTACCTCCCCTAGTTATGGTCCTCTGCACCACTCCTGCCTTCTTAATCTGTTGATCCCAGTGATAAATACCACACATTCATTAAAGTGACTTCCCATTTAATTCCACCTTCCTGGAGTCTAGTCAAAGCAGGGGTCTTAGCTGAGTGACCCTTTGTTGATTTTGCCATAGAGGGAGAATAATACATGATAAAGAGATTTTTGGTAGTAGATAATCTGTCTGCAAGTAATTATATTGCATGGTGTAACATCCATTTTAGGTTTGGGTGTTTGTGCAGTAGAGGCTTTTTTTGGCAGTGGGTACTTGTTTTACTTGTCCTTTCTCTCAGGTGCTGCTTGACTGACTGAGTTACCAGTCTCTGTCACTACACAAGGACCAGTGTTTTCTTGGAGTTTGGCTAACAATTTCCTATTTATTTAGATCCAGGTCTCTGAGGTCCACCATCAATCATAGTTATTATTCCAGAAAATATAAGCTGACAAATTACTTTGCAGAAATATCCTTGCTTTCTATGGAAGACAGATGTCAGAGTCTAAAAGAAATCATAGGCAGGGGAGTCACCTCAAAAAGAGTTTGGGAGAAACTGGAGTCTTTATGGCTACAGGCTGCAGAGCTGGTGCTTGCTTGCAGCAGCAGCCCCTATATGGTGTGTGTTCCCCACCACAGCAGCTTCTCTCCAGACACTCCAGAGCTGAATCAGTCAGAGTTTAAAAGCATTTCTAGTTGGTGAAATTAGAGAGCAGGAACAGGTGTTCAGCTCACCATGTCTTAAAATCATGCAGTATGTTTTGCCCCTCTAAATCTGACAATGTTTTAGGTTAAACTTTGGAGTCACTCTCCCTCCGCACTTCACATGTGTCAAGAAGGGTTGAGAGGGCAGTGACTCTTCAAGTTTAATTATCCAGTATTGTTCCAGGCTTTTGGTAAATTGAATTATTGTTCTGGGATGCTGGAATGTGACAGAAGCACATGGGGGGAAAAACCCAACAACTGAATTCACCATCTCATTCCCAGCCCTGACTCCTGCGCAGTGTCTAGCTAAATGTTAGAATCAAACTTGTCTTTTTCTGAAGCAAGTGTAGAGGTATATGTAGCATATGTCACAACAGGTTCCATTGTACTGTTTACCCTAGTATGTTCAAAGTCAAAACCAACCAGCATAAGATGGTGTGCTGTATTAATACTTCAAATTCATAAACCAGGAGTCTCTGCAGGGAAACAGTAGTGGAAGAATTCATGCTGAGAGAATGAATCTGTATTCGTCCTTCCCAGTCTCAGCATGACTGCTGTTCCATTTGCAAACTGCTACACCAGTTGCACACAGCAACATCCATGCCTTCTTATGACCACTCATTTTGGTGTTTCCATAGTTCACATGGCTCAGGTGAGACTTCCTTATCCACTTCAAAGACGACTGGGTTAGTGTGGTATGCTGCTGGTTTTATCTAATGATCCTGACTGTTCCTAAGAAGATACAGAAACATTGTGCTGGTACCACATGTATGTATGTGGGTAGGTGGTGGCTGCATTCTAGAGGGCAATGAGGAAATCTGGTGTTCGAGTTCTCTTTTATCACCTTAGCCAGATCTGCAAAAGGATCTGCTGGTTTGTGGCATCAGTTTTAATTTCATAGTTAGTGCAAACAAAGCTTTACTTCAACTTCTCTTGTCTTTACACAAGGGTAAAGGACTCAACCCCTTCCCAAATAGCAGACATGTCCAGAAGAGAGAAGGAGGATGTGTTCTATTGGCACACCATCACATTAAGCCCTTATCTTAGGTTATACAGAAAAAAAAACCATTCCACATAGAGAAGACTTTGGTTACTGACCTGCCACAGTACATTTTAATAGAATATTCCACTACAAATCTCCACAGAAGCAAGAGTTTGCCTTTCCTATTATTAGCCTTCTCTCTGTATTGAAAGAAGATATGCATAGAAATGTTATTAATTTTTTTTCACATGAAATATATATACATTAGAGTAGTGCCCAGAAACTCTGCTATTAGTATCAAATCATTGGTAAGGGACTTTTTAGGATGTCAGGTAATGATAGGACTAGGGAAAATGGAGCAAAACTGGAAGTGGGTAGATTCAGATTGGATGTTAGAAAGAAGTTCTTCACCATGAGGGTGGTGAGACACTGGAACAGGTTGCCCAGGGAGATGGTGGAAGCCCCATCCTTGGAAGTTTTTAAGGCCAGGCTGGATGTGGCTCTGAGCAACCTGATCTAGCACGAGGTGTCCCTGTCCATGGCAGGGGTGTTGGAACTGGATGATCCTTGAGGTCCCTTTCAACCCTGACAATTCTATGATTCGATGATTTTGTATTGAATAGTATTGTCTAATTTGTGATCCGTTTTGCACCTGGAGTTCTGGAACAGGATAGGATTTACAAATTATGTTTACCACAAAGCACGTTTTATATCTGTGATAATATAAAGTGTTTCAAAATCGTAATACCATCAATGAAATGGCTACAGAGGCAATATGCTTTGCAGTAATCCATGGATTGCTAAAGAACCTGAAGAATTTATTGAGACAAAGCTGAGTGGATTAGTCCCTGGGTGTACATTCATTGTTTTCCAAAAAAATGATGAGTACTTTTTAATTAAAGCATACACATTTTAAAGATTTCTTCATGAGTTTTGTATTCTAGTTAGAAGCAGGAGCTTCACTGTAGAAGAGCAATGCTGTGTCAAAGTGCTTCTACTTGCACTCAGTCTAACCTCTCCTACATCTATGAAGTTGTACAGGCAATCTGTATAGCAACTGCTTCCAAAGCATAAAAACCCTCTGATGAATGACCAGGTAATGCATGAATAATCAGGTGTGCATGATGTACAGGGCTGACTAGTTCTGACTGGGCTGTGAAAATTAATTTCTCATAAGTCTTATACCATTTATATGACACCAGTAATATCATATCTGATTTTTAGAAGGAAAATCACTTCATAAAAAGCTACTTAATTGTGCATTTTTTCCCCATGGAAAGAATTTATTCCTCTTTATGCTTTCAGTTATGCAGGTGAGCTGTTCAGGGAAATATTGCAGACTCTTTTGCAAATACCTTTCTTTGACCTCTCTGTGATCCTATGTCTGTGTCCCATTGTCCATACTCTTAACATATGAAAGAATTTTCTTAGGATAAAACCCCACATTTGTACAAAAATATACCATATTCTTCTGGGTTTAAAAGTTTGAGAATAATCCATGCAAGGAAAGAGGCAGGGAGTGAGGGAAAGGGAAAGGGAAAGGGAAAGGGAAAGGGAAAGGGAAAGGGAAAGGGAAAGGGAAAGGGAAAGGGAAAGGGAAAAAACAGCAGAAGGAACCTTCTGGAAAGCCAGAGCTCCTCTGAAACCTCATTTCTTGCTTCAGAGAAATGCTTCCTTCACTCTCCTGTCTGGGCTGCATCAAAGCATCTGGTTTTTCATAAACAAAACACAACAGTTTTGTATTTCCCCGATCCCTAGAGTCTGATAATACTTTTATATCTAATGTTAGATGAATAGGATAGGAAAACCATTGTCTTCTTTTTGTTTGCCTATCCCTGAATCTATTAACAACAAAGCACTTTTGTACAATATTACATTCTGACCCATACTGGTCTGAGAAGTGGTATATTGCTTCATGAATCATTTGACTTATGTAAATATCAACCAACTTTATTCTATGTAAAAAAGAAGACTGATAACAAAGACTATGTATTATGCAAACATTGCACTACACTTGATCACTTTTAAACCCCATTAAAACAAGCTGTGTTTTTCCTGTATGTAGAATAACTCTCTCAGAAGACTTTATTTTATTCATTACATTTGGCAGTCACAGCCACATAGTAAATGATCACATTATATGCAGCATCCTAATGTTGTGCAGAATGTAAATGCTGAGGAGGATAATGAATAGGGCAATATGAGAACAAAATTACATTTCCTACTCACAGCTCTGATCAGCCCTAGTTAGCATGCTCATAAGTAAAGAGTTAGTTATGGGAAGGTAGCTGATTAAACGAGTGAAGAAACACATTCATTTTGACCAGCAGAAGAGTGGTAAATAGATGGATACATTAGAGTTCTCAGCAGATGGGATGCACAGGTGAACACTGTGTAGAAAGGGAGCTATCTTTTTATTAAAGCATACTGAAAAGTTGTAGTTCATTGAAAGGTCTTTTCTGTTGTCAGAGCAGTTTCTGCATGCCACTCAGTATCTTTCTTTCCATGCATCTCCAAGAGAAGTCATATCTCCCACTTGACCTCCACCGAAATTTGCAGTAACTGTTTTCATCTGATCATATTTCCTTGAGATATTTAACTTCTGAGCTAATGTGGAGAATCAAGAATTGTCAATGCTGTTCAGAGAGAGAAAAACTAAACTGACTCCATTTAGGTATTGTTATCTCCAAAATGGCTTTCCCATGTGTGAATAAGAAATGTCTACTTACTTCTGTCTGCATCTGCAGCACCTTTTGTGTGTGTGTTAATGTCAGAGCTCAGTGCATGATCTTTCCAAGATCTCCCACACGTCTGCATTTTACCTCTTCACATTTTTGGCCAAGAGCCAGCAACTTAGATGCAAGGTAAAGCTTTGAAAGAGGATGAGCCAGCTTCACATCCTTGTCAACAGCTACAGTATTGCTAGAGCAACAAACTGCATGTCCTCTCAGATGTGACACTTTGCACAACTAGAAACTGCCATTGCATGGGTGAGGATGAGGGGAGGGAATTGAAAACAGCTTGAAGAGTAGATGTCACTCTTTCTCATCCCAGCTCCGGCAGACAGTTGTGGCACTGCATTGACTGTGATGACAGCTTTTTATTGCTCATTTCTCTTAAATACAAAAGATCCAATGAAATACGTTACAGATGTAATATTGGGGAAGCAGCTCTTAATGTGCACTGCTCATCAGGAAGACTTAGTGCTTAACTGCCCTCTGTTACCGTCTCACTGATGGTGTTGACTCTAAACTGTGTTTTCACGACACAACATTTCCTGAGAGCTCCACTGTGTGGGAAGAGCTAGAAAAGTATTGGTTAAAAGGGGTTTGTTAAACTGTATTGATCCTCATTAGAGACATTCAGCATTAAACCAGCCCTAACTCAATTCAGTTTGGTTCATTTTGGCAGTGGAGAGAACTGACTTGCATCAGTAAGTGCCCAGATCCTGCTGAATTCAGGCACTGATCCTGTGCAAACCTTTTAGACCATAGCTGCGCAGACCCAAATACCTGCCCAGCCTGACTATCCCTCCTATCAGCTTGGGCCATTTCTCTATTTGGCATATCTGCTGGGATTTTACCTGGGAATGTCTTTGGTGGTTGCCTGTTTATGTCAGAAAATATTAACTGTTGAACTGCCATGATATGCATTCTTACAGACTGTTTTTTGCCTGATTTTCTTGTGAAATATGCAGTGTTGCTAATGGGCACACAAATATTTTATCAATTGTTGTAAGGATATTAGAGTATTGCTATGGGTCATTATTCTTAAACAAGTAAAACCCCAAAGCAGATGATTCTGGAAGAATTTGAGAAACAGGCATCAAGAGGGACATGAAGCCTTCAAATATCTTCGCTCGGTTAAGCCATTTTGGACTGCTGTGGGATATTTCTGTGCCTTTACAAACACAATACTATGAGAGCAATTATCTAAAGGCAGAAGATGCTGTGCCACTACATTCAGATCATCTTTCCTGGGATCACCTCTTGTCCCAGCACTGCACTGATTTTTCTTATCCATTTTTCTTAGACCTGTAGATCACATGGATCTCATCTGTGTGGCAGTGCTACTCTTCTCCTTCATGTTCTTGGGAAGGAAAAAGAGTTCCTTTGGCAGGAGGAAATAACCCCAGGAAATTAGGGACAATCTTCTTTCAGTCTCTTCCTTTCCCCAGTGATGAAGTGCAGAAGCTTATAGGTAGCAGCATCCCTGCTATTAAAAGAGGTTTGGGATAGACTAGAGACAAAGGTACATGTAAATGAAGGTCAAGAGACGTGAAGTGTAACGGGTTAGATTACAGAAAATAATGTGGCATGGGGCATGAAATGAACACTTTTGATACTGCAGTGGCATTGATGTATATTAGCTGAGATACTGGGGTTTTAGATATTTAGAACACCTGCTACTAGAAATGCTATATAACCATATGAATAAAAATACTTAATTTCTCTTTCTGAATTATCTAAATAACATAAATCTAACTCCAACAAGCATGAAGAGATGGTATGTTTTCAACTGAAACCAACAGCTCTTGAACAAGTTGCTTTTACTGCTGAATTAGTAGCCACTAATGTAAAAATTCTTACAATCTCTAATCCTTTTTGTGTTTTGTAACAATAATTGCACTGCAGATGACAGCTAATGCCAAGATGTTAACCACTTGTTCCTTCTTCTTCTGATGTTTGTAAATTAAATTAGGCACATAGATTTATATTAATATTTCTGCAGAATTCCTTCCTCTTTCTAAAACACAGAGGCGTATTCATTTTTATTGCTGAGATCTGACAGCTACCCCTTGTATGGTGCCTTTGGATTAATGTTTCATGAAGACAAATATATTTTCTCTAATGAGTGTGGGGTACTATTGTTAGATTTTCTATGTTAACAGCAACTGCATTCACACTTCCACAGAGAATATTCCCTATTTATAATCGGTTCCTCACTAACTGCATAGGAAGTGGAAGATAATCTAATGATTCCAGAAACACTCATGTATTTCATACTACATTCCTTTAAAGGAACACAAGAAGATTAAACATCATGGGCCTGATCCTGCCTCCAGGAAAATCAATGGAGAATTCCTGGTGATTTTGGAATTAAATTGACTAAAACTATTGATCTTTATCTCACCCACCCTTTCTCTGTGTGCCACATTGAGATGTGAGCTACCTCTTCTCACTGCAAAGAGACATTTCAAACATCTCTCTGTCACAGCTCCTTTCAGACTGAGCCCTGCCAGATAGCATCCAAAAAATACTTTTCAGGCTTCCTTCTTAAACTTGTTCATGGAACTTTTAACTAAAATTGAATAATCAGCATGAATTTATAAAGGGAAAATCATGCTTGACCAACATGATAGCTTTCTGTGGTGAGGTGACTGGCTTGGCAGATGAGGGGAGAGCAGAAGCTGTTGTTTATCTTGACTTCAGTAAAGCTTTCAGCACTGTGTGCCACAACATCCTCAAAGACAAGGGACAATGGAACAAATTAAAATACAAGAAATTACCTTTCAGCATGAGAAAAAAACTTTTTTACAGTAAGCATGGTCAAACACTAGAACAGGTTGCTCAGATTGGTTATGAAGTCTTCACACTTGGAGCTATACAAAGCAGGATAGTCAAGATGGTATCCAGAAAGCCATTCCAACTTCAACTATTCCGTGATTCTGTGATTCATTAATGATAGAAATTTCTGCCTCTATCTTGCCTCTATCAGTGTATTTCACAAGAATAACAATTTCCTGTAATACAATTTTTTTGTGCTGTCCAGATCTGACAATCCTAAATTGCCAATGATAATCACACTACAAGATGACTGCATTTTTCCTAGACAACAATATAACCACCATTGTCTGGTCATTAGACATAAGGTGAATTATTTTGAAGAAAACAATGATTAAGAGATATGGTACCAAATAGCTAATGTACATCACGATCAACATTGTAAAACTTCATTTTCTAGTATTGCATGAGTCTCTGGTAGAATGCAGAATAATATACAGAAATGTGAGCTGAATATTAGCTATGCTTGTGTTAGGCAGCTTGTAGAAGACAGTAGTATATATGCCAATACTACTCCATTTGAAGCAAGTACCTCCACATATCTGAATGTTGTTAGGATTCTCAGCTTTCAAGTTGGACAATCTCAGATTTCAATGATTAGTCTTACATTTTTAGTCTTACAATTTTAAGATTTACTTAAATCTCCAGTCCAGAGAATCTCTCTTACTCATTCATGCTTTAGCCTCCTTCTTCCTTCATACCTTCTAGATGTGTCCAAACCAGTTATCTGTCTGCAGTTATCTCTTCCCGCCTCTTCCAGAATATCATGTAGCTCCTTGAAGTGAGAATTGTTTCTTAGTTCAGCCTCTCATTCTTGACTTACTGAAGGTTACTCTCCCTGATCAGGGTGCTTGGAAACCTGATGAAAACAACTTGGTCCACTGAACCTAGTTACTGCACCATTAAGAGTTGAATGATTATTTGTGAGGGACTCCCAAAGATGAACTGGAGAGAGGCTGTGTTGGAGTTGACTAAGCTGGTGTCCCAGAATGTAGTAAGGTTGAACAAATAACTGTCAGTAAAAGACTCCTTCTCACTACGCTAACTGAATTAAATTATATTGACAGTTTATTTGCCTGCTGGTTGCTCTTCTGATCCAATTAAAGCTCTTCTCATGAATTAAAAAGACAGGATCACCTTATTGAATTGTGGGAGACGTTGTTTTACTTGAGTTATTAATAACACCTTGTATTATTAAATCTGGAAGAAATTTTGTAAGCTAATTCACTGTCACCACGGATGCTGCAGTTCATCAGCTTTAACAGTAAATGAAAATAAGTAATTTTTTCTTGAGCTTGATTCTCTCTTTTTTTTTTTTTTGAGTCCAATCCCACTGATAGAGAAATAGGGGTAAAAGTTATATTGATGTGAATAGAATCTAGATCAGGGTGATGGGACTACTTGAAACAGTATGTAGTTGCAGGATTAGGCTCTTTCTGGTTCACACCCGTAAGGGCAACACTGCTGTTTCTTCAGCAAATGCTGAGCTACATCCTAATGCTCTTATTTTCTGTGTAGTTCATTTGTATTCCTAAGAAATTGAGAAAAGGTTTTGTAAAAATTCATTTTTGCCAAAACTAAATTTACAGAAGTAAATAGCTGTGTCAAAATTCTTAGTTGTAATTTTTACAATATCTTTTCTCTTCTTCCAAATGATTTTATCCATTTTTCTATATCTCAGTTTGATTTTAGTGCACAACACAGGTAATTAAAATAAAAAGATATGTGAAATATATATGAGCTTAAGGCTATTCAAAGAAAACCTGAAGTTAAAAAAGGAACTTTAAAGTCTATCCCAAATAAATCAGTCAACAATCTAAGGAGAAAAATATTAATAAGCCTTTATGAAGAATGTAGTCCTTAATTTTCCAAGCTAAATCACAGGTCTACCTAGTTGAAAGGTGAAGACAGCTTATCTGTTGACTATTGGAGCTAGATGATGTATGATGATTAATTGTAATATGCAAAGTCTGTCCCAGGTGTACAGACCTTATAAAGCCAAAGATGACACAAGTGGGTTATTAGCTCTCATTATAGTAGTAAAATAAGTCAACTTACAATCCAATTATAATTTTTATATGTATATATGTGATTACAATGAGTATTTTGACCCTATGTAAAAACTGGAATGTAAGTATTCAAGTTTTAATCTGTGCTCTTTTATTTGGTTTAATTTGAAAATGTAATGCTTGATTTGCCAGCAAATCTAGAAAATATGGTTCCAGACTCTGTAATTTTTACTGTATTACATGCTGAGGCTGCCCCTGGGAAGGTATTTATTTCTCTCCTCCTTGTCAATAATGAATGACCCTACATAGCAGAAACCTTATTATAGTCTATGTTTAATGATTGCCCTAGTGATATGAGTGGCCTGATAACAAATTGAAATGTCAGACACTCTGTGACCCTCAAACAATATTGAAATCTGCCATCCCCTATTAAAATGCCTTCAAACTATATTATCTTGTGGTAATAGATCAGTTACTTACCCCAACTAATATATTTATCACGTGGGACACTGCAGCATGATCCTTTTAATCAAAAGAGTCAAAAAAGCAATGGAACAGTGGGTAAAAATGAGGTATTGTCAAAGCCGGTCATGATGAACCTGCTTCATTAAGGGAGAAAACTGCCTGGGAAGAAAGGTGGCTGTGATTAATATTAATTCTGGTGTGTCATATTGTAAAAAGAAAGAAGTAACTTTCAAATTTGAATGAAGAGGATTTTCTCTCTCTCTCTCCCTCATGCTGTCTCTGTTTTAGTAGATTATCTCACTGCATAAGCCGAAAGCTACTTTTATAGATTCAAGTGCTATCCAATGTGTTCTAGTGTTGCCACAGGGGAAAAAAGCACCTAAAAACAAAGGGTTTTTTCATCATTATTTTGAACAGCTCCTCTGCCACTTTAAAGTGGAGAGCATGGCAGTATTTTTTTTCCTATTTTCAAGTATATATAATAAAGAGTATCAATAAAAATATTAATATTCACCATCATAATTATAACATGAAAAGCAAAAGTAACAGCAATTGTAATAATTAAAACTGAGTGTTTTGTCCTTTAGAATTTGCCCCTTGCTGAATTATGTAAATGTGCAGAGGTCATATTTACATCGCATCAATAATTGCACTTGAATTGGAGCATTGTGTATAGATTATAAACAGAACTCTTGGTAATCTCAGACTGTCTCAAAGCATTTGATCTCCTTGAAGCTAATGGGAACCTGTCTTTTTGCTGTGGAAGATGTTGGACTGTGCTTGCCTGTGGGATTCTCTGTCCCATTCCTTACAATGCAAAAGATGGGATTAGATAGGGAGTCTGCCAAGCTAGAACTTGCAGGTGTTCCACTTATTAAGGGAGGTCAGGGAAATTGTAACCTTCTGAACCAGGGGGTATCTCTGGGCTACCACTTGATATTTTTACATGAATACACTGAAAATCTGAAGGTCAGATATTAAACCTTACAATTTCCCAGATGAAATACCTCTGGGACTGACTCTAAAGCTACTCTGCTGAAATGCCTAGAAGCATACTTCACAGGATGTCCAAAGGCACACTGTCTTGCCAAGTGGACTGCTCTTGGGACCTTGCGTCTTTCCCCTCACCTCCAAACACCATATCAGCCCCTCTGATAAAGGATTTGTGGCTGATATCAGGCAAAGTAAATAGCTCAGTGTCCTTCCTAGGGTAGTCCTGAGCAGAGTAACGGAAATATGGAGGATGTCTAAGTTGAGTTTGAGTGCAGGTTTGCATGCGTTTGAGTATGGGAACGCTCTAGGCTTTGATACTGTAGGATTTGAGCTTAAAGTCTCTATACCATAAATCCGTAGATGAAAAAATCAGGTTGGTAGTGTTTATCTGCTAAGGATATGTGTGGAGAGGAACATTGGCCTGGTTTTATGCCTGCTTCCCTTCCCTGCAGCAAACTCCTCTAGCAGTGCATTCTCCTGCATGCTTTCCACTTTGCCCCAGTTCCTCCTCATCATGTACCCTATGATAAAGTTTTGGGTGGCCCTCTAATCAAACTACTGAATCATAACTCCTGGGTATTTTTTTCTAAAAATCCCCAAACAAACAAACAAAAAATTTAAAATCACACTCCAGTGCAGAAACAGTGGGCTCTCTAAAGCTCACACAGTTCTATCTGTCTCTGACCCGTGGCAATAACTGGAAGCTCTTCTTGGTGATGCCCAATGGCAGGACAAGGGGCACTGGAGATATTCAAAACCTGCCTGGATGCATCCCTGTGTGATCTGGTATGGGTGATCCTGCTCTGGCAGGGGGGTTGGACTAGATGATCTTTCGAGGTCCCTTCCAGCCCCTACCATTCTGCCATTCTGTGAAGGATGAAAGTTACAACTGACTTCAGATGAATCCTCTGCAGGAGCTGAAAATGGTGGGAATATTTTGACAGGACTTTTGTGTGAGTTGTAGCTAAATTCAGCTTTGTTCTGAAAAAAAACAAAATAACCAAACAAACAACAAACCCAAAACAAAAAACCACCACCAAAAAACAACAACTTTGTAAAAATAGCTCCACATTTCTTTTCTTTTTATCAAACAGACCTAGCTTACAAATGAAAAGATGGATACTGTATCCACCATTCCTGGAAACTTACTGTGGGCTTTTACTGTCAGCCTTAGATTCTCTCCATTTCACTGATCATCATCAGCAACAAAGACCTGCAGGCTAAATTATCCCCCCTGAGATGACTGTGTAACATTCTGGCTTCAAATTGTGCTCTCACTGACACCGTTACAGCCCCCTTCATGTCACTGGTTTTACACAGCTAAAGCTGGATGAGGTTAGTGAATATTTCACAGAGAATCTACAAAAAGGTGTCGGGCCCTGTATCTTACAGCTCTTTGCTGCCTTGCTCTGTAGAGAGAGTAGTAGGGAAAAGGAAGGAAGCTCTAAAAATCAGTTATATCTTCATTGTCATGTATAGCATTCATATTTGATGACTTCTACAGAAATTATTTCAATTGTTTAACAGGTCTGAACTGCTTCTGACTATTTGAAAAATACATAAAAGTTTGATTTGTTTTCCCCCAGGGTTGGCTTTTCATTGTGAGCTGTGTTTGGAAGGGCCCTACCCTACAGTGAAATCTGCTTGAGAACAGAGAGGTTTAGCACAGTCTTACTACCAGGTTGTGACCTGTGTTGATCCCACAGAGATGCATTCCTTAGCTCAGTTTCACACACCACCAGGAGCTCCAGGGAGTTGCCTTTGGAGTGGAAGGCAATGGGACTACTTGCTGGGCATCAAGTTAAATATATGCATAGAATCAGCCTTGAGATTCCTATATTTATTCAACTGAGTCCAGAAATGCTAATGGCTTGGATTTTCAAATTAAAATTTCAAATCTTCTATACAAAATATTTGAAAAAAAATGCTTATGATAAATTTTTCTAGATGAGATTTACTTGAGGAAATTCTTACATAGCAGGGGATACATTTCCATGTACTTCTGAATGAAGAAATAGTTAGGCAAGGCATAAATATTGTCATACAAATCAAGAACACACTTGCTATTTGTCCAGCTTCGCTGAAACTCTTGACCTGAGTGAACCTGAAGATCCAGGAAAAAGTATCTTGCTGTCATGTTGTCATGTACCTGATTAGCTAGGTTAGAAACCAAAGAATGCTGGTAAACATACTTGTTTATTTTTGTGTCAGCATTCTGTATTAACCTATGTTCCTGACTTGAACATCTATTATGTATCATCTAGATTTTGTCATGTAGTTTTTCATATAAGATAAATTATAATTCCAAATGCCCTCCTGTTTTGGTAATTTTCCTTTCATCCCCAGTGGCCATTTTCACTCTTGTTGAATCTATTGTGAGATGGCATATGTAACCTTTGGGCATGTAGAATATTAATACATCTTTGATCACATTCCCCTGGGTATCTTTCCCCACAGCTTTCTGATTTTCCTCCAAAATAAACTCTGAATTCAACATCTTTATTTTTATTATTGTGATCATTTCACTTTAGTTGTAGTTAACAGCACTGCTCTATTAATTTTTGTTGTTTTGTTTAGGTTGGTTTTGTTTGTTTTTAAACATTGCTCCCATACTTGGGTGCTGTTCCTTTAGAAGTTCCTTTCACTGCTTTTTGTCTTACTTCCCTGAATCCCTATTTGTTTCACAGAAGTAATCATTAGTACATACAACCATAACACAGATTTTCTAAACTTAATATAAAGGAAAAGGTTTTTTTCATTGCCACCTCCCTGTCAGTGCAGGACTACTTCTCCTGAGTGATTTTGCTATCCTTCTCCATAAAATATCTTGCAGGTAAGATCTTCCACTCTTTACTGAAGTAAATGATAATTCATTGTTCTTGAATATTAACCAAGACAAAACAACAGGGCTACTTGTGATTCCTTTTGCAGGATGTAATTGTTCCTTTTCCAGGCATTTGTAGGACATTGTCTTCATTGTCTCATACTCAGTTCATATAAGTGTCCTTTGTCACTTTCTACCATCCTTAAATCACTGCTGCTGTTCTCTGAGCTCACTGTACCTTATCAGCCTTCAGATTGTTGTATCCCAAACAGCAGAGACAATTCACATATCAGAAGCTATCTGCAGATATTTTCTCTCACAAATACATCTGAGTTAAGGGAATGTCACGTATATTTGTCTTGAAGTTAAACTGGTATCCCAAATAAAATCCAATGGCTTGAATCTCTCTGACCGTGAGCTGGTGCCTCCATATACACAGCCCACAATTGTATTACCCTTTTGCACCCATCCTGTAGGGAATGCTCCTGTGTAATTTGTTGCCCACTATCGCCTTAAGGTTTTTGCCTTCTATTGAATTTGTGGCTTCCCCCAGCCCAAGTTATTCTTCCCCTGTGGCATGCATTAGCTTGCATTTTTACAAGCTGAATCTCATTTTGCTATTCTCAGTCTGTATTTCTCAGAGCTGCTTTATATTTTATTTCTTGATCATGACTTGTATCTCCCAGTTTAGCATCATGTGCAAATTTAATGAATGTGGTTTTATTCTGCAATCTTCATAATTATTAATAAAGGTGGTGAATAAGTATTGGTCTTGCTATTGGACTTTGTGGCTCTGCACATGCTCCTTCACGTCTGTACTGTGTTTCCCTGGACCCCAAACTCTCTGTATTGCACTGCCTGATTATCCACTTTCAGCAACTCCACTTCCATCCTTTGTGTACATCCTCATAAATCTAGTTTGCATGTTAACTTACTGTATAACTGGCTTGCTAAAATCCACATCTGTGATACTAGCTATACATCAAACACCTAGACATCTACAAAATATAACTTTAAAAGTAGTGATGAGTTAAATCTCATAGGCTGCTACCCAGTGCCTGCATCTGGTCTTGAAATCAGTGGCAGTGTAAGAGTTTAACAGATTTTGTCTTGTTTGTTTTGCTAAGTGTGTGATTTCTTTTTATCTCCTTATGTACAGAGGATAGTTTTTAGTGTGGATTCGTTTAGACTGTTGAGATCATCTTACACCCTCTGTACACTTATTCTTCCATAATAAATGTCTTGATACAGGTCCACAGCAGGAGGTGAACAGGGTGGTAGAAATCCCTTGTTTGTGTGTGACTTTGCTTACATTTACAAGTTTTCCTAGCATGGCAACACATGGCTGAAAAGTCACCTCACTAAGTGGCACAGAATCCAAGCATACATGGTTCTGTAGTGTCAGAATAAGCTTTTTTTTATTTTGTACAAATACTCTCTTAAGGAGTTCCTGTAGGTTATGCCAAAAGAATATGTTGGTTGAGGGCTTTTTTTTGTTGGTTGGTTGGTTTTTGTTTTTTTTTTTTTTTGTTTGTTTGTTTTTTTTAATAAGATGCATTTTTTTCAAGAAGACTTTAAGGAAGATTAATAGGTAGTTAAGGACTTCTCTGAACAAATGTACCACTTTGGACAATAACTGGTAGGAGGAAAAGAGAGATTAAATAATAAGTGTAAAGAAATGTATGTACTAGGCAGCAGTGAAAGCTACTGCTGCTCCCCGTTACCAGCATTAGGATAAAAGAATTTTGAAGCTGTGGAAAGCACAAAAGAAAGAAATGGGATCAAAGCAACCAAAAAGTCCAGGTGATCTGGTAGATGGACCATTAACTTACCAGCAAAACGCGTCCTGTTTTCTGTTAAACCCCAGACTACTCATGTGCCCTCAGCAAATTGCATGATCTCTTTATAAAATGGGTCTATGACTTTAAATGTATAGAATAATTTGAAGCCTGTGTATAGTAGCATGGGCAGGCAGACATGCTACTGTCTTTTAACTTAAAGCTCTCTTCTGGTTCTTGCAAAATAAACATAGCTCAATTTTTTAGTAAGTAATCTCTTCCCTTTTCTAGTAAGTGAATTTTTTACAAAGGCAATTTGCTTAGAGATTATATTCAAATCATGTACAAACAGGTAGGCTTCTAGGTACTCTCTCCAAAATAGTCAGTCTCTCAGACATCCTTCAACTGTGGTGCAGTCTGTTACATCAACCAAAGGTTCATGACTGATGGAAAGTATAAGTTTTATGTACAGGTCTTATGCCTATACAGTCCTTCAGATTTCCTATCTGTTCATATGTTGTGAAAAATAGATTAAAATTCAACAGTGTATATCAGTCTCTCAGGCATTTTTGTGCCTAGTTATTTTTGAAACATCTTTTTCTTGCTTGCTTTCTTGCCTATGTTTTTTTTTCCTCACTGGTATATTTTTAAGTGTGCTTCTCTTTTCCTCTGTACCTGCAGCTGGCATTTACCCTTACCTTTTTCTTTCTCAGCTGTGGTTGAATATTCTTGCTTCATTGCTTCTTTCCTTTTTCATTTCCAGTTGACAGCATCATTGGAAAGGTGAACTAAAAAGAAAATTGGAAATTCTGTTTACTTCACCACTATGCACTGAATGCCCCACCTATGCAGTCTAACAGAGAAATTCATAATGAGAATACACTGCATCAACAGGCATTTCTTTTCTTCACAAATCTCAACAAATCTTGCAGAGATGGTTAATGTTTAGCATTACTGTTGTGCTGCTGTGCAAAGGGGGCCTTTAGCAGATTGAAACAGGACAAGATTCAGTGGTCCTACTGTATCACACATGCATTTAAAATCTTACTTATCCCTACTTCTGAATCTTCTGATTCTTGAAGTAAATTCTCATCCTTTCCTATCAAATGCATGATACTTTTTCTGACTAAATGTATATGGTGAGGTGCAAAAGACTTCCTGAAGGTTACACTTCAGAGCTGGTTGAAAATATCACAGAATTGTTGAGGCTGGAATAGCCCTCTGAGATCACCAAGTCCAGCCTATGACCTAACACCGCCACACTGACTAGACCATGTCACTAAGTGCCACATCCAATCTCTCCTTAAACACCTCCAGGGAGAGCGACTCTACCACCTTCCTGGGAAATTAATTCCAGGGTCTAATTATCCTTTCCATGAGGAAGTACTTCCTAACATCCAACCTAGACCTCCCTGGGCACAGCTTCAGGCCATGCCTTCTTGTCACAAGTTGCCTGGGAGAAGAGAGCCCAACCCTCACCTTATTACAACTTCCCTTCAGGTAGTGGTAGAGTGTGATAAGGTGCCCCTGTGTCTCCTCCAGGCTAAACAATGGCAGCTCCCTCTGTCTCTCCTTATAAGACTTTCTCTCCATTCCCTTCATCAGTCTCCTCTGAACCCACTCCAGCACTTCAGTATCTTTTTTGAAATGAAAACAAGCAGAAAGCCATATGCATAGGAATGGGATGAGCTTTGATATTTCCTAGAAGAAAAGCAAAGAATTAAGAAATTATTCCTGGGTTTGTGTATTTTTTTTGTTTTGTTTGATTGTTTTTTTGTTTTCTTTTTTTTTTTCACGTCTAAGTGTGTAAGTCTGTCACTGACTTTGTCTATCAACACTTCAGCATAAACAACCAAACAGATTGTCCAAACCGAGCAAGGTGAAATCCTTCAGTCATAACTGACTTGGCAGAACTGTAGCTAATGGTCTAGAAGTGAGATTGCTTGTTGTATTACCAGTCTCTTAAATCATTATTTCCTCCCATTGTAATAATTACTGGATAGCTATACTGACTGCTATTTGTTAATTTACAAGCCTCTCATACATCCGTTATCTGTTAATGTGCTGATTTGTTTCTGTATGAAAATGGAGCTATTACCTTTGCAAAAAAAAAAAAAAGTGCTGAAAAAGGACAGCTAGAGAGGGAATCAGAAATAGGCACACTATGATTGTTAAGAATAAGGATCAAAATGAAGAGAAGCTGGGAACAGACCTCTCCTGCAAGGTCTGGATGACTGTTGCATCTTTAGGAAGAAGTAAAGCGCCAAAGGTTGAAGACAGTCAAGTAAGTTGTGAATTCACTGTTAGACATAGCCATTACCTGGGCTTCTGAAGAAGCATGAAAAAAGGCAGTAGAGGCACTTGCATTGTTTGTGCTCAATGACAATTCTATTTAAAAAGATCCAATATACCGGTTAATTAATCTTTTCATTTTGTACACAAGCAGTGCATTCGGAGGCAGATGACTCAAATTTATTTTGTGTTCAGTATTTGTGGAAGAGACCACGTGCATTCTCACATTTTTATGTGAAATTATCTATTATAAGATGCTAAAATGACTGAGATTGCCTTGGTAGAGTCCCACCCATAGCGCTGTTGGATTGTGTTTGACAGCAGTTCCACACTCAGAAATTGTTGGGCCCAAACACAAGAGATATCTAGTATTAAATATTTTGGATTGGAGCCTCCATAGGAAACCTACCCACCAGAAAACTTACTGTTCTTAGTAATTCAAAATTATTGACAAATCTGAAATATGGCATTGTTGCATGTCTATAGAAATGGATAATAAAGACTTAACTCCTGCCATTTATAAAGACAGACTACAACTTCATGAGAATGAGGAAATGAAAATGTGAAAATATAAGAAACTCTGATATACTTTGCTGTGATGCTATAGGTCTGCTCCTGTTTCTGCTTTCTGGACAATGTTGAACACTTTTCCTCTAGCTTACAAGTACTAAGGCCAGAATTTTGTCTACAGCCTTTTTGATGTATTTGTTGAGTCAGGGAAAGTGTTGACTGCTTAAAAAGTTAGATTTCCAGTAGGGGCTAAGAGATGGGAATTCTGGAGAGTCATAAACCAGATACCATTTCCTTCCTGACTAGTCTGATAGGATCAAAGTTAGAAAATAACGTGTCTCCTGAGGGAAAGTGAGCTCTCTTTTCCAGAGGGTTAAGAGGTTCTTTGTGTCTTGTCTTTCCTATCTAGCTATATTCATATGAACATGATATAGACTTGGGACTGTTCTCATGAAATATACATTTTTTGTGTCAACCTATTTCTCCTGAGTTGGATGATTTAACCTTGCTGAGGAGATATCTGTAAAATAAATTCCAGTATTTTAATAGATATAGAGGGACCAAGCCTAAATATTAGGCTTATCCAGTGTACAGGCATGAAAATAATGTTGCCTGGACTAAACTATATGCCTTCGTCCCTCAGAAGCTCATCTGAGAGTAATTGTACATACCTACCTAAATCAAAAGAGAGCCACAGCTTGATGCAAAAGGTGGAATTAGAGGCTATGACTGAGGTAGCTCAGGTCTCCCTGATCAAGGCAAGCTATAGAGCAATCATCAGAAAAGACAGGCAGCAGACAGGAGAAGCCATGACTCAGAATCAGTATCACAGATATAATAATACAGGCAGGGGAGACCTTTTGCCATACGCCTTGCAAACAAATTCTGTGGAAGTCTGTGTTGTATATGTGTAAAAGCACATTTTTTTTCTGTATGAATAGAAACAGCTCTTCCTGCAAAGCCATTTAAAAAGATCAAAACGTAAATGTAAAATAGACCAAGCTTTTCAGAAGGTTTAAAATAATTTAAAATAGTTTATTCAAGCAATAATCCCTGTAGAATTGGTTATTACCACTATTAATGACTTGCTAGTTAAAATATTAATGGCTCATAATCAAAAACTGGTGGTAATGACTGATTTCAAAGGGTATTATTACTTAATTAATGACATTTCACCTATCTGCAGTCAGTTTTGTAGGTATCCATTTTACTATCTATTTCAGGATACTAAACCTAGTTATTACATGTGAAGGGAATATCAAAAGAGACAGAATAGATGCCCATTTTCTGGTTGTTTTGCATTTTGTGGCCTGTCAGCTGATTTGCATCTGAATTTACTCATCTCCTATTAGTATATGACTTCTTATTAGGAATTTAATGGGCGTTGAAATTGCAAGTTGAAACTGTGCATTGGAATCAGTGCATGCTTTTTAGAGAGATTGGTAGATGGAAATTTAAAGTCTGTGTTTTAAATCATTGTTTTAGAGATCACTTTTCAAACTTTTGATCTGAATGGCAATTTCTCTTACAACATCCCATTTTTCGTGCATTGGTTTGTCATGTCCTGCTCAGGAACTTTGTTTGACATGTTGCTATCTTGGCTGTGCTAGTTTTTGTAATTTACATGTCATGTTGATTACAAAGGGTATGTTGGAGGAATACAATGGTGAAAATTAAGTAAGCTGAAATGAAGTAAGCAGAAATAAATGGCAGGATGACTATGAAATATAGAGGGCATGATAAAAAAATACAATAATTTATAATTACTAAAAAGTCTCAGACTTTGATTTCCTCTGAGTTCCTGGGTGTCCACTGTTTCTTGTGCTTGCAGATGTTATGCTTAGGAATAATATATAATGTAAATCCACTGCAACAGACACTTTTAATATCTGTAGCATAATTCCTGCATGTTCCTGTACTGCCCTACTCACTGAATGACAGCAGTGAGAAAATGCTTTCATACAAGGACTTTCCATGAGTGGAAAATTGTGTTTGCATTGTGTACTTCTATGACTATGATTCTCAGGAGCCAGTCCTACAAATCCTTACAAGATTAATTTTAGTCTCCCAAATGCTCCCAGATCATAGTAGCAGAACAGTTCTGGGCACTATAAAGATAATTATTCTCTTGGCCATAAATCTGACTGTGAGCTCAAGGTTTTACATACTCAGTAATTCTTTCAGTGAGCCACATTCTTCTTTAAAAACTGTAGCAACTCATGAAATTATTGCCAAATTGTTCTGTATATTTGTGGTATTAGTTTTTCTTTGGTATAGTATTTAAGAAAATACAAATCTTGAGTGTATACAACTTCACAATGAAGAGCTTGCATTCTTTCCAGTTTATAAAATTTTGTTTCAAAATCAGTTTTGATCAGTTCTGCTGAATATTTCTCCAGCCTGTCTTATTTCTAGATGCTGAGTTGAGAGACTAAGAACTTTACTAATGGAGCAGGGAGGACTTCAGTGCACACACAGATGGTAAAACCTCAGATGAAATTAAAATGAAAAAAAAAATTTAAATTAAAGATAATCATTTCCTTGTCTTAGAAAATAGGGTCACTATACAACAGTACAGTTGTTCCTTGCACTCCTGTGGGCTTTATTGCTTTCATTTAAACAAATTTTGGGCTACCAAAAGATGATAATTTTAATTTGAGATGAAAGTCTACCATCTGTATACATAGTGGACTCCTCCCCCTTGTGTCTTATTCACCCAAATAATGCCCATTTGTTGTATGGGGAATTTGATGAAGATAATAAAAGTGAATAGAGACAGGTGATGATCAAACAGATGTTGTTTCAGTCTGACTGCCTCTATGCAGATCACCAGCATTCAGTGTAGACGTACATCACTTCCAATATTGTAAGTCTGAACTAGTCCTACTGTCTTCCATTGCAATTTGCTGGGTGAACAAAAAGGAATAAGCAAACATCATTAAATTCCAGTGTTTTCTGTTGTAGATACCTGGAAATGAAAAGATAGCACAGACTTTCACTGGATCACTTCACCTTTTCCTCTTGTGACAATCAGCCTTCCATAATCTCATCCTTTAATTTTTTAGTCTGTACATTTTCAAATGAGTGAAATGAGAGGAAGAGCATGCAGGTACTGATGTTTACACAAGTAATTCTATACAACCAGCAGTAGTGCATGATCTATATCTGAACTTTGTCAGATATAGAGTAAATTATCTCAATGTAACCCATGTGGAATGTAGGCTAAAGCTGATTTTAATGCTAAACTAAACCTCTTTTGAATCCATTTCAGTGAGATGGTTTAATTAACTAGACCACTTCTCCTAGCCCCGTGTACTCAATGTAAATTAATGCATTCGGAATACACATTCTCTCGGTGTCTTGCTGCTGCTTGCTGCCTGTGAATCCTATCTCCCGTTCCACACCTTGCACTTGCACAAATGATTAACTACCTACAGAACTCATTTCCTTCTAAGTGGCTTCACAGTATTTTTCTTCCATGGAAGGAAAATGTGGTGGGTGAGCCGGCACAAAACTGTTTTCAAAGGTGTCAGTATTATTGTGCCAGATTATTGTTTCTGATACTTTATGCTATAATACAGAATATAAAAGAAATGTTATATTACCTGTTTACTTCATACTCTGTCACTTACTGAAGGACAAACATGAAGGATCTATTTTTTATTAAAAATATACTGTTTGTACTAGAAGGTAGGGGTAGACATTTTAGGAAGACTCAGAAATTAATATGTTTTAATATATTATCTATACAGCCACAGCCTGAGAAATGACACAGCATTCTTTCAGGGACAATGAGCAATCTCTCTTCTGAACATGAGTAGTGCTGAGGCCACAATATGGACGAGTCACTTTGTACCATTCATTGCCAGGAAGGAATTCAGAGTAAGAGTTGGATTTTCTGCTTCATGAGATTCCCACATGTAAACCTTTTCTTTTTTCTTGCCAGAAGGGAATAAGAAACAGAACTGTTGAAAATCCTTTCAAGTCAAGTTCTGACAAAATCCAGCCTTCTCAGTTCTCACCTGAAGAGCACTGCCAAAATGTCAAGTTGATATGAAATCCTGACAGCTCACTTTGGTGCAGGCTGTAAAGAGAGAGACCTTTGAAAATCTGCTATGTTTCCATATGGGCATTATACATTCTTCATCTTAAGCTCTTAATGTTTCTGGAAGCCCCTAGTAGACAGTGTAGCACTGTCAACTGGGTGCTCTATTAAGTCTCTGCCAGACGGTCTCTGCCTCAGAGGACCTTACATTAAAAGGCAGACAGGACACAAGAGGTGACGTGGGAGAGTGCTGCTGCACTTACAGAGACTGAAACAAGAGCCATCTAGACCCTTTCTTCTGCCATCAGACAGATATGAACAGATGAGCATTCAGATGGTCAAAAAGCATCAAGGTCCAATGCAGGTGGTCTGCAAGTGCTGCAACTGGATAAATATGGAATCAAACAGGAAAAAATCAGGAAAGCCACTGCATTGCTGCCTGGAGAAGTAGGGTGGCAGGCACCTGCTAAAAGAAACCTCAGCCTGGCAACTGCATCAGCATGAGTGGGAAACTCTTGTTTCCATTGCCCTAAAAACAGGAGCTGCAGGTTCCTGTCCCACGCTTCCTCTCTACTCTCAGATCTGAAAATCTCTGAGTGGCTGGTTGAGAATGAGAGTTGGTTTCTTGCACAGGGAGGATGGTATGATAGGAAATAAGAATGGAACTGGTCTTGTTAGCACAAGGAGTACAAAGAAAGTGTATCACAAGAAGGACATTGTGTTGCTGGAGCATGTCCAAAGAAGGGCAATGAAGCTGGTGAAGGGTCTGGAAAACAAATCTTATGAGGGAAATGGAATATTTTAGTCTGGAGAAGAGGACACTGAGGGGAGACCTCATTGCTCCCTACAACTACCTGAAAGGAGGCTTTAGTGAAGTGAATGTTGGTCTCTTCTGCCTAGTACTGAGTAATAGAATTAGAGGAGATACCCTCAAATTGTGCCAGGGAAGGTTTAGATTAGATATTAGGAAAAATTTCTTTACTGAAAGGGTGGTCAGGCTTCCCAGCAACAGGCTTCCCAGGGAGGTGGTGTAGTCACTGTCCCTGGAGGTGTTAAAAAAATGTGTAGACATGTCACTATAGAACATGGTTAAATGGTCATGGTGATGTTGGGTTGGCAGTTGGACTCGATAGTCTTAGAGAACTTTTCAAACCAGAACAATTCTATGATTTTTCTGCAGGAAGTAATCCTGATTTGAATTCACTGTTGGAAAGAGCACCTCACTGAGATTTGCATTTCATAACATTCAAATTATCTTCTCAAATGTTGATGCTACATAAAAAAGTTATTCTACAACTGAAGAATTTCTTCAGAAAAGTTTGGCTGACACATGTAGGAATGTTTTTTCATCCTGCTTTGCAGCATTTTCCAGATGTGAACTTTGTAGAATTACTTGCCAACAAATGCAGTATTTTGCCTTTAAGTTTGGACATTTTCACACGTCTCAAGTAGTCACTACCCCTTATGTATTTGAAGTGTTTATATGCAGTGTTATGTAAATTGTCTGTTACAAAGGAAAATGATGTTTCAAATGCGCAAGTGAATCTCATGCCTGTAAAAATGAGCTCCTGCAGGATTCACCTCATTCATGAACCAGGTAATGCCCACCTGGGTTCTTTGTCTGCCTGGCTGCATTGTGAATAATAGGGCTGGCTTCACCTTTCAGGAGAGAGGACTTGGTGGTGTTGTGTGCAAGGATGTGGTTTTGCCCTCATAGCCCCCTCTGCACTCTTGCCCTAATTGTGTGCAAAGGCAAGGTTGGGGCAGTTTTGTGAGACCCTTTTCCCTCCTCTTGATGCATCCACCTATTTAGCAGTCCCTGCAGAAACAGTTGTTAAATAGGGGAAAAAATGAGCTCTATCTGTTATACAACTATACCCATTGCACAGCCAGTACAGGGTTGGAAGGGACCTTTAGAGATCACCAAGTCCAACCCCCCTGCCAAACCAGGATCACCCAGGGCAAGCCACACAGGTACACATCCAGGTGGGTTTTGAAAGTTTCCAGAGGAGACTCCACAACCTCTCTGGGCAGCCTGTTCCAGTGCTCTGTCACCCTCACCATGAAGTAGTGTCTCCTCATGTTGAGATGGAACCTTCTCTGTTCTAACTTGTACCTGTTGTTCCTTGTCATATCACTGGGCACCACCGAAAAGAGACTGACAGCTTCGTCTTGACACCCACCCTCAGTATTTATAGACTTTGATAAGATCCCCTCTCAGCCTTCTCTTCTCAAGACTAAACAGCTCCAGTTCCCTCAGTCTTTCTTCATAGGAGAGAGGTTTGAGTCTTGCAATCATCCTTGTAGATCTCAAGGATGTAGAGCCCAAAACTGGACATAGTGTTCCAGGTGTGGCCTCACCATGGCAGAGTCCTGTACTTTAAAGCTAAACACAGAATAATCCAAAGCTTGTTTAAGTCTTACATTTTCCAAGTACCCGCTGCTGTGAAGTTCATTTAAGCCAGTATGGCACACATTATTATTACTAGTTATAGCAACAAATTCTATAGTGTCTTCTATGTTACTGACATAGCTGATTGGCATGAAATAAAAACTAAAAACTAAAACCCAAAACCAAATAAACCAAACAAAACAGTGAAGACTTAAAAAGCTGTTGTACAAGGTAAAGTTTAGTCATTTTTAAAAGTTTTTACTTTTAAATAGGAGGGTGGGTTAACTATCTGTTGGAAAGGCAGTGTAAATCAGTTCACATCACACCTTGTAGAAGAAGAGAAAAGATGTGTCTCTAGAAGGAAAAGCAATCAACAGAAGGGGTGGAGGAAAAGTATAAATCAGGATGGTTTATGCTTTCTTCCACCTTGTTGTAGATTGCTTTTCCTTCTGTAACCACCCTCCCTCCTTCTCCCCCTTTCTCTGTCCTTCACTAGCAACTCAGCTTATATACCTTCCCTCAGCATGTGAATGTGTCATAAAAATAAAAACAGAGTTTATAGAATGGGCAGAGTGTTGTGTTACCTCTCTTTTCATTCTGGACAGGTGAATGTCCAAGTCATGGGATGTTTTGGATTGATAACTAAGCTATGGACTAGGAGTAGCTGAACTTTGTTTCTAAACTGTTTGAATTGCAGCGAGTCTGTACTGCTATAGGAGTACAAGGCCACTTTGATGGTGTCTTCTGAAGAATGTTTGTAGTCCTCAATATGAACATCATCCTTGCCCAAGCCATAACCAATGAGAGATTGCATTGCTGATTTAACAGCTAATATAACTTGTCATGGGACTGAGACAAAAGTGAAGCCTTACACAAGGACAGCTTCTGCATTTCTTGGCTGTACTTTTGCATTCATTAGATTTAGGTACCAAATTTCTGTTTTTTCATCTTTTTATGAAGTGTTGAAACACCTGTTTTGAAAAGACCTGCCACTGAGATTGTACTTTTCCCTTTTTTAGAATCTCAATTTAAAGGTTAATCTTAGTAAGATTCCAAGTCTTAGTTCTGTCTCTGAATTGTCTTATAACAACATATGACAGCTGCAATCCTTCAGTTCTAGCAACTAATTCCATTTAAATCTTGAAGAGAGAAATGCAACATTCACACATGTTCCTTGTGATCAAGCTCCAATAAAAAACTTCAGCCCTGCCTTCATAATCCTCTTATGAAAAGTAGCACATTGTAGCACCCATCCAGATATCCCATTATCAGGCAGAAATGCACATTAGTGTTTCTGAGAGGGATGATCAAGGGTCACGTTACAATGCAGAGGTAAGGCACACAGTGATGGATGTACTTGTGCTAGCACATCTGATAGAAACATGAGACTTGTTTCAGAGAGGTGAATGCAGTCAATGAAAGGCAGTCTGTGGATAATTAAGTAGATGATCTCAGATAGACTTTTCCTTTCCTGCAGATCTTGCTTGTGTGACTTTCTTAAAGAGTGCAATCAACAAATTTCCCTTAAAGTCTCATAAATTTGCAGGTGTCAGCCTAACACACAATATATTGGGCAATAAGGTTTAAAAAAGGGAATCTAAGTTTCCTTAAGTTTATTTTGTTCTTTAATACAGACAGCAACTTTGTTTTTCAGTCCTGTTTATTGAGACCATAATTCACAAACCTGCTTAGGTGATACCACAGTTTTATGTTGAAATGTGAACACAGCTGCTGTAATGTGGCCTGATTTACTGAATGTCCACAAGGACAAGCAAAAACATCACATTTCATGGATTTTTTTTTTCCTTTGGGGAAACAAATACTTAAAAGGGAATGATAAACAGTGAAGCCACATGGGACTACAGAATATGGTCCTTTGCTGTAAATCCTACAGTGTCTCCTCTACTCCATAGTGACAAGGTTTAGGTGACTGATGATATTGCTCCAGAATTACCTAATCATCTGTGCTTTTAAAATAGACTTCATGAGCTCCATCACAGGAAAATTTGTTAACTGACTGCTATCAGGAGCAGATATTTGTGTTTCCTTTGGAGCTCAGTTTTTGGCATTGCCATCCTAATCATATGGGATAGATTTATATAAGTCAAGAACACATCATTTATGCAAGTATTTCGTCTTCCTTCCAAGTTCTTAAAACACTTCCAAACAAGACTGAATTTTGCTAGGAAAGAGGCAAGTGTTTCTATTTTCATTTTACAGATGGACAAATATGTCATGGATAAGTTTCCTGATGTACGTAACGATTGCACAGGAAGTTTTGGGAAAGCCAGGGAAAGAATCCAGATGAGCAAGAATAAAACAGTTTTCCTGTTACAGACACCTAGGATACTTATTTTTTGTGTCTCTTTCTTACAGAAAATATCAAGATGATTAAGATAAAAGATGGAGAAATATAACACAATTGTCTCTTTATCCATATGGCACTCATGTTATTCAATTTTTGTGCTACTTTTTAAAATTCACATGGAAAATAAGATAGACTAGAAGGCACCATTAGGTAATTTAACTCTTTAAAATAAAAATTGTAATGATTCATCATCTTCTAATCCCAAGAACTATGCAACTAAGCACAGAGAAAAGGACAATAGAGAGGAAAGGAACATTTCTTTTCTTTCTCTTTGTATGCTTTCAGAGATAAGACATAAATTACAGCGAAGTTAACAAACACTGAGACCCTTTGGCATTTGACACAAGAGCCTTTTCTCTTTAATTTGGCATCCTAGTAATGCTCGGAGTCCCTTCGTTCGGGCAAGTCACTGGCAGATGCTTTATTGTGTCTGTTGTTTCTCCTCTGGGCCTGTACATTAGGTTAAAATATCACAAATAGCTGCTATTAAAGTGTGAGTCACAGTAGCTATAATTTTTCATGACAGCCAAAGAAAATGTGACACGTTTAGGAAACTCTGTCATTGATGCTAACACTCAGATCTTCAGGCAAATGTTTAATGACATACTCAGCATGCTGTGCAAACTCCACTATCTACCAAACAAAAGGTTACTGCTAGAGAACTATAAATATTCGGAAATGTCACGAAACAATGGGAGCTTTTTTCTTCCTGATCACTGAAGGCAAGATAGAAATCGGACTGATATGAACTGCAAAAAAAGGAGAGGCTTTTTATATATGCTGTTATTTTTGTTTGGCTCTTGTAAATACTCTGGTTTACCGTATCTACTGCCTGTGCTTAGTGCGGAACCACAGCTTTCCTCTTTTGTTTTGATTTAAGCTTTTCTCTGGCAGTGAGCATGCAGGCTTATTACTGTTCAGCTGCTTTTATTCTGCTGTACAGGAAAGTAGGAGATAACTAAGATACACATGCATCCACTCTATGAGACTGCACAGCACAAAACAAGAATTCCTTTCTG
Source organism: Indicator indicator (assembly GCF_027791375.1). NCBI lineage: Eukaryota > Metazoa > Chordata > Aves > Piciformes > Indicatoridae > Indicator > Indicator indicator. The sequence continues at coordinate 38,299,590 of NC_072012.1, read as the reverse complement.
CAAGCAGGTCCTGTGTTACCCACAACAGTCCAAGAGAGCTTTCATGATCCCATGACTCACTGTCATTTACCTTCTTGAATTAGACACCATGTATTTATTCAGTCCCTATGATTGCTGTTAGAAAAGGGACTGTCTTAGGAATTTGTGCAAATGATGAATAGTGTATTAGGAAGACCTGTGGCTTAGGGGTTTTGACATAAGTAATGCAAGGTACTGCATTGTAATGCATAAGTCGCAAGGATCTGTGTAATACTACAGTGTGAGTTTGAGGTCATTTAAAGTTACTTCAGATTATAAGCGGGGTAAAGAAAAGGGGAAATTGCTCTAATGCATCCACAAAGACCAACAAGGTTGTGAACAGCAGAAATAGAAATATGGAATAAACGTGGCCAGTAAGATGGGCTATAATGGTGTAAAATGCCATGGAAACTGCCCACTTGGCTTCCCTCAATTTCATGTTGGGGGCAATTGATTTTACCTTTCACTGAATGGAAGAGAGTGAGAGTGTCAGGTGGTGAAACAGAGATGGGCTTTCAAACTGTTCAAATGTATGATGAGGCTTAATCATGGTATTATGACAGGTTAAGAGTTTAAGCCTGCACAGCTTGGAGATGATGAAGCTGCCTGGGGATGGGAACTCACTGCAGCATATTGGCACCTAAATCAGGGTTATGAGAGCAAGAAAAGAATTGAACAAAAAAAGCAAGAACAGAATGTACAGATATCCCTGTAGATTAAAGCAAAGGAAACAGTTTCATAAATTCCTGTTCTTGTAGGACAAGGATTGCTGATTGATTTCTTCATCTCCAGAGCAATCAACAGGGGTTTCCATGCTTTAATTTAGAGATGAATATCACCTTTGCAGAATTCTCTCTTTTAGGCTGTCTCTACAGTTCCTGTGATGGGAAGTGTGGGAGCCGGAGGATTCATTGCAGTACTGTTATAAACCCAAGCTCAGGGAAAAGTAAAGGCCTTTGCAACAATAAACAATAATCACGGCTGGTATGAAACACATGGTATTTCCACCAGGTCAGAATGGGCTGTTAGAGCAGACTCTGCTTCGATAGTTATTTGTTCTCCAGCATTTCCAGAAGGCAGAGCTGAGCTACTAAACTATCCAAAGAGAAATATGAGCTGATACTTTTGTGTGTGTGAGGTCTCACTCAAAGCACAATGTGGAGTCTACTCATGTTAGGAGCTTCTCTGCCCTACATGGGGTCTTTCCTAGGCTTTTTGCCCTTGTTGTCAGAGTTGCTTCAGTGCAAGGAATAATGTTCACCAAAGGGCAAATTTATAGCAGATGACAATTGTGATGTTTTTCAGCACAATTTTAACAGCATGCTCTGTGGTAGGCTCTTGTAGGCTGTGGATATCTGCCTTCAGATGAGGGAAATGAATCCCCTGGAAACTTCCTGTAGTTCTCATAGAGACATGTAAAATCCAGCGGAAAATGGGATTTAGGACTTGCCCATCTCCTCAGAATTTCCTAATTATACATTTTACACAATGTTGTCCAGAGCACTGCTACACTGGATAACTACACATATGCTTTTTTCACTTTAGCCAGGGAAAGCACATCAGGCAGCACATCAGATTAATGGGACATTTAATTTCAAACCAGGCAGGTACTGGCTGTAAAAAAAGGTGAGGATAGAACAATTTCAGACTGAGCACATCTGCCTCAAGGAGCTAACAAATAACTTTTGCAGCAGTAGTTAGAAGAGAGTGGGGAAAGGGCAAGAAGGAAAACCAAAGATATTTCTTCTACTCTGTATTAGAAGCATAAGATCTAGGAAGAAAGATGAAGGCACAGACCATCTTTAAAGAAATGCAGAATCCAGAGCTAGGCATTTTTCCCTATTCATATGGCAGTAAAGGCATAAATGGAAAAAAAAAAAAAGCTTAATCACTGGAATTTTCTTCTTGGCAAAAGGAGAAGCTTGAGTCTGTAGACCTGCAGCTGGATGACTACCTTTACAGGATATGTGGGGTTGGGACTAATGATACGTCTTCCTCGGTAGTTCTATATTATCTTCATGCAGAAGTGCCATGAATGATGTGTCCCAAACTGGACTGGAATGACTGAATTAATCGTCTATTAAAGCTTGAAAAGTTCAGAAACCTAGAAGAAAAAATGGATAGGAGAAACTGTTCAGAGCCATAGATATATTTTGAAGGTTGTAGTTGTAATCCAAAGTATGATATTTTCAATTATTTTTAGAGAATGCAGAGTATCTCAAAGCCCCACCTAAAAATACTTGATGATTCCTGTTGCCAGCACACTTGTATAGAGGTGTACTTCTGATATTACCAATACTTTTGTAAGCAGCTAGAGAGATGCACTAGGACCCCAGGAGGTCCCAGAGGCCTAACGTTGTTCTGCAAACAAAGTAAAACAGTGGAAGATTGGCAGGCATTAGAGAATTACTGTCTGAGCTAACATCAATGGAAGCTTTGATGCAAGCCTCTTTCAGGGAATTACAATAAAAGGTAGAATGACTGAAGTTCAGGCAGGCTTAAACAAGCATTCAGATACAGTTACTGATACAGATAAGACTATTCAGGAGCTTGAAAGCAAGGACCAAAAAAAAAAAAAAAAAAAAAAGTAACTTGGAGAGTTGAGAGAGCAGAAATAACACTGGATTGAAAGAAATCCCAGACCAGACTGACATAAAGAGGGAGGAATTCTCAGGGAGGAAAAAAAAAAAAAAAGGTGTTACATTCCCACAAAAAAGAACTCTTAAAAGAGGGAGAGACAATTTCCTTGTATGTGTAGGTGGGGCACCTCATAGACATTGCAGCCAGATATGGTCTTTCACTCAAGCACTCCTGCTTTTTACACTATGCTTTGTAGCACAGTGTACCTGTGAAAAGAAATTGAGCACTTAACAGGAACCATTAAAGTATGAAAAAGCATATATCCCACTTAGTTTCTATGAGAAATGAGCATGGGCTTCAGCAGAATAAAAGTGGAGCCACTGATCAGAGATAAAAGATGTGTAGAAATGAAGGGAGAACTCTAAGTAAGCCTAGTGTTCAACACGTGAAGATTGGGTGCTACAAAATGGCAAATCCAAAGAGCTGACACTGTGCTAAAATCTTTCTGCTGAAGGTAAGGGAGCTGAGTGCCATGATGCCATACTTGGATATTAATTCCCTACCTCTGCGCTACCCTGGAGCCTGTTGTCAGCTCTTTGTGACAGATACGCACACGTTTTTTTCAGTAGCACTAAGCATAGCTCATTTCTCCTTGCAGAAGTATGACAGCTGAGAGTAGAAGAGGAGGTGATCACGTCCAATCATATCTGCCCACAAAATCAGACACGAGGCATCTCAACTCCGCTCGTCCCAACCCAGAAGTGCTGTTCTCAATTTTCTATTGAAGTCGTAGTCCCAGGAGCAGTGATTAAAACACAGGTACTTACAGGATACAGGTATGTTCCTGCTTTCTGCTTTTCTCTAGCCCTGAGATCTGATGCATAAATCCTGAGATTTGAAGGAAATCCAAATCCACTTGGGCAGCAGCAGAAGTTGGACATGTTTCCCTCTTCCTATGGGAATGTGCCCAGGTTAATACACACAAAGATTTCCTTGTGTTAGTCATGGTCTGAGAATATCTACCTACCAAATTGTACCTCTGAGAGACCAGGCCGTAGGACACCTGATTTACATACCAGCTAATCAGTCCTGTAAAGAAGGAAGAAGCTGAACACTAATGTAAATATGGGGAAAAAAATAATAGTTTGCTTATCCCAAGCAACACTTACATAGAGACTATTAGAACTGCAACTTTGCATTGTTTTGAATAAATTCTTAAATCTGGGCAGAATGTAAATTTTAGGAGCTTAAAATCTTTCCTTGATGCTAGCATTTCTATTACCATCGTTTGCTTTCAGAAAAACAGGAGGAATCACCATTTCCTACATTTGGAGGGGTATTCTGAGATGTGTAAACCAGGGTATACTTCAGATGTGTAATCACAAAGATTGTTTCATTTGCTAGTGATTATTCCCATTTAGGCAAAACCAATAGAATGGATAAAGAAGTTTTAAAAGCTCAGACTACACACCAAGCTGACATCACAGGAATTCAGATCCTGGGTGAAAACCAGCTAGAAAACCTTAACAGAATTAAAGGTGAAGGAATATTAGAAGACTTTAAAAAACAGGAATAAAAGTCTTCCTGAGACATTCTACAAAATAAGGGTTTATGCAGCCTTGCTAAGTTGGTTTCCTGGAATCCAGGAAAATTTCCAAATCAATAGAATCCCACCTTTAATTGACTTGAAACCTAACAAAGACAAATTTGATTTGGCCTCTCTGCTTGTTATATATTGATGTTGAGATAGTCACCAATGTGCTGGTTAATAGGTTGAACTCTGTACTGCCTGATTAGTTAACAGATACCACAGAAACTCTTTTCAAGGGCATTAATTAGCAGATAACGTATGAAGAGGTCTGAGTGTGTGAAAGGTCTGCCATTGTCCTGTGATGCAAAGGAAGTTTTAAAAGGAGCTAAATGAAGTAATTTAGAGAGGAGTCCTGGATTACATGGATAAGGGGGAAAGACCACAGGTGTTAATTAGACCAATAGTTACAGTTCTATTATAAAACCCATTTGACTGGAGTCAAAGTTAATGACAGCTCTTTGTATCTTCAGTATATATTTCCTTTTTGGAATGGTCCTGTCACTTTTGCAGAAATTACCACAAAAAAATTCCATCTTGCACATATAAAACATAGGAGGTTTGGAGAATGAAGCCACACAGAATATAAATGACATTTTCATGACCATTGCTGATCCAAGAATTTGTGAAGTTTATAGAGAATCCAAGGCTTGGTCATTAAACCAAACTTCTTGCATTAGTATTTTAAACAAGTCAGGCTACTCACAAATCATTGCATGACAAATGTGAACTCAATGAGAAAAATCTTAATGAGTTCTGAAGAGTTTCTAGCATCTCCCTCCTGGGAAAAAGACATAATGCAAATTGCATTTCTACAGCAGAAAAACTGAGAAAAGGTTTATTACAAAAGAACAAGCCAATAATACTCTGAACTCTTAGAATGGCAAAAGTGATTATTTTCATCCTGGGTATTAGTTTGGACACGATCACTGTCTCTCTTTATTCCCTTGGAGGGGAGCTGTAGTCCTCCATTTTAGACATTATTTAAGCAGAGGAGTAAGTCATTCTCAATTCAAATATTTAATGTAGGGCAGAATTGAGGAGAAAAAGCATTTGGAGTGCTAATCCTCACCAACTGTCAGTGAAGTTAGATCATAATGCATTCCTTTGGAAAAGCCCCCAGTACCTGGGTACACATCCCAGGTGATTTATACATTTATTCCTGTTTCAAATCATTCTCCAACAGTATTAGAATGCTAGTCTGAAACAAAACATTTTTTTTTCCTATTTATGTAGTTAATGTCAGCAAAGTATAATTACGATATGGATGTAACTAGGCTTTAAACATCTTTCCAGTGGGTCCTGGAGGGCAGACTAAAAAACCAAAAATGAAACCAAAACCCAACCAAATATTTAAGGTCCTTAGTGAAAGCAAAATTCTTTAGTGCTTTTATTTTGGAAACAGAGGAATGTTTGTCAAGCAGGGACATTGCAGTGTCTCCAAAACGCAACATGCTCTCTGCAGTCTGCCAGGCAGACAGACATGAAGCCAAGCTGTCCATGCACCCAGCTTGCTGCCAGGACAGGGGGCTGTGAGGATACAACCAACTAGTCAAGAGCCAGCCAGTGCTAGTCTATCACGAGACATCAACCATCATGTTTCCCAGAGACTCTTGTTGTCTACCAGATTTTTCGCGGGGGAACATAATGTCCCTGGAATGTGGGAGTCCACCAGCTTCCCTGCAAAGTTCTAGAAAACTGGAGAGTCTACAACTAACTTTCTGAGCAGCCTGCCAAAACACTTGTTGAGAGGCAGAAGATGGAAATGCCTTTGGACTACTCTGACCAGAGTCTGTAGTTTCATCTGAGAAGCCAAGGAAGAGCCACTCCAGTTTGGGTGCTATTTAGTAGCCTGGATGTCCTCCCAACACAGGGAAAAAAATAAAATCAATCTGCAAATGTCTAACCTGCTTCAAATTGCACAGAGATACGTATATTCAGAGAGCTATGCCATCATCATGTCTGGCTCTTCTCACCTATGTCAGACACGTTTGAGGGACACCTGACAGATAGTTGTAGTGACAGGTCTAAAACTTCCATTTTCAAGCTAGAACCTTATTATTGTTCTGGATCTTCCTGAAGCAACTTGTAGAAGCCTGTTCTGCACATCGTGGTCTCAAACAGAACCCCTGGAGTGAAGGGCAAAGTGGAGAAGTGGCTTGGAACAGCTCACCCTGCAGATGCCAGCGAATCACAGAGGTGATACCAAAGCTGCAGGTCTCATATCAAAACTGTTTATCATCTGTACCAGAATAACCTGCACTTTACATAATAAATCATTAAACTAATGACTGTACCCCTGGTAATCTACACTTCAGAGTCAACCTCCATTCAAGAAACAAATTAATGTGCTCCCTCTCTTCCAGTTCAAACTGGATTCAAACATTGCTAGCGATTACTCCCTACAGGCTCTGTATAGGTACAGGTTAGGATTGCATTTAAGGTCTAAAAGACACAAAAGGATGCACTGAAGGCTTTTGAATTTTCAGTCCTTAAAAATCTCAGGTAATCTGACACCTAATTGAAATTTCCCTCAATAAGGCAACAAACTGCCTAGAGGGCAATCAGCAGCAAGGGCTTTATCTCAAGCCCCTGCGCCCATTTGTTTCCACAAAATAAGCATGTATGGAAGACAGCATGTCTCACACCTGCAATCTGAACCAGCTGGATCACAAACACCCTAATTAGACAAGACCCTGCAAAACAAGTAGAAAGTGAAGCCATGTTGCCTTGGATTAAGAGCTCTGTTGTAGACAGGTTCCTCAGGCACTGCTGCTCCTACTTTCTGGCAGAGCCTGGAACTGTCTCTCTCACATGGCTCCAGAAACATTTTAGTGGTGAGAGCATGTAGTCTTCTGTGCTGCAGAAACTGGTGGGCTGCATCTGTGCCCACCCTTAGCCCTCACCTAAATGAATGGGAATAGGAGAGTTGGAGCATGAGAGACATCTCACATCATCTGGCAGCAATTGTGTTGGGCTGCCAGTTCAAGCTACAGAATTATTTGATTTGGATTGAAAATAGAGGACCTTCTATTTTCACTATGTGAGTTGGGAGTATTTCCCTTTCAGCCACCAAGTGCTGCTCTGTCATGCAAGACCCAGTATTTCTTCCTCTGTCCTGTCCTGGGGCTGCTAACACAAGGCATTACTTTGACAGGACAGTTGAGGTGGGAACCAAAGTCCTCCAGGCAAAGGCACAGGACTGGATCTGGGAGCAAGGAGGTGTCTTGGCCCATCTCTGTTGTGCCACTGTAAGGAGAAGGGTCAGCTTTAAGACACACTCTCTCTTCAGGGTTTTTTCTTGGCTGCTTGAGACAGCCTTCCATACTCAAATTTTGGCAGTGTAACATTTAAGGTCTTTCTGTGAATCTAGTGATAAAACTGTTGGTTTCTGAATAGTGATATTCTGCAAAATATTCTTTAGCACAGCTATGAGCAGCTCAGCATTGTTTTCCCATGTGGAGACAGACTGAAATTACACTTCTCTCATGTCTTTTAACGTGTAAATAAGCTAGGCTTTTTACAAGCAGAAACATTCATGGTGAGCTCTGAATCCTGAGTCTCAAATAATTTCCCAAGTTCTTCTTAATGGCCCAAATCCCAAATTATCTTGTAGCCAGCATCACTGCCATCAGTTATTTTTTGCCCTTCAGTTCTTTATTTCATGTACATTATAGAAACAGAGAAGAAATGCAGGTGTAGGGTAACCCAAGCTTAATTTACTGTGACAAATAATGCCAGGAATTTCTTTCATGGATTATTCATTTTATATTGAATGCAATAATAATCTCTGTTTTTAGAATTTACCTGAAGCTGCAGTATTTCCAGTTTGCTGCTTTAGAAAGACAGAGAATCCAGGGACACTTACTGCATAATTTAGGCCCCTTTTGTCACAGATTGCACAGGGTTTTATCCACTGGAATTATGGGGAAACAGATAATTAGCAAGATCTATGGTAACTTCAAGGTGGTTACTGGATGAGAGCAGACACTAAGGACTGGGGCAGCAAAAACCTAATTAGCATTCAAAAATACTTTAAACATGGATGTCACAGAGAGTCTGGGCAAGAAGGGGGGATACTTACACTTCCATCTAACTGTACAGCTACGTAAAAAAACATTATAATGGTCTGTATTCTACACGAAAGAAGACCGTCATCGGATAAAGAAGACAATTGCATCCTTCAGCATTAGTGGGTCTCTCTTGAACCTCAAGCCTGGTATGGGGACTAAAATTATGATGTTAATGGATCAGTTTTATTCAGTGCTGGCTATTTCCAGAAGCTAGAAGATGATTAATTTTTATCCATATGTGGAGAAGGGTCATGCTTGAAGTGATAATTAATGCAAGATGGTAATTAAGGCAATACCTGAAGATTACAAAAGCAAACACTACTGATAGAGAAGACAAGACTTTTGAGGTTACAATGTGAAGAGAGCAGAAAAAATCCTGCAAGAATCAGCATTAGAGACCTAAATCACTCTTTTCTTTGCTCACAGTTACCACAAAATATCATCTTTTATTTGCTTTGGTATGATACCATTATGTGAGATAGATTTAGCTGGAGTAACAATTACAGACTATTGTAGACTATTGCTCAGTTTAAGACAATAATCTTCTGGCATTTTGACACAGCTATAAAAAGAAAGAAAGATTTGACTCTAACAGTTTGACCATATGATTGACCCAAAGCTACTGAGATTTACAGAAGTATTTTCATTTATACGGCAGTATTTGGATCAGAAACTAGTTCAGGGCATACAAAAACTGTGCCTGCTCTCTGCTTGTTGTAATCAGAGTCCAGTATCCATGAACAGCTGCTTAAACAATAAAGACTGAACGGGTTTTGTTTTCCTGCTCCTAAAGGAATGGGATCATTCCAAATGAAGCTACTGCTAACAACAGGAAGCACTAAAAAATGCAGTATTAAATCCAATACTATAGCCAGCTGGATTTCAATGTGGAATAGTTTTTTAAGCAACGGGGCTATAGGGATAAAGGGATGGGCTCTGTTCTCATGCCTCTGCCAGTACTGTCACGTATTGATATTATCTTATGTGTTATAATCTGTTTACTCACCACCATCCAAATTCTGCTCTAGATGAGAGTAATGTAATTTTGGACTTCAAGATCATCATGTTGGCTTGCTTTAGGCCAAAGACAAAGAAGAAATTTTTGTTCCAAATCACTAATAAATTGTGCTCAAAGGTGTGCTATAAAACAAATAAATATGCCAGACTGGCATTTGTTTTCTAATTATGTGCAACAAATGAACCCTCACATGTTTAAAAGTGAACTTTATATTATCCTGACATTAAAAAGCCTTCTAAAGCTTTCTCATGAAGCTACACAAACTGACTGAAGCTAAAGGTGAACCAGCCATAGATAATTGAGTTCACACGTCTTGCAATAGTAAGGCCTCTCATTTTATAAATGCTTTTAGACTAATTACTTTATTTACTAATTAGGAGTGCTTGATATTCACAGAGATCATCATTCTGTGCTTTTGCAAGCTCATGGGGTATAATGAAGCCCCTCTTCCATCTCTCTTGTCTGACACCCTTCAGAGGCAACTTTACCCACTAATCCTCTCTCAGGAGCAGGGCTGGGTAGGGAAAGGGGCAGAGGAAAGGGCACTGCATTACTGCTGCAGAGGCACTGCTCATTCCTCCATTCACACCATAGGTTTGCCACCACTATCCAAGATGAATGAAATAATCTGAATCTTACACTTCTAGAGAAAGTGTTTGGGTTTTGGTGGTTTTTTGGTTTTTTGTTTTGTTTTGGTTTGTTTTTTTTTTTTGCATAAAGACTAGATGGCATAGCCAGGAGAGCATTATAATAAAGTAGAATAATAAGGAATGATGGTACATAGTAGAAAGTTCAGTGTGACAATATGTGCTTTAAGGCCTTCCTTCAACCATTGGTACAAGATCACTTAAAATTTAATTCAGAAGCCATTGTGAAGTGTTGTGTTGTGTTATGGGTTTTTTTCCAGCTTTGTTATGGAAAATGAAGGTGAATTATTCACTGATCTGGAAGACTGTACTTGCATATAGACCAAAATTATGGCGGTAACATTTCTTATGGCCAAAAAGCAGGGCAGATTCGTTATGGAACATATAGACTGGGCATTTTTGAGGGAGTCTGAAAGAGCAGAAATAACTGGAAGAAAAAACATTGCTGTAAAACATAGTTTAGATTTCTTCAAGAAGGTTCATTATATGGAAAGAAAGCTGTGAGTTTGCAGTCAAAAGGGAAGCAACTTTGGTGCTGAATCCTTCTACTGCAGGGGTGAAGTGAAAGAAGCTATCACAAATGGGGAAAAGCCAACAAAATGTAACACAAGAAAAAAGAGAGAAATGGATAATAATCAGTATAATTTGTGAAGTGAACATAATTGATAAGAGAGGTTAATAACATCATGGATTTGTCTCTGGGCAACATAAAACAAGGAACTTTAAAAAAGTATATTAGAAACAAATGAAATCCCAGCAATAACACAAGCCTATTACTAGAGATGATAACACCATTAATAATGAGACAGGGAATGCAGGAGTGTACAATAAATAAATCCCTGTTCTGTTTTCAAAATGAAACTAAAGGAAGTGCTTCTTTCACATGAAGATGATAAAGTACTCAGTTACGAGCTGAGAAAGATATTTTTTTAAAAACCCTTGTACAGGGGATAGATAGTTTCAAATAAGCCAGCCCGGATAACTTATACTTAAAAAATCTGAAGAATTACTTGATTTCTGTCCAGACCAGCAGTGAAATCCTGGGATGCTAGAAGCAAGCTGGTCTTAAAAGAGTTGTGAGGTTACCTGGGTGTTTCTAACACAAATAGTCTTTAGGCAATCAGTCCCATAAAAATGGTACTAAACAAAGGTGGGGTTCAGTTAATTATGACAGCAAATACGATGACATAATAATCTCAATTACATGTGTGGGAATTACCAATTTGGTTGATACATCTATTGTGGTGAAACAGGCTTTTATATTGCACTTGCCTCATTACTGCCAGGCACAATTAATGCCACCACACAGTATCAGTGAAGTGTACATTAAATGGATTGCAGTCAGTCTAATAGACAGATCCGTGAACATTGGCATTGATAATTGTCTATGAATGTAGGTGTTCCCTGAGGTGTTTTACAGAATCTCATGCTGTTCAATGACACAGAAATAAATACAAATACCACCACTGATAAAATGTTGACTAACATAAATATTGGTTTGATCCTGCAAAACAGATTGAGGTGCAACACAATAAATAAGAAGTTATGGACAAAATATACAAGACAAATTTAAAGAGAATTAGGGGTACCTCAATAACTGTGACTTCGTTTTTCAGTTTAATGTCTCCTTCATTTTCTCACATACCTATCCCAAATTCATGTCTTCTAAGGTGTCCTGGGACAGGTGCAGGTCAAAGCAGTACCCAGAATGTGGCAACTTCCATCCTATCTCCTGAAAGCCTCAAACAGGCAACTCATAACAATGTTTGCTGTATGCTCCTCCCTCCCTTCCCCTCCCCAGGCTAGACACAAGTGAAAATGAAAAGGCAGCCTGCTTGTGACAAGGCAGCCTTTTCTTCCTAGAAGACTTCTTATGTAGAAGGGTACAGTACTGCTCTTTAATCCATGACCAAGATTCATCCTGGTGATGGAGGTGAGAGATCCAGCTGTGCTGTGCTCCAGCTAGGACTCACTGCTGTCATTTGTAAAAGATGTATTCAAACTTTCTTGATGAAACTGTCCTATTATTCAGAAAGGAGTGTAAAGATTCTTGGGTCTGAAAGTCAGGATGGTTGCACTGTGGGGAGACCTTTTACTTACTTACCTGCAGGAGACTGCACTGGACAGTGTAATGAAACATGGTCCTCTTCACCCATATGTGATGTTTGAACCTCAGAGAGGGACAAAACATAAGTGGCAGCCGGTTCTCCATGAACTAATTGAAAGATTGTTGCTCTACCAAACTGCCAGCTAATTACCAGCTCAGTGGCTGTTCATGGACTTTCCATTTACTTGTGTGTCCTCTGCTGACACAGGCAAGACAAAATAAACAGCAACTGATGGTGGATCTGAACTGTGAGGTTTTTGTCCTGCCTGTCTCACCCTGACTTGCTGTTAGCAACATTATAGTCACTTCATCTAGACTTCCTTTTCTGTTGGGCAAAATGGCCAGGAAACTTAGGAGGAAAGTAAAATAATTTCCTGTTCTGCCACTGCCCATAGGCATCACTCACTAAGGTCTCTGGGTGCCTTTGGAATTCATCTCCATCCGTCTCTCTCATCTTCAGGATCTTCACCCACATCCAGGAGTTTTCCTGCAGCCAAAGTCTTCATTCCCATTCTGATGTTGCTTCTGCTTTCCCAGAACCATGATAGTCTGTGTGTGGGAACACAACATATAATTACCCCCCTAAGTGGTGGTCCTGTCTAATATTTCTTTGTCAATAGTGGTGTTCAAGACATGTCCTGCCTTTTTAGGCCTGATCTTATTAAAATGTATGACTAGCCCTTACTAGATTCAGCTAGCAAGTAGGAGACTTCTGCTTTAGAGTTCAGAAATGCAGTTTGGAGCATTCATTCACACACACATGTGCACATTCCACATTCATAATTTAAGCTGTTTTTTGCCAACAACACTACTGAGTGCAAGCCAAATTCAGCCCTGCATTGCTTTCGGTATTTTCCTGTTGGCTGGCTCTAAGCAGCTGCATGGGCAAAACTAACCCTTCTCAGTACTTAATTTTGACTTCACTTCATCAGCTTGTTGCCTCTATCAGAGGATGCTGCTATGGGACTGTAAGAAGAATGCCTCCTTCTTTGGATCTTCCTCTAAATTCAAAGAAGTAGCTCTGCAGCTAGCACAATCTGATTCAATCTTCAGATCATACATAGTCATGGGGAAAGATGGAGAAGTAGGAAGTAGCTTTCCTATTTCAGTTCCGTTATCAGTAGTTTCTTGGGGAGAAATTAACTTTCTTTCTCATTGTGCTCTTGTAATTCTCTTATTTCACTTCATTATTTGTCAGTCCATCATTTATAATGTTTTTCATGATTACATTTTTGATTCCAGTGGGATCTTTGACTAAACCACATGAAACGTACATCTAAAAATTTGTATGAGAGGTATAACGAATAAAAGACTCTTGCAAGTCTCTATTATTAAAAGTGTGTTGTACAAAGATAACAGAAAGACAGAAAAGTACAGGTGGTAGATTAGTGTTTTAAAAAACTTAACTTCTAATAAGGAAATGCAGTTTATATAATAACTTAAAGAAATTATCTTGCACTAATTCTGTCTCTCCACTCATCAATTGAATTAAAGTTTGAAATTGGCCAGCATGAAGAAATATTTTGCATAAGGCTGCAATCATTAGAAGTTTGAACAATTTCAGCTGTTGTGAACAATCTTTAATTAAAGGAAAACCCAGAAATAAATAACACCTTGCCTGAATATCTTCAGTGCAGATTAACACATGCTATTGAATCAACAGGTCTCACTAAGACATGTCTGTAAAATAACTGGTAGAATCACTCACACCAGGAGAAAAACGAGTAGGAATCAATATCCAAATTTTGAATAGGAGGAAAACAATCAGAGAAAGCTTAAGGATCTAATCCAGAAAACTCTAAGTTTTCTCTAAGTTTACAGTCATTAAGGGCAACTGAAGTTGCTCATTTATTTGCTAAAATTAATTGCCACAAAATGTAACAGATGCCAAAAAAATCAACAGGTTCTAACAGCAATTGAAAATATTAATGAAAGAAAGGCTATTAATTAAACATAGAGATGTGGTTCAGGTTCAAGAAACTAAAAAATGTGAGGAAGCATCACTTCCCTTGCTCTTGTATTTCCATGTTATCCAGGATATGAACGCTTAGTCTGATCCAATAGAAACATGCTGAAGTTCTTGGTATGTTCTGTATCTCCTCAGAGAATCTATTTCATATTTCAATGAATTTTACTTCTGAAATAAATGAAAATAAATAAATAAGCAAGCAAATACAATGTCAACTGAGTTACCACAAGCTGTTTCCTGCCTTACAAAAGGATAGGGTTTTCTCTATAAATAATTGTACACCAAGCATCCAGTAAAGTAAGCTTCTTGGGAAGTAAATGATCCAAGAACAGTTTAGCTATATCAGGATTACATACTCCAGGGATTTAGCTGAAGCAGAAGGATTTGGATGGTATGAAGCTCCTGAGAAACCTCTCAACAGAAACACAGTTTTCTTTCTTTCACATAGTGTGTGGTCCAGCAGCTGCTACTTAGTGTTTGTATTTTTTCAACAACCCAAATTATTGGAAGACACCAAGTAGTCTGAAAGCCAGCTACATTTTTAATAAGCTCTGCATATTTTTAAAAAGTGCATCTCAGAAGATATTGTAATTCAGGAGGATTAGGCAATGCTCCTATTCTGTTGCTGAAAATCCAGGAATCTATAGTGTTCAGATGAGGATTAGACCTCTGTTTTCAAAATGTGATGCAAATATCCATAAATGGTCCAAATCTTGATGTAAGATAACATAATGGGAGTTTTTGAAGCACACCTTTGGTTCCATTTTGTTACCTATTCTGGAAACTACAGGCATGGTAAAGTTGGTCAACAGTGCTTGATGTATTGGCAGTTTTTTGACAGGTCTGGATAACCAGTATAATGTGGACATCATTCACCTCCATTTGCTTTAGGTCATGCATTATTCTCCAGTTCATAGCTTCATAAAGCTGTGGAATAGCCTTTCTCTAGGAGAACTTGTGAAAAAAGAACATAGTAAAAAGGGTTAGGTGTAGCTATAAATATGATAAATGGCTTGCTAGAAACTGCATTAAATAGCAGCAATATCAGCCCAGAGATGAGTTTTGCAACACTCCTATTGCAAGTCTGTGTGGATGAATGATTCACTATGTGCTTGCTTTTCATGGACATCATTTAATGGAACATCCTATGTCACTAGTCATTTGCACTCCAAATACAGAAGACTTGTGTATTGCTGTTTACCATTTCATCACACTTCCCTCATTCTCCAGACCTCTATTAAATGATGGGAAAGGAAATCAGATATGGTACAAGTTGTGCCTTCCACTCCTTTCTCTAGCACTTCAGAATCTTGTGACTGTCCCCCCTGTGGGTTTGGTTTGGTTTGGTTTTTTTCCTTTAATTTTCTACTCATTGTGCAATTAAAAACTTCTTCCCACTGTGCTTCTCTGCACCATAATCCCCTAGAGAGCAAGTCTGGTTACTCAGTTTAGTGCTGAGTCCTGCAGCAAGATCCTGAGTACTCAAGCACAAAATATGTCCATTTTGCACAGAGGCTCTGTTTCCACAGTGCTATAGGGAGCCTCACTGAAAACCTACCTAGTAAGGTAGGCTCATGGAAGAATCGCTCCCTATCTGCACAGAATGACACTATATGGAATTAATACTTGTCAGAACTCAGTCCACTACTGCATAGAAACTACATTTTAAAAAAATTAGAAGAAAGTTAAAGTGGTGTATGGGGAACTGGCTGACAGACCACATACAGGGGGTGGTGGTAAACAGCTCTTTTCCAAACTGGCAACCTGTCACAAGTCAGGTTCCACATGGATCGATATTTGGCCTGATGTTGTTTAATATCTTCGTAAGTAATATGGATAATGGGATCAGTTGTACCAAATGAAGTCTGATGATGATACCAAACTAAGCAGAAAGTGGATACTTCAGAAGGGAGAGCCACCCTTCAGGAAGACCTGCATGGGCTGAAGACTGGGCTAACAAGAATCTGATGAAGTTCAAGGACAAGAGTAAGGTCTTGCACCTGGGAAAACATAACCTAGGAGGCAGCACAGGAAAGCAGCTCTGTGGAAAGGGACCTGGGCGTCTTGGTGGAATACAAGCTCAAGATGAGTAAAGAGTGTATTGTAGCAGCAAACAAAGCCAATAAAAATTTTTCACAAGAACAATCAGCCATTGCAATAATCTCCCTAGAGAAGTTATGGAGTCCCCAACACTGAGCACTCTTAAGATTCAGCTGGGCAAGGTGCTGGGCTGTCTTGTGTAGACTGTGCTATTCCCACAAAAAGTTGGATCAAATTATCTTTGAGGTCTCTTCCAACCCAGTGTTGTATGATTCTATGATTCAAGTTCCCATCAGGAATGCCTCCTGATGTATTTTTTCCAGAAGCTGTGTCTTCTAAATACAAACTGCAAATATTGGTATACTGTAGATAAAGAAACTCATATATTTTTTGAAAGAACATTTACGTGACAGTAAAAATTGCAGAGAAGAAAGAATAAAATGGGAGAGCAAACCTCAGTGATGAAACCAAACAGATATTACTGATTCTAGGCTCTTTTGGAAAAAAAACATAGAAAAGAAATAGAATTTCCTTTGACAAGGACAGCAAAGATTTGAAAACTATAACAGAAAGCCTGTTGTCAGGATAATTTTATTACCATAACTGATAAGTCTGCTCTATGAGATCATAGCCTGTTTGAGGATTTTTGTCTCAGAGTTGCTTGCAGCAATGCATCTCATTCAGCCCCTCAGCCTCACTGATGCACCAGGCTTGACCCTGCGTCTTGGAAATGTACTCACTATCAGTCAAGCCTGTCTGCATTAATGTAGACAACTTTTATTTATCATAGCAATATACTTTATTTATGTTTATTTCATGTTGCCTCCTTTAGTTGAGCTTTGGCCTCAGATTGACCCAGATGTTTATATACTGTACATGGAGGTACTGTTACTTTTGTGGCTAACATTAACAGAAGAGCAGACCTGAAAAGACACTTGGGGCCAGGCTACATGGGAAAAAAAACCCAACAACAGAACAGACATATCAAATTGCAGTTAAATCCAGACACATTATTTACAACATCTCAGACAATATTTTTACACCTCAAGGCATTTATAACAATTATTTAATACAGAAGGTGTATTATTTTAACCCCTGGTTATAACAGATTTGACTGCTTGTATTATGGCTATCCTGGGACCTGCCTCAGTGTTGAGAGGTGATAAGAGAAAGCCGTGGCCAGTAATCCCAATTTGTAAAACCAGCAGCTTTTATTTGTCTCCAATTATTTATCTAGAATATCTTCACTGGTGTATCAATAAATACACCAGACATGTCCTAGTGTTTATGGAATATAGCTATGTGAGAGCAAGCCTTGTAGGTGTTGGCTGACCTCTCCTGCTTGGTGTCAGGCTCGAGTGTTGTACTGGGAAGATGTGTTAAAGAGGAGTAAGAAATATTCCGTGCTTTCTTTTTGAGAAGGTTTCATAGCATTCAGTCTGTGAGAAACCTGCCTCCTGCTCTTTCCATATTATGGATATAACAGGACAACTGCTGGCAAACAAGTTACTGAGCTGTAAGGAGTTGCCTGTTGGCAGAACAACTATACTGCCTAATTGCATGAATGCTCCTTCTCCGTTACAGGTGAGAAGGAAAATTTGCTAGGTGAAATTATGAAGATGGTTTGTATTAGAAACAAATATTTTATTTTACTGAGCCTCATCTCAATGCTACTTACACAAAATGGCAAATGTGACCTTTGCAATGATTTAAGCTAATGGATTTTTGTTCCACTTATGTATTAGGTGACATACACACATGCTGGCAGCCACTGCAGCAGCTCAGCGACAAATGGCAGCCTGTGGAAACTAGCTATGAAAACTCAATTGCTGGTGATCATCTGCCCATATTTTGTATTCAGTTCACTTTGTGTCAAAAACTGTAAGAAAGAGGTATAATTTGAAATTTGAAACTGAAGAGTTTTAAAATTTTGTATAGAGTTTCTTGTCCATAACCTGAATTGTATGCAGATTCAGGGACACAGACAATATAAGCAGAGGCTGGAGCACACATACATGATATCCTTTATTGAGTTCAATCTACTCAGTGTATGGGCTACAATGTCAAGCATCAGGTTTTCCTTTTATTTCCTCTGCCTTATTTATTTATTTATTTATCCTGCCTTGTTTATTTATTTATTTATTTATTTATTTATTAACTCTTTTTCTTGGCCATATTAGGAGGTTTATTGCTGTATGCTGGGGGGATGGCTCTTTGTAGATCTGAAGTGGCTTTTCTATTTGGTTTTTCACTCTGGTATGTTTCTATATGTTTATTAGTTATTGGTTTGAAAAGTCCTTGAAGAAACTAGTGTTATGCTCTTGGAAATAGCTTAGTCTGTTCAAGCTAATGTCCTTTCTTCCTTTGCACAATAGCTGACGTTGTGCATGACTACAGCTTGTGCAAGGGCTTTAAACTTCACAGATGGACAGGATCTGTAACAGAAATAGAAAGTAAAAAAAAGAAATTGAGACATTTCACTGCTACAGCTCTTCTCTTAAGTGAAACTCTAGGGGCTAGATTCTGTGCCACTCCTCATTGGGTGCACTGAATTTCCACCAGTGAAAATTGTAAAGCAGATGTGATTTGCTTCCTACTCTCTGTATAGCAGCACTCTACATTATCAGACGCTGCTGTTATGGGCTATAGAAGAATTGTGAAAGAAGATTTTCTTTTCCTCCCTTAAAGATGAGAAACGGTACAAGTGACACTGCATGGACTTTCATTAAGTGAGCTCTGAGAAAGCCTTGAAAATGTGTATAGAGGTCTGCTGACCTGGGAGTCTTCTCCAGCTCTAATTTCTGTGATTGAGGAGACAAAGGGTATAGACAATACTGAATTATGCCTGAGGCACAAAGAATCTTGGAGCTGATCACCTCTTCCAGCAAAATGTCAGTCTAAAAGGTTTTCCAATAGTTCTCACTAGCAATTCCGACACTTGAAATTCAGGTGTTTCTCTGAACCCTAGCTGATGTTGCTGATAATATTTATTATCACAAATGTCAAGATACTGTCCCAGTTGCTTTATTATTGACCTTTTGTTATGTGACCTTCCACAAGATTATTAGTCTGCAGCAGTTTGTGATACTTCAGAAGGTCCAGCATGAGCTTCCTGTGGTGACAGGACACTAAATGATTAGAAATCCTCTATCTGCAGAAGCCATACGGCAGGCAATACAAAGATCAGTAATACAACTCTTTTCTGGAGCTGCTTTTGTTCTTTTATCTTTTTTTTTTCTTTTCCTGTTTAATCTTTGACCTAAGCAGCTTGTGGCTTGGGATGCCTTTCTGATAGGTTTGTGGGAGTTATATTCCAGTATTTGCAACCTGGGTAACTCAGGTACAAAAGATCATAAAGCTGTCCCTGGAGATACTGAACACATTCAGACACTCCTTTCAAATCAAATGGGAAATAGCATCTCTTTCGTTGCCCACTTGATTCCAGACAATGTTATTGATTCAGTGGTTGATTCTGCTTTAGATTCAGAAACTCCTTGAATGTGGCTTTGAAAATTCTAAGCAAACAACAGGGAAGGGGAAAGAAAAATGCTTTTTCTGATAACTGTGTCTTAAAATACTGTTTAACAGTGTGGTGAAGAACTTGAGAATCTACCTCCTCTCAGCTTTTCTCTGAGATGACCATCTACATCTCTGCAAAGCTGATGCTGAACCCATTGTCCACCTGGGTAACATTTTAATTCAGATTTGCTTCACATGGGTTTCTATTATAAAGCAAAGCAGAAGCTTTGGAGGACAACTGCGTGTGTTTATGAAAAACAGTCTTAGTAACTATGAAATCTTTTCATCTCTCTTTGCTTTCCTCATGTCCCAGCAACAGGACACACTCTCCTGTTGCTAACACTGACTGGCTGTTACAGATGGTTTCACCTGTCTTTTATGGAGTCTTCTCAGGAGCAACAAATATCTTAGAATCAGGAAAAGCACAAGAGACATCTACTATTTTGTGGTACTTCTTAATTCTAACCATTATCAAAGCCTCAGTAACGGTCTCTCTCTCTCTATATATATATATATTTTTTGACAAGCTAATATAATCAACCCTGTTCCTTCAGCTCATCTACTTTCAGTATGGGAATATCATGTTCCAGTGAAATTGTTAACCATTACTAAGCACTGTGCTGAAATATTAACCCATTTTGTCTCTCCAGGGTGTTATAATCAACAGATTTAGTAGGAGTTAAAATGTATGTGTGGAGATCACTACATAGCACACCTATCTATGACTTAAAACACATTCTGAAGACACCAGTTCTTTTCATATATAATACGTAATTGGAATGAGAATTAGAGACAGTGTTTAGTGATCTCTCACAGGAAGATGTAAAAAACATATCTGCTGCTGCACTATCAATTATTTTATTCTGCTGTCCCGGAAGAGGTCTAAGTTATAAAGGAAATATTGTAATGAACTTCCCATGTAGATGTACTAAACTGGAAAAGAACTCCCACCAGTGTGCATTATGCATATCTCCTTAGTCACATCTCTTGCATGCTTCTTGCCCTAAACTGCCATTTACGTCCTTAGTGAGAAAAATTTTAGCGTGATACGTGAACCTTGAGTTGAGCTTCCACATTTCACAAACTCATTACAGTAATGGCTATAAAAAAACCCAACAAACACCTCTTTTGTCAAGAAATCAAAATACACCACAGCACTCTTCCTACAGTCAAAAAGTTCTAGTACTGGAGAATCAATATTGGAGATACTGAGAGAATTGTAGAACTTCCAGTATTGTGTGCCAAACATTAATTTCTCTTCGGAAGTCTCCCCTAAGGTATAAAGCAAAATCAGAATATGTGATATGTTAGCTGCATGGTTTTGTTAGGGTTTGTGTTGTTTTAGAGGATGGTGGCTATTAATACATAACTTTAGCAGTCTCTGTGTACCTCTAGGCTGATTTTTGTCTGATTCTTTGCAATAAGTGGATGAGATGAACGTCCTAAAGCTGGTAAACCAGAGATACAAAAAGGCTCGCTCTTGCTTGCTGTCTTCCTTTTGTACAAGTTAGTGGGGCAGTCAGATAATCCCGCAAAAGAATGAGGTGAATCATAAGGAAAACCACAGTTTGAAAGTTTTTTTGTCTTTCATTTACTTGACAGTGCTGTAGACACCATTATTTCTGTAATCTCCATGACACACAGGTCTGATAATTAAAAGAGATATCTTGCCCTTAACCTCTGATTTTCACAGTGAGTGTGTTAACATGAAGCATTACCCAATTGCTAAGTCTAAGTATTGATTGTTTCAAGCTGTACATGGGCTAATATTGTTTTCCTTGTGGACAGACTGATGTATTTGTCCACAACAAAGGACAACAGATGTGCATCTTTTCTTCAGAGCTCAGAGATTAATTTTAAGAAGGAAACTGGACAAAATTACTGTTGCTATTGTTAGGCAGTTTCTTTCTTCCTTTCCTTTTTTCTCTCACTGAGGGGATCACATGAAAGGTAGGGAGCAGCTGTATCCATGGAGGAGGAAACACATGCTTTGTAGAATAAAGAAATCTTGGGCACTTTTTATTAAAAACTGCATTTTACAACTGAAACAATCTGCAGATGGAACAGCTGATATGGCTATTTTGCTGGTTGTTAAAGAGTTTATACTACATTAAATTGACTCCCATGGGTTTAATTTTTCAATGCTGTTACAACCACCAACCTTTCTTATTGAGAAGGTCAATAGACACAATGTGAAGTCTTGTAAATCATTTCCATGCTATTTTTGTAATATATAATGTGACCCTTCTCACATACCTTAAAAATTATAAACCAGAGCACATACTATATATCAAACAAATAAATCAGCTGCTATAAATACAGTCTTCCTTTTGCTTCTGGACAGATTAATTCTACTGCATTTCATATATTTTAAATTGTTTTTGGCTTCACAGGCAAGATCTGCTTTTGTATTCAGAAAGCAGAGACCCTGGATTTAATCTATTTAAAAAACTTAATAGGGCCAAAGTGACCCTGAAAGCATGTTTTAAAATGATTCCACTAAAAGCTTTAATTACTATAAACATTAAATAAATTAAGTGATTATACTGTAAAAAAAAGTAAATGTGGTCAGCTGATAGAAACTTTTAATGTGAAATTTTGAGAGGGAGAAAAGGCAAGTGGGAAATAAACATAATGGTGACCTGATAGCCTATTCAGTGCTCCAGCGATGTTTTTTTCCTCAGGTGTCTTTGCTAGCCATGTTCCACCTGCAGCCTGAAAGACTTGATATAACATCTAGGGAAACTGAGTCATCAAGTGATTTGTTTTATAACAGAAAACTGTGGTGTTATAAAGAGAAATTTATTTTTACAGGAGACTATTTACTCACCTACAGAGCAAAGCAGGATATTTTTACCTCATATTTTTGTCTGGTTTCCTTCATGCCTATTATTACTTGTATTAAAGTATACCTTGGGTCCATGCCTATAATCCTGCATCAGTCAATAAGTGAGAAACAGATGTCCTTGGTCATGCTTAGTATCTCAGCACTTTTCTTAGCGCTTATGGTTTCTGTCTGCACTACTGAAGAAAAAGGTATTGATAAGAGGCATCTGAAAGGGAACATATATAAGAAAGATAAATGATCAAAATCAAGGTGATGTAGCTTTTTAAAACAAAGAGCTGCAAAAGCTCTGAGACTTGTGAGACTTTATGTTTCTGCTGCATAAGACATTTCTCAAATACCCTTCAGTCATCATCTACAGAGGAGTGACTTTGGCCTTGAGTACTGGAATTTGGTTATAAAAAAGGAGGAGATGTATTTTATGCATGTGCATGAGTATGTATGTGCAGTGTCCATCTTGTAGGTGCCTTTTGCATTCCATGTTGTGGAGCTGAAACAATGATTTTCCTAAAAAAAGTTTGAAGTGAGAATTTGCCTGTGTCCTATTTATATGTTTTTGTCTATCTCATCTTCATCACCTTGTTGTTTTGATCATTCTTTTGTTCTTTCTTCTTCTATCTCCTCTACATTTTTATAGTATGTGAAAATGGAGCAAATTATTTTTCCTTGTTAAAATAAACATTCATTCTTCATGCTTATTGCACTTTTCAAGGACATGGAGAGACACTGCTCTGATTGCAAGTGAAGCAATAATCTGATATGAAGCAAAACTGAGGTTGTGGGGCCAGCAATAGCCCTATAGGGTCCAAGCCAGATGAGAAATTTGGTTTACTGGTGAACTACTTTTTGCCCTCAGTGAAAGAAGTGAGATTTGAAGGAGAGTGCTTCCTGTGTTGTATTTACATCCTTGCAGAAGGCCAGCCAAAAATCTGACATGACAAAATACTTTCCCATGAGAAGCATTGGTTATTACTATAGATTCTGTCTAAGCTGACAGATCTGTGTAATTCCCTGATAGAGACTTGTGTTATTGTTTTATTTTATTTTTTTCTTTTTAGCAAGTTATCACTGATACTGCCCTACCAAACAAACAAACAACCCCCCCACAAACAACAGCAATAAAAACCAACCAACCAACCAAAAAAAAAAAAAAAAAAACCCAAAAAACAACAAAAAAGTAAAATGTTTGTTATGCAATTATGATTAGGGAAAAACAATTGTTGCTTCTTTTGCGATTCATTTGATGGAAAGGCCAAAAAGTCTGAACTGAGACTCTCATGATCAAGCCATATCTGCTTGAATTAAAACATTTTGACCCTTCCACCTAATGAACCTCAAAAAAGCAGTAATTGTTTTCCCCTAACTCCTGGATATTCTAGTAATTTTAATTAAAGAAAAACACCTGTATGCTCCCATTTACTTTTTTCAGGTAGCACAATCTCTTTGATTCAGACACATAAGAGTTTTCCTCTTCCTTTTCCTCCATCTCTTTAGGGAGTTTCCCCTAAAGAGCTGTCAGATAAATCCTTCAATTCCTAGCATTTTTACTATAATTCTTCCAAATATGTAAAGTAGACCTGGATCTCAATCTGATTTATATCCTATATTGCAACTCAGAACATGTTTAGAGGCTGAAGATGTAATACAAAATGCTGGGATTCCATGAGTTACAGTGTGTAATACAGATATGGAAAATGTTACATTCTAAAATAAACATTAAAGAAACCCAAACAACCTGAATACTTTACTGAATGCACACAGGGAGAAGTAAGGCATAACACCAAATATTCCTGTTCCACAACCTCACTGGAAAAGCTTCTGAAATTTAAATGCAAATAGTGTGATTTTGGGACAAAGCTCCTTTTCTTCTTTGCCTCCTGTGACAGTCTCAACATAATACACACAACACACAACAGCATTTGTCGTATGAATCAAAAAGGAAAGAAAGATTAGACACTTAATTTTGGTTGCATTCATAAGAGCTCAAGGAATATGCTTTTATAAGAAAGAGGAATTATAATGCATGCTGAGGTGTTAAGGAACAGAAGACAGGTAGCTATGACATACAAAAAAAGGGATTGTGAGGAGACATGGACGCAGTATAAATACCATGATGGCCTTCCTGTGGCCATATGCACCACACCTGCAGAGCTGGGCAGTCTTCCCTCTGGGTTGTTTTATTCCTTTTTTTTGTTTTTGTTTTGGTTTGGGGATTTTTTGTGTTTGGTTTGTTTGTTTGCTTGCTTTTGTTTTTCCTTTTTGAAGAACACTCCCTTCCCAACCCTCCCAAAAAAAGAAACCCAGTACTACAGCCCTGAGATCTTTCAAGCTTTTACTCAGAAAAAGTGAGTGCCATATATTTTGCTTTAGTGTAAAAATAATGATTCAGTCAATGACATAACCTACTAGTTTCAAAACTAACAGTAGTAGTTGGGGACTTGGACAGGAATGCATTAAAAAATATGACTATAGTAGGCCATAATATAAAAAAAAATTATTTCGCATATTAGAGTTTTGTGAGTGACTTTTTCTGAAAATTTTGCCAATATTGTGTCTGTGTAATATTTAACACATTCCAGCAAGCCAAGATATTTCTATTGTCACACACACAAAAGTTAAAATATTAAATATACGAACAGTTAGTATGGCAACAAAACCTGAGATAAGCTTTTTTTTTTAATATAAACAAGGAAATCAAGGCTGGATCATTTATTAATTTATTTGCCTTTATAAAATTTCCTTCAGAAATGTGTTTTATATAATTAAATATACATGTTTTCTATGATAGAAAATACTTCACTGACAAGGAAATATTCACAATCCAGCAGTCATGTAAGTAGTTATGCTTTTTGAGTGTCTTAACTTCATGATTTTTAGATGTCAGCCCCTCAGTTCAAGAAAGATGTTGAGTTGCTTGAATGTGTCCAGAGAAGGGCAACAAAGCTGGTGATGGGTCTGGAGCACAGCCCTATGAGGAGCGGCTGAGGGAGCTGGGGGTGTTTAGCCTGGAGAAGAGGAGGCTCAGGGGAGACCTTATTGCTCTCTACAACTACCTGAAGGGAGGATGTAGCCAGGAGGGGGTTGGTCTCTTCTCCCAGGCAACAAGTGACAGAAGGAGAGGACACAGTCTCAAGCTGTGCCAGGGGAGGTTTAGGCTGGATGTACGGTAGAAATTCTTCACAGAAAGAGGCCATTGGAATCAGCTGCCCAGGGAGGTGGTGGAGTCACCGTCCCTGGAATTGTTTAAAATAAGACTGGATGAAGCACTTAGTGCCATGGTTTAGTTGATTAGATAGTGTTGGGTGATAAGTTGGACTTGATGATCTTGAAGGTCTTTTCTAACCTGGTTAATTCTGTGATTCTGTGAATTACATGGTATATTCAGTTATTTTGCTATGTTAAAGAATATGCAGTTGACTTTGAATGACATTAGCAAGCATGAAAGCTTGCTCAAGCTTTCAAAATATTTCAAAATATTAAAACACTTAGTTCTTAGAGTTTTAAAAATAGAATTTCAAGAACATTAGGGTTTTCTGTTAAAAGTGGGATTCTAATATATACAGTGATGTTACTAGATAATTACGTAATTTAAAATGTAGTTCAGAATCTGAACTAACCTGCCCTCTCTAATCCGTGGTTCAAAGGATGTTGGATGTTAAAAGAATTCTGCTAGCTGAAGCAATGTCATATTGATTGAGTGTAATAGTCTTTTTGGAAGTTTCTCAGCTGTTTAATCAAAACGGAAGCCCGCAAGGGCATAGGAAGCTCCCATTCTGCCCTGTCGATTGTGAGGACTGTGGCAAGATCTCTCCACTAATCCAGATGATCATTCACAATGTGCATTTTATGTGGATGTCTGAAATGGTACCGTGCTGAAAAAATCCTGATTATGCATTCTTTGATGTCCACTCCAGGGTTTTACAGGTATCAATGGTGAAGGGCATAGAGTAGCTGTGGCAAGGTGTGGGGCCAAGGACATTGCAGAGCTGTGTCTCTGTCTCTTCATGTTTGTATTCCCTTTCCTTCCTTCAGCCTTCTCTTTCTGTTGCTTGCACTCCTGAAGACATACATTACCCACTGAAATAACATTTGCAAAGTTTTGTCATCTTGTACTTTCTCATCTGGCAAGGAAATTGGCTTTCCTGTGATCATCTGTCTGCCACCTGCAGCTGGATGAATAGAAGCTTAAGGGGGTTGGAGTAGGGACTCCTCACCCTCCTACGGCATTTCCCAGTTTTAGGGTGGGCCTGTTGGTCTTGTCCAACAGAACCTTTTGTTTTATTGAAATTTGCATGTGTTTTGATGAGGGGTACTGCTAGATATAGCTGTGCTGCTAGATATAGCTGTACCTCAAGAGCACCTGCTGTACAGCTTGATGTAGCTGTGCAGAGAGAGCTCCAGCTGTACAGCTAGATAGGGATGGATCTATGTGCACCTGGTGTTCTGCTAGCCTTCTCAAAAGCAATTTTAATTTTATTTATTTTTAGATTCACAAAAGGTGTCGTATTGACATGGTGTGATTTAATAAAATCAACACAGATCCACCTCATTTCAAAGGCAGAAGATGGAAAGATGATTGGAATTGTAATTTAGCTGTACAGCTAGATGTAGCTGTACAGCCAGATACAGCCGTACAGCTAGAGCTCCTGCTGTACACCTAGATGTACCTGTACACCTAGATGTAGCTGTACAGCTAGAGCACCTGCTGTACAGCTATAGCTAGCTAGCTGTACAGCTAGATATGGATGGATCTGTGTGCAGTTGGTGTTCTGATAGCCCTCTTGCAGACACCTCCTGCTGCAGAAGAGCTGCTTAAATATGAGGATCGCTAGTGCCAGCACTCCACATGACCACAGTTACCATGGAAGATCACAAGGTGCAAGGTGAGATCTAAACTAGGCCCCAAGCTATACTTGCTTTTATTGTGAATAGAAGTAACACTTCTCATGGCAGCTAAGAGCAAACAAGAAACCAAAGCATCTGGTAAAAATTTGGCTTCATTTATTCAGCTGGATGGTAGCAGCTACCAGCAAGGCAGTGCTGTTATGATCTAGGTTACTATAAATCAAAGATCATCTCTGGGAAAATGCATACCAAGAGACCATTGGCAAAGAGGCTGGTCTGTGTGCCCTTTGCTTGGTGGTTAACATGGTGGGCTTGCTGCTCCTTCCCTCTTCAGCCGTCTCTCCAGCAAATTTTAAGAGTCTAGGTTAAAACAAGAGGCTTGAATTTAATTGTGTAAAGAGTGAATCAGGAAATTTTGATTCTCAGACCTGCCCAACAGCTGCTGCTTTCACTGACTCTCAAGGGGTGGCAGCCACATGCAGATCTGCATGAGATTATTATCCTTGAAACCCAGTTACCTACTTACCTCATTGGGCTTGGATTTTGATGCTTCATTTAGGGAACCAGAGTTAAATCAATGTGGTGTTTAACTTTGAACTCTTTGTTTCAGTTTTATCTTCCATGAGACAATAGTACACTTGCCAACAGTATTTGAAATACAATCAGGAAACAACTCCTAAATACACAATGAGCTGAACCATTGTGTAACCATTTTAGTTGTGTATATATAATCACAATGATATAACATTAAAGGACACTTACTATCTTAAATCCCTCTGATATTTCTTTCTTTCTTTTTTTCCTAAGATATGCACGGATAGTGTATGCATGTGTTTATCAACATGCCCTTGAAAAATAAAATAACATGTGAAACTAATTTTTTATTTTCCAGTAAATTGCATAACACTTTCTCAGATTACATCCTTTCGATGGATTTCCAATTTATCTTATGTGTGGGAAATGACCTTATAACCTGTGTGTGACAGTTGTTTCAGTTTCAAGAGCCCTTATGACCTGTAACATTGGGGTGCTATTCACAGATATTTGTGTGTTACTACAGCAAAAGAAGGATAATTATTATTCTATATTTAATTGTGGTGTCTTCTTTTTGGCCCATGTTGCTCAGAGGTATCTTGAAATAAGAAAGGTTTGCTTTTAAACTGGAAAAAGAAAATTGAGGATATTTTTTCTCTTTAGTTGGCTCTCATGTTCAGAGCTTTGGAACAGGCAGCTTTCATTTCTAAAAACAGTTTGGCAGCCCTTTAATTGGCTTCTGTTTAAAGGAATATTTCTATGCAGAACCTGCTGCCTGTGTGAAAAATAGGGAGGTAAATTGATTTCCATGTAGAGTTCAAGGAAAGCTGTTAGAAGAGAAGGAAATAGATAGCTGGCATTAGCCTTCTAAAGAATTCCTCTACTGGGAATCAGAGAAAGAACTAAAGTTAGATGAGTTTACTAATAAGGTTAATTTAAAAATTATTCTAAAGGATTGTTATTACTATTATTATGAGATAGGTTTAATGTAACTATTCCTATTTCCAATCTCAAATGCCATCAGTAATGACACTTTCTATGAGAATGATATTCATTATAGTGCCCTGGGGCTGTGCACTCTCCTCACCTTTTTAATCTCTGAGTCTCTACTGGTTTTAATTCAATGTTAGGTACAATATGATTGTCCTTGCACCAGGCACGAGTCATTGCACACAGCCTGGCTTTTCTGAAAGAAGCTGGGAGTCTGCCTTTGAAAATATACATTTGGTTAAGATAGTGCCCACAACAATGAAACTGCCAGATATTCACAAGCACCACCAATGTAATACTGGAAAGGATAATACTCCAAATCACAAATGGGAGGTTTGGCTGGAGACAAAATGAAGAGAACCATCAGTATTCCTGGGATAATAGGGTAAAACAACAAATACTGCAATAGATGCTCCATATTATTAAAAGGTGTCATGATAAGGTTTCATCTGCGAACACAAAGGCAGAATTATGCAGAGCAGGGATTTAATCTAATTTATTTTCCGTGTCTTTTACTGACAAATAGCTAATGAAAATTACTCACATTTTCATTGTATCTTATCAAACATTACTAATGAAAAGTCCCACTGTTTTGCATGTATGTTGCATCATTTCATAAAATTTTCAGCAGCCTGTGACTTACTAAATAAAGTTGTCACTCAAACCTCATTTCCCATCTGACTTGCAACGAATCAAAATGGACACCAAATTAATGCTGAATATTGTCTGTGTTTGATGAGGTCTCTGCAAAATCTCTGTTCTGTCACCTTTAATGCACTCTGCTTGAGGGACTTATCTGATTTTTTATTGTTTCTTGGAAAAGATGAGATATTACAAATCTATCCCTGGCTTCATCTAATTTATGCTTTTGAAATGTGGTTGGGTTTCTTTCAGGAGTGAAGAGAATTTTTTTAAATGGGGAAATCCATTATTACTTTACAAGAATCCTAGTCAAAAGTGCTTGCAATAACATAAGTACTACGTTGTTTGGGGTTTTTTTCTGTGAAAGAGTGTAACCAAAGGGTTATATTGTTCAGTATTATCAGTAGTTGTCATAGGCTTAGGAAACAAAATAAAATTCAACCTAAAATCACTGAGATTTTCATCTGCATTCTATGAATGCAGAAAGGCAAAGCAACTGCAATACAATATTTACAACTTCATAGATTTGTATCTGCATTTCCATTTTGCATTTGTTAGAGAGCTGTATAATATAGTGAGACAGCAGAAATGCTGTATTCAGTTCCTTAAACCTCTTCTTTATAAATTATTAATGCAATTTGTATGTACAAAATTTCCCCCTTCTTTGCTACAAATGAGAGTTTTTCTTAGTCAACAGGGGAAAATGCCCAATGCTGGTTTTGAGGCTGCTCTTTTCTGTGCACTCACCCTTGTGCTGACAGCAGAGGCAGACGGCCAGACAGACCACCTGTCTCCCATGGGCTGCTCCTCAGTCAGTGGATGCAAGCTCTAGCAACATCCCAAGAGTGTTGAACTGGAGCTCAGATGTTGTTTTCCCTGAAATGGAGTACCCTGGCCACATCTTCCATGGCAGATGATTAGCACATGGCTTAGGTGGTGTAAAAATTTGGGCAGAGAGAGGAATTGCAATCCAGTGTCACACTTTCCTCTGGGTGGGTCCAAGAACTGAGCCATTGCATACGGAAAGGCAGCCACTTCCTTTGCCTGGGACAAGGCTGGCACAAGTGCATGTTCAAACAGAAGGCTCAGCAGAGCCCAGAGGCATTTCCCTAATGTCCACTCACTCCAAAGCACCTGCACCTCAGAGAAGGTTGAGGTTAAGAAGTGCTCTGTCTTTTGCATGCCTACTGTCTAAGTTAGGCAAGTCCCAATGCAGTGTTTTGGATTTCTTAAATGCTGGTATGACTCAGCCGCATGTTGCTGGTCACCTGCGGGGAGGTGAGACCTGTCAGCAACACATGGGAATATATCCCGGAGGTTGATACTTAGCGTGCTGCCACTCATTGTTCCTTTTAGAGCTGTATTCTGTCTCCATTTATTTAATCTTCCTGCACCACCCAACACCAATTTCTTAGACTACTTTATCATGCACTACTCTTTTCTCTATAGCTTTCTCCTGCCCCATCTTTCCTGAATAACATCTGCCCTGGGTGACTGGGTACATGAATTTCTTCCCTTCTGTCTCATTCCCATTTACCACACAGAGTGAGAAAGCTGACTCTTACTGGGGTCTCAGAACTATACAAAACTGAACCATCAGCATTCATCAAGGACAAGTTACATATAAGAAGCCAGGATGCTCTGCTCTATTTCAGTAAAATGAGCTGTCTCCAACGAGATGGCTCTAAACAATAGCGCTATTTTTTTCTATGCTGTTGCATCCTGAAATGGTGCAGGACTACTGATGATATGTATTTATTTATTTATTTAGTTACTTATTTATTTGAGGATTTGCAAAGCAAGGACAGTTGGTAACAAATACACTGAAACCTTTCTAGCTCATAATGCCATGGCACCTTTGCAGCATTGTGCCTGCTACTTACAAATTATTCCCATCTCCCCTAAACACTTGTGATGAAGCACAAGGTCTGTCCTAGGCCGCACCATGTTCATTCATGTTAAAAGCACAGTGAAGTAAGCACAGAATTCATAGTGCTGTGCTTGGCTGGAATGAGCTGTAATGTTAGTTCTGCCAGGTGTATGATGCACTTTATCAAACATGATGCTTTGGTTTAGGTTTTTGTTTTATTTG
Source organism: Indicator indicator (assembly GCF_027791375.1). NCBI lineage: Eukaryota > Metazoa > Chordata > Aves > Piciformes > Indicatoridae > Indicator > Indicator indicator. Next base: position 38,268,083 of record NC_072012.1, on the reverse strand, counting down.
GACAGCTTGCAATAGGAATCATAACTGGAGCTCTCAATTACAGCTGCATTCTCAGCTAATGATAAAAATATTTGATGATACAGGTTTTCTTGTTGGATAATACACACAAGGGGGTTTGTTACCCATCCTGAGTTTTGCCTCAAGCTGTGTAACTGCCTTTCAGTAGATATTAGTTTCGTATGTTAATGTTTGTGTCATCAGATGTTCTTATTTACACTTTGGGGCTCTGTTAATTTGCACACTATTCTTAGAAACATGGTTTCTATGTGTTCCTTGCATTAAACGTGCAGTATTCTTCCACTTCAGCCATCTTCCTAAGTAGCATTTGATCATATTTATTCAATGTTCAGAACTAGCCACTGCTTTGTTGGGAAAGTCTGGCTGTGTTCAACATACAGTGATGCTGACGAGTTCTGTGGTACCAGTGGCTTTAATGTGAGCCATGTGATCCCTTTAGGGAAATGTCCTCCCTAAGGAGGAAGAGGTGGCTGAAGCAAGATAAAAATAGTGCTCTCCAGTCACTGTAGGAAGAGCTCAGCTGAGAAGATGCAAATGTTGGAAGCCTGGGCAAATTCTGTCTGCAGATATGTGTCTTTGCATACACTGCTTTTGTCATACCTTCATAAAGCAAAGAACTGTACAGCATGTCCATATGGTCAACTTTGTCAACTCTGCTGAAGGGGTGAAAACCCCTTAGTTATTGCACCATGTGTCTGGAAATTAATCCACAGCCTTTGAATCAAAACAAACTACATAGGTGTGTTGGGAGACAAACCTGGACACAGATCAGAGTATAATGTGTGCCAGAGTCCTCAACCCAACAGGCTCATACAGATCTATGTGAATGCAGACTGATGCACAACACTTAGCCAGGGACTAATATGGACAAAATTTGGAGGGCACTGAGGTTACTCAATGAATAAGACAATAACCATGAGTCCTGAGGGCAAAAGGTCTACAGAGCAAAATAGTGCTACAGTCTATTAAAGAACAGGACACAGGTGTTCAGGAACTAAATTTTCTCTGAGTGGTGAGGGAGCTCTGCCTAGGCTGCATGCCTGTATGTATGTTCATAGTGTGGAAGGATACCAACATTGTAGTAACTTATTTTAAAAGGAGCCTTTTCCAAGGAGCTAAAGAAGCTTTGGACTACATGGATCTAGACAGCAGCTAAACAGGAGATAACTGTCTGGTGGTCCTTGTAACTGCTTAATAAAATATTCAAGGGCCAAATATGCAGATCTTCTGATTCATACTTGGCTACTGCTTTAAACTTTTAAAGTGGTGCTTATTTATTGTTTTTAATAAAACAATATCTGTATAAGAAACAGTGACAAGGTTTTTTACCTTGATTTGTAGTTCTTCCGTCACACCCCTTTGAAGTGTCTGACTTGGTCTGGAGATGCCTGCTTTCAGCAAATAAAACAACAACCGTACATGATTTGGTTTTCATGCAGTCTCTGAGGTACAACTTGATCTGCATTTGATGTTGTTCTCACAAAAGAGAGAATTAGTATGCAGCAAAATGCAGGCACACAGAGAGCTGGACAAAGTTCAGATTTAATGTTTCCTTGTTCCTAATTTATTAACCTAGTACAGATGCACCTGCTTCTTTTCAGTAAAGTACTATTCTCTCCCCAGTTTTCCACTTGCAATGCCAGAGGCACAACAAGAATAGCTGTCTTGCCAAAATGTACACACTACCTACTGGTTGGGAAAGGCTGAGGAAATAAATCAGTCACAATCTCACTGAAACACAGGTATATTACTGAATCCTATTGCAGCAACTAAAACCATTGGACTTTATTTCAGCATAGTGTTTTGGCAGGAAAGTGGACAAAACAGAAAGGGCAAGAAATCATAAGGCTAATTCTTCACAGTTCTTCCACATCAAATCTTAACTGTCCAACACGTGCAGCTCAGCACTCCCCAGACTTGCTGACGTGTATGGTTAGGCTAGCTCATCCTCCCTTTCTCATGACCCGTGAAAACACATCCTACTTTTGAGGATTACTTGGAAAGAGAATTAAAAGACTACTTTTTCTGTCAAGGAACAGTATGACAGGTGACTTATATGGCAAGTTATTTCTATTTCTGTAGTTACTAATCACTAGATTAGAAATCTCTCCTTTACATCTATCCATGGTGTGTTCACTGAAAATCAACAAGGTAAAATCAGACTCTATTGTAATGACTCCTCTCCCTACAGTATGGCTGAAGTTCTAGGGAACTTCAGGAAGCTGAGATTGCCAGCTTCCCTAGTGTCAAGTCTGAAGGTTTGACATGGCTTATTGCCCATACACAATCAGAAAAAGCTTTTCTGCTTTGGGGTGTTGCAGAGCTTGTGAGGAGACTTTCTGTACCTGCCTGGAGATGGACTGTATCCCCACATACTGTGTTTGAGGAGGAGGAAACATGCAAGGAAAGCAAATCAGAGGCTCTAAACCTTTCAGGGGATTTCATTTGGTTAACATCCTTCCAATGTTTCAAATAGCAGCAAGAACTTTTGTGTGCTGGCCAGGGTCTTCTGGGGCAGAGACAACTCCATGACACCTTCCCTAGGTGGATTTGGGCCACTGGATCCCCGCTTACCACCACTCTTGTAACTCCTTTCAATTTCACCACTTAGTGAGCAGCATCTTCTTCCTGTACCAGATAAACTTGTTCAAAGGCATCAGAACAAGCAAACAATGCAAGGCAGCTCTGCAGAGCACGTGCTTTAAGCTTTATCATTCATCAGATACTGCTCTTGTTAATGAAATCACTACTCATTCTGAGCTGGGATATCACTAAGCAAACTTACTGCAAAAATCAGTTTCAATATTTAGTTATTTTAGTTATTGAAATAAGAACTCTGAACAATTAGTGAATCTGCATAATATTCTTGTGGGAGAAAATACTTGATCTCTGGAATATATGGATGTTCTGGGCTGTTGTGGAATAAACACAGCTTTCCTCTAACATTGTAACTAAAGAGTTTGTGAAAAATAACAGAATAAACCATATTAAAAAACCCAAAACCTTTACCCCAGGCTATTATAATGAAGAAAAAGTGTTCCAAATGTGAACTAATGAAGTACAAAGTAATGAATATTTAATTTGTATAATTTACTGAAGTGCAGTTAGGAATCCAAAAGACATTCTTCATAAATACAGTGTTCATTAGGCCTTTACTGTAGTTTGCATGCAATCATTACATTTTTTTCCTGTATTACTATTACTATGGTATTACACAAAGGTGAATGAACATCTCATGAGAGTGTCTAGAAGGTTCAAGGGGAAAAAAGGGAACGAGGAAGGCAGTGGTGTCTATTAAATTTAAATAAGCTACCTGTTTAGAGTGAAAAAGATAAAAGGCTAAGCACAGCAGAAGAGCAACTGAGAAAAGGAATAGAAAAGGTAATTGAGTTTTACATTATGGGCTTCTTCACTTGGCAGTGTGAATATTATTGAATTAGCCCTATTACTATAAAGATTACACAAAAGCAGAACAGTGTGAAGGCTTGGTATAAAACTTTAACAATATCAATGGAGGTGAGATAAGGGCTACCAAAACGGTGCATGGGAGTGTATCAGATAAAGAATATTGTGGGCTTTTTTTTTTCAATAGAATCAAACTATGATGTGATGTGAATTTTAATAGGAGCACTCAGAAAAATAAAAATATGAACAGCTAAAAAGTCCATGCACAAAGGGAAAGATTTCACAGCCACAGCTTGCACAGTAAATATCAAGAGGTGAAATATTTGTATTAAAGGGAATATCCTTCATATCATAGCTTTATTTAACAGACTATCCCTTGCCACATCCTCTCAGTCTCTGGCTTACCAAGTTAACTCTGGCACGAGGTCACATATTTACCTGAAATACGGATTTCACATTGTTTTATAGATTCAGAGTAAGAATTAAAGGTCAGCACATTTAAACTACTGAACACAGATCTAAAACTCGTGCTTTTGTTTGACTGCAGAAGATTGAATCGGAGTAGTTTTGCATTGCTTTACCCTCTTTTCAAACTCATCCTTCCTCACACTCCAACTCAAATTTATATTTGCTCCTTACACATTATTTACCTAGTTACCCACACAGTATCACACAGTATCACAGTATATATATATGATATACTGTGATACTGTGATATCAGAGGTTGCAAGGGACCTCACCTCAAGAGATCATTGGGTCCAAGTCCCATGTCAAAGCAGGATCACTTAGGGTAGTCTGCACAGGAATGCGTCTAGGTGGATTTTGACAGTCTCCAGAGAAGGAGACTCCACAACCCCCCTTGGCAGCCTGTTCCAGTGCTCTGTTACCCTCACCGTAAAGAAGTTTCTCCTTATGTTAAGGTGAAATCTTCTATGTTCAAGTTTGAGCCCATTGTTCCTTGTCTTATCACTGTGAACCACTGAAAAGAGCCTGGCCCCCTCCACTTGACACCCACCCCTCAGATATTTATAGACATTGATCAGATCCCCTCTCAGTCTTCTCTTCTCCAGACTAAACAGCCCCAGAGATCTCAGTCTCTCTTCATAGGGGAGATGCTCAAGTTCCCTAATCATCCTCAGATTTTTCTGTACTGTGTCTCCATAGGATGTTTAAATAATTTCTGAAACTATAGCACACTATAGCACAACACAGTCCGTATTTCAAACCTATCCTCCATAAGGTAGCAGGAAATTCTTGTAAAATAACAAACTTAAAATCAGGCTGTTTTTCTTTACTCTTCCTTTAAGAGGGAGAGTGCTACTGCTGCTGGATAGGGGCAGTTACTCTGGCACCAGAGATTCCGATCAACTATAAGAACTACTAGTGCCTCAGGCTGGCAAGTAAGCCTAATCAGGTATTTTAAAAAACTATGATTTTGACAAATTATATATTCTAGGAGTGTATATACACAGCATGCTGTGTTCTGTGTTTTGTCTTCCTCATCTCTGAAAGAAAGAGTGAATTGCCCTTGCTATGGGTCACTCCCATCTATTCCCAAGCCTTGTTCAGCACTGTAAGTTAGCAATGCAGCCCAACTGGAAGGAATTTTGGACAGCTGGCAAGCGCAGTCCAAGGGGATCTCCTGCCTATTTGATGTAACTCCTGCCCACTTGAAGGCAAAGCAGGCGAGTAGCTGCGCAGCCTCCCAGGAGCTCAGCCCTGGCAACTTCAGATGTCAGCATTAGAGGAACCCAGTAGGGTGCTGGACCCATACCCTTCCATTTAGCAAGCTATCTGCACAGAAATGTGCAAATAATGAGCCATGAGAGACTGATGACAAAGACTACAGCAATTAAAAAAAGTTAAATGAGAGGAGAGATGCAAACTATCATGTAAACATAACAAATGATAAGTCCTGAACACAGCTATGTACGAATGGACAATTTTCAGGTTTCACTACAGATATCTCTCTTGCTGTCTTAGGGTAATTTAACAGAAAAATGAGTAATTCTCAGTTTTCTGTTTTCCTTGAAGAGACCACAGTGATGTAACATTAAGAAAGCTGAAGTAAGGCTCTAGGATATGGAAAGCAGAGGTGAGCTGAATGTGTGGTAGCTGCTGGAGCACAAGGATATGTCAGTGACTTCACTGCTCAGGAGCATATTAGCCTGATACTGAAAGACCAGTTTAACTTATTACTTCAATTTGCAGTGAATTTCATTTCCAAGTGCCTTAGCTGGACATATCAATACCTTCCCTGCGAGGACAGTGTAGTTTTGCTTGGGCAGCCAGGTGCAGAGAATGGTCCCAGGTTTAGAACTGGGTGGTACATCAAAGGTATTGGTATGATTTCCTGGAAGCCAGCAGGTGACCTCCTTGTAACTACCTCAAAGGTATTGGTATAATTTCCTGGAGGCTTCAAGGTGACCTCCTTGTAACTCCATGGACCAGGTTTAGCTGAGAGTAGAGGTGCTGACTATGTCAACTACTGTGTCAATAGTCTCCAAATATGCCAGTCAGGACCCAGCAAGACAAAATTTTGCATGTACTGAGGCTGTTACCATGGAAAACACAACAAAGGGATAGAGAAGGTGGGATAGAGAAGGATGTGGAATTGCATAAACAACAGCACTGAACTGGCAAGGTGAAAAGGTGAATGATATGGTCAGACCAGTGGTGGTGGGGCAGAAAGAGGCTCATCCTCCTAAGAATTTGCTTTCCAGTCAACACTGTAATGTTTTTTAGCAAAAACCAAATGACAAAACTGGAGGTGAAATGTGGTGAAATGCCGATTAGTACTGAAATAACAATTGGGTGTTGATGAGTAGAACAGCAGATGAATATTTTTGAAAAAAACAATGCAAAAAGACAAATTTCTATGTTGGAATCAGAGGGAGTTCGGTATTATCAAACCATCGCCACCTGAAATAGTGGCAAAAGAAAGGTAAATTGCTGTGATGTGAGCTGTGGATCCAGAATATCCAAACTCTTCTTACCGGTTTGATGCAGCACACCACTAGGATGTACTTTATTGTTAACTGAGGATGATAAGTAAATCTTTTTACTGTGCCTAGTGGATTAGTTGAGAAATCACCTGAGAGAGAGTGGTGGTGGTTTTTTGGCCTTTAGGACTGTTCAGGGTCGTGCTGGAGGCACGTGGCTCACTATAAAGAGGGATTTTTATAAGGTGTATTTCCCTACTATAGCTCCAGAAGTATAATGAACTAGACTGGAGAGTAAGTCTTTTTTATTGGTGCCTTTCCAGCCACAAGGGTGGGAGAGCCCTAATTCCCTGTGTTGTCCCCACTGCAAAAACTGGGAGGAGGTGCCACAAAAATAGGTGAGAGTGCATGCTTCAGATGGGAAGATTAAAGGCAATTTGTTATTCACATCAAAATTACCTCAGAGAAATTTTCGATAAATGTTAGAAGTTTCATCAGTTTATTTTTATCATATGTAAGCATATTCCTTCTCCTTCCTGAACATAAATGAACTGGTTTAATCCTACTCTTTTCATTTAATGGAATTATTATTCCCTTTGCATCTCCCCTGCTGCTTCATATCACTGCTGAGTGTTTATTAAGAGCTAGTAAATTTCATGAATTTTACTTGCTGGAAACATGCAGAAAGCAGGCAAATGGCAAACTTATGCTTACTCAACAGAGACTGCTATAGCTATAACATACTATTAGGTTGTATTAAAATGTAGTAAAATTGTTGGAAGAAGCAACAATTTTCACATCTCATGATCCAATCTTGCAAAGTACTGATGCTGCACTTTTCACTAAACCCTGGGATGATAAACATGAGAGTGGTAGCAGATTCAGTTGCACACTACCACATTATGGAAAACACTGAGGACTAGAAAATACAATTTTTCAGTCTGAATATGGCTATAAGTCTGATTTATCTGGAAATATCGACCTTGCATAACAAATTGAAACACCTAGTCTACAGGCTCTCCTTAATCTGTCCAATGCTCAACAACAATTTACTTTTATCTTTCCTCCCCCCCCCAATTTTCTTTTTTCCTCATTTTTAAATGATTCCTTCAAAATCTTTCCCTAGCCCCAGTGAACTACTTGTTAAAACTTTGTTCTCCGAAAGCGAAGACAGAGACATTAGTGTTTCAAAGAAATCTGTACATTTAATTCTTTTTGAAAAGTTGTGGGTTTGTGTTAATATATTTGATATTTGTAACTGCAAAATTTATAATGCAAAAGTGCTCTGAAAAGGAATTATATTCATTGCGCATGGAAAATTCTCAGCTCGTATTACTTGGTAAACATTTCTTGCAAACCAGCAAATTATATTGATTTTTTTTTCGGTTTTATGAGTATACCACAATTGCAATAAGTAACTACGTATATAAATCCTTTAGTGTGTTAAAAATCCTAATCTGATTTTCTTCAAACTTTTGGTGATATGTAGCAGTCATTCAAATTGTGAAAAATGTGCAGAGAGACCTTTCATTTCAGAAATAATAAAGCACGTTTTATTCAGGTGTTAGTACCGATTTGATTCAGCTTGGTACTGAGATTACACTCTCAGGCTTACTCTCTGGCTCCAGAAAAAGGCAACCTTTGTTTCTTACAAAAATGTTACAGTGCCACATCAGGAAAGAGAATACCTACATGGATTACTTGAAAGATTTCTCATTTCTGCCAAAAATGCTAAGCGTCACTGTGTGTACTGTGAGTGTTTTCTAAGGAGAAAGGCAACAGGTTCCTTATTCTACCTGATTCCAGCAGAAATAAAGCTGCAAAAACGAACACAGTGTACTTCATGCTTGAGGAAAGATATTACTGTATCATTAAGAAATGATATCCCACTGGCTCAGCAGAAAATCTCCCAAATTACACAAATAACAAAAGCAGAGTGAAACATTCCAGCAATAAGATTTATTCCAAATTATAAACAAGTAAATTAGCACTTTATGCCTCAGAATGTCACTTTACATGCACAACATAGGATTATTTACAGATTTCTGCCTATATTCTTGGCCTGTGTGTTTGCATGTATCTACACCTGTGTCTATACTGCAGAGATCAGCTTCAATACAGATAAGGCTGTGCTGGGCAGGAGACCTGTAGCCAAAAGAACCATGGAAGAGCTCTTTTAAGGGCTTTTTGAAACCGGGAAAAGCAGCTTTAATGTGCTGGGGACTGGCAGCTTGTGGGCAGACGGCTGAGCTAGGGTGGGCGGAACTAGCATCTCCCGGTAAATCTAGAGGATGCATTAACACAGCAAACGGCCACCTGCTGCAGAGCAGCACCGCCCGCCCCCACCCTCGTGGGCAGACCCAGCACCACCCATCGTTGATCAGATGATAAGAAGTCTCTGGGAAGGTGCCAAAGAGTTGCTGCCCGCACAGCACAGGGTGGTCAGTGATTGTGGGTGCCCCGGGGGGGTGGTTGCAGCTCGTTGGGATCTGTGACCCCTGTCCACGGAGCAAGGTCATTCAAAAAGTAAGGTAAGTCGTCTGTGCGTGTGTCTCAGCAGCCTGTGAAGCTAGTGTTAGAGATCCAGCCGTGGTGATGACCAGGCTGAGGGCTGTTGTCAGTAGAAGTGTGGGTGCCCAGACAGAGGTTCTGAGCAGGCGTGTAGGTGTCCAGGCCCCTGGCTGTGGTGAGTGCCAGAGCCTGGCACTTGCAATGGAGGGTTGCAGAGACTACATGTGTATTAGATGTGAGCAGGTCAGCTGGACCACAACAACCTCATGCAATGCTCCAGGCTTGGGGCAGTGTGGCTGGAAAGTTGTCTAGCAGAAAGGGACCTGGGAATGTTAACTGACAAGCAACTGAACATGAGCAAGCAGTGTGCCCAGGTGGCCAAGAAAGCCAATGGCATCCTGGGTTGTATTAGAAATGCTCTGTCCAGCAGGAGTAGGGAGGTGATTGTCCTCTCATACTCAGCACTGGTGAGGCCACACCTTGAGCACTGTGTCCAGTTTTAGGCACCTCAACACAAGAGAGATGTGGAGGTGCTGGAGCAAGTGCAGAGGAGGGCAACAAAGCTGGGGAAGGGCCTGGATAATAAATCTTATGAAGAATGACTGAAGGAGCTGGGGCTGTTTAGTTTGGAAAAGACGAGGCTGAGGGGAGACTTCATTGCTGTCAGCAACTACCTGAAAGGATGACAGAGAGGCTGGTGCTGGTCTCTTCTCACAGGTAGTTAGTGATAGAAAAAAGAGGGAATGGCCTCAAGCTGCGACTGGGTAGGTTTAGACTGGGCATTAGGAAAAAAATTTTTACAGAAAGAGTGGTCAGGCATTGGAATGTGCTGCCTGGGAAGGTGGTCAAGTCACCAACTCTGGATGTGTTTAAAGGTCATTTGGATGTGGTGCTCAGAAATATGGTTTAGAGGTGAACTTTGTAGACTAGAGTTATCAGTTGGACTTGGTGATCCCAAGGGTCTTTTCTAACCTGAATGTTTCTGTGATATATACATATATATCTGTTATATATATATACACTACTACATGTATATGTGTAGGCACTCATAGATGCTCAAGTTCTTCCCACATGTAGTTTTGTGGAATGCAGTGACTATTGTCTCCTTTTATTATAAAACCGTAATGAGCTAGAATGTTACATGAAGTTCAGCTGTCACATGCAACATTGTACTTGAAATAGTGATCAATCAGAAAAAGAGTGTGTGCATGCACAAAGTGTCCTGCAAATGAAAAGTGATTCAATACCTTCATTATTTCCATCAATGATATATAGAAAGCAGTAGGATTTCATAGAATTGTTAGGGTTGGAAGGGACCTCAAGGGTCATCCAGTTCCAACCCCTCTGCCATGGGCAGGGACGCCTCACACTAGATCAGGTTGCTCAGAGCCACATCCAGCCTGGCCTTAAACTCCAGGGATGGGGCTTCTACCACCTCCCTGGGCAACCTGTTCCAGTGTCTCACCACCCTCATGGTGTAAAACTTCTTCCTAACATCCAATCTGATTCTACCCACTTCCAGTTTTGCTCCATTCCCCCTAGTCCTATCATTACCTGACATCCTGAAAAGTCCCTCACCAGCTTTCTTGTAGGCCCCCTTTAGCTACTGGAAGGTCACAATAAGGTCTCCTTGGAGCCTTCTCTTCTCCAGACTGAACAGCCCCAACTCTTTCAGTCTGTCCTCATAGGAGAGGAGCTCCAGGCCTCTGATCACCCTTGTGGCCCTTCTCTGGACATGTTCCAGCACCTTCAGATCCTTCTTGTAATAGGGGCTCCAGAACTGGACACATTACTCCAGGTGGGCTCTCACAAGAGTGGAGTAGAGGGGGAGAATCACCTCCCTTGACCTGCTGGATATGCTTCTCTTGATGCAGCCCAGGATCTGGTTGGCTTTCTGGGCTACAAGTGCACACTGATGACTCATGCTGAGCTTCTTATCCACCAGCATCCCCAAGTCCCTTTCTTTAGGGCTGCTCTCAAGCCAGTCCCTGCCCAGTCTATATTGGTGCTTGGGATTGCCCTGACACAGATGCAGGACCTTGCACTTGGTCTTGTTGAACCTCATGCGGTTGTCATGGGCCCACCTCTCCAGCCTGTCAAGGTCCCTCTGGATGGCATCCCTTCCCTCCAGTGTGTCTGCTGCACCACACAGCTTGGTGATTTGTGATTTGGCAGTGGTACAGACTGAATCAGTGTGTATAATAACATGGGCTCATTATGTAAATTCTCCTCACCAGCCACACAGAAAAATGGTAGGTGCCATCATGCTGACGGTCTAGGAAGACCTTGTAGATCTGCAGGACTCTGAGAACAGGAACTGACTGACCAGGAAAGAAGAACAATAACCTACATTACAGACTAGTTTATGCCAGCTGGTAGTACAGAAGCATAAATGCCTTTTCAGAAGACATTATTTCAGTATTTACTGCACTGGATGTAAACTTTTATGAACAACCTGGGTATGACAAATGTGTAGGACCAAGAAACCAGTTTTGCAAATACAATAAAATAAAGAATTGTGGAGGAAAATAAGGAGAGGGTGTTGTGACATTCTACCCACACTTGCTCACCGCATGTACAGAACATATATAATCTATATAGGCCCCAACATATGTCTTTCTGGAAAGATAAAACCTGAGCACCTGTGGACTTCTCAATTTCACTAACTCATCCTAATTATGCTGTGGATGATTTGAGTTGGAGCAGCAGCTGAAATACTATTTTGCAAGATAAAGTATGTCTGTCACAGTTGGTGCTTTGCTTATGTCTGCCTTACTCTTCACCTTACATTGCCCACAGATAAGCACAAGGAGAGAAAATAAATTGTAGAAAACTTCACCCACCTCCCACCACCAAACTGTACTTTAAATGAATAATCATACTAAGAAACATCACTGGAAGGAGGAAAGGGGCAGTGACCAGTTTTTGCAGGCAACTATAAAAGTTGAAATTCTATTTAGGGACTTGTAAGCAAGGAGTTTGAATTTTATATACTCTTGGGACCCAAGGGAGAGACCCAAAGGTCATGCAACAGGAAGTTGTGACAGTGACTTTTTGGCTGATCTGGAATAAAAGATGTCAGGGAGGCTAAGAAGTCATCTCCCACAGAGGAAAGTCTTGTCACCGACAGTGCTGGAGGTGAGAGGAGCACAGAAGGGTTAAGGGGAAGGCCACAAAGAGTGTTATGACAGATGGAGCTCAAAGTTATGGACTGAAAAAACTCAACAGACAGTTTATAGGGGTGGCCCACAGACTACAGGAATGATACCTGAATTTGATATGAGGTTATGAAGGCAACCAACCCAAGGTGAAATATCAAAAAGTAGGAGACAGGAGCCTGAGAGCATGCAGATACAGTAGAGTGAGAAGAAAAATTGACAATTGTTAACGCAGCCAAACAGATGAAACCATTCATCAATAAGGAGTAGACTAGTGTAAGATGGCAACCACAAACCTTTAAAGAACTTGCACCTCATTTACACAATGTGCAGGTTCATAGGCAGTTAACAAAATGAGGATCATCATGGAAATCATGAAACAGAGTAGGCAGATGTTTGAGACAGTGAAGGTCATTTCAACTATCATTCTCACTATATGAATGTAGAAAACTGACTTCAAACTTTCATGCAAGCAGAAGTATGACAGCTGTCCTGAAGATGCATGTGGGAGCACACTTGGACCTACTCAAGTCTTGATGCTGAAGTCACTTCTTTCCTGATTTTCTCAGGACACTTTTTTTTTTTTTAAGCCCTGGCATTTTACTATACTTCCTATTTCGACTAGGCATTTAACAGTAAACAATTTACCACATGATCTCTGGTGAGTAGCAAAGTCTTGTTTATAATGAAATAAATTAAAATTGCCATAAGTTAAAAAAGCAAATGTGTAAAACAAACATTTGCCTTTGAAATTAACTAGTTTCAAAAACCTCTCTAACACCAAAGAAGAGTGAAGATGGAAAGCAAAGCAAACAAGGAACCTGGAGAGACACAGAGGATGGAAGCAGACCAAACGACAGATCACAAACCTGGGGAATCAAGTAATATGCAAATAGTGATAATCAAGAAGGATAACAGGAAAAACATGATCAAAGCTAAACTCTTCTGATATGACTGACTCCTGTGGTATGCTAGAAGTGCATTAGCACCCTCTAACCACAATAAAAGAGCCCAACAAAGTAATTTGTATCAAAGAGCAGCATGCAGAAAGAAATAATACATAATAAAGTAACACATGGTAAGCAGGTTCCTCCTCTTGCCTACAATTAAGTCAAGAAAAGTGAAAAATGGTCTCACCAAGGTGTATGACATTAAAGCAAAAATTAAGGAGAAAAAAACCCCACAAACAAAAACCCAAAAATACCCCAGACCAGCAGCCAAGGTTCTGCATAAAAGAGCTGCAAACATCTGAAGAACTGAAAACATGGTAAAGTGTAGTGAGACTCTCAGGAGCCATGGAACTAATCAAGCCACATTTCCTAGGGATCCTCTATGTTCCTTATCTCCTCAGGTTCCCACTGCCAACATCTGTTATGGTGCCTTTGCACTGTTTCAAGTCCCATCCACACTGCAATTCCCACAGTACTCATCTTCCTTCTGTTTCACTTAACATCCCCATAGTATCCTGTCAACAGCCTTCTACTTTTCTCTAGCTACCTTCCATGTCCCTTACACCCTTCAGCATGCCCGGTGTTTCTGGCACCCCCACTTGAATAACTTGTTCCTGCTCCCATATTCCCCATGCTTCACAGACTCTCAGAACTGTGGAAGTCTGGTAGGACCACTGGATGATTCCAGTCCAATCCAAGCAGTCAGGTAGAAGACGTTGCTCAGCATCATGTCCAGGGATGAGACTCCACAGCCTCTAGGCAATCTGTGCCAGTGTTTGACCACTCATAGTAGAAAAGTTTTTTTTCTTGTTTTAAAGTGTAATTAATCATACAATGTCTAGCTTTGTCCTGTGAATGCAATATCCATCTCCAAGTCACACTGTATTTACCTGCTCAAACTGCCCTTAGCCCCATATCTACATGCCTTGCACCTGCACACAGAGGCTGGTATTTCCCATGTCCTTCTACCAAATGTGCTTTGCTTGCTGGCTAGGTAGAGGCTGGGACACACTGTGCCCCTGCCCAGGGTGTGACTGGCCATATGCACCGACAGCTGGCAGCTTTTTGGCTGCCAGGCAGACCAAATAAAACCATCAGGCTGAACTCTCTCTGTCTTCCTTAATAAGGTTCTTTACACAATCATCAGTTTAGATCACTCTGTCTTGCAGTTGTCCCTTGACTTAAAACTGGCAGTGGGCTCGCAAACTTTTGGCAGGAGATAAGAAGGAGAGCTCAAACTTAAATGAGAATGTTTAGCCCTCCCCATTGACAATGATTTTAAATTAGACTCTGAAGCTAGTGTTACATCCCTGAAATCAGGCCTACAAGTAGCATAAGCATCTGGCTATAGCCTGCATTGAGAATAAAGAGATGAGGCTAGAGATGGTCTGGTAAACCCAAAGAGACATTTTAGAGGTTTGTGACGGATATTGTCACCACCCCTCTTCAGCCAAGGAAAATATTTGAGAGCAAATACTAAGATAATTTCTGAAAAAAAAAATAAAATGGCATACTTCAAAAAAAATTAACCACAATATATTACATAAAGAACACAGGTGCTATGATCCCTGGGCACTGATCTTTTTAGTGAAGCTTTCAGGGAGCAAGAGAAAAAAGAGTGATGCCAAATTCATTTGATAAATCAGTGAAAGGCACTGAGCACCCTTGTGCTCAGAGACCATTTTCCCTCCTTCTGAAGAATATGCAGAACAAGATTCATATAAAAATAGCTCATAAGAAAAAACAGGTTGCCTGAGGGAAAAGTGTAAAACTGTTCTAAAAGAACATCTGAATCTATGAATGGAATTAACTAATTTAGTAAAACTGAAAAACATTGCAGAAACCAGCTTCCAGCTGAGACAGGTTTAGTAAAGCTCCTCCTAGCTTAGTGGTTTGGCTCACCTGGTGAAAAATGCCCTGAGGGTCTCAGCTGGAGCCTCAGCTGTGCTAATGTGCAGGACATACATTGGAAGTCCAGATACCAGATGGGAGATTTTGCTAACTGCTTAGATCGGCTGTTATGGCTGGCCACCAGTTGGCAAGCACTGGAGCATTTCTAGCATTATGCTAAAAAGAACGGTAGCAATGAGGGAAAATGAAGAGCATGATAACAAAGGTAAGCCTGTTCTCAAGCAAACACAGAGATAGTTGCTTCTGTGTGGTTGTAGCACGTCTTGTATTTGCCTTCTAGCATGTAATGATTCTCATTTTAAAGACACTATAAAAAAAACCTCAAAAGAACAAAACAAACCAACCAAACAAAACCATGTACATGCTACAGACACACACATCTATACCCAGACTTTAAGCTAAAACACTGGAATGCAGTAAAAGGTATTGATATTTAAATGTTTTGGATTCCTGACTCCAAGAAAGCTACGTACTGAAGCTATGCCTTATGCAGCTTTAGCATTTTGAAGATATCTTCAAAGATACCTTTCACTGATTTAGGACACAGATATCTAACTACCTTTGAGAAGTTTCATATATTTTTAGCTTAAATTTTCTGCAATGCTGAGGATAGATTTTGCAAGGATACCACTTTATGGCCAGGTGAAAACACATCTAAGACTACCTCCCTTCCAAGGTTCATTATTTCAAATACAATCCTATGCTCGCCTACTAAAACAGCTTCCAAACCTGAGCCAGAAATCCAATCAGCTCAGAGTGCAAGTGGGGTCAGTCCATGATACTACATATCCAAATGTCAATTCAATTGGCTGTTAAACTTGCTTAGGATACTAAGCTGAACCTCAGTGGTAGTATAGTAATTTCTGTTGTACTTAGCATAATGTAGCAGAAAGCTTTCCAATTCTTCAGTCTTTGAAGAGAGACTTTGATTATTGTGAGGCTTTCTGAATCTCTTTTGGAGGATCCTGTGAATGCTTTTGGTCATGTCACACACAGAAACTAAAATGAATGTAGTAATTCCAGATACACATGGAGTTATTGACAAAAACCAGAAAGTAGTTTAATAATACATTAGAAAAATACTTAAAAAGATATAAAAAATACATTTAATAATAATACATTAGAAAAATATTTTTAAAAAGCTATTTCCTTTTACTGTGTCACTCTGTATTACTATACTTTACTATCTTTTGCTTACTTTTACCTACTTATTATTTACTATTTACTTTACTGTAACTTTACTGTATAACTATCCTTCCCAGCTCAAGCCACCCTAAAAAAATTAATAATGCATGTCAGGAGATTTTGGATCAGAATTCAGTGCAGTTGATGTCCTGCTCCCTTTGTGACCATCAGAATAATAATGATGAATGTCAGTGCCTGAGGCTATGGTGGCATGAGGATTGTAGCTGGTTACAAATCTGAACATCAGGCTCAAGATTTTTAGGGCTATCTAGGGACATCTATCTCACTTCCAACATTTAGCTTACAGTTAAACAGGGACCTCATATTCTTAGAACCAAGTTACCTTCCCTGAGAAAGGAAGGGATTTTTAATGTTTTAGTTTAAGAGGGGTTTATTTTTTTTGCTCCTCAGAAGTGGATCAAACATTTAGACTGTGGCAAGCAGGTAAACTCAGTAAATTCAAGACTTAAAACAGCCATCTTCTATGAATTATAGAAGTTAATCAAAACAAATGTCTCAAGACAAGAACCCGAAGACAACTCCCTCTTTAGGAAAAATCAGTATGTTTTGCTGGTAACTAATTGTACTGGAGGTGGAGTTAGTTGTCTCTGTAGCATGATTCATAGCCTTGTGTTTTATAGTGGTATCTGGAAGGGTGTTGATAGCACACCAGCATTTTGGCTACTGCTTAGCACTGCTCACAGTGCACCAAGGCTGTGCTTTTCCAACATGCCCTCCACAACAGCAGGCTGAGGGGGTGGGTGAGATGTTGGGAGGGGACACAGCTGGCCAGCTGACCCAAAGGGTCATCTCAGATATAAAAGCTAAAGGAAAGAAGGAAGTGTGGGGGCATTCGTTGATGGTGTCTGTCCTGCAGAACAACTGCTACATGTATTGAAGCTCTTCTTCCCAGGGAGTGGCTGCACATTTGCTGATGGGAAGTAGAGAATAATATTTTTGTTTGCTTTTGCTTCTGTGCATGGCCTTTGCTTCTGCTTTATTAAACTGCTCTTATCTTGACCCTTGGCCCTCTCTTTATGTTTTCCCTCTCCCCTGCCCACCTAAGAAGGGCAGTGATAGAGTGGCTTTGCTGGGCATCTGGCCCCTAGCCAGTGCGGAACCACCACACTAACTTCAATTTGTGAGCCAAAAGGATATAATCATGTGGAGAAGAGGCAAATAATTCTCAAGTGGAACAATTAAATTCTGATCAACTGCAACATAATGACAGAACAGTCTTCTAAGGCTCTGGAGGTGTCTAACCTTTCTCTTTATTAAGTAAGATAATCTACAATTACAGTGTTTAATTATTTGTAAAAGTTCTTTGCATTTTCTGTCTCTGTAAAAAGTACTATTCTAAACTGATTTGCTTTTAACTCAGTTATTTTTTCAAACCTCAAAAGTAAACCCTTTAATTATTCCTCATTTCTATGTGGTAGTGAGCACTCCAGTTAGTTTTCACCATATCCTGTAGTCTTGAGCAGAATTTCATAGGCAGGGCTGGAACACCATCCTGGCTATATCCAGTGTCATCATGCCCAGGGTGACGTGCCTGTTTGTCTTTCTATTCACTAAGCTGCTGTGCAGTGGTCAAACGTGATTACCACAGTTTTGCCTGAGCAGAAATGGGATTTGTCTCCAGCATTGGTGTCGATGAATGGTGCTCATAGTCCCATGGCCTGAGGACTTTATGGTGACGAGCAGCAGTTACATGCTTTACAAATGGAGCTCCTCATAAAGACACAGAGATGTGTCAGGCATGGATCTGGAACTAAAAGATCCATGGTCTTACGTCCCCTTACTCTGATTTAAACAAACTGCATTCCACCACCTGATCTTAGGTCTAGGTACGTACATAGGAGATTTGTAGTGCGTCCTACAAGTCACACAAGCTCTGTGGTGGTGCAATGTATCTCCTCCTACCCATGATTTCACCACAGAAAGCCAGGACTTGGGAGGAAACCATATTCATTCATCAAGGTCTCTTCTCAGCTGCCTGTGGGTATCTAGCCCAGCTATGCCATGAGGGATGAAAATCCCAGCTCAGACCACACAGTTGATGGAGATGACCTTGATTCACCCTTGGCACAGGCTCATTTCTCTCCACTGAGAATACAGGGACCTTTGGGTTCTATCCTAAAACCTTAGAATTAGGTGAGATAAATTCATAAAATCTTTAACCAAAGCCATTTGAGTACTCTCTACTGTTGCAAATACAGAATATGATCCAGTTTAACTCAGCCTAAGACTGTCTTAAAGACCCCAGAAATTAATTAAAAAACCAGTGAGATTTTATTTAAAATGCTGATGTTTTGCAGTCTTTTCACACCCTCACACAAAGGCAGGGAGTCTCTGGAGTAGATTGCCCAAGGAAGTTGTGGATGCTTCCTCCCTGGCCAGGTTGGATGATGCCTTGAGCAGCTGAGTTTCATTGAGAGCTATCCCTGCCTGTGGAGGGGAGGTTGAAGTAGATGATCTCTAGGGTCCTTTCCAACCTAGGCCATTCTATGATTCTGTGTTCTGACAATTAAGAAAATTGCAATGAACTTTGCCTTTGTGTTTGACAGTATTATAGTGCTAGGATTTATTTATTTGTTTGCTTGTTTATTTGTACACATTTGGATGTTTACCTCTGTTAATGCACACACTTCCCCTCATTTTAGTATAGATGATTTTTATTTTCAGCTACCAGATAAAATCAGTCTTAGCATAAAAAATTCCTATGTGTGATGCATATGTTTCCAAGAGTGCCCAGAAGGAATTTTAATTTATAGACTATTTGCATTTCTTTTTCCACTAAAGAGGGATAGGGATATAATCTCAGTCTTATCCTGATTTATACTTTGCGAGAATGTATGTAAAAGAACATAAATATTCTTACTGCAATTTCATATAGTACTTCATGTGTGTTTCCTTTGCTGCTTGTTAATAGTGCTTTCCAGTGTCATATTTGTGCTTTTTCCATCACAAACAAAAAAAGAGCATGTTGTTATAAAATGTTGCATCAAATACACCTGTGAACATGCACTCCTGTTCCTGGATTTTAGAAAATAAAGAGATGTTTCCAAGCTTCAGCTTTGCTGCAGAGAGAGAGGATAAACAGCTTTGCTTAATATATTTAAAAGTGCTGATAGACATAAAAATGCAAATTTCATTCTGACTTCATTGGTACATTTAAAATGGGCAGAAGGGTAGTCAGAAGCAGAAGAAAATCGAATTAGAGGAATAGGGTTGCTTGGCAGAGTAACTAGAAAAGTCCTGGGCTTTGGGATTAGTAATAATAATATAATTAATGTAACTAACAATATTGCTATAGTATGCAGCGGTGAAAATGGTTCTAGAAAAAAAGGAAGGGTCGAGTATGTTTTTTACATATAATGGCAGTTTATGTCCTAAGATTGCTGTTGGAGCAGAAACCATATTTCACATTAATATCACTTAATATGTTATTCATTGCCCCAGGCTCCAGAAACCAGCAGTGAATTAGGTCATAGTGAATAAATACCTATCAGTGTCCATCAAGTGACATTCCTCATTTCTTTTCCCTCTTTCTTCATTTCAGGTGGTATCAAAATCTCATTCTGTTGTTTATCAGGCAGTGCATGACAGAGCAAACCTTTCTGGGAGTGGCTATAAATATATAGCTTCTATTATAGCTAAAGTCAACCTCAATATAAATGGTAAGTCTGATGTAAATCCCCCCCACCCCCTCATTCTGATGAGGTATGTGCTGCATTTGGTCAAATGACCCTAAACTAATTACCTCTCAATGACATGGCACAAGGCCAAACCAAGGGCCAGCTGAAGCTGCTGGACCTGAGGGATCTCCATGCTGTGCCCAGGTCCATCGTTTCCTCTCCCTCCCCTTACCTACAGGGTGATTAAGACAGATTTTAACAAATGCCAGCTCACAAACAATAGCTTCTGAAGCAGTTCAGCAGCAGCAGCAGCTTGATAGCTACCCAATTCCAAATTTTTTTTTCAGAAGATGATCCCATTTTCTTTTTTACCTCATGTCCTTCACCTCAGACAGTTGTTGATATATTGCTATTTTGATATACATTGGCATATGGCTCCTGAAGTACTAAATAAGTGATTCAGGCTGCTGCTACAGTCAATTTATAGCCTGCAGACACAACCTTAGCTCCTGATGACGCCCATGCTGTGTGCAGGTGACACCCTCCATTGTGCAATAGGCAGTTCTTCAGACCTCAGGCACTACTAGGTAATGGGGGCTTAGCAATCTACCTAATCAAAATATGATCAGAGTACTACAATTAATGGGATAGTTGAGCATTTTAATGATAATTAGGGATCTGTAGCATTGTCCAGATTTTAAAATCACGTTTGCAGAAAGTCTTCTAATAATTCCCTGTTACACAGTCACTAGGGCAAGATTGGTGGCCTGCATTTAGCCATGCAACAGTGTTAAATGGCTTTATTGACCACTGACACCTGGCCCAGGTTCACCACTGGCCCCATGGCTGCTGCATGGCGTTCATGCAGCATGGTGTGTGCCCTCAGAAATAAAACTCATCAGGGACTGCCATGGAAAGAGGTGAGCAGAAGTCTCTAGAGAAAGTTGTCTGAGATAACAGAGATTTATGTTTTCAACCTGCATTAAAAGTTGGCTTCTTTTCTGTGCCATTTCAGTTAGCTGGTGAGGGAATACTGCCCCTTTGTCACCTGGCTGGAATGACAACTAGTTTTGGCTATGCAGTTTCCCAGGAGGGGAAAATTCACTTTAAATGTCTAGTTAGAGACCTGTTACTATTTAGGGGAATGCCTTGAAGGCCTCCACCTTGTCCCTTCTATTTATGCATTTATACTGCTTTAGTTAAGACTTGTGACAGCAATTCTATCATAGTTACTGTGTTTTCCTGAGGCCATGGCATCTTTTTTAAGGTTGTAATATGGTCATAAAGACATGTTTTGAGCTGCAACTTGCATTACTAGATTTGAGCCAAGAAGCAGACTCATTTGACCAAATTAAGCCTTATTATCCCAAATAGTTAGATTTATTGGAAGTCCATCGAATTTTGATGGACTACCTGGAATTCCTAGCAGTGCAGGGGAATACAGAGGAGCATGTGTGCAGTCTCTGAAGCAAGGAGTATGCCTTTTTTTGGTGCCAGGAAAAGAGAGAGAAAAGTTTGTATTGTGTTGACAATACAGTGGCTCTGAGAACTGGGTTAAAAAGCTGAGCCATGAATAGCCCAATCCAAGGCTGACAGGAAGAACATTAATGGTGTTGATACATTTAGTCAGGTGGGATTGTAGAATGGTCCAGGCTGAAAGGGACCTCCAAAGGTCATCTAGTCCAACCACCCCTTGCAGTCAGCAGGGTCATCCTCCACTAGACCAGGCTGCCCAGAGCCATGGTCTTCCCTATAATGTAGGTTCTGTGAGACATCAGAGAGCTGGTCTGTGCTCGTGGCATCTGACTTGGCTTCACTTCATTCATTTTCTGCACACAGTTTTTAACTGTATTTCATGGGATGCTCTTAGAAAGACCTCCCTGCCTGAAGCAGAGTAAATCTCTATATTATTCAGACAGGGGTTTCAGTTTTGCTGTGGCAAGAGTTTTAAGAATGAAAGGTAAAATCCTCTTTTTTTTCCTCCACCACAAAGGACCCATTTTTAAAAGAACGTGTGGGAAAACTCACAAAAAGAGAATTGGTCAGCAAAGGTGAAGTGAATCAAGGAAAGGTGCGGAGACAACATAAGCAAACTATAGCACATTAAATGACCGTGTGGCTGCTCTAGCTCAGAAATAAAATGTCCTTAACTGTCTGTGGCTTAATGCTAGAAGATATGTAATGCATGAATGCTGACTTAAAAAATTTAATTCATGCTCCTAACCTTCTCTGGGTTCCCCTTGTGCGGGTGAGCCCTGGTGAATACAGCTAGTGACTCTTCTTTTGTAAATTAAGATGAATCTCTGTATATGCTTCTCTCAAACAGACACTCTTAATGTAAACTATACTTAGATAAAGACTCCACTTAGGCAAAACTTCCACTTTTAAGGAAAGACTAAGAAGGACTGATCCAGACTTCAGATTCTGGTCTCCAGAATGAGAAGGGGATTTGGGGGCAGAGGGGAAAAGTCCTAGAGTCCCTAGGTCAGTGACTGTAAGAATGATTAGAAGTAGGAAATGAGATATAAACTTAAATAATGCAGTTAATAATGCTACCTGGTAATAAAAATTAAAACGGTGGAATAATAAAAAAAGATGGAATGTTGCACTGAAAAACATTTACCTTGGTATCTCTTTCAAGGAAAGAGAAGGATTTATGTTCCCCTTCATTAAACAAATTAGGTTTATTCAGAATTTGCAGATACTGGTCAAAATTCAGGGCTGTTTGGGAGGAAGAAATTAAGTTTTAGCTACAGCAGACTGAAATATTTGAATATTTCTAAAGAATTCTCTTTCTTGAACACAGGCGAACCCAGGCAAACACAGTATTAGGCAGCATTTACAGTTCCAAGAGTGTGCAAGACAGCCACATCACCTAAGTCACCCTGCAAATGTAGTTATGCTTCAAGTCTTATGACTAAATGTAGGTGGACTCCACTGATACCACCCTGAAAGACTGAAGCTGCCCAAGGTCAAAACAGAACAAGGAATAAGTGGTAACATTAATCATGAAGCAGAGCAGTAAGTGAAGTGCTAGTTAGTTTATGGTTCATGTTTACTCAATACCAGTTACATTAGGTTGCACTATTTAATGTGACACACTGCATAACCACAGAGATCCTCTTTTATTGTGGAAAGGACACTGGAGATAGCTACATTTATATTTACAATAATTTATGCTTGTGTGTAGCATCTCAGCAGTTTTTTCTACACAGCATCTGAGGGTCTGAACATTTATTTACTGTCTGTGGAATTATCTAGGGTGCAGAAAAAAGTACAAGAGGATGGTTGTTAAAGCTGGGGTAGCTCTATCTGAAAAATGCATTGCAGATAAATTGGTATTACTGCCCATTGTTTAAAGCCACTGGCCACTGGGTTTGGCAGACTGATTTGATTTTGTTCTTTTGTCTTTTCTCATGGATAATTTTTATCTCCTCTTACTTCAAAAGCTAACTTGCTTCCTTTGAAGGACAGTAAGCTTGACAGGGTTCAAGCTCAGCTTCTTGAACTTAAATCCAGCACAGCTATTCCCTGACTGAATGAGCTTTAACTTGAATTGTGTATCTCTAATATTTCACACTGTTTCAATTACATTCCACAGCAGCTGAGGACTATGTGAATTCTAGTGCTAAATTTAATCAAGTGCTCCTCCAAGGTGGAAGAGAACATATCTTCAGAATTAATGAAAAGAGACAAATGAAATAAATTCCTGGGATCTTGGTTCTGTCCATTCTGCACCAGAGAATGTCCCAGAGAAAAGACCTTCAGTAGCAACTGGAGTCTGATAATGTGAGAACTTAAAACTGCAAGGTATGAGATCTATGAAGAATGGTACACTTCATCTGGACTGTAGAATCAACAAGAATTTAATAAGTTAATCAGATCATCACCGTTTGAGTGCACATAAATTTGAATTGTTTCTCCATTAAGAAGTGCTTGTCTGTAAAATATTGCAGAGAAAGCCATTTTCAAATTAATGTTTGAGCTATTAGAAAATACGAAGGGCATTTTCATTAATTGGAGGCAGATTTTCTTCCTCTCTCTTTATCATTACCTTTGTTACAAAGAATCAGTTTAGCACTCAAATTTATTGATGTGTATGATTCAGTGGCATTATTTGTTTAGAATTTCTCTTATACCTGGTGGAATAAACTCATTAAGTGTAAATGAATAGCTATGTAGTCATCATCTAAAATGAGTCACTGCAGTGCTCTGAAGTCATTACAGTGCCTTTGAACACAGCTGGAAAGAAAGCCTCTGTGAAGGTTACAGCTTCCATCTCAGAGTTTAACCACCATTAATTTTCATCCCTTCCTTGGAACAGCTTCTTGTTTACAGGCAGTGAGACTCATTCTTCAGCACAAGACCAGGGGTCTCTACTATCTAAGAATGTATCAAAACAGCTGGAAAATGGTTCTGTATTTCTGTTGCAACAATGCGTTATATAGAGGCTGGGATTCAGAAAGAAGACCATCCTTTGGGAAAACAGCTGCTTTAAATTTACCATGTTACAAACCATCTCATTTTAGGAGATAAATATGAGGTACTGCTCCTGCATCTGACACACTTCCTGCCACTGAAGACTGAAGGAAGAACAGAGCTTGCAGATTGCAGGACACATTGTGGAGGTTCTCTGTTTCAGCAAGACTGCCCACAAGGACAGATATTCCTCATTTCAGGTTAGAATTCTTGCAAGGGAACATACTGTATGAAATTAGGTTTAACTTGGGCTGGACCTCTCTTTTTGGAGTAATAAATGTCTCCATAGCTTTGTTTACCTGTTTGGATGCTTTGTAGTATAGCTAAACCATTTCAATAATACTCATACCTTCTTAAGCATCTATTTTGATGTGCAGTATGAAAGAGTAAGGTGCTAGGAGTAACACAAAACACTTCAAGGGAACAGGTAAAGGATTCCTACTCACTTTTTAATGATAAATGGAGTATTTCAGTGTGCCAAAGGCAAATCTATAGAAACACAACCTTTTGTTTCTAAGTCAAAATGCAACCCCACCACATTCAGCATAAGCCTTTTGAAAATCCTATTTTTTGAGGCATTTCACTGAGAATTCTGTATGCTAGAAAAACTGTAAGAAGAAATTCCTGCTAAAACTGACAGTATCTAATCATCTTACTCACAGCCATGAACAGCCCAGTTACCTGAGTTTTTAATCTAAACAGCCATAATATATTTTGTAAGTGTGTTCTGTTTCTTCTCCCTGCTTGCTCACAGTCTGAGGTTGTTTGTCATAAGGCCAGAGTCATCTATAAAGAGAATATCAGATGTTTATGGCATTTGTAATATTGCCCTCAGGGCAATGCATTCCAAAATACACTTCCACCTGTTTCTACAGTGCTCGTGGAGTGCAGGTATGGTAGCAACAGTGTTTGCACATAATCTGAGCCAATGCCCACTGAACACAGCAGGACACTTTCTTTCAAGTTATGGGGATTTCAGGTCATGCCTGTGGTCATGGTTATTTCACTTTAGACAACCTAACAAGAATTAGTGTCTCTTTTTTTGTTTGTTTGTTTGTTTTTTTCCCCTAGCACAGGACTATAATTAAAGACTCCATGAGACATTTGATACAGCACAAGTAAGGTTTGCTTCAATTAGAAATGCAGAATTGTGTTACACAGCACATTAAATGGCACATTAGCAGATGTAAAGGCTTCCATCAAATTAAAAACGGTTGGTTTGCTTGCTGGATTATTTTTTGTTACAGTCATTGTGTAGTCTTCTGGTTTTCAACAACACAGAAGAACAGATACAATTTTTCTTGTCTGCTTGTGAGCTCTGGAAGTAGACAAATGTGGCTTTTCTGCTAGGAAATACTGGACCACTGCACATGAAAGCAGTGGGCAGGAAAGGGTCTTTTAATCACACACGTCATTCCCTGAAAGAAATACACTTAAGTGTCTAAAATTCTAATTGATTTTAGATGTACTGTTCAAAGTGCTTCTAATATTACATCTATACAAAGCATCCATGTTTTAAGAATTCACCATCTCTTGGAAGTAAGAAAAGGAAAAGCAGGAGAATTGAAAAGGTATTTACAGGAGAAAAAGAGCAAAGCAACTTGGTTCAGAAATGCTGAGTTACTCCCCCAAAACATTTTGTTGGGGAAAAACATTTCTATAGAGAGGTACTTCTCCAGTGCAGGAAAACAAAACAGGGGTTGGGAAATCAGTACAGGAGGTACTGCTACAGCAGAGAGGGCTTGTTGCTGTGCCACCAAATGCAGCAGATTATTTTGCCTTAAAGGCTGATAAATTTGTTTGTAGCAAAGATCTCAGGCAAACTGACCTCCTAGGCCTGTTTTGGCCTCCACTAGTATCACAAGAGAGTATGGGAAAGTAAAACACAAGATGCCACTGAGTTACAGAGATCTATTCTCTAACCTTTAATAGTATCTGGGACACATTCCCTAATTTCCCACCCCAGCTCCTCTGTTGAACTAAATCAGAGTATTTGAACTTAACTTTTTATGGGGTAGAAGCTGAAAACCTGCCAATATGTCAGGTGATAACATTGCACCATGAGCCCCCTGAGCTGATTACCTAGATTTCCTTGGCCTCTGAAGGGCAAGGAGAGTATTCTCTTTCTGACCTGGTCCTGATAAAACTTTCCTTATTTCTGGAGGTGCAATGAATTATTACAATTACTCAGAGAGCTCTTCTGAGACCAAGTGCCTTGGTAAAACAGTGTATAGTAGGATCTCTGGAGCGCTCCCAGGACACAGGAAGGCTCCACCACAGGTGTCGCTATTGCATCTCCTGCAGTAGTGAAGTTCCTTGGCCCCAGGCAGCACTGAGATGTGCAGAGCATAAAAGCCAAAGCACAGCTCCCTGAAGCCACAGGGGTGGGTGAGGCACATAAGCTTCCTCTCCATTGAATGGGTTGTGTTGGATGGGTACACAGCTCATGGTGTCCGGGACTCTGGGTGACACTCAGTGTGGAAAATGCTGAGGAGGCAGCCTTTCTGCAAGTCCTGTCCCCTTGAAACACTGCTGTCTTGTGGACCTGAGTTAGATGTCTGGGACAGACTTGCAGGCTGGAGGCTTTTCCTGCCACAAAGCTGCACAACTCTGGCATTAGAAGATGCAAGCTTTTGTCTGTAGGATTGAGTGAAGTTCCTCTTTGCTTCTTGCTTCTCCAGCCCTTCTGCTCTTGCACTGACACCCACACCATCGTCAGCCTTAAGGGGAGACAAAGATAGGGCTGTCCTAATAGACTGTGTGACTCAGTCATGATTCCTCTTGGTGTTTCCATTTACTTTTGCCTTGACAGTCCTCTAAGTTTTCTCACACAACCATGAAATGCTGTAATATTTTCTTTCTGACTTATTCATTCAGCTTTGAATGAACTCACTGCATGAAGCATCTCAGTAATGTTCTGCCATTTTCTGCCAACTTTAATGTTCATTTGCTTTGTAGCTAAGTCAGTCAGAAATGAGAAATGAAAAGTAAACTCATCTTTCCAGAAGGATCATAAGAGAGTTTTCATTTCCTGATTTGAAGACTTCTGATCTTAAGCAGAGCAAAAGCCTCAGCAAAACCATACCTCTGCTCATGCATCTCATTCATCTCAGTGTGCAAAATTAGATCATTACAGGCTGCAGCAGCTTAATCGAGCAGCCTTTGAAACACAAAGGCCTCTGACTCAAATGGAATTAACAGAGTTGAGGTTTGGGTTTTGGTTTTTTGTGTGTAGTTTTTTTTTCCTTTTACTACTGCTCCCATAATACTTAAAATCATTCATGTTTCCACAGAGCATTTGCTGATGATTATGAGCAATGACGTTTTGGATCCAGTTATACCTGTGCTTCCATCTGTTGTTGCAGAAACCAATTCTGTCATCATTACATTCTTGTTAATGACCTACTTCTTGAACTCATTTAAGATACCTGTTCATCTGTGCTTTTCTTCTTTTGATGGTGCCAGAGGAATAGCTGCTTTTATATTCAAATGTCTTGAGCACAAATTTTTGTCAGTTGAATTATGTCTGTCCTAGGTGTTGAGCTGGAGAGGAAAAAACATTCATTTTCTACAGCTTGTAATCAACTGATTCCTCATTTCTCAAGGCACATCACCTGACAGAACCTCCTGGTTCAGGAGGATGTTTTTATATTCACTGGCATGTCATTAATGACAAACTTACTTATCTGTGAATATCTGGGAAAGAATCTTGGTTCAGTCAGTTCTTTCGCTGCTTGCATATTCCCAGCAACAATTTGATTTGCTCCAATAATACAACACCCACCAGGAGACTGCTCAATGGGATCTTTTTCACTGATTTTGCTAACTGCAGTTGAGGACTAGTCAAGAAGATGCTCCCTTCTCTCCTACTGGTCAAAGGTTATTTTTAGGTTACTTTGGACCTTTTTGTGTGAGCTGTAGTGATGCTTTGTTCTACCCTATTGCCCAGTGAAGCATTGCACAGCATTTGCAACTCAGACGCTTGTTTCTGCTCATCACCAAAACTCACAACCTCATCCACTCTGAAAGTATAATTCTTCCATTTTTCCCCCTCCCATACTCTAGCTAAATTACAGATGTCTCTATATTTTTAACATCTTTTAATTGGCCTCAGGTTTTACACGCACCCCCCGCCCCCATTTTCCCCCTTTGTCCACAACAGCTGAGCATCTTTACCTTCTTCATGCTGCATGCCTAGAAAAGTCTACTGTTTCACACTCTCAGGCCTCCTCATGGAGCTTGTTTCCAAAAGGGACAGAGCAGAGCCCAGAGCTAGGCACAGAATCAGAGAACACAGAGTTAACCAGGTTGGAAAAGACCTCAGAGATCATCAAGTCCAACCTATTACCTAATAACCTAACACTTCCTGACAACTAAACCATGGCTCCAAATGCCATATACAATCTTTTTTTGAACACCTCCAGGGAGGGTGACTCCACCACCTCCCTGGGCAGCACATTCCACTGGCCAATTACTCTTTCTGTGAAGAACTTTCTTCTCACCTCAAGCCTAAACTTCCCCTGGTGCAGTTTGAGACTGTGTCCTCTTGTTCTGGTGCTGTTTGCCTGGGAGAAGAGACCAACTCCCACCTGTCTACAAGCTCCTTTCAGGTTGTTGTAGAGAGCATAAGGTCTCCCCTGAGCCTCCTCTTCTCCAGCTCCCTCAATCTCTCCTCACAGGGCTTGTCCTGGAGACCTCTCACCAGTCTATTGCCCTCCTCTGGACATGTTCAAGAATCTCAATGTCCTTCTTAAACTGAATTGGATGCAGTACTCAAGGTGTGGTCTAACCAGTGCTGAGTACATGGGCAGAATGACTTCCCTGCTCCTGCTGGCCATGCTATTCCTGATGCAGGCCAGGATGCCATTAGCCTTCTTGCAACCTGGGCACACTGCTGGCTCATGTTCAGCCTACTGTCAACCAGCACCCCCAGGTCCCTCTCTGCCTGGCTGCTCTCCAGCCACTCTGATCCCAGCCTGTAGACAGACACAGGAACCACAGGAAATATAAATCTGAGGTAGACACTGGTGGAGAAGACACAACCAGTTGGTCAAAAGGGCCCATGTATGCATAAGGCAACTCACAGAATCATAGAATGGTCTGGGTTGAAAGGGATCTCCAAAGGTCATCTAGTCCAATGCCCTCTGGAGTCAGCAGGGACATCCTCAACTAGATCAGGCTGCCCAGAGCCCTGTCAAGCCTCACCTTGAATATCTCCAGGGATGGGCCCCCCAGCTACCACCCTGGGCAACCTGTTTCAGTGTTCCACTGCCTTCATGGTAAAGAACCTGTTCCTAACATCCAATCTCAGTCTGCTCTTCTCTAGTTTGAAGCCATTGACCCTCAGCGTATCACTGCAGGCCGTTGTAAACAGTCTCTCTATCCTTCTCATAGGCCTCATTCAGATACTGGAAGGTCATCATAAGGTCTCCCCAGAGCCTTCTCTTCTCCAGGCTGAACCACCCCAGCTCCCTCAGCCTGTCTTCACAGCACAGGTGCTCCAACCCCCTGATCACTTCTGTGGCCCTCCTCTGGACCTGCTCCTCTCCCCTAACATAGATTAAGGTAGCATGGTGAAACACAGCTCTCATTGCCCTTCCTTGATTTTACCTAGTGCTGAGCACTGCAGCCTCTGGATCACCACTTTCCATCATGTTATTATCATGTGATCAAAGATGTAGAAAGCAGGCATGTGTATGAAGGAAGATCATCATCAGTACTTACCAACCACTTCAAACTGAAATGCAGTCTTGTTAAGTTTACTTTCCCCCCATACCTTCATTAATGCCCTATATCTACTAAAGCAGAAGGGCAATACAATAAGAGAGCTGGTGACCTGTGTTACATGGTGAGGGGACTACTGCTGTATCCCAATTTACTTTTAGGATGTTTTGATTTGCAGTGCATGAGAGACAGGAGCTGTCAATACTTTAACATCTGATGGGGAAACTGGAGTGAGCTTTGCTGACTGGAAAACCGTAATTGGGTAGCTGAAGGCATTTCTCCTCTCCAGGCAATAATGACAGGAGCATTTTATGTGATCTCTCCTCTCTTTGCTTCCTTCAAAGCAAAGAAGATGCTTGAAAGAAATATGTGTGTGTGTGTGAGAGAGAGACAGATTATAGCAATGTGGTTAGGGCTTGTAATCAGGTTATATATGCAGTTGGGTGGAAGTAGTAGTAATGGTGAAGGTTTTTTATGGACATTTGGTAAAGCATTTTGAAATAACAACATTAAAAAAAAAGCTATTAATGACTCATTCATTTAGTACCATCACTGTACACAAAGTAACAGCTATTACTTCAGTGTTTTTATTTTTGCATTTGAAAGCAGATTTTCAATAACAAAGCTGGAACCAGTCCAAGTCATATCATCCATATGGTTAAAAAGCTACATAATAAAAGGCAGAGATAAGACCTTTCATTACAGATGTGCAATAGAAAGTCCTAAGGAAAAAATGAAAAAATAATTTGATGTCTATTCTGACCACCTTAATCTCCTCGTGGAGACTGTGCTTGTTTGACCTGATTTAACTAGGTTTAACTCACTTTGTTGTTCCTGGAATGCATTACTCCAAATGCTAATACCAGTACATTCACCTTATTGATACAACCTGCACCATGGTGACAAAAATACCCAGCTCTCACACCCTGTAGGTCATTTTTCTGTTTCTTATCCTTCTAGGTAGGTCTCTTGTTTTCTGTTTTATTATTGTACACTTTGACTTCATAAATAGTGTGAGAAAAGCAATAAAAAAGAGTGCATTGAATTTTCAATATTAAGCCGATAAACTGAATATGTGATGACTTTTTCCTGGTGTGCAGCAGTGCTAGTATTTCAAAGAAGCAACAGTAAACACAAATGAAAAGTGTCTTTAATCTCAGCTAGTCCTGTTCTTGCAAGTGTAAAATGTACTAAAAAAATGTACATTAAAATCAGTTGCTGTTCCAAAGGAGAGGTGGACATGGACTTTCTAGATTTCTTAGGGTTTGTATGATATGGTAAGTGGATAACAGTTCTTAAACATTTCTATCTATCCAATGGAAGTGTTTAGAACAATCGTTATTTTGCTTTCTTACACCCAGTAGTGACTTATTTACATTCTTTCACTTTCTCTGTTTTGAACTTTGCAAGGAAAAATTAAAAAGACAGTTTCAAACCATCACAGCAGCCAAGGTTCCTACTCCCCGGGAAGGAGCCATGGCTGATGAGTGTCAAGGCTGTGCTTTCATTCTCAGTGGATATCTTTTTTAAATATAGTTTGGGAAATGTGTAAAACTCCTCTGTTCCTGTGATGGGTGAGGTTGCAGCCCTTCTTGGGAGGACTCTTGGAGATGGTCTAGTCTGCCTGAAGACAGTCACTTGCCATCTCAAAGGTACACTACTGGCCAGTAAATTCACCCTTGCTAATGCATAAGGTGCACTTCTCTGGATTAGCAAAAGGTGGCCCACAGTCTGCTCCAGTGATGAAGACTCGTGAGTGGGAGTTAAATCTGAACATCTGGCATAGTCCTGGTGTTGCTCTGACACATCAGGTCAGACATAAGGAGCTCAAGTGGGTACATACGGAGTGGTACAGCTGGGTGCAAGTTGCTCCAGCCTAGGTCTGAACTGTTTAGTTCAGCAGAGCAAGTTAAAAGAAAGAAATAACCAACCAAACAAAAACCCCCAACCAAGTGGCAGGAATGGGGCTTGGTTTTGGCCAGACAGTTTGCTCAGGTGGTTCTCAAGAAGCTAAATTACTTCAAGTAACTGGGTGAAGACCTCCAGGATTTGGACCAGCAAACATGGTGAATTGAATCAAAGGAGCAACTAGCACAGACAGATACAGGCATCCATGAACCTGCAGAAATATCACCTCTTTGATTTTGCTGCTTTTCCAAGGAGAAATTTCATAGATGCAATGAGTCTGCACGTTTGGTCACTTCAAAACAAAGCTGTATAAAGAAGGAGAGTGTGTGGAGAAAAAACAAGTGTCAGCACTGGCTCTGTATCACTTTTTGATTATGAAATGGCATAGTAGGTAGTAATCTACTATATTTTTGAAGTTACCAAAATCAGAAAGAGTTTTTGGAAGCTTTTCCTGCACTGAAGATATATTTTTAAAATAGTTGCTTTGTACAGTTTCTCCATACTGCTGTACAGGATTTGAATAACACTAATGACTATTAAAAAGAGCAAAAATCTGCATTTATTATATTTGGGCAGGTTGGAAATATGTACATCCAAGAAGGATGACAGGCAATGTAGTAAATCAGTGGTGATCCAGTTACTTCTGCAGTGTTTACTTATTTTTTTCAGTTCATCATAATTCCCTGTGGAAGGTACCAATCTCTTAGTACTCCGTTTCTTTACCCGTTCTTAGTTGTAGACATTTAGTGAAAATAATAATAGTACAAACTCCAGCTGTAGCCTTCACCACCCCAGTGAACACAGAAATTAATAATCTCAGGAAGTCTGTATTCAACCTGACATAGCAAGCAATGCAAATATGGTACAAAGTCTGTCTTTACATTTATTTGCAAATGTGTATAGATATGCCTCATATAAATTAATCCTCTATTTCATTATAAGGAAGGAATTATGTCTGTGGTCAAAAGGGTGAGGTACAGTTAATCTGATTTAGCACAGCATGTGAAAAATTAATTGAAAGTCAGAACTCCATAGTGTTTATTATAAAGTAATTTCACACCAGCTCAGGATTAGCATGGTAACAGGTGACAATAGGTCATTACTATGTTAATTGAAAGACAGCATGCTTTTGTAAAAGAAAAAAAAATATATATATAAAAAAAGGGGTAGATACAAGATGAAATCAAAAGAAAAAAATATTAAAATGCAGTATTTTATCTAGGATAGTTCTGTGGGAGATGTCCTAGGGAGAAGATGTGTTCTGAAAAGACCTTGTTGGGTTTTTGGTAATAACCTTGCATTGCTCACCATACTGTGAAGCGTGGCAGATGCTCATGTGCCCCCTGCACAAGTTAAACTGTCTGCCTCTCCTTCCCACAAGAGCAAACTGCATCTCCAAAACAGTGGCCTGACACTTTCAGCTTGCTGACCCTGCTCCCTGGCCCAGGCATGCAGGGGACAAAAGCAGGCAGAGAAAAGCAGAGCCTGAGTATACCTGGCTTGCCCAAAGGCAGTGTGGACAGAAATAAAGCCTCTGGGAGCTGTGAGATTTTGCAGCAGTGTTTAACAGGAGAGAAAACTCCGGTTTTGTTCCTTGACAAGAGGATTAATAAAATAAAAAGATTTCCAAACCACCAATGGAAAATAGCCTGTCACTTCAATAGCATGCTGAAGCATGAAGCCAAGGCAAGCTCATCCTTCCACTTGAGCTGCAATGTCATTATCCTGCCTCTGAGTGGAGATGGCTGCCACAACGCTCAGCTGCTTGCCTATTGTGTGGCTTTGACAGACACCAATGTGTAGGCATTTCCCATTATATGCTGCGACTTGAGTAAGCAGTCCTGAGCCACCAGCTTCAGTCCATCGAAAGAAATCAGGGAACTATTTTTCCCATTTTATTTGCATAGTAGTGAAATGTGTGAAATTAATTTTGGGGGCAGAAGATCATTCTACAAGTCCTGCAGTTGACAGAATACAAAGGACACAATATGCACTTGTGTGCAGATGAGCAGGCTACAAAGAACTCTGTATTAACTGCAGTCACCACAAAAGGACCTTTGATAATGGCATGTAATAATTTCAGTAAAGATCCTTTCTGAAACCAAAATAATGTGCCTAGGTAATGAAGCTAGCTGTCTTGCTCAAAGCAAATGGGAATTCAAAGGCACAGCTGGGACCTGAAAAATGGGAAACTCTGATTTTATTTCCTGGAAGAAGAACTTAACCTCCCTGGATATTCTCATGAACTGATGAGGAATGTGACCTTTCTGCTCACCCTGCTTCAGAAAAGTTTGTAATCCAGTCTGACACAATCTGCTGTAATATGTTAATTTCAATGCAGTTCCGCCACAAATACTAAGGGTGATCCCTGAGACCTTTACATCCCAGAATAGAAACCTTCCAGACTTCATCTCATCTCAAAACATCCTGATTAACATGCCTAGTTATTTAATAAAGGTCAAAAGAAAGTGTAAATATCCTTTGATTACTTACTACAATGGAAGGAGCTTAGACAGAAGCTGGTGCCCTTGCATTCAGTGCACAGCACAGTATCATGCGGTCTGCTGAGATCAATAGCAAAAGAGAAAAGCTGATCCTGATCAGATCACAGACCGTCATCTGCAAATCTAAACTACTGCAGAGCTAAGGTAATACAGCAATACAAGTACTCCTAGAAGTAGATGGGATAGCAACCTGTTCACCAGCAATACAAAAAGGCAATGTAATAGAAATATTTGCGTGCCCCCAGCAGCAAGATCTCTCTTTAAGAGCAAAACATGGCCTCAGGTCTGACTATGTCTAGGATATATGATTTTCCTGATGATAAGACATAGTAGAAGTGGGAAAGTAGATGATCAGGTTCACCTCTACAAATACATTTTAAGAAGCATATTTGGGCTTGGTAGTTTCTTTCATGACTACAATATAATTATTACTTAATAGCAGCAGCCAGTTTTATTTTTAATGGTTTGTCATGCCTAGTAAGTCAAAATCTTGAGTTGCTCACACAGATATTTGCAATATCCACCTGTACTTTGAAGTTATAACCCCACTGTAACCAGCTCAAGTTGTAAGGACTTCCCTCAGTCCAACTGAACCACCTGCAGTAGAGCTGCACCCTGATCATCCTACTGCCACAGCTCAGAGCCCCGAGGCTGAGTCACTGAGCCACCCACTGCATGCATCTTCCCCGGGGAACTACTCAATACAGTACAACTGGCACATGCCCTCCCCTTCGGTTCGCTGTGATGAGGGCTGCTTTCTGGGCAAAACACAGACAACACGCTATTGCTACAGGGAAGAGCAGAGCTGAGGGACTTTGAGACAACACCAGCACTGCTGCAGCTTCAAATTGCCACCGATTCTCTTTCCAGTATCTTCTCCCTTGTGCTCTCCATTTAGTTAAAGCAAGAAAGAAGGAAAGAAGGAAAGAAAGAAGAAAAGAAAGAAAGAAAAAAGAAGGAAGGAAGGAAGGAAAGAAGGAAGGAAGGAAGGAAGGAAGGAAGGAAGGAAGAAAAAGAAAGAGAAAGAAAAAAGAAAGAAAGAAAAGAAAGAAAGAAAGAAAAGAAAGAAAGAAAAGAAAGAAAGAAAGAAGAAAGAAAGAAAGCAAAGAAGGAAAGAGAAAAGAAGGACAGAGAGAAAAGAAGGAAAGAAATAAAAGAAAGAAAAAGAAAGAAAATAAGGAAAGAAAGAAAAAAGAAAGAAAGGAAGGAAGAAAAAGAAAGAAAAAAAAGAAAGAAAGGAAGAAAGAAAGAAAGAAAAGAAGGAAAGAGAAAAGAAGGACAGAGAGAAAAGAAGGAAAGAAAGAAAAAGAAAGGAAAAGAAAGAAGGAAAGAAAGAAGGAAAGAAAGAAGGAAAGAAAGAAGGAAAGAAAGAAAGAAAGAAAGAAAGAAAGAAAGAAAGAAAGAAAGAAAGAAAGAAAGAAAGAAAGAAAGAAAGAAAGAAAGAAAGAAAGAAAGAAAGAAAGAAAGAAAGAAAGAAAGAAAGAAAGAGAGAAAGAAAGAAAGAAAGAAAGAAAGAAAGGAAAGAAAGAAAGAAAGAAAGAAAGAAAGAAAGAAAGAAAGAAAGAAAGAAAGAAAGAAAGAAAGGAAAGAAAGGAAAGAAAGAAAAGAAGGGAAAATGCCCAAATTCTCAAGCAAGAAAGACAGTGTGGCAGGAAAAGCACATTATAAATGTGCTGGCAAAACTGATGAGACAAAATAGAGAAAACCTCTATGTGAAGCTGCAGCAAATGTAATCTCAAAATGTTTCCAAAAGTAATTTTTCCCTATCCATTTGTTCTCGGCTGTCTCTGTTGTTTACTCCACTGCTCTGTGATCTTCAGCCATAACAGTTCAATTTAAAGTCTGCACAGGAAGAACTCTGTCTTCTCACCTTTCTGTACAGCTCAAGGATAGCTTACACAGACGTGTTATGGGTTTGCCCTTTCTATCTGAGGAATATGTTGATTTAGTTTCAGCTCATTAATTCTCTAAGGAATCTCTTCCAGCTTAGCTGTTTGCAAGGCTGGAATCACCCATACTTCAGGATCAGGGTTATTTTCCTCTTTAAATTTCTGAAAGGTTGTCCCAAAAGGCACAGACATTACAAGGAAGCTCAAAGAGCTGCAGGGTTTACTTCATGGGAAATAAGCATCCTCACTTAGGATAATGAAATTTTATGTGTTGCGTTTGGTCTTCTGGGATTCATAAAGGTTATCAGTCAGGCATTTATAATAAAAGTTCTCCCTGCTTTTCCTGGCATGCAAGGGGAAGATGGGAGTGTTATCAGTCTGACATTTCTGTCAGAACTGGTATTTGAACCACTGGATGATTCTGACAAATGCCACCGCTGTCATCTGCTGCTCAGTTTTAATTATATCTGACTGAGGCTTTCAATGGCAGCAAGCAGAAAACTTAATTAGTTGGTTTAAAGGCTGATCTTCAAAACCTGAAGAGTCCAAGCAGCTTTGCAGCATTTCTGCACAGAGGCTGACGTTTCCAGTCTGATGATGCAAGTCAGAAGAAGTAATGGTCCCACTCATAGGAAGGAAAAACAGAGAAAGACTTACAGGAATACACATCAACAAAAAGCACCATTCTTGTACGTGACATCTCAGAGAGGCAATCTCGTGTCTAAAACTGCTGTGCTGGCTCACAGGTGGTTCTCAGACAAATGATAGCAGAATGCAGGCAAAAGATTGGGCACTCAAGGGAACATACAGCAAATGAACATCTGTTACCTTAAACATTATGTATACGTTTATTCTGCAGTGAACTGCAAGCGTTGCACTATTTGGAAAGACTGAAAGGCTGGCACTTTCTCACACACCAATGCACTGTTTAAACAAGCTGCTTAAAGGAAGATAGCATTAACAATTTATATCACCTCTGTGTTTGCTTTCAGAGTGTTAATATGATTGTATTTCTACACTAGCTCCTGCAAAACAAGCATTAGGAAGATGCAATGTCAAACTCCTAATATGATGCAATTAGATGTTAACATTACATTCTCATACTGGTTGTAGGTTGCCCTTGGTGAAAAGAACCAAGAGCTGAAAACACTGTTTTGTTCTAGAAACTCCAAGGTTATGGGTTTGGGCACTTAATCCAAATGCTGTCATGGAAAAATGGGACTGTTGGAAGATGGGGTTTGCTTGTTGGTGAGGTTACATTCTCTGGAATGGTGCTGCAGGTATACTTCAGGATACTGCTGAACTCCTTCGGTTGATGGTAATGGGTTGGATTTCATAGGTAAAATGTGCCAAAGGCTTTGTGTCTGTGAGTTGCAGTTAGAAGCCAAAGCACTTGATGACTTATACAGTCCCTGGGACTGATTCACTCTCATTGGCTTCTCTTAACAGTTGCAAGCATTGTGCTTGTAATTTACCACAGAATCACATAGAATCACAGAATCATAGAGGCTGGAAGCTACCTTTAGTGATCAGCACCTCATCATCCAACACCCTGCTCAAAGCAGGTTTACTCAGGGAAGCGTTCAGTAAAGTTTTGAATATCTCCAAGTCTGGAGGCCTCTCAACCTATCTGGTTAACCTATGCCAGTGTTTGAGCACTCACATCATAAAAAATTTTCCTCATGTTTACATGGAACTTCCTGTGCCTCAGCTTCCACCCATTGTCGCTTGTCCTGTCATTGGGCATTGCCGAGAAGAGCAGGAGTCTTCAAGAAAACTGGGCCCTACAATACTATCCATCAGAAGAATTAATGAGTTTAAAGATGTGCCCCAGCTTAAATACAGCATTTTCCCGGCCTTCAGATGCATAGCCAGTTTACAGAAAGCATGAACTCTTTAAGGGCAACCTAGAAAGAGAAAAATCACAAAATGTTAAGGGTCAAAAGGGACCTCTGGGGATCTAGTCTAACTCCTGTGCTAAAGCAGGTTCACCTAGATCAGGTTGTACAGAAACACATCCAGGTGAGTTGTGAAAGCCTCCAGAGAAGGAGACTCTACAACCTCTCTAGGCAGCTTGTTCCACTGCCTCATCACCCTCAAAGTAAATGAGTTTTTGTTTTATGTTTAGAATGATAGAATCACACAATTGTTTCAGTTGAAAAAGACCTCTAAGGTCATGAAGTCTAACTGTCAATCCAACACCACCATGGCCATTGAACACCTCCAGGGATGGTGAGTCCATCAGTGGTCCAATTTAAGGCCATTTCCTCTTGTCATAAAATCATAGAATGATAGAATGGCTTAAGTTGGAAGGGACCTTAGAGATCATTTAATTCCAAACCCCTCTGCTCCAGACCTCTGGTCATCTTTGTGGTCCTCCTGTGGACCAAATTAAGGGAGTGTCTTCTTTCCTCCAGACTTTCTCTCTTGCTTCCAGGGCCTATGATTCCCTAGGGCCAGTCTCAGCAGTAAAGAGTGAAGAAAAGAAGGCATTAATTAACTCCTCCTTCTCTGTATCCTCTGTCACAAGGGCATCCACCTTAATCAGCAGTGGGTCACATTTTCCCTAGTCTTCCTTTTCCTACTGAGGGACTCGAAGAAGTCCTTCCTGTTGTCTTTCACATCCTTTACCAGATTTAAATCCAGAAGGGCCTTAGCTTTTCTTGTTGCAACCCTACATACTGTGGCAGCATTTCTGTATTACTCCCAAGTGACCAGTCCCTTTTTCTCCATGATGTAAATTTCCTTCTTCCATTTGACTTTTTTCTAGAAGCAACTTGCTCATCCATGCAGGTCTTCTGCCTCCTTTGCCTTGTACAGTAGTTTCTATTTTTATGACTTCTTCCTTGAAAAAAAACACATTATGTGCAGAACATGGTGGCATAAACCTTAGTACATCCTTGTCCTGGTCTTTGGTGGATAAGCAGAAAGGCAGGAACTGCTTCACTTGCTGTCTGTAACGCCTTCTTCCTGAGGTTACACCCACACCAATCACACACGTTCACACACGTTCACACACACACTGCCCATCAGGAAGGGAAATTCAGTCCTTTTGCACCTTTCCAGTTGCATTTTTCATAAAATTTCCAAAATGCCTCAGGAGGGGATGACAGGCTCTTACCATATGATTTGCTAGTGAAGATTACAAATCACTTCTGGCTTATTATTTAGAGCATTTAGATCTCAGTGGAGGAACATATAATTTCACAACTCATTTAAGTTTTTTGCTCACCTTTATACTACTAATCCTTAAAATTCTTGCAGGCATGTGAAGAAAACAGCTGAAAAATTCAAATAAGCTGCAACTGTGAAAGCCATGAGGATGATTAGGGGACTTCAGCATCTCCCCTGTGAAGAGAGACTGAGAGACCTGGGGCTGTCTTGAGAAGACTGAGAAGGGATCTGATCAATGTCTATAAATACCTGAGGGGTGGGTGTCAAGTGGATGGGGCCAATCTCTTCTCAGTGGTGCACAGTAATAAGACAAGGAACAATGGATACAAACTTGAACATAGAAGGTTTCACCTCAACATGAGGAGAAACTTCTTTACAGTGAGGGTGACAGAGCACTGGAACAGGCTGCCCAGAGATGTTGTAGAGTCTCCTTCTCTGGAGACTTTCAAAACCCACCTGGATGCATTCCTGTGTGGACTACCCTAAGTGATCCTGCTTTTGGCAGGGAGTGATTTCTGGAAGTCCCTTCCAACATTCTGTGATATTCAGGGTACATTTTGCAGTTTTTAAAAACAAGTGCAGAAAATTCACACTGAATTCATAGATTGCCATTAAATAACAACTCCATCTTCTCTGGTCCTCACAAAATGTGAGGTTTCTTTCTTATAAGCCTCCTGTAAGTCAAGCAGCAGCATCCTCTCTCAAGGAAGCAGAACCAGAATCCATTGGGATTAACCATGATAAATCCACATCCTAAAGTGCAGC
Organism: Indicator indicator; assembly: GCF_027791375.1. Classification (NCBI taxonomy): domain Eukaryota; kingdom Metazoa; phylum Chordata; class Aves; order Piciformes; family Indicatoridae; genus Indicator; species Indicator indicator. Next base: position 38,227,922 of record NC_072012.1, on the reverse strand, counting down.
AGGGCTTCCAGAGGAGCAAAGGCCCACATCTTGCTGAGGTTCCCAGGATGCAAGTATTTTTTCCTTCTAAACACACTTAGGTAAATAGCACTGTATTATTTCTGCAAAAGCCTTGTGCAGACCTGTCTCTTTGCTTGGTAACAGCAGTAGCATTTGCCAATGCATACTCAGCCTTTTGCCTGAGCTGTCATTCTCCATCATCCAGCCAACAGAGTTATTTCTGTATTATAGACCCACTACTTGACACTGAAGATACCTGGTTAATATATTAGCTAAAGGGATGCTGAGAATAGTCTGCTGCCTTTGGCAGGGAATATTGGATGCTTTTGTCTTTGAAAAGTCCCACTGGTCTTTGCTTTGTGAATGGCTGTAAATTGCTTACTGGATCTAAAATGCCACATTTTGTTCAATTCTTTCTTGATTTTACCCAGGAGGCACATAGCAGGGGTTGATTAAATTGGTTGGTACTGCTCTCTGTCTAAAAGAGACACAGGACTCTCTCAGCATATGCATTCAGGAGTCTAAAAACAGGGCAAAACAGTTTTTCATACTCGGTTACCTGTTGTCCATCCTTTTTTTGAAAGGCATTGACAGATTTTTTTTCACTCTGCTAAAGCTATGTAAAAGTTAGATCCCCTGAATCAGCTGGACGAGTGTCCTCCACCAGGACACCTTTCCTAAAGAGGGAAATCAGCTATCTTCTGAAGGTGTCTCCTGGAGCTAATTTAACCTGTTAACCTAGATGACTAATTTAACTATTATTCCACCTTGGAGATCACTATGGTTAGGTGAGATGATGCCCACTGGAACCTCCAAAACCTTTCAATAATTTTCTCCCTTTAGGAAAAAAACTTTCTTTTAATTTTGTAGGCCAGACGAATGGGGCAGCATCTTCATGGTTCTGGAGAATCCAGAGATGATGATAGTGCCAAAGCAAGATTAAAAAAAAAGGAGAATTACTCTAGAAATTTTATCTCTTTCCCAAATCTTTTCAAGGCTCCCAGAAAACATCTACTTTGTTTGGGAATGGAATCCATGTGAGACCCATGTAACTCCTCAGTTAATGGGAGTGCAAAAAACTAGGGAGAGGCATTCAACTTCACACCAAAACCTGAGACAAGGTAAAATATGAGACATCCTGTAAATATAAAACCTTTGAAATAAGGTTTTTGACATGAAAGTGTAAAAATTGTTACTGACATGAATAACTCACTAACTACTGCACGGTATAAGTCACCAACTAATGTGTATTACGTGTCATTTAATAGTGAATGTATTTGAAGAAATATGGAAATTAGAATACTTTAATAACTTTCTATATGAAAGATGATGAGGCTGCCTAAATGATTAAGAGGAAGATATGTTATAATGAACTAAAGCCACTCGAGTGTAAGGTAATTTTAATTCAAATCTCCATCTGCTTATGTATAATTAAGACTCATTTAACAAGTTAATGCCTAACAGAGAGAACTGATAAGTTTGGTATTAAAGAGCTTAAGGGAAGTAAATTAAACTGTCGAGTTTGAGGAGCTTTCATTTGAATTCCCTGTACTCGAACCAAAATACAGTCTTCCAGGTGCATTTCGTTATCCTGACCATGAAGCCAGGTGCCAAACTTGGGGAAAAAAGGAGGTGACAAAACAGAATATCTTCTTTAGATTTTAATTTTTTATATCACGTCAAGTCAGGCGTTTGACAGCATCTTTGCTGACATGAATACTTAAACGGTTCAACCTGCTCACTATATAGCGTCGATACACCATTAAGAAGACACTTTGCATGCCATCAAAATACTTATGCATTGCAAAGATTGCCAGTGGGGTTAAATAACCTATGAAAATAGGAGAGTTGCCTTTGATGTGCAAAAATGTAATATTTTGATCTGTGGTAAATTTTATGTGATACTCGCCTGCTTAACTTTCTGTTTCATTCTTTCTTTAAGTACTTTTCCTGCAAGGTCCAGTAGTCTAAACAGTGATGCAACCTTTTCATCTTTCATCATGCAATTTTAATTTTCTTCTTTTAGCTTTTTATCCACTGTCAAGACGAGAGTTTCCTATACTCACATTATACTTAAAATTCTCTGTGCCTTTTTTTTTTTTTTTCATCACTGGAGCCAGATGTCAACTTTGATTTGCTCCTAGCACTCAGCAGTAAGTTAAACACTTTCAGGAATGTATTGGAAGAACAAATACCATGGTATGTCCAGTCATTATCACAGTGCAGATGTAAAGTAGGGCAAGAAAATAAAGCTATGAGGTTTGATGACCAACAGCTGACCGCAATAAATTACCAAAAAAACATAAGGAAAAGCTTTTTCATTGTGAGGGTTGACAGAACACCGGAACAGGCCGCTCGAAGAGATTGTGGAGTCTCCTTCTCTGGAGACATTCAAGGCTTGCCTGGATGCATTCCTGTGTGACCTACTCTAGGTGATCTTGCTCTGGCAGGGGGTTGCACTCGATGATCTTTTGAAGTCCCTTCCAACCCCTAACATTCTGTGATTCTGTGAGAAGATGTTGCAGTATTTGAAGTTTACCATTTTGTTCCTAGGCCAAAGCAGGTTTTCCTAATCTGCTTTAGCAGCAGTCCAAGAGCTGAAAATTAGGGTCTTAATTGTTTAAAATATATGGAAGAGTATAACCAATGTCTGTCTTTGCAAATCAAGTTCTGAGTAAAGTAGGTCCTATAAAATCAAAAGAAAGCAAAATGTCCCTTTGTATATGCATCCATAGATTTGCTTGTGGCAAACCTCCCATTATAAAAGCATTTGGGTTAATATGCATTGTGTACATTACTGTGTGCCTCAGAAACGAGGGAACAAGTGTTTTTAAAGGTCTTCCTTTCCTCCAAGGCTCAGAAATGCACTCCAGCAGAATGAACTTCAAGTGGCATAGGAAATACACCAAATGAACCAAATCACCTAAATTCAACTACAGTTACAGTCAGACGAGGGTTTCCATTTGTGTTGATAAGCTGATCTGTGAGAAGACGACCATTTTTAAAGTGAAATTCCCCCTCCACTATTTCTTCACAAAATCACAGAATCAACGAGGTTGGAAGAGACCTCCAAGATCATCAAGTCCAACCGATCACCCAACCCTATCTAATCAACTAGACCATGGCAGTAAGTGACTCATCCAGTCTCCTCTTAAACACCTCCAGGGATGCTGACCCCATCTCCTCCCTGGGCAGCCCATTCCCACAGGCAAATCACTCGTTTGTGATCTTCTTTCTAAGATCATGCCTGAACTTCCACCTGCACAGCTTGAGACTGTGTGCTCTTGTTATGTTGCTGGTTGTGTGGGAGAAGAGACCAACCCCCTCCTGGCTACATCCTCCCTTCAGGTAGTTGTAGACAGCAATGAGGTCTCCCCTGAGCCTTCTCTTCTCCAGGCTAAACACCCCCAGCTCCCTCAGCCTCTCCTCATAGGGCTTGTGCTCCAGACCCCTCACCAGCTTTGTTGCCCTTCTCTGGACACGTTTGAGCAACTCAACATCTTTCTTATTACCTTACAAGGAAATGCGAAAGGCAAAAGGAAAAGATTTAAAAGGGCAACGTAAGCTTACAGAGTCAGGAAATTAAAATTTTAACCCAAATTTAAAATTCAAACACAAAAGTTAGAAGCTCATCCTTACCCTATGAATTAGTCTGGAGTGGAAGAAAGCCTACATCTTCATTCTGAAACATGGCTGATGAGCCTTCCTGGTTTCTGAGTATATCCCAGAACACATTGTGCTGGGACATTCTAATGTCCTCTGGATTTTTGGATGTCAGAGGATACTGTCTTGGGCTGTCTTTGTACCTTTACTGAAGAAAGAAGCTTTCAGCAGGGAATATCAGCATGAGATGGATTATTTAGTTAATAAGGCCTTAGCCCTGTGCTCTGCCCCATCCCTGGTCTACTGAGTGTGAAAAGTAGCAGGTACATCTGGATATAACTCAACTGTTAGTTTTATTTTACAGTTCGTATCAGCAGACAGCATCATGCCTGCAGCTCTGTTCCACTAGCCATAGCTGTCACACCAATGACAGTATATAAGACAATCCCTTCCTTTGAGCTACTTCATCTTGTTTGTAAAAAACCTCTTTAAACAAAGAAATGTGCTTCAGAGCAAAGGCATTTAAAGAAAAAACTGCTCATGATCCCTCTGCAATATTCTTTTTTCTCCAGCATGTATTACCCACCAGCCTCTTGCAGAGAGTAGCACCACCAGGCTTATGACAGCTGCTCTGTTTTGCTTTAGCCAGTCCCACAGAATGCTAGAATTACAGAATGGTAGAGGTTAGAACAGACTTCTGGAGATCATCTAGTCCTCATCACTTTCATTTTACCCTGGCTCCCCAAGAGTATTAAATGTTCTGAAAAAGCAGTAGGACCATAAAATGGGTATTAAATAGAGCACTTAGCACACACATTTGTGATTAGCAGCTTAAAGATTAAAAAAAAAAAACAACACAAGTAAAATAAGACCTGGAGTAATTACAGCCTTGAGTCAGGAAGTTTTTTAGCACTGAAGCTGTGTCATGCACCGAGGGTGCTGTTCTGTAATTTGTACCAAGAAATGGAGCTTGCAAATAAACATTAGTCAAAAAAAAAAAAAAAAGGAAGAAGTCAGGCATCATGGTATTAATGAGTAATTCAATCCCCATGAGTCCAAAAAGCCTAATGCAGAAGTTGCTGTATCATCTCTTCTGAAATCCTTGCAACTCTCTTCCAGAGCAACTCATCAAGCACAGACCAGATGTCAGCTCTGATTGCTCTTGTTCAATTTAGGTAGTGTTATCAGTTTTTTTCTTTTGAAAAACATAATAATCTGGTGCAGTAGGTTTAGATCACACAAAATATAAATTTCCCCTTTAAGGATACTCACATTGGAGAGGAAGATCCAGAATACCTTGCAGCTTTTAACCTTACTTACAGTGAACAATGGTCGTAAATTAGCTGGCAATACAGTTGTCAAGTGACACAAGATAACTCTTTATACAAGGCCATCTTGCTGGTTTCATAGGAAAAAATTACCTTCCATTGGTCTCAGCTGGGTGCCAGGGCTGGGGGAAGGTTATGTGGGACATTAACTCCTTCCCCAGCAGTGATGTAGCCATGATAACACACCTATGTAGTTCCTCTTTCTTGCCTTTTGCTCTTTATCCCAGAGCTGCAAGCAACCCTCTTAAGGAAGATCTGGTCTTGTTTCAGTTGGAAAGCATTTTTTTAATGTTCCTTCATATGGAAAACAACCCCAGTTCTCACCACAGACATGTCTTTTTTTTCTTTAAAGATTAACAAGAACATGAAATGTATTTTGTTCTCTTTTAAATTGCCTTGGTGCTAAAATGTTACTTTCCTCATTAAAAATGATGACATTTGGAAAAAAAGTACATGCAGGAATAAACTGCATCTGGGATGTCAGCCTTGGATTTCACTGATAAAAAACTACTGAGATGAGGAAGCTTAACATTCGAGTCCCACCCTGCAGAGAAACCAGCAGAGAGCAGTGAGCAGTAGAACACTCACTTACCCTTCACTCCTGCTGCATTACTACCATGGGTGACCTCACAGCCTCACTCTGCGGTCACATTTATTTTCCATGCCAGCAGGAATAACTGAGGTATTTCATCAGGGTAAAACACAACATGTCTCCCAATGACTGCTCAGGGAAGAAAGGAAATGTCACTTAATAGCTTAATAATTAAGAAAAAAGAATACAGAAAACCATAGGCTGGTGGAACCCCAACACATTAAAGTAGGGAGGTGTCAGTTGCAGTAGGTGAAAAATGAGGGACAAGGTGGCTGAACTCTGGCAGGCATGTCGAGCTAGAAACCACATCACAGTGTGCCACCAGCAGTACTACTGTATCACCTCTCTTCTCTCTGTCTCTCACTGGATTTTTGACAGATCTCCTCAGAATGGGATGCATTTGCATTTACAGCTTACTAATATATCATCACTATAAACACTGTTTATTTGTTTCTCTAATTATTCCCTATTACTTAGCACCCCCCCCCCCATCCCTTTTCACTAACTAGATAACAATTTTTCCACTTTTATTTCTCAGTGATGAAACCATAATTCTACATTTTCTGAAGATTCACCTTCTCTCAGTTTGGATGTTGTAATAGTCTAAGAGGAGCTCTGAGTCATAATTTAATAATTGAAAGAAAATAGCAAGTACTGTGTTTAAGGGAAAGGCCTAACAATGGCCATTCTCTGGAGCCTCTGATTAGGAATGAGTATGATCACTTGAAAGAAATGAGGGAAACAGCTAAATCTATGTGCTTTGAAGTCACCAGAAGAAGAATGTGTACCTTTCTAGATGACCTAGGTTGGTCAAATACAATACCCTGGCTCAGCTGGAAGGCAACTTGGTAATATCCCTTTGAATCAATACTGTATCACCCCGTGATCCTTTCTGGCCCTGGATTCCATACTTTTTCTAATTTGATGGGAAACAGTGGAAGACTGTTTCATTGCATATAACCAGCTGTATGTTTAGTAAAGATTTAGCATGTAGTTTCCCAGCTTCTGGTGGCAAGAATTTTCCTATTACCAAACTGTGAGCTTGTCAGTGGCATTTTCCTAAGCTCTCGGGGGAGCAGTTTTCTTAACTGTAATTACATGACTGGAGATGCAGAGAAAACTGCCATGATGCCAAAAGTGGATAGAAAACGATGGACTGATTTCCAGAATTGGACAAATTGGAAATACTGTCATGTGCCTTTTTGCATGTTCAAGCATATCTTTTAAAGTTGGATGACAAGTGATTTCAACACCTAATCCTCCTATCCAAAGAACTTCCATCAGTTAGAGACTGCTGTCAGTCATACACGAGGACAACAAAAAAGGGGCTGTTGGGTGAAGACTTCAGCCCTGCTAACTGCCCAAGACTAGTCATTTCAGCTTGCCATAATTCACTGGGTTGCAATCAGCACCTCAGAAGATGCTCTGGTGGCAGCCAAGGTGCCTTTGTTGCATTGAGAGACAATGACACATTGGACAGCAGCACTCTGCGCTAGGTTAGGAACTGGCTGGAGGGCTGAGCCCAGAGAGTGGTGGTGAATGGTGCCACATCCAGCTGGCAGCCTGTCACTAGTGGTGTGCCCTAGGGATCAGTGTTGGGCCCCATCCTGTTCAATATCTTTATCGATGATCTGGATGAGGGGATTGAGTCCATCATCAGTAAATTTGCAGATGACACCAAGCTGGGAGCAGGTGTTGATCATGAACATGAGCCAGCCGTGTGCCCAGGTGGCCAAGAGAGCCAATGGCATCCTGGCCTGCATCAGGAATAGTGTGGCCAGCAGGAGCAGGGAGGTCATTGTACCCCTGTACACAGCACTGGTTAGGCCACACCTTGAGTACTGTGTCCAGTTCTGGGCCCCTCAGTTTAGGAAAGATGTTGAATTGCCGGAGCATGTCCAGAGAAGGGCAACGAGGCTGGTGAAAGGCCTTGAGCACAAGCCCTATGAGGAGGGGCTGAGGGAGCTGGGACTGTTTAGCCTGGAGAAGAGAAGGCTCAGGGGAGACCTCATTGCTGTCTGTAACTACCTGAAGGGAGGTTGTAGCCAGGAGGGGTTTGGTCTCTTCTCCCAGGCAACCAGCACCAGAACAAGAGGACACAGTCTCAAGCTGCGCCAGGGGAGGTTTAAGCTGGAGGTGAGGAGAAAGTTCTTCACAGAGAGAGTGGTTGGCCATTGGAATGGGCTGCCCAGGGAGGTGGTGGAGTCACCATCCCTGGAGGTGTTCAAGGGGGAATTGGACGTGGCACTTGGTGCCATGATTTAGATAGTCATGAGGTGTAGGGTGACAGGTTGGACTCGATGATCCTTGAGGTCTCTTCCAACCTTCTTGATTCTATGATTCTATGACTCCCATCAGGCAAGCAAGACAGCAACTTGGTCCTACTCTTGAGCCCCACCCAGCTCCCAGCTGGGCTTTTCTAAATGACTTGGATGGTCCTCAACAATAAAGTCAAACCTTAACTCATCGAGTTGCCTTTCATCCCATATTTTTCCTCAACTCACTTCCCATGAAAACGTCAGTGACAGCCACTGGTAGTTCTTGCTTTTGACTTGGCTCACAGTCAGGAATGTTCTCTGTGTTTCGTGTGTGTATAACAAATACCAAGCTCAGTCAGGGCAAGGACCCACAGTAGTTACCTGGCATCATGCAATGCAGTAATATATTGATGAATAGTTCAATGAACTAATAATAACAGATAAGAAGAAGGCGGCCAAAACCCACACTCACTCCTATGTGTTCTGCAAAATGAGAAGTTAATTCATCAGAACTAGTCTACAGAATTGTGTTCCACGTTCTTGAAATCCCTATATGCTGTAATTATCATGCATAGTGAAATGACTCATCTTTCAAAGGCAAATAGTCTATTTAAACCAAAGAACTCTTGACCTTATTTTTTTTCTTAAAGATAAGCAATAATTTATTTCTCTTTCATCTTCACAATTACCACATACTGCCCAGCTACATGACCAATGCCACTACATAACACAGGAGAACTGCCCACCTACACTTTACAAATACAATTGCAATTTACAGATTAAATGTACTGTACATTGTGTGGTTGGAAAAATGTCATTCTTATCTATATAATGGGATGTGGCATATGATTTATAAACAGATACAATCTAAGATGCAAAACTTTGAAAATTGTTAAGCCAAAGATACAGTATAAAGAATTTTGGTTTGGTATTGTATCATTACTAAAGTAGAAAAAAGAAAACTAGAGAAATAAATCCAGATCTTAACTTACAGAATATGTATTAGTTTAAGAAATTAATTAGCTTCTCTGCTTTTTTTTTATTTTTTCTTTTTTTTTTTTTCTACAAATGAGTAATATGAATATATTGCAGAATAAAGAAAGACTGCCAGATAAAGAAGGTACCATTATATGAAAAACAAATGAAAAGTTACCAGGTAATTTTGCTTACAAAAAAGGTCAAACTATAAACAGTCACGAAATATATAAAAATGCCACATTGAACGAGGCAATAGTACTCTACCTAAACTGGTAGTATACTCTCTGAAAGAAGTTGTGTTCATACAGTAGTAACGGATAAAAAGGCATTGTGCACTCTTGTGCCATCTGGAGATTTAGCACCATGTGTCATCAGTTCTTGGATTGTCATCCAGTTGTCCAAGATTTTCTTGTTTCTCTTTTTCATCATTTTTTTGTGACTCAATTCAATAATGTTAATTTCCTTTTTGCCCTCGCTGCCACTCTGTGGACTTTCCTTAAGACACTCCAGCCTGCTCCTCATCATGAACTCACGCCGCCTCCTCTGCTCCTTAGCTCGCACCAAATGCTGCTTCCGCTCTTCTTTGCTCCAGTAGCGTCCCATCTTCATCTCGCTCATCGTATCATCATCTGTCGTCATCCCACTGCGCTCCTCTTTAATTTTTAAGGCACGTTCCTTCAGGATTCTGTCTCGAACTGGTCTCTTTGTGATGTATCTCGTACCATCACTCCTTATTTTCACTTTCCATTCCATCTTGGGCTCTGCACACTTCTGTGAGTCTTTGCACATGCTCACCAGACTGAGCTGGCTTTGGGCGTACTCCACAGCAGACTTCTGCTGGATCAGTTGCATATAGCTTTGATAATGCTTTGCATGAGCAGGTATATTCCCATACCTATAAGAAGAGCTGTGATATGGAGACAGGTAGGGAATGTGCTCGCTGCTCTGCTTTTCCTCATCTGTGAATTTACTGCTTTCTGATGCCAGCACTGTGTTCTCAGCAGCACTGTCTTGTTCAGTGGGCTTGGTTTTGGCTGAGGTTATCTCCCTGTTGCTTTGTCCTGAGGATGACTGATTAGCTACAATTGTGGTCCTCAGGTTTTTCCTGTTGGTTATGCTGATCATTCTCTGGAGAGAATTATCAGGGGACCGCTCCACTGTCAGTGGAGTGCTCCTGCAACTTTCAGCCGTGTTGTAGGCACTGGAGCTGTCCTTGTCAGACTTCTCAGGGTGCTCCACGATGTCATCCAATTTGCTTCTTTGTACATCTATGCTGGTGTTATAATTCCTGAACCCTTCATCATGTAAAGCCCAAATGTCTCCGTATTGATCCTTCACCTTTTGGAGCCTGTGAGCTTGCATAATATTCTGACATTCAAGTTCAATGTTTCTCAGTTCCTCATTGAGTAGCTGCAGCTCATGCTCCACTCCTTCTTGTTCTCTTCTGTTGCACCCTATCATGCTGCTTGAGTAATACAGGTCATATTCCCCGTGGTTTCGAATCTTGCACTTCAGTTCCAACAGCTGCCGAAACCTTTCACATTCCTCCTCTGGGTTTCCTATGAAATCAGATTCAATGTATTCCCCAGACACAAAGCTTTCATTGCACTGGAGCTCAATGCTTCCTAACGTGTCTTGGCTGTGGCCCAGCTCTCGTTTGCTCTGCAGGGTAGTGCTGTTCTGCTCTTCAGGTGCATTTTCTTGCTCTGAGCTCTCATCATTACGTAGACTTTCATCTGTAGGTCCTACCCCACTGTCCTTCTCATGATTGTTGGATGATGAGGTTGCAGTGTCTGTAGTGCCATCTTCTTCTTCATGTTTCTTTGGCTGAAAAAATGAGCAAACCAAAATGGTTATCAAATGCATACCATATTATGTGAGAATGTTTTCCAGTTCTTTTCTACTTAAACAGCTGGGATCTGATTTAAACTGAATTCAAACATAACTAAACAGCAGTCCTACTGCTCATGGCTTTTAAACATTTCTGAGAGTCATGCTGTGATGCCCATACCAAACGAAGTGGATGAATTACAGTACTAGTGACATACCTTCAAAAGTCTGGAAAGAAGTGTTTCCCTCTCTAGCTAAGCCATCTTTATGCAGTGCTTAGAGGTACACTGGTTTTGATTCTAGATTACAGAGAGAGATCGGTGGATCTGAAATCTTCCCAAACTTGTTAAATAACTTCAGTACAGTTATCACTTCAGAAAAAGAGCAAGCAGCCAATCAATGACTAGTACATGTGAAGAGGATGCAAAAAAAGAAGACTGCTGTTGTGTTTTGTTGTTGTTTTGTTTGTTTGTTTTAACCAGTGAACTCTTTGTTTGCTTCTTGGAGATGTGGAAGTTTGAAATCTGCAGACTGGCCTGTTCCACTGCCCCTCTATGTCACTCTCTCACACTGTTTGAAATCTGCAGACTGGCCTGTTCCACTGCCCCTCTATGTCACTCTCTCACACTTCTTTTTTTTCAGTAGTCTTTTTCCAAAAGACTGTTCATTTTGAAGTCTAGGATTCTGCTCGAGTAGACCTCTCTCTGTTGCATCCATGGAGAGCATTTTTGTTCCCTAGTCAGAGTTTATGTTCCTTAGAAATAGAAACAGCCTTTTAACATTAAGTGTAGAACAAGACTGAGTGCTCACCATGGACATAACGTCAATCTCTTATGCTGCTGGTTTTTCACTCACACTCCACCCATTTTCCCTAACCTATTTATATTCTCAACCTACTTATGTTCTAAATGAATGTGAGATAATAACTCTCTGAAGAGGCACTTTTTATTTTTCAAACTGGCTAAGCAAAGAATCATGCAGAGTACAATTTATATGGCCTGTTTGTCAAATATTTAAGTGTACATAGTACCAACCAAATGCTGTTTCTCTTTTAGCAGGTATAATTGCAAAATTATGTATAATGGCAGTAATTATCAAGGGAGAAAAGAAAGTACAGTGCACCCAGTGAAAGGAAACAAACTCAAAGAGCTACTGTCATAATTCCCCTTTTCTCTACTTTGACGAGACAGTAAAATACAATGAAAATGTGTCTCCTGTCTCATCCTTTCTCTTCTCCTCATGCACATCTCATGATCACACACCCTTCATCTGGTTTTCTTTCTTCAGTTGCTGGGAAAAAATAATGGTCTCAGAAAAACAAAACCAACCTCCACCTCCCCAATGCAATGTAATAGTGGAATAAAATAAATATGGAAAGAAACACACCACCAGGAGAATTCAGTGTCTGTGACAGAGCAGCTAAAATTTTCTGAAAAGATGTTTTAGCAATTTGTGGTCAGAGAAAACCTGCAAAGAAAATTCTCTTTAAAATTGTAGCATACATTTTATACTCATCCTTTTGCAGATACAATGTGCCATTGATAACAAAATGCACAATAAATGTGTGATTCCCAGGTAGCTGTTTGCAGCCACGCTTCTAATTACTATCTCTCCTTCTCCCCAAATGGGGAGAAACTCTTCCCTTGAATGATAAATGTCATAGGACAGAATGAATGCAGTGTTATTCAAACGATCATGCGAAGGTTCAAGATTTCTTGATGTTGTAGGGTCAGAATTTTCTAGAAAGTAGATTATGAAACTGCAAGGGACAGAGGTCGGCTATCCTGAAAACTTGGCATGTTTTAAAAATGGTACACGTTTTCCCCATCTGAGATTCCCCCAGATTTTTCTACTTACCCATTTAAAAACCAAAGGTTATGTCACAGAAACAAGCAATATGAAGAGTAGTATAAACAAGACTCTAAAAAGCTAACTAATGTGAAATTGTTCTCTAACATTTATCTGCTCTTTCTTTCCTCAGCTTATGCATTGCTGTGAGAGTGCATAATGTATATTGGAAGATTTTGCATTAAGGCCCTTGTTACATTTTTCTGAAGTGGCTGCAACACTTCAGTTCCATTTTCCATCTTCAGGAATAGCTGGAATCATGAATTCCTAATGTGTTTTACACAGAGAAAAAAATCCAGTGTCTAGAGAATTCTTTATGAAAACCAAGAATAACCAGAAAGAACAGCACTCCAAGCAGCCAAGAGTCCAGGGCATTCACCACGAGTGCTGGAGATTTAGATTTAATTTTGTGTTTTTCTTATTTACCCTCTCTGGGTGAGTGCTGCTATACAAGCTATACTGATCCCATCTCTCAACCTGTTTTGGAGTTGCTCCAGCTTGTATCAGCCTCCTCTCCTCTGAAACCTTTCAGCAGAGAAGTGAATCCAGCACACTACACCCCAACCATGGCACAGTGCAACTCATGTTTCTCCCTTTTGTGGAAAATATTTAACTACTGACATGAAGGAGGACAGCTCTCTCAAACACTAGGAGGGTCATGCTGCAGAGCAACCAGGAATTTGGGTGCCTGTCCCACATTCAGGACTCCATTCATGCTAGCAAACAAGAAGGGCCAGGACCTGCCCTCTGACCCTGAGGACTAATGACATAGATCAACTTGCATCCATAAGACTAAACCAAAGAAGAGTGACTTATCCATATGTCAGCAGCTTATGCTACTGAACTCTGTGCTGCTTCTTCTGATATCTCCAGCAGGATGCCAGACCACCAAAGAATGTATCTGAGCACTTCTGAAAAAATCCCATAATGTATCTATTTGTATAGGTGCTAGAAACAGAATTTACAGGTCAGGTCCACTTTCAGCCATGAGTGGCTCCCGTTTTCTGCACCACTTTTATCAACAATTTAAACTTTGCTCCTTCAACTTCTACTTGATTTGGACTGAGCAAATATAGTAAGCTGCCCATCTACTCAAGTTACACCATCCATAATCAACACCCACACACATGAAAGATGTAAACAAAACAAACCTCATCTTTCCAGTCTAACAGAAATCAGATACATGGGATCAAGTTGGCCAAATATAGGCGTCTACAGTGCGTGCACCTGAATGTCAGGTAGTCACTTTGGGTTCCTCTCCCTGTCAGGAAGAAACAAGTGTCTGTATAATCAGGTTCTTCTCAACTGAAAGCAGACATTCATATCATGTTAAATCTTTCCCCAGCATGTGAATACTTGCTGCTAATTCAATTAAGAACATGGAAAGAAATACAGATCTTAATTGTACTGCATGCTTTGTTTTCTTTTGTTTTGTTTTTAGTTTTTAAATCTCCTGTAACTCAAGTAAGGTAGACTCTGGCATTACTGTTCTGGACTCATCACACTTACCAGAGCTTCTAAATGTGAGTGGACTGAGCAGTCTTTTACAACATGAGATTATTTTAATTTTATTTTGAAAGGCAGAAATCTTAATTCCAGGTTAAGTCCCTTCTGAAAACAAGAGATAGCATTCAATTGTCGGTGTGTTGCATTTGTCAGTATTATCTATTATGTATTCCAAACAAAATGTTTGTTTTCAAACAAATTGTTGTCAATCTCATCTACAATTACTTCTGTTTGAAATACCAAAGGGCTCCTCAGGCCTCATCTTTGCAGTGAGAACTCAGATAATGAGGAGGCAAACCTGGCAGTACATACAATCGAGCAATAAAAATGAACCTCAAAAGATTCTGCATTTCAGTTCCATCAAGCACTGATGCCAATAAAGTGGCTAATCATGCCGGAATTCCGGCACTGTTCTATTCTCATTTTGCAACTTATGATGTATATTGGGACTAAAAACCCAAATTGCTGCCAAAGTTTAAATGCAGTGAGATTCAGTAGAAAATTTTAATAAACACAGCAGCTGGGCTGCCAGGTCAGTCTGTGACAGTGAGAAGGAGACTGACCACAGAGAAAAGAATCTCTAGTGGCAAGCTAACTACGAGGTACTCCAGCCACAGTGGAAGATTTGGATTGATTTCAGTGGTGCACTAAAAGGGGAAATGCTCTTCTGCAAATCACGGTGTTCCTTTAAAAGAGCCCTCCCTCAAAGAAGAATTTTCCCCAGATATTTTCACTACATTTCAGCTTTGAATGGAATTTTTATCCAATTCTTTCTATTCTTAATAGCTTTTGATATACTCCATGATAGCAGTGGAAATTTCTGCATTGCAAATGCATGGTATTCTTCTGAAATTTATCTCTGCTGCACAATGAACCACAATGTTGTAAAGGAGAAGGAATATAATAAATTAGAAAAAAAATGGAGAATTACATATTTCTTTGAGGTTCATTGGACTATTCTATACAGAGAAGATACAATTCTTGATTGAATTATATAGAGTGGGTCAAAAGCATACAAAAAAGATACAACTAACAAGTGCAGAGTCCTCTACCTGGGAATGAATAATAAATTGCACCAGTACAGGTTAGGAGGCAATCTGCTAGAGAGCAGCCCCATGGAAAAGGACCTGGGAGTCCTGGTGGACAAGAAGTTATCCATGGGACAGCAATGTGCCCTTGAGGCCAAGAAGGCCAATGGGAACCTGGGGTGCATTAAGAAGAATGTGTCCAGCAGATCGAGGAAGGTTCTCCTGTCCCTCTACTCTGCCCTAATGATGTCCCACCCAGAATATTGCATCCAGTTCTGGGCTCCCCAGTTCAAGAGGGACAGGGCTCTACTTGAGAGTCCAATGGAGAGCTACCAGGATCATTAAGGGGCTGGAGCACATGCCCTGTGAGGAGAGGCTGAGAGACCTAGGACTTTCTAGTCTGGAGAGAAGATGAAGACTGAGAGGGGATTTAACAAATGTGTATAAACATGAGGGCTGTGTGTCAAGAAGGAAGGGACAGCCTCTTTTCATGTGCACCCTGCAATAGGACAAGGGGCAATGGATGTAAACTACAGCACAGGAAGTTTCACCTCAACATGAGGAAGAACTTCTTTACTGTAAGAGTCACAGAGCACTGGAACAGGCTCCCTACAGAGCTTGTGGAGTCTCCTTCCTTGGAGACTTTCAAGACCTGTCTGGATGCATTCTTGTGTAACCTGTGCTAGATTATATGATCCTGCTCTGGCAGGGGGGTTGGACTAGATGATCTCCAGAGGTTCCTTCCAACCCCTAACATCCTGTGATCCTGTGAACTATCACCTTGATTCTTCCATTACAAACTGTACCAAATTTTTGTGACAGCTCACACTAAATCTTAAAATAGCATTCTGTAGAAGGTATTTGAGGGTGACAGAGCACTGGAACAGTCTGCCCAGGGGTGTTGTGGAATCTCCCTCTCTGGAGATATTCAAAACCTGCCTGGATGCATTCCTGTGTGATCTGGTATAGGTGATCCTGGTCTGGCAGGGAGGTTGGACTGGATAATCTTTTCAGGTCCCTTCCAGCACTTAACATTCTGTGACTCTGTATTTGGAAGGATATTCTGCTACACTGTGTATTCATTCCTGCAGTCACAAGATTCATGACAACAGATGATTATGAAGCCAGAAGACATGTTCACAAAAATCAAGGCTGATGTTGGAGTGAAATCTCCATGGCCAACTGCAAAACTTGGCCACTGGCAGCTGCAATTTTTTCATTGCTGAGATGGGTTATGTGATTCACCTCAGGAAACTGCTAGGAGGAAAGAACCCATTTTCTGATTTGTTGAGTCACTACATAGAGTCTAGAGAGACAGCAGCTGTCACAAATTACTGATGCCCCATTACACATCAAGCTGCCTTTGGTTGATTCGATTACTCATCAGAAGGGCAGAGAACTGTCTGGCTGTCCTAGAGTTACTTCAAGAAACCCAACATCAAGCACTGACAGGGCATGTGACAATTGTTTTTTCAAGTGTAGCTCTCTTCTACAGAAATATAAGATCTCACTGGGAGAAAAAAATATCCTTAGTATAAGATCTCAGTGGGTAATAAACATTCTCAATGTGTCCTATGAAACCACCCCACAGAACACCACTGCTCAATAGTTAACACTACCTGCAACCCAAATTAAGTGAAAAAGATTGACACAAACTTGGGAGTCGAAGGTCACAACTGTTAAGAGATTTCAAAGACCCCAACATGTCATGTGAGGGGCTAGTAGGGGTTTGATCTGCTCAAGAATTTCTCTCAGAAGTGGAGGTTTGTGAAAATGCCATTGTGCAAAGGAAATTGCTTTGTGAAGAATAAGCGTTCTTTCTGACAGGAAATCTTTTGCTACCCAAGATAACATTTGTGATTTAAAAAATAAACAAGATGCCAAATACCAGTTCAAAGTAGCTAGTAGTGCAGTTGTTAGCACATTTAACCTGGGGAACTGAGCTTGGGTTACTGCCTGGTCATAACTAAAAGGCCACTATAAACCCTGTTGCAAGGCTCCCTTCACCTTGGACTCTGGAGATGTTCTACTTTGTCTAAATAACTAAATGCTTATAAGATCAAGATCTGTAATCTGATCTATCACTTTACAGATAACTTATCTAATCATTCTGTCATTGTCTCTGTCCCAATGAATAGTTAAATTATGTACAGTGAATAGCATTCATAGGACCTATCAGCTGGTCAACAGCGTCAGGACTGGAGGGGTGGTGAGGAGGAGACACGCTAGATGCATGTTCAGGCTCCCCAGCGTGGATCGGACAGTGAGGGATTTGAAGCTAAGACTCCCTTTAGCCAAATACTTCCCTGGTTTTCAGAAGAAGGAAAGTTTCACAGTCTTTCTCACTCTCTTCACTTCAAAGAAAAGAAGAATCATAGAATCACCTGGTTGGAAAAGACCTTGAGATTCATAGAGTCCAATCATAACCTAACATCTCCCTGTACACAACTGTTAGACCATGGCCCTAAGCACCTCATTTCACAGAAACACAGAATTACCCAGGTTGGATAAGACCTCAGAGATCATCAAGTCCAACCTATCACCTACCACCACCAGACAACTAAACCATGGCTCCAAGTGCCATATACAATCTTTTTTTGAACACCTCCAGGGACGGTGACTCCACCATCTGCCTGGGCAGCACATTCCACTGGCCAATTACTCTTTCTGTGAAGAACTTTCTCCTCACCTCAAGCCTAAACTTCCCCTGGAGCAGCTTGAGATTGTATCCTCTTGTTCTGTCACTGGTTGCCTGGGAGAAGAAACCAACCCCCACCTGTCTACAACCTCCTTTCAGGTAGTTGTAGAGAGCAATAAGGTCTCCCCTGAGCTTCCTCTTCTCCTCCAGAAAACCTCTAGCTTTCAAATGTCTTTTGAACACCTCCAGTGATGGTGACTCTATCACTTCATAGGCAGCCCATTTCAGTGCCCAATGACCCCTTTGATGAAGAAATTTTCCCTTATATCTAATCTAAACCTCCCTTGGTGCAACTTGAGGCCATTCCTCTCATCCTGTCACTTGTTACTCGGGAGAAGAGGTTGGCCCCTACCTCACTACAATCTCCTTTCACATAGTTGTAGAGAGCAATGAGTTCTCCCCTCATCCTCCTCTTCTCCAGGCTGAACAACCCCAGCTCACTCAGACACATGACCTGTGTTCACCAGCCTCACTGCCCTTCTCTGGACATGGTCCAGCAACCCAGCATCCTTCTTGTAGTGTGAGGGGCCCAAAACTGAATACAGTATTCAAGGTGCAGCCTCACCAGCGCTGAGTACAGGTATCAATGGCTCAAGCTCTGCTTTCAAGCAGTTCAGAATGGGGAAAAAATTTAAGTCACAAATTTCTGTGGGTGGAAAATCTGTTTCTTTTCAGCTCCATATATGCAGAACTCAGGAAATAAGTTGGATTTCATTTCTTTGGCTCTACACAGCTGCGTATGATGACAGATCATTTGATTCAGAAGTGGGTAAGGTCACTTACATCTTCCACAATAAAGGACAACTGAGAAGACCTATTCATTGATGAAACTGTATGGCTGGAGGTGCCACATAGGCAGGTAAAAGTTGGGATAGCAACAAGCTGAGACTGTGTTAACAATATGCTTATTTGTCTCCATTAACAAAACAAATGCTGAGCTGTGTGCTGTCAAGTATAAGAAAAATACACTTGTATTACCAAAACACCTGTTGCTTATCTTAAACACCTCTTTCATCTTATTTTGCAAGCTGTCTGGTGCAAGGACTGGGACACACCTTGCATGCATACAAACAAGAAGGGCACATATTCCAGCTTGGAGCACCAGCGCCACACCGATACAATTAATTAAAAAAACAACTCGACATAAAACATTACAACATAAACCTCCAACACTTCAGAGTTAAAGAAGGAAAACAATATTATTCCGAGACTTCAGAGCAAATGAGAAACCTGCACTTCTCACAGCCTCCTAAATTGCTTGCTGACTTGCCATACTGGGCCTAAGCATCTATTGTTGTCCTTTTCCTTACCTACAGTGTGCTGGAGCTCACAGCAGTTTAGAGAAACAATTCTGCCAAAGCTTTTGACTCAGTTTTACTTTACTAATAAAAAGTATATTTAGCAAAATTTCAAACATTATGTTTAGTAGCAGTCCTACCTGCTCCACCTCCTTGGCTGTATACTGCATCGCTTCATTATGCTGTTCTTCCAACATTTCCAAGTTTAGCTCCTCTAAGAATTCATTCCTTTCATCATCCAGCCACCCTTCCTCCAGCTGCAAAGAATATATTAGTACATTATACTATGTTAGCAAGGACACATGCTAAAACAGAGAAAAACCCAAATGGCAATGCTTGACTAATTCTTTTTATCCTAATGATTCTCTTCAGAAAGGCAGGCAGTAGGAGTTCACATTTCAGAGAGAGAAAAGAGAAAGATGGATAAAAAAAAAAAAAAGGGACTCTTATGCCTTTTATCCTTTCTTGAAACAGTGTGACTGATTTTCTCTCATAATGAAGAAGACTGCACAGCAGAGACTTTATTTCCTTTCAAAAGGTATGAAAGGCACAGCACATAATCCTGACGCTGTCATGTTCGTTACCACCGAGAGCCCCCGTGCTGAAAGAGCGGCAATGTTACTAATAGGGCCAGGAGGCAACCGGGCTCTTTCCTCTAACAACCTCCACCCCAGCGCTGTGCCCTGCTGCTGCCACCTCAATAGAAACCTTATGTTGCGTTTCTGTCACCGTTTTCCGCTTGATCTTCCAGGTAAACAAACAAACGGAGGAGGGTGACAGAAAGATGCAGTGACTTGAAGGGAGGTTATTTTCACTCTTACAGTGTGCCTGAAAGCAAGGTTTATCTGCTTGTTTTTTTTCCCAGATGTAAAATAATACTTTGACATTTGGTGAAGACAGTGTTGCAAAAAAACAGATGGGGATGCTGTTTTCTGTCAAGTGAGTATATCCTCTTCCTGCACGCACTCTGCACCCTTCACATCTTTCTAAACTGATGAAACAGGCACCTCTGTCCTAAAATGCTATTCTTCCCAGTTTGTTCATTGTGCATGTGTGCAGGTGGCATGCATCCATTTGTATCTGCAATCCCTTGCCATATGGCACACTGTGTCAAAAAGGAAAACATTAGTCAGTGGCATTTGTGGCTATAACAATGAGATCGTAGCAGAAGAAAACACCTCTTGTTTTGTCACTGGTGAAGGAACCAGAGGAAGGTGACAAAACGATGCAAAAAAGTATCAGCATGAGACAGTTATAACAGTACCAAGTATTCCTGTTCCAAGATAGCAAGAGCAATGTAACAGGGGCCAACACCTACAGAAGAACTATCACTACCTCAAAGACAGGCAAGCTCTGGCTCCAGAAGTCAGTTGGAAAAGCTACACCAAACCAGCAAAGTAGTAATTCAAAGCTACACAAGGAGTGACTGATGCTGTGTGGTACTTCCAGCTTAATACTGGCAGGAAACCACCTTTTATTTCACAAACTGTGTATTTTTGCCCTTGACAATGAACTCTTTTCTCTTACAAAAAACACAAGCTTTTCACCATTTCCCTTGGCAAACCCAGCCTCTAACAGTCTGGGATTAGATGGAGGCTTTTTTTCTTGAGGACATGTAGTTTTTACAATTGTCCTTAATGGGAGTTTAAAACCATTCTCTCAAACATCTGGTACTGGCCACTAGATTTGCTTACTTGCCTTGCTTTTTTCCCCAAGGAAAGCACTAACACAGCCTTCCTTCCAGGACATGGCTGAATTTCCCTTATTTGAGGAAATTGCAGACATTAACAAATATGGAGGATAAAAGAGGAATCTCATTTGGGCAAATCTGCTTTGATTATAGCAGACACAGTACCTAACTAATGGGAATGTTTATGTTATGTTGCAGCTTTTACAATTAACGAATCATAGCATAGAATCATGGATTTATTTTTGGTCGGAAGAGACCTTTAAGATTATTGAGTCCAACCCTTAACCTAGAACTACCAAGTCATCACTAAACTATGTCTCTCAGCACCACACCTATGCATCTTTTTACTACCTCCAGGGATAGTGACACCACCACTTCCCTGGGCAGCCTGTTCCACTGCTTCACAACAGTGAATAAATGTTTCCTAACACCCAACATAAACCTGCCCTGGAGGAACTCAAGGCCATTTCCCCTTTTCCTGCCACTTGTTACTTGGGAGAAGTAACCTCCTTTCAGGTTAATAATACGTGGCTCCATAATACATGGCTTAGTATATATGTGCACTACATGTGAGTGACAGACCTCTTCCACTTACTATGTATTAAACAGGCTGTGCACTCCACCACTGCTCTGTTTCAAAACTTAATTATTCATTGGTCTTCACTGTGTAAAAACTTGGCCAGAGAAGGTTTTCTTCCCTGTCACTGAACCGATATGCTCAGCAGTCACCTTCAAGATAGCAAAACTGTCACTACTATTTTCTGTCTAGAAATAAAAGCCTGCTTAAACCTGCTGTCTTTTACTAGACTCAAAGCACACAATTAGCAGAAATCAGTTTGTGGACAGCCTGATCTCTGACATACTACAGCTTTCTCTTCAGTTTTGCATCAATATATTCTTAAAACACATATATTAAGCAAAGCACCCCTACCCCCAACACCAAAGCCCCAAATGCAAACCAAAACTTGCCTTTATAATTTGAAAGGAGCATCCATATGGGGAACTCTATTTTACACATAGCTAAGTAATTCTTCACCTTATATTGCTGTAACTTTTTCACATTGACCAGTTTAAACAAACACAGTGAAGGAACTTTCCCTGGGCATGTGGTTTTTAAGTGTGTGGATTTCTGTTCCCTAACGGAAAACAAAATCTCAGTGAAAAATAGTAAAAATATTGAAACAACTCTTTCAAAACTTCTCTAACTTCCAGTAAGGGCTACAATTTAGCAATATAAACTGATGCACAAATTTTATTTATTTTTTTCCCCAGTACTATGTCACCAGTTATACAGGAATTGTTGAGATTCCTGAAATACATAAAGGAAATGAATGCTGAGATTGTGAATCTTTTATAACTACTATATTCAAGGAGACATTCCAAGTGGCACTGAATTACTTAATGTAATTTATACAGAGCATGCAGCTAGAGAGACTGAGAATATCAGATCAATAGCATGAGAGAAAAACGGCAACATAATCAACCCTGAACTGTGAGAGAACAGTGACAATATATTTTTTGCTCTGCAATAGCCTATAAAAAGAATATAAAGGAAAGTACAAATAGTACTCTTCTTCCACTCTACCTCTCCTTTAGTGTGATGATCAACCTATTATCTGCCCCCCACAATGTTACAAAAAATTCTCATCATGGCAAGACTCTGACATTTGCATAATTTTGTTTTTAAAACTATATAAACGTTTCTAAAAGCTTTTGAAAAGGCACTTCCCAAAATACAATTTGTAATGTACAAGCAGGTTTTATGTGAACAGGGTGCTTTGAAAACAAATAGATACAGGTTTGCTGCAGTGAGAGTTCCATAACTGGTATAAATGAACAGTTTACATACCTGCTTATAAGTGTGTAAGATAAAAAGAGCCATCACCACTGACCAACTACAGCTTTGTGTAAGAGCATAGAAATGACTGAGGTAAGCATGGGAAATTTATGCCCAGAACAAATAAGAATCATCTAACAAGTAATATGCAGTTTTCAGGTTCTAATTCATATTTTACTAATATTCCATTAGTGCTGTCACCTTTATTTGTATACCTGCTTACTCTGTCTGCTGGAAATGAACTGCTTAGTTTGGGGCAAACAAGCCCTACTAATATCATGCTGTTTTCTTTGCTGGCTAAACAGGGGCAAAGCTCTGCAATCACCTGCTTCCTCCTTTTGCCAGCAACTTTGGCATTCCTATTTCTCAGCAGTCCATTACTTTCAGTGAATGTACGGTACAACCCAGGTTCTGGCTCAGGGCATCTATTTAGTCTAACCTGCATCTCTGGTCTTGCGACCAGCAACACAATTTTCTTGCATTCTTCGCTGGAGAGCAATGCCACTGCCTCTTCCCGGTTCTGGACATCTTGGCCATTTATCTAGAAAACAAATGAAAGTGGCACATTAGTTTCTATTTCCACAAAGCAACACACAATAAAGGGCAGATATCAGCTCATTTGTGCTGAACGTATGGACAATGAAACTTGCACAATGGGCTCATCTTCAGCCCCTCACTGGTAAGTGCCTTCACTCAATTATGCGCTTACTGTAAGAGCTGTATCGATCGTTGAAGGATGGTGGACATCAGAGGAAGCAGTTATGTTCATAAATGTCCAACCTGCGCCCTGGTAACATACATCTAGCAACACAATTAACCAGCCCCTGACAGGTGACGTTCATCTTTCTCTGTTCAGAGTAATGGAAGTGTCACTCTGAGATAATAGTGCTGGTGGAAGCAAGACTGGTAATGCTACAGCTGAAATCAGTCACGCCGTATGCTGGTAGAGAGCCAATTAGAGAGCTACAGTATTATCTCTCACCAGGCAATACTTACAGGCCACTGCTTATTGCTGCTCCATTTAATCATTTCATATTTGTGTGGACAGCTTAGTATCCAGAACCACACAAAACATATGTATCCCCCTTACAAGAGGATAATAAAAATAAACGTGATTCTCCAATAAGAATGTGCTTTTCTCACCACTTTTGTCCTATTCTGTCACCTCAATAAAACAGCCACCTCCATGACTATATGGTAGCAAACACACATTGCACTGTCCAAAACCCTTTATTGAGTGAATCAAATAGAAATTTTATTTTCCATATGTATTTGGTTTTGTCCAGTTCACAGCACAAGAACTGGATTATTCTCACTGTATCAAAAAACCCACATACTTGGTCTGTTTGAAAACGGGTGAAAACAAATATGTAAGAAGGAAATGTCTGATTGTTTGTGGGGGAAGCAAAATCTTGTCATCTTCAAAGTAGCAGGAACTTCCTCATTGAACAGTAAAGACACAGTTGCATCTCTGCATCTATGTTTGGCCTGAAGATCTTGACTCAAAACCACAGCTTTAATTCTTACCAAAGCAAACCCCATTGTACCCTGATTATCCAACCAGCAGTGACTAAAATGTCTGAGACCATTCAAATCCTGCATGAAGGGATAGCTGTGGTCTGTGGGAGACCAGACAAACACCTGGTAATGCAGAGCTGCCCTGAACCAAAAAGCAGAGATGCAGCCACAGAAATGAAAATCCTCCAGCTTATGCAAAATAGTCCCAGACATGGTCGTTGCTCAGGTGACTTCTATTAGCCAACCAATTGCCTCTCATTGACCTCCGAGGCAGTGGCCCTGCTGTCCCCAATCAGCCCAGATGTGTTCACCCCATACCAGCTGCAACATCATGGGGGATGAACGGGACTTCAACCTCACCCATGGCATCTCACTCCCATAGACAGAACTTATTAGCCCAGAGGTTCACAGCTAAAAATAGCAGATATTTAGTTAAGTCTCACTAGGACTGGCCCTATAAAACCTTACCCTTGATACTGTAACATTTAATGTAAAATATTCAGGCTATTCTTAGATGCTTAAGGAGATTGTGAAGGTGATGGGAAGAAATCTGCTGTAATATTGTGAGAAATACATACAATGGAACATCCCTCCCAGCCTTAACCAATGCCACCAGCTACTCAAAGAAAATGCCCCTATGCTCAAGGATCCAGCTCTCTCCCAGCCTCGGTGTAATCCCCCCATAATGGCACTGTCACCTTCTATTTCACTGAGTTATCTCATCAATAAGAATAGATAGAGGGTCAATGTGTTTTCAGATATGAAAGTAAACCCCACATAACTCTACGGGTGTTAACTTTAATGATCAAACTCATAGCTATATATCAGCACTGACATTAAAGTAATGCTCCAGTCTACAAGAGGACAGCAGAATTACCTATGCTTTTCTCTCCCCACCACAGTCTTTACTCACAGTTGAAATTAATTTCCTTAGGAACTGAAGAACATTGGCCTGAACTGGTGTTGGGTTTCCACTTCACTCGGAAATTTTAGAAAGCAAGCAGTAGAAAATACCTACCATCTCTTTCCTTATTTTGAAACACATAGATCAGGAGTAAAAGGTGTTCCTACTTGGTCAAATAAACGTGGGGGTTTTTCCCTGATTTTTGAAAGTTAAAAATATTGTTATATCCCATCTTGCTTTCTTCAGTTGATATTTTAGAGAAAGACATAAAAAGCAATACACTGGCTTTTATACTCCTAGCCAGACTCTATTATGTGGTCCCATCACTCCAAGTACCACCGAGTAACTCACTGCCCTCAAGCTGTGGTAACTGTGTCTTCTGTGGGAGGAACACCATCCATCCTGTGAACTTTTTCACATACCCAACTACACAAGAGAATAAACCAGTAACCCCTAAGTGAGCCCTGAAATTAAAATGTAGCTTATTATTTCCTCTCTGAAAGATGAGCCACTTTGGTAAGCCAGCTCATAGACCCTGTTGTGTTACCTAGACTCCCAAAACTGATACCAGAGTAAGAGATACAGGTATAGGCTTCAGCAAAGGCATTTCCTGTAAAAATGAAAAGACTGGAGGGAAGAGACAGACTGATCTCATGACAACCCGAAAGCTCATGTGACTAAATTTATGAAGAGCAATTATAGAACTGGTTACAGAAAAGTGTCTTGTCACAACCAGAACTTCTGCTGGGGCTTCAGTAGAAAAGGTCAAAATACAGGGAAATCATCTGGGAACAAGAACTAAAAGGCTACAATACAGCAAAGACTTTCCAGTCTACTAATTTTTGGTAGCTGTTTTGTGATTTTGTCACTAGGGCAAAAAATGGGACTATTCATTGCCACCTGAAAACAGAAACCCACTGCCATCCTAGCTACTTCCCTCTCTACACATACACTGCCCTCCTCCAGAGCCAGCAGCTGGCCACCCTCACCCACAGGATTGTGCTGTATCACACAAACCCATCTTTGGGACAGCTTTTTAAATAAGTGGATCAATAGAAACAAAAGGAAAAAAAAAAAAAAAAGCTAAGATGGTGGATTAGAAAAGAATTCAGAAAAGCAGCATTTTACTGGAAGAAAGAAAATACTAACAAAAGCCTAATGAGACCCCTCCTCATATATGTTAATCTTTCATTAACACCACATAATTTATATGAAAACTCTTAACACTATGCCCAGCACAAGTGAGCTTTACTCAAATTTATGTGACCGGTGAAGATCAGCAAGTCTCTGACACCCACATTAATGTCTGCAGGATCCCTGTTTAGAATTTGACACTGAGATGAACATAGTAGAAATGGGATTTATTAATAAATATGGCACCAAAAAAAAAAAAAAAGACATTGTACATAAGGGCATCAGCTAGAACCAGTCTGTCATTCTCATTTTTCAGTATATGCACTCCAGCTCCTGGCTATTGTGTTAAAAAACAGACAGACACGGATTTTCTCATTGATCATAGTAACAAAGAGAACTACCTTCCCTCATTAACAGTCCACAGAGAAGACAGCACTGTGTGTTTGTCTGAAGAAAGAGTTTAAGGAAGAGTCTGTTGTCACATACCTGCAAAATGCGGTCTCCTTCACGGATCCGGCCATCCCTGGCAGCAATGCTGTTTGGATCAACCTGCACAGGACAATATCCAGTAACTGAACAATATCCAGTAACCAATTGAACACAGAGAGATTTTTACTGGAAATGGTAACAGTTGCATGATTGCACAAAGTACCATTTTTTCTCCACACAGAAGCAAAGCGAGGTTTTCTTTAGAGTCATATGAACTCAATAGTTCCTTAAATAATCATATAAGCTTGTTTTAGATAAAAGCCTGAGGACAAGAAAGGGTTGGGAGCATACAATTTTCAGATTAATACTTTTGTATGCGCCACCATCAGGCATTAACCCTCAGCTGTCAGATCACTAGGAATTAATGCCAGTCTGTCTTCTCTGGATGTTCACTATGGACTGAGGTGCTTCTGTGGCAGCTGATACCTCTGTAGAAATAGGCCTGTCTTTGGGAAAAGAGTAGGTTTATTTTTCTTTTGTAGTAACATTTACTATTAAATTATTATCTCAGACATCAATCTATTATTTCCCTGGAATTTTGCAGCTTGTGAAGAAACAGCAAAAATTCCCAAAGGATCTATATTGTATAGATCACTCGCATGTACCGTGTATCTTGCCTGGTCTGAGTCAGTTAATTTTAAGTTAGTTTAACCTAAATAGATGTTTAGGGCTCCATTAATAGTTTATCAAAGTCACTATAGCTCATTCCTGAGCAATGACCTACTGTTCATTACAGGGCAATTTGATCTATCACCTTTCACCTGACGGTTATTGTAAATCATTTATTTTGCCTCATCATGCCATAAGCTATTTTTTTCAAACCAAACATTTGAGTTGAGCATTGCAGTCGAGGTTTGCAGGTTACATCCTCTACAGCTGTTAGAAATTATTTTCTCATGCAAGGTCATAGTACAAAAATGATTCTGAAGTGCTTCATCAAGTACAAAAGACAATACAATTACATTGTCTTCAAAAGTTCTGAGAAATTTCTACCACATAGGAAAACCAGCACATTTCAGATACAATCCTGGAGTGTATTAAGAGATTCCTGCATTTTCCTTGTCCTCAGAAAGTCAGACAAATTTTAACAGCAGAGCTTATGCAACTCATGGAAAATTTTTTCTTGAGTAGTTTTCTATTAATTCCTCATTCTTGTTCCGAGGCTGAGTTTTTCAGCTTCTTTGACACTGTTGCTGGCCTGTGAATGTGCACTCTTGCCTTCATGGCAAATACGTGCCAGTTCCCTGCTATCTTAGAATTCCCTCTACAAATCCTCTCTGTCCACGAGCTTCTCTCAGAATTTAGAAACACAGCGTCATAGAATATCTCAGGTTGGAAGAGATACATAAGGATCATGGAGTCAAACTTCCTGCTCCTCAGAGAAGTACCTAAAACTAAACCATATGACTGAAAGCATTGTCCACACACTTGAACTCTGACAGGTTTTCTGCCATGATCACTTGCCTGGGGAACCCGTTCCAGTCAGTACGTGTTATCTTCAGCCAGAAGAGAGGAAGAAACAGCAGCCAGACAGCCCAGCAACTGCCCCCACTGCCGAACGCAGAATGTGCAGAGTGCCTACTTTGTTTTGGGTAATAGTTCTTAAACATTTCTATCTATCCAATGGAAGTGTTTAGAACAATCAGTATTTTGCTTTCTTACACCCAATAGTGACTTATTTACATTCTTTCACTTTCTCTGTTCTGAACTTTGCAAGGAAAAATTAAAGACAGTTTCAAACCATCACAATCACCCTCTTAATGAAGAACCTTTTCCTAATGTATAAATCTGGTTCAATGTGTTACAAAAGTGACAAATTGGAAGACAGTTCATGTAAGGGAAATCACCAGCAACTTGGAGTCACAAAAAACCCCCACCAAAAACCTGAAAAACCAATCCTTTCTGAATGTTTGGAGGCTCAAAGGGTGCTAGTGTTCCTGAAATTCTTATAGACTGACTCTGTGAAACACTAATAATACCCTGGGATGCCATGCTTTACTGGTGAAGCCAATGAAAACCTGAGGGTTCATCCCATCTCAGGATCCAGTATTCTACTTTCTGTCTGGCAAAAAAAAAAAAAAAAATATTGGTCTTCCTAACATATTCCTCTCACAAGCTACTCTCTTAACCCATGTGCGGTTTGTTTGTAGCACAACTGCAAAGAACCCACACATTATAAAATAATGGTTATCCACTGTTCTGATTATTTAGCCTGTGGCAAAGGGAGAATGCAGGCATGGTGTGGAGAAAGTGCTTTTCTCTCCCTGATTTCCACCACAAGGTCATGTTTCTTTCAAAATTCAGACCATGCTCAGACTGCTTTGTACTTGCCTAACTATGATGTTTGTAGTTAACAGCATTCACATTAAAGAAGCTCACTAGTAACAATTACATTACTTGGACAGCATATTTCAAACTGATAATCTAAATGAATTGAAAGTGACATATGCTGGCTGAGGACCAACACTTCTGCATTCTGGTCTCAGAGCACTTGCTCTTACATTCCCTGGCATGTTCACCCTTCCAACACGAGCATGTCCCATGCTCTTCTTCATTGCCATATCCTTACCTCACTGACATAGATCCCTGTGTCCTCTTCATCATCAGTTCTGTAACAGACAGTCAGCCCCAGCTTCTCCTGGCTGCTAATGCGGCACAACTCCACCTCCTACAAGAAAACACGTAGGTTCATGTGGTGGCTTTTGTCAAGGGTGGAAAAAAATGTGTAGCACAAGGGAGCACCAAGTTGCTGACATACTCATGAGGGATGACTTATAATTCCCAGTCTCAAGACACAATATTTTGTGTGCATCTTTAAGGGGGAAAGGGGGTGGGAAATACTCTATGAATTAAGAAGGAAATCACAGTACATTGCAGGTTCAAGCTATATAGAAACTTTGAGAACTATGGTTGTATATTGCTTTTGCCTTTTTTTTTCCTTTTGGATAACAGAAGCTGACTTACAGCATATTACATAGTCATTTGAGTCCTATCACATCAACTGTTGATTTGCAGGATAAAAGACAGGCTACATATCAATCAATCCATCACACAACTGCCACTCGCTTCTAACAGCAATCCAAGCCATAAAGCAAAAACACAGCCTTCCATTTATAGCACAATTCCTTTCCTGGCCAGGTTAGTGCCATAGCTTCACTCCAGAAGCTGTTAGAAAAGGATGCTTCAAGGAATCTCCTGTGGAGCTGAACAGCCGTGGCATCCTCCTCACTTGTGAGATGATGCAGAAAACATATTTTCAGTGCCAGATGTCCCAGCAGTGGCATCTCATGAAAAGTGCAAGTTTTAGGGCAGATGGTGCTGTGCTAACTATTACATACACTCAGATAAGTTAAGCATCTTTAGGGTTTCATAGGGGAATCGTTCATGAAAATGCAAAGCCACACTTGGTTTAAACACTGTGAAAGAAATAGTTGTAAAGAAGCACAATTAACCCAGTAATACAGTATTAGCTTGGTTGCAAATAGGAAACTTTAGTTGATATTGAGATACAGAGAGATAGATAGACAGATAGATAGAGAGAGAGAGAGAGAGAGAGAGAGAGAGAGAGATTCACAGGGAGTCTTCAGGTGACATTTAGAGCTTAACAGTTTCTGCTTCTCATAGTTGTACAAAAAAAAGGAGAAAGACAAACTCACACTTCAGTTCTCAGCCTGTGATACAGAGCTGGTTCCTCCCCATCCCTAGAGATATCATGCAGATTAATCTATAAACTGGAATGTGGTGCACAGCAGTGGGGACTCACTGCTGTGTCTGATTTCAGTTGTGTGGACCAGGTGTCAAAATACTACAACTTCCAGAGAAACCTGCCATTCAGGCACAAGGGTTAGCCAATGAACTCTGTGCCGTTTTCATTTCAGCTGAACATATTTCACAAAGTGCACTGCTATGGCTCCCTCCATTGCTCCCTCACCAACATACACATCTACACGGGTTCAGCACCTGCATAAGCCCTAAAAACTTCTCCCTGGACCTTAGAACATTCAATGTCTTAATGAAAACTAAGAAAATGTAGAAAATGCCATGAAACCTGTAGTGATCTTTTGTTCTTCCTAAATATGGCAGGAGTTTGAAATATGGTGGTAAGACCTGGCATAGTCACCACCAGTAGATGTTATACATCAGGTTTGCAAGAACAAACACAGGACCATGTTTTGTTATGGAAGAGAATCACAGAGACCTGATTTTGGCATTGGGAGCAGAAATATGTGTACTGGAGGAAGGCCTATTCAAAACCTGTAATAATTGATGCCTCCAGAGGGAAAGAACACTTGACTGGAACTGTAATACCAGGGAGAAATTACAGTAACAAAATGGCTTCAATTACAGCAACAAGGTATACTTTTAAGGAATAAAGAAGGTTGTGATCCCTTGGAGGCCTATAAGGATGCCTAAATATACCATAAAGGACTGAGACTGGGACCTTTAAATCAAGGCGAATGAGGAGCTGTGTGCGAGCTGAAATCCACTGAATTTTATTGTCCTGCTGACTCAACCTCCCATCTACCTGTGCTAAGGCTATACAGGGGCTTGAGGACTGCTCTAAACATAATTTCTTTGGTTAGGAATGACCTTGAAGTTTTTGTGGATGATTTGTCTTCAAATGTTACTACAAGGCTATACAAATGTTTCAGGCTGCTTTCAGCGTACAGGGTCAATAAGCAGGAAAATTTAACTATTAAGACATGAAAGAGCAAAGGAAAATGAGGATGACCCTACAAGCTTCATCCTGGGAGTCCAAAAGCTTTGCTAAAAGTGTCTCTGGGAACCAGTTGATGACAAATATCAGTGACTGTTATTCTTTGACTGGGATGTAACAGCTTTGGCTGTGCATAGTGCTTGAATTGCCACAGCTTTCATTTCTCTGCCCAGTAACAGAGCTTTGAGTTGAGATCTGTAGTAGGTACTCTCGGGACTACCTCCTTTCTAAATTGCTGTATGGGATGTAGTCTGATGACAGAATCATGGAATCAAAGAACCACAGAATGCTAGGGGTTGGAAGGGACCTCAAATGAGCATAGAGTCCAACCCCCCCACTAGGATTCCAAGGTCTTTCTCCATGGAACTGCTTTCCAGCAGGATGACTCTGTGCTGGTGCCCAGTGTTATTCCTCCCCAGATGCAGGACTCTGCACTTGTCCTTATTCAACTTCAGGAGTGCACATGGCTGTCACCACTAGAAGCTGTAGACACCTACAACTGAGATACTGGCACTTAGTGTTAAAGGCCCAAGAAACACTTAATGGTTTTCAGTCTGAAGTATATACTCCAAGTAATATCTTATTTAGCATGAGGGAGAAATTGAATGAGGTCTCTAGCTCTTCATCGGAAGTAATTACAGATAAATGATTTTTTTCCCACTGCACATCTGCACTACTAACCTCACAGCATCTTCTTTTTGACAGCAAATATGTAACCACATCCTGGTTACATTCAAACAAATCAGGGTTGACAAAACATCTTTGAGAATTTAAAAGTACTCTGCATAAAATATTAGATTACCTTTCAGAATAAACACCCATTAGTCCAACCTGTAACTCTATATAACAAGCACATCTGAAACAACTTCAACAGAAGAATAACAACCATGACACTAAAGAACCTGGACCATCATATCAAATGCAATTGACATTGCAATTTTTCACAGACACTTTTCAGTGTTGTTTTTCTTTTCCCCAACCAGTCTTCAACAGAAGAAACAATAAGTTTGGCAGCAGTAATGAATTTGTGAGAATGCAATTTCCTTCTCACAAACCCCTTTAGATATACACACATATAACTGATTTCTCTTTGGGTTATGTATGTAGGGACTGAATGGATAGTATTAAAAATTCAGCATTTTAAAAAAATTAGTGAGAAACAATCTTGGAGATTCATGAAGTGCGCTGACAGCAGATGGTGGAAGGAGAGGGACTGAGGAAATAGCTCAGGAGATGACAGCCTCCCCCTCTTCTGGGCACTCTGGGGGCAGCCACCTCTCAACACAAAGAGTATTCTGCTGCCAAGTGACAGAAATCAATGCCAAATTGCTAAATCTTTGACTTGTTTTTTCTTTTCTCTGTGTGGGCAGAACAATATTTCAGTGCATTACCACAGTGAGGACAATGCTTTAAAGTCTTTTGCCATACATTAAAAGATAGATGTGAAAATCAGAATAGAGACTATCCTGTCTTGAAATACTGGGATGCAAATTTCCAAGGTAACTCATTCCTTCAGACATAGAAAAGACAGCAAAGAGGTGCAGGTCATGCTCCCGAAAGACTGAAAACTGCTTATATTGGTCATCCTCCAAAGTGATGGAATACTGGCAGTAGCCTCTGGCTCCCAGCTAAAGGCTGTCATTTGCTGCAGTGATGGAAAACCAGTTTGCAGGCTGTCAGCCTCAGAAGACATAAGACCAAACAAGGAGCTCCCACCTCTTCAGAGAGGGAAGGCTAGGTTAATACTGTCATTTCTCTCAAGTGGTAGAGGAGTAGATTATAAATGTCATCAAGTGGGTTGTTGGCTTTCTAGAATTGCTGAAAAGAGTATAAGGGCTATTAGAAGAGACCCTGTAAAAGTTTGCAGTTAATAGTGGGTTTTCTACTAAAACCTAGATAATAAAGAGTAAAGCTGATGGTCTGACAGGAAACATACAAGGAACCCTTCAGTTAGCAGTCTTTTTTGGAGGAAAAAAAAAAAACTCTGAACTCTTCACATTTTCCTGCCATACACTAGAAAACAGATTACATCCTAAGAGGAAAGTTGGTCAAGATTCTTCTCACTGCATCCAGAAGATTCTGACAAGAGTTACTCTTTTGATGACTACTAAGCCATGAACACCTTTGAATCCTTTCCCAGTTCTCTGTCAGGATTACCTACACCCCTCTCTCCCCTCCATTCAAACCATCCTACCCTGCCTGGTACGCTTTTCCACCAACACAATTGTCTTAATCTCCCAAGCCCTTCTCGGTCCATTTTTTCTCTAAGTGACTCTTCATTCATATTCACACACTTCACTCACCCTTTACTCCCATCTCTTCCATAACATTTCCATTGTCAGTAAGTGCCCATGTCCACAAAGCCTCTGCACCACCTTCCTTTTACTCTCGTCTTATAATCCATCATGTTACCTCATCTATAGAAATCTGTACAGAAATTCTTGTTTGATAAGCAGAATGTTCCATCTACTACAGTGACTGCTTCACTATATATGAATCAGGCATATGGCTTGGCACTACCAAAATAACCTGTTGCTACTACCACTTTGTTCTCCTTCCTCTCTCACATCTTCCAATCTTTTGTCTTACCTTCTCGCAAGTTTGTGTGATTAGAAGAATTTTTTTGTATGGATGGGAAATAAGGCAAACAAGAAATCAGAGCTCAATACAAATTAGTTGCAATGATCAACAAGCTACCTTATTCCCAAGGTTTGAGACTCTCAAAGTCCATAAAAGAACCCAGAATAAGTATTTGAAAGCAACTGGGTGACTTTGAAACTCGGAATAAACTTGAGATCTAATGTGTCCCTTGCCCAGGAACTGCCAGGGAATAAGGGATTTCAGAGACTCTCTCATGCTCTCTGTGATAGTGTGAGTTTTGTTGAATTTGATCTATCATATTTGCAGAATTAGTGAAGACATTGACTGAATTCTTTCCAAGGAACTGTAATTCAGGCTGCTCTACTGCAAGGGAGGTTTAAGAAGAAAAACACTGCCTCAGCTCTAAAAGGCTTAGAGTCCAGCTGCTGGACTTTAGCATTATGGACACTGGGAGGAGCAGCTGACACACCAGAAGGCTGTGCTTCCATTCAGAGAGACCTAGCCAGGCAGAGTTGGGCAGAGAGAAATTTAATGAAATACAACAAAGGCAAGTATGGAGTCTTGCATCTGGGGAAGAACAACCCCATGTACCAGTATAGGTTGGGGAGAGCAGCGTATGGAAAAGGGACCTGGGAGTTCTTGTGGACAGAAGGATGCCCATGTGCCAGCAATGTGCCCTTGTGGCCAAGAAGGCCAATGGCATCCTAGGGTGTATTAGAAGGGGTGAGGTTAGCAAGGTCAAGAGGCATTCTCCTCCCCCTCTACTCTGCCCTGGAAAAGCTGCATCTGGAATATTGCATCCAGCTCCACACCCCTCAGTTCAAGAAGGACAGGGAACTGCTTGAAAGAGTCCAGTGCAGAGCCACAAAGGTGATGAAGGGAGTGGAACATCTCCTTTATGAGGAAAGGCTGAGGGAGCTGGGTCTCTTTAGCCTGGAGAAGAGGAAACTGTGACCTCATTAATGTTTATACATATGTGAAGGGCAAAGGTCAGGAGGATGGAGCCAGGCTCTTCTCAGTGATGTCCAATGATAGGACGAGGGCCAGTGGGTACAAGCTGGAGCATAGGAGGTTCCCTGCGAACATAAAGAAAAACTTTCACTGTGAGGGTGACAGAGCACTGGAACACGCTGCCCAGCAAGGTTGTGAAGCCTCCTTCTCTGGAGACATTCAAAACCTGCCTGTATGCATTCCTGTGTGACCTAGTGTAGGTGATCCTACTCTGGCAGGGGGCTTGGACTCAATGATCTCTTGAGGTCCCTTCCAACCCCTAACATTCTGTGACACTCTCATCTCATCCTGTGTCCATTTTTCATTTTTGTTCACTCACGACTTAGACTTAGTTTTCTGTATGTGCTGTAGACCCAAAAAAAGTGATTCAACATTATTCTATAGTATTACAAAGCTGAACTCCACACTTGGCTACCTCATGCTCAAACATGACTTTCTGGGACTGGGAGTCTCCAGAGGCTACACTCACCAGGAAATCTGCTGATTTCCTTTGTAATTTACTTGTGTATGGAAGCACCTTGACCCATTTTCAGAATGGGCCACCTTAAAAAAAGGTTACCAGAGTAGGTCCCAAAAAAGGAGACCTTAAAGTAAGATTACAAATGACAGATGATGAACTTATTGATACAAGTAACTGGCTGAAAGATCAAGAAATGCATGTTTTCTGAAAAATTACTGGATTTATTTTAGATTACTAGGCATATATTTGAGACTCTTCCCTAAATGATGCTCTGCACTAAGGAAAGAACATTTCCCTATCTTCTCAAATTCATCATAATTTTGAAAAATAATAGTAAGACCCTGGAGGTGTTTAAGGCCAGGCTGGATGTGGCTCTGGGAAACCTGATCTAGTGTGAGGTGTCCCTGCCCATGGCAGGGGGGTTGGAACCAGATGATCCTTGAGGTCCCTTCCAACCATAACAATTCTATGATTCTATGATTTTGCCTCATCAGCAAGTTTCCAGAGTTTTCTGCCCTTATGTCTCTATTCCCTGTTCAGTTGTTGAATGCTTTGGTGCAGTCACCTCATACAAATTTCTGACTTGTGTTCTTTATTTAGAAGCAGAAAACAATGCAAATGCCACCAGAGCAGCAGGACATAAAAGAATAAATAATTACAGAGTGTTTGAAAGGCACTGTAGAAATATTATAAATACTCTACATCCTTCTGATATTCCCCACCTGCCTTTATAGCAATTGTTGCACACAACTAAAAGGACCAAGAGAGACTATCAAAATCATAATAGCTATTGAGTCCCCTTCACCCATAGTAGTATATCAGAGTAATGGGTCCCATGAACTCTGGTAACACCATTAGAAGGGACAGCATGGAATCAAAACAGAACAGTATTTTACCAAAAATTGTCAGTGTATGATCATTTCAGGTAACATTTAAGTCCTCATTACAATGAGAAAATCACCTCACTGTCGAGGCATAGTAAAATCCTACATTAATTTTAATTAGTGTTACTCTCCAGTGTAACAGAACCTGTGATTTATAGTTGAGGGTTTGTATTTTTGTGACACAGTAAGACAAAGGACCCTAAACGTGTTCTGTTCATAATACAGTCATGTATTTAATTTCTCACTATTAACTAGCATCTACCTTGTGTCATTTAACTCCATTATCTTTAGAAGAAATGAATGTCAGCTCTCCATGCACCTTATATACTAGTACAATCCAGCCTGTAAAACCCAAACACCCTCTGTATATGAGTGTTTTGAGTTTGATTTCCTAGCTTCACTCCATCTAAAAACTCTCCTGAATGGAGAAAAGACAGAAAAGGTCAAGTTTTGCTATTTACAAGTACTAAATCACCAGGTTTTAAATCAAGAGCCAATTCAATGTACACATACAGCTTTTAGAAAAGGAAGTCACCACTGTGTACTGGAGAAGGATTCCTACTTCACTAGAAGAAAGATAAAAAGCTGTCAGTGTGGTAAAGTTCTTGTGTGGTGAAATAAACAATGCAATTCAGATATGCTGTATCTTCATCCCAAAATGTATAAAAGAGTCATATCTTGGCTCAGGTCTTTAATGTGGCTGACAAACTCCATCTGCAAAGCTCACAGTAATGTAACATGTTCTAAGGCAAAAGAATTCAGACAAAGGCAGTCTGTGGAGGTCTCTCTGGGTTCAGCAATCTTTCTGTACCATAGGATGATCACTAGTACCTCTTGGATCAACTAGATTATGAATTGTAAAAGCCATCAATAAAAAAAGGGTCACCTTCATAGCCACCCAGAACAATGCAGTTATCACAATTAGTGAATTATTGCCTATCACTAAATAACTGGCCACATGCATACTCTGAAACAACTCTAGGTGTGAGCTGAAACACTAACGCCTTTACAGACCACTAACAGCAGAGCTTTGAAATCTTTACACAGTTTACCTCATAGCTGGGATGAGGTAAGGTTCTGCAAATGCTAAAATAAATCAAGGATTACTTGACAGGTTTCACGATAACATCCTTCTTTTCCTCAGTTTCTTTCACAAGCACTTGCAAAGCTGTGTCTTTGTGCCAGGATAGTTATTTTTTTGTTGCAGCCTTGATTGCATTTTGTGAGAGCCCAATATGCTATTGTCTCAAAACAATATGTGGCAGGGCCTGGCTGATGTCCCTTAATAACTCTCCAGACCTTACATTGTCTCAAATAAGGTGTGGCATACCTGGTCTGAATAGACCCTTAATAGTTCTGGAGGAGAGCTGCTGGCCTGGAGATGGTTTAACAATGAAAAGACAGAATTTCTGCAGAGGCAGGAATTCCTTCTTTCAAAGCCACTGCAACAGCGCCACAGAAAGGCCTGTGACAGACACTGCACTGCAGGGGCTTCATGCACACCTTTCTTCATGATTTGGAGAGACCATCCCCCCACACCAAAGGGTATAAAAGGACCACAACCTCTGAAGTCCACTTTCTGTGGTCTTCTACCACAGAAGACCTTGGGGGATGTACGCCCACCAGCAAAGAATTTGGACTACACCTGTGAGACATTGCTGGAACTAAGGGTGACAATATCTTTTTTTCTTTCTATCTCTCTCTTCATCTCTCTCTCTTTTCTTCTCCTTTTTCTTCATGTTTTCCCTTTCCTCAGGTCCAGTCAAGTGTTCTTCAGGAGCCAGTGACTGAGAGTTTCACTGGATCAAATAAAGCTAATCCATCAGCTGTTTGGTATTGGTTCACCTTAATTTACCCTGAGGAAATTTTTGAATCTTAGCATAACCTCCCCTGCTGCCCAAGGTTGGCTCAGGAAGCCAGGTCATGACACACTTTTGAAGAAATCAAGGCTTACTGAATGCAATGAGTGGATCCTAAATCTGATGATCTGAACTGGAGAAGTGTAGCATTTACCATAAATTTTAAGAAAATGAGAAAATAAAATGAAAATAAAAAAGCAAAATAAGAAAAGAATATCCACTTTTATCTTTGTTTTGGATTTTTACCTCTAATAATAGCTGTGAAGCTCTTTTAATGTTCATCTTGCTAATGATATAATTGACAGATGATTAACTGCATGAATGAAGAACAAAAGGCCAAGAACAGAGTACTTGCACAATAGCTCAGTGCAGAATTAACTGAGAAAGTACATTAAGATCTGATTTATTTTAATTTACTGGTTATACAAAAAAACCCAAAACTCATTCATCCAAGCTACCGTCATTCTTCTGAAGCAACAAACAGAAGTGCACAGGGAGTACAGACATTTTAAAATTAAGCGTGAGATCAACCTTCAGTTTATATGCATAGCTGAATTTTGGCTGCTCTTCACATTTCTATAAGAAGGTTGAGAAGGTTGTCCTGCAAAGTCAGATCAATTTCATCAGCTTCTTGCTAGTGGTCTCTGTAAACTATAGAAGCCAAGCAAAGCTTGGTCTCAACTTCATAACTGTGTTTAGTAAAGCCAATCCTGAAGTTCTCATCACTTGGAGTGATGTAAGCACCTGGATCATTATCAGGCTGAACTCCAAATAGCTGAGCATCCCAGCAGCATCTCACTAATGACATTCGCTCTTTTGGTCTCTTCCTTCACATGACTGGAAGGATACATTTTTTCCAGCCTGCAAAATCACTAGTCATTTGCATTGCTACCTTATGTAATATTTAATCTTCATAATGCTGCACACTTGTCACCACCGGCAAGTAATTTTCCTCATGAAATAAAAATAAATAATGCAAACAGAACCAGAGCTATCCCTTTGCTCTTTTTTACAGGAACATTTCAATCTAATGAAGTCCTAGGAGGGTAGAGAACTAACAGTGGAGCTACTAAGAAGAAGAATTCATCTCAGATTCAGAAGTGATGAGCATAGTATTACATGTTACATACAAGTATCCATTGCAAATGATTGTGGATGTAAAACAGAGGAAACAACAGCTTGGGTTTGTAAAATAAAACCAAAACAAACCAACATCATCAGATGTGTTCCATAACACCTATTTCACCTCTGAATTTGTACCATGCAGTAGGGGTTGCAAGTGTCATTACAAATATCAGGGTATGTACAATGGATAAGACTACACACTAAAACCTGATGTGTGGTGTTAAAAGAAAGCATCACATTTCATCTTACCCAAATTGTGTTTCCAGCTCTCTTAGCTAGGCTTTGTTTAGTAATTATGCCTTTAACAATGACCAGAAGTAATTTGAGGAAATTCAGAAAAGAGATGTGCGAATTATAGAGTCAGCAAAAGTCATCACAACAATCTCTTTTAAGTATGTGGGGTTTTTTGTTTGGTTTGGTTTAGGTTTTTGTTTGTTTGTTTGTTTGGGTTTTTTTGTTTGTTTGCTTGTTTTTTCCTATGGGCTACCTATCTCAATTTAGAAGAAGAGAGTTTGTGTTGCCCCCAATGTATATTAAACAGTCACTACTTTTTAAGGTCTATTTCTATTTTTTCAGGCTTGGGATAGGTGTTACATATTTAATTGCATACTTGTGTGTGCATGGGTGTGTGTGTGCAGAGGTAAGGTAGTAAGTGTGTGTAAATTATATAAATACATAGATACATACAGCATGTATATATTTGTGTGTAAGTGCATGCCAAGCAGGTCAGTTACACTGCAGTCTCCACGGGCAATCACCAAACAATTAATTTAAGAACATGACTGTGACTCCTGGAAATACAGTGATAGGACATACACTTATAATGAGAAAGCAAAGTGTCAAGATGACCCCACAATTCACAGAACCCAAGCAATGACATTTCCAGCCATCTCTGGACTCTCACTTTTAACGACAAACCCTGTAGAAGACTAATGATTTATCAATAACTGCAAAAAAGAGCAATGGCAAAAGGAAACAAGAATATTCAGTTTGCTAGAAAAGCTATTCTGTCACAAGCTAGATGAGTCAAACATAAAATGCCTCTTCTCACTTTACTTCCATAATAATTGCATATTTAGGGTGAGCTACTGGAAAGAAACAGCTCACCAGAGAGACTATATAGAGGAAACGCCTATCCCTGCAGTTTTCTTAAGTGTACCAATAAACAAAGATCAAACTCACCTGGGATTCTGGGACTGCCAGACTGAAGGCAAATAATAATGCAGGCAAACAAAGGTTTCTAATACCATCAAGAGTTATGCTCTCTTGTTAAAAGGGTTTTCCAGCAAATATGTTAATGTCTGCACAGCACTGTCTAATTGTGGGCTATGTAGCAGAAATATTCAGTGTGAAACAGTACAGTGAAACTGCCCTCCCCTTCCCAGGACACTGCAAATTCCTACTGTATTATTTTCACAACATATTAACTTGCATTTAAATGTTTGTAGTGGATTTAATTTAGAAACACTGGTCAGTTCCACCAGAAAAAGAATGCTTCCATCAGAAAAGCAAAGATCTAAACTCCTCTAGTACCTTCACCATGGAATGTAACAGGCATCACAGGATTTTAGCAGATTATAGTTCAGTTTTCAAAACCAGGTCTATGGAGATTTGTTGGAGTTCAAGTTTTTGCTTTTCAAGCAATGGACATTTTTGAGTTGTGAAAATAACCTAAAGAATAAATTCTTTTTTCTCCTCTCCAACACTCCCAGGATGTTCTGTTATGCAGATTTTACACAGACAGGCACATCCGTGATGTACTTGGGGGCTATTTGGATGGAAATAGAAAGGCTATGGAGCAAGACAGAGCCAGTCTGGATGTAAACAAGCTGGAACTGCTGGCAGCTGTGCTGTTACAAATAAAATTGCATTCCCCACTGTCTTCTCACTTATCAATTTTGACAGAAGACTGTCCTGACTTCTCATAAACAGCATCGAAAAGGACAAATCACATTGGGTGTCAGATTTGCCAGAGTGGATTTGGTTGGTGGCTTACCACAAAGAAACAGAGGGTTATCTACATTCCACATGGTGGGGAAAAACAATGCTCTGTCCAAGGGGTGGGGCTCTACCCTATAGGCTCAAGTCTCATTTAATCCTCGTTTTTTAAGGTCTGGTTTAGATTTAAGAATCTTTGACACAAGATTTGTTTACATCAAAGCAGAAAGGAAAAATATTAGCAAGCATTCCTCAAATGTATAATCCAAAAGCAAATATAAGATAGAATGAGAAATATTTAAAATCAAAACCACTTTCCTGCTGATCCCTACTTTACAGCTATACTTAGAGCCACATTCTGCTTTGTGTCCAGACAAAGAATGCGCTGGGACAGAAGGATGCTGCAGACAATGACAGCAGTGTTAAAAAAAAAAAATTAAAAAGTAGTAGCAGAATACAACCACAGAATTATTATGCTGATGTATAGGCACCTATTAATAAAATATAATCTTGCAACTATGTAAGCAGAATTTGACCCTGGAGCTGATGAATCCTTTGATAATGAAGCTCCACTGGATAAAGAAATTCACTCTCTTCCTGCAGCTCTGGAGAGAAAATTTTTGGTCTGTACTAAACTTCTATGGAAGAAATCAAACAACAGAGTAACCTAAGGCATGGCAAGCTTCACAGTGCATATTCAGCAGTCTGAAGTGTGATCATCAGTAACAGTCTGATGGCTGTGAGTGGGAGGAAGGAGACACCCAAGGGTCAGCTGAGAGTCCCAACAGGTGAGGACGAGAGAGGGGGCAGATAGCACTGGCAGAGCAGATAGGTGAACGAGTTGGGCTGGATGAACGATGGAGCAGGACTATGAATGTGAGAAACTTTTGATCACTGAGTAAATTCAGTGTTGCAGTGGGAGGTAGGGTCTAAGCATATGGGGATGACATAACCACAACTTTTCTACTTGGTTTTAGAGGGTTTTAAGTTACTTAGGTTTAGAGGGTTTTAAAGATACATGGTGGATTTTACAATAAGTGTATCTTACAAGGAAGTCAAAAAGGGGGAAAAATACTTCACACTCTACAGGCTTTCTGACTGCAAAAGGCTCAACAGCTGACAGTGTAGCCTCCAGGAAGTCACAAACATCCACTTAAATCTAAGTTTCCCCCCTTAGCTAGCATGCATAATATCAAATCATCTGATTCCTGTCATAAAGATAAATGAAAAAAACCAAACTGTATGGGAATTATCAAGCATAAAGTACCCTAAATGCTTTGAAAACCAAATTTCTTTTCCTTATTGTCTGGATGACAATACTTACTGGAAAGTAAAATGTCCTTACTGTACTTTGCTACTTCAAACAAGCCACAGTCTTGCTCTCCTCTCTAATTCTACCACTTCCCTATTCATTGTTTGTATTTTTGTTCTTTGTCTACAGTGCAGTATGAATGCTAATTTATTAGAAGTACTTAACTATATACGTATCTTTTCCAGTGTCATATACTCATATGTTTTCATCTGCTTGAGACCCAACACCCCTTCTGGTATGTTCTGCACTTCAGAAAACTATGAGTTCTTGCTTTCTGAGCAGAGATATCCACAATGAGCTGCTTATATATAGTATTTCTCAGCAGTCAGTGTTGGTCTTTCACTCAAATATAAATGTTATGTTGCAAGGATCCAAGAAGAGTTTAAAGTATAATTACCTAGCTGATTATATGCAGCAAAGGGTTTCTTTTTTGCTAATCTTAGATTTTACATTCTCTCTTACTGAACAAGGTAGGTGGGAATAACACAGACAAGGCATAAACAGAACCTTATGTTAAAATGAGATAAGCAGACTGGAGTAGTAACTGCTCCATTGTTCAGTGTGTGTACAAGTACTAAACTGTCACATTGGCTCACAGCCTCTATATTCCAAAGAAGTCATTTGATTTTGGAGAGCATTGGCAAAAAAAAAAAATTAAAAAAAATGACATGTATTTGAAGAAAAAAATTCTGCCATTTCATTAAAACTCCTATCCTGACCCCCATACTGAAACTCATTGTCTTTCAAGCATTGAAAAATAAGAGATACAGCTAAGGAATCACTGGCTTGAGACATTTGGGTGGGGGGAGAAACCCATCAAACTTTACCAGTCCTATTTTTGGGGGTTTGGAGCTTTCAAGAATTTGCTCCCCCATCTGCTTTCCAATGGAAATGTGTTTGACCATAAAATGTTAGAATTGACCTTCTCCTGGTTATCAAGTAGGAATACAGCACTCCAGGTCCAGCTAGGGGTTGAATTGGGGGTTGAAGTTGTGAGGGGCAGCTGGGAGAACTGCTTTTAGTTAACTTTTTGAAAAGAAGTATCTTCTTAATACGGAGATCTTATTGCTTCCTTCAAGTATCAAACACAAGGGTCCAGAGAAGACAGAACCAGA
This sequence comes from Indicator indicator, assembly GCF_027791375.1. Lineage (NCBI taxonomy): Eukaryota > Metazoa > Chordata > Aves > Piciformes > Indicatoridae > Indicator > Indicator indicator. Next base: position 38,184,361 of record NC_072012.1, on the reverse strand, counting down.
CTCTTCCTGGAGCTGCACTGTGACAGCCACACAAGATATCAGGAAATTCCAATTAGATATTTAGGGGAGTGATTCTTACCATGAGGGTAGTCAAAACAGTGAGAGAGTTGTCCAGAGACACTGTAGACTGTATACTACAAAACATACCTATAATTATAAACTAAACTATAATTATATCTAATTATATATATTTTTTATATATATATAATCAGTACCCACTTTGACCCTCTACAACAATTGTTCTCTGCAATGTCTCGATGTGTCTGCAACTTGGAAAGCTTAGTGATGTCTACATAAAGAACAGGACAACATTAGCACATAACATCAGTGCTAAAATCTTTACAGTGACTTTCACGCTTCCGTTTGCCATTCTTTGTTTGGAAGTTAAGTTCTGGAAGGGATCCAATACCTGCAAGAGCTCTCTATATTTGGAAACCAATCTCTGCACTTGAGGTTGTCAGATATACCCTTCTCTGTCCACCAGTGTCCTCTGATATACCATGGAACTTCTTAGGAGAAGACCCCAATGTCTGGAGTTTTCCTGACTTTAATGATATAAAACCAGTCAAATCTGATATGCTTCAAAGGGTAGAGGAAAATCAGTTGAAAGTAAGAATTCTGATAAAATCAGGAACTTCAAGCCCTGCAGAAGATAGTTATTCCCCTTGCAAAAAAATAGATATGCTGCCGTTGTGTCTAAACCTGATTCTCAACCCTTCTAAGTTTAGTAAAGACCCCCTTCATAGCTTAGATCTCTTTCTAAACTACAGGAAATACCTTTTTCTACCCAATAAACCTTAGCTACACCAAGAGGTTTATAGGTTGTCATAGCTGCAGTTCGAATCAGCTGTGAATCACTTGTCCTATTAAGCTTTTGCTTTTTACAATAAATTTAATCTATTGCAGATAAAATCACACTTTATTTTTCCTATATTATTTTTGCAGTATTTCAAAATGTTACTGCCCAGCACTTGGCTCTGTAAACATCATTATTACTGCTGTCTGCCTGCTTTGGGCCTGAAACGTGTCAGAAGATTTATCTGCCTCATCAGCACTTTCTAAACATCCAGGCAGCCAATCGAAATGGGGAGGCATAACAGATGTGCCAACATCTGCTGCAGAGAGCATTTATCTGGACAGCAGAACATGTAGCTGTAGGTTCAAACTCCTAACCAGTTACAATTCCACACACTTGGACTGCCTTGATCTACAACTGTGTGAAGATTGTTTTGAAATATTAATTAAAATCAAGTTGAAAATGTATTTTTTTTCTGTTTTAGACAGATGTGAGAAATACACTTTCCTGTAATTCAGTTTATACATTTCAGATACAGTAGAGGCAAAATACTATGAAAAAGCTAAATGTAAACTTGAGCTTGTAAAATTAGAAATTCTTAGAAAGCATTAAGCTAAAATTCTACCCCATCCATACTCTTGTTTACTTTGAGATACAATTCTACCCCATCCATACTCTTGTTTACTTTGAGATACAATTCTACCCCATCCATACTCTTGTTTACTTTGAGATACATACATATTCAAATACGTATAGTTAAAATATGCACATTTCAATCACATACACGTGCCTATAAATCAAGCACATGAAGTGATAGGCAATGACTTTTAAAATACATTTTTCTTTTCCTGGCACCAAAACGAGGTCTATGGGCACCATATCCATGCTGAGTTTCAGCTGTTCCAACTTCTGTTGCACATGGAAATGTCCTCCACCCCCAAACACATACTTGTATAGACTGATGAAATCATGAGATGAAACACAAAGCAAACTCATCATCTGCTTTTTTGATGCACAATACAGTTTCACCTGTATTCCTGCTCACCAAACCATGCCCTCCAGGAATGACTATCACATTCTCTTTGAAGAGATGCCTCATTAAATAAAAAAGCAAACTTCCAGAGAAAAGACCTCTCCTGCTTTTTTTTGATTTCTCCTCTGAAGGCCCAGCATGCATAATATTGAAACCTTGTTTAAAGTCCATTTTCTTGTAAGAGGTTTCCTCTTGTGATAGGGATTCAGCCCCTGCTTCTTGTGTTCTTGAATTTCCTAGGATACCAAGCTTTAAAACCGCAACATTATAATAAGCTGGTTAACATGACTTAGGCTATTTTCAAAAGAATATGTAAAAACACATTATTGTCTCCCATCTTTTGTCTGTATAGCTAGAATTCATGGCTCCAAGACATGGAATATATGAACTTTCAGAAACAGCATTAATGAAACTCTTAGAAACATTTTCGCTGTAACGCATATATGGAGGTATGTGGTATAGAAACTGTCTGAACAAAGCATTTATCCAAAACAGAAGATTTATAATCCACAGGTTTCCATAAATAAAAAAATATTGCCAGCACCTCTCTCTTAATTTACTGAGTGAAAAACACATATCATATGTTGTAATGTTGCCCAGCAATAAGGTGCTGCTGAACTAAGCTCACTTTTCTTCATTTTCCTGGGAAAACATAAGCTTTGACAACAAGGAAGAATTTTTATTAGCTTTCAGGTGAAGTGCAGAGTAACCTTGTATTACTTTTATGAAATCATGAAACAAAATTAATATCACTGACTTGATATATTTCCCTCCTGTTTTAAAACACAATAAACAGCAATAACTTTGATAAATTTGCTTATGTTAGTTTGTGTCTTTTTCTCCCCGGTTTCTCATGGTCCTCTGTAGTTATGGGCACAATTCAAATCCCTAAATCAGGATATTCATTACTTAGGGGAGGTGAGATGACAGCAACTTCATCTGCTTTGAATGTCAGAATTTTGTGATGACATAGAGTAACACACTCAAAATTAACAAACAGCTGTGGCAGCAACTACCCTGACATTCTCTTCCATCTAAATGATCCAATGACTAGTGAGGAAGAAGAGTGATTTAAGGCCAAAAGAGAGGCATTATAGGTAGAGGCTCCTGGCTTTTACTGCCAGTTCTGTCACTGACTGACTTGGCAAGTCACTCAGTATGACTGTCCTTAGTTCACCTGCTTGTGAATTCCTGGAGCAGTACAGGACACAGTAATGCTGAAGAACTTCAGAGAAACAGTAAATTAACTTATACTTGAAAAGTGACTTCAATTCTTAAAAGGCAGATGAAAAAGTAAAAGAAAAGGACTACCTTTTACTGTTCCTTTGCTCGTTTACAGTGTCCTATTTGCCACAGTTAGAAAGAAATTACATATTTATTATTGTCTGTGTGTATGTTATGCTGACTTAAACCCCCAGGCATTATAAAAATAAAAATGCCAGTGAAATACATAATCTTGTGCCACAGTAGGCCAAATGCATGCTACAAGAGTCTTAATTATTATACAATACTATTCAAAGAATGATAGTACAGAAAAAAATTGCAGTGAAACATTTCCATTCTAACTGTGACCTTTTCCATTTTTAGTCTGTAGTAACAGTGAGCTGAATCACAGGCTGAGTGTTAGCAGCTCAGAACTCCTTTTGAGCTAAAAGGAAAAAATCTTGAGGAAGGGATTTAGAAGCCTCAATCATTGCACTGTTTTCTCAGGTTTGGTTGAAACAACTCTAATAATCTATTTACTTGCCCAGAAGGCTTTTCAATTAATAGCTTTAAAATACTGCCCATTTTTTTTCTCTAGATTTTTATCATATGACAGGTAGGAATGGAAAAATAACCACCTCAAGCTACCACAAACCAGAAAGCCTGTCCTAAACAACCAGGCCCACAGATGACAGGCACACACATACATACCTGCTCACTTCATTCATGATACTTCTTAACAGCAGATGCTACATAATATTAAGAATTGCCACAAAAAATCAGAATAATGGTGTCAGTAAAATGTCTCTGAAGTATGGGGCATTTATTTACGATTCAGTCATAACTGCTAGGCAGTTATGAACTGATGACCAGAAAATAAATGTAAGACAGTAAGTCCCAGTTTATTTAAGTCCACTCTGAGCTGTCAGATCAGTACCTCCACCACAAAAGCAGCTGCATAAGGTAAGGCACATGATGAAAAGTACCTGCTTTTCCATTGAAAAGCATCTACACCACACTTACTAGCAAGCCTATTCACACTCCCCTTACCACTGCAGGTCTGATGACAATGGAGACACAACCTTGTCAGCCTTTCTAACATAGTAACACTAACATCTCTATCAGGATTTTTACTTCTTGAAGCCTTCTCTTTTAAATTATATCTGGTGGTTGTTGCATTTAATAACTGCGTTTTATTTGCTAAAAGCTCTTTTACATTTCATTACAAAATTTAAGAATTTTGAGAAAAAATCAATCCAATCACAGCAGGGAACACAGAAGAAACAAGTACAATTTGACAGCACGTCACAGAGGCCTTATAATGGTTCTGTCCCTTCACATCACTGTCATCCTTCCTGAACATGGTTGGAACACGGCTTTAAGCGATCTCTGCCAAAATAAGGCTTCAATATCTCTCTCACTTCTTTATACTATTAAATAAAGCACATGACTTAATAGCTTTGCAGAGAAATTCCACGCTAGAAATTCTGGAGAACTCTTATCTACAAAATATTTTCTATTTTGATGGTCATATATCCATCTTCTGTGTCAGCTTCATTGTACAAAAACACTCATCAGGTAACAAAACAAAAGAGCCTGACTGCAGCTATTGGAAGAGCTGGCAGCACCTGCACAGAAGCTGTTTCCATAAAAACTGTTTATTCAGGTGTTAGCAATTGAAGCAAGAGCTCCAATTGTACTGCTGCAAGTGCCTGTAGCGCTCAGGGAAGGATGCTTGCAGGCTATCACAGCTCTAAAGGGAGCTGTTACAGGCAATCAGCTCAGTAATCCTCATGTTAAAAAGGCCCTAAATATGTATTTACAAGATAGACAGATCTATTTGGCTTACTGGTTAAATAATACATTTGTTGAAAAGGCCTTAAATATGAATTCACAGGGTAAGCAGGTCTCTCTTGGCCTGTTGCAGCAGTGGTGGACCTTTCAGAACATCACCTGATACCACACTTTGGTGGCCCATGAGGGCACTTACATGCTCAAGTAACTTGATTCAGATAAACAGCTCTGCCAGACTGCTAATCTGGACAAAATTACTCTTTCTTTTGTTCTATGAAAAAAATACCAATACAATCAATCACTTTGAAAGCCTTATGTCACAGAAACAGGAGATTTGAGTTTGCACCTGAAATACATTCCTCATCACGATGGAATGAGTGTTACTGAAAGAATAAACCAGAATTTAGAATAAAGAATTACTCCTGCCCTGCCCCAGCTGCATAGGAAACATTGACAGAAATTAAGAGAACAGGTCAAAATTCTCCCCAGCGGGAGTTTTAAGTGTTCAAAGAGAAGAGATCTACACAAAACCTTACTCCTGGCCAGTTCCCAGAGTCTTCTAGCTTTTCTCTCTTGAAGGCCCATTTTCAGTCATTTGTTAAAAGAGCTGACAACATCTGATATAGAAATGCTCAGTCTGACAGGAAACCTTAGCAATTTCAGTGGGTTTGGATTAGGCCAGTGGAAAACTTAAAGGACTAACCTACATTTGGAGTTAACAGATTTATGATCACAAATAGTTATAAAAACATTTAAATGAACAACTGTGCATAATCATAAATTAGCACTTACATTCAACACACATTTCCTTATTCTGACTGAAAATCTGTCCCTTTGTCTACAGAGCAGAATGTGAACTTAAAAGTATTGATCTGAGGTGTTAACCAACCTTCAGAGCACTATGGGTTGCTCTGCTTAGGAGGAGATACTGATGGAATAAAACAACTTCCATATGAATCTTCTAATTTCCAAATGTCCTATTTTCCAGAGTATAGGATGAATCAAAACAGCATGTGTGTAATTTCTAGCTCACTCTTCAAGTTTCACAGAGGCATCAGGTGAGAAAAATCTCACATGGCTTTTCCTCAAGATACTATGATCTTTTGTTTCCTGCAGGACCTCTGATCTTTTATTGTCTGGACACAAAAGGCTTCATAAAAACTGACCACAGAAAGATTTTACCATGCATATGCCTCATGCTGATATAGTGACATGCAGTAACTTTCTGAGCAGAAAAGTAAAATAAATAAGCTCAATGGTTTCTCAGATTTCAAGTGAGGAGCATCAGAATACTTCATAATTTCATAGAGGGTCAAATGAACCCTTAGCACCTTCCTCTAGATTTTGGTCTTAATATTGCCTCAATCTGTCAGCACCAGCACTTGCACACATTAAAACTGGAGTCAGCAGACACAGGCAAACTAACACGGTGGCTACTATTCTGCATTTTTCACTCTCAAAGTGCTAATGCTGGCATGGTGGGACCACTGAAGTGGTTTTCCAGGCTCAGAAATGATCCATTCTTCACTTACAAACCATTTCTAGGAAATAATAAGATGTTACATTTTCTGCTCAATGTCTTGCCTCAATCCCTCTCTGAAATCCCCAGGTTTGGCTTCTCCCATGGGCCAGCAATAGAAGTCAGTAAACCTCTTTTGACTCTCTTAACTTATAAGAATTATTGTTTTTACATATCTATATCTATATCTAGATATGTGCACATGTGTGGACAACGCTCTCAATTTTCCCAGCTACCTAGTTACAGCAAGGTTGCTTAATAATATCTTATAAGGACCTGAAACAACAGATAATACAACCAATAAGGGATATTTTAGGGTGCCAGGTAATGATAGGACTAGGGGGAATAAAAAAAAATAGAAATGGGTAGATTCAGATTGGATGTTAGGAAGAAATTCTTCACCATGAGGGTGGTGAGACACTGGAACAGGTTGCCCAGGGAGGTGATGGAAGCCTCATCCCTGGAGTTTAAGGCCAGGTTGGATGTGGCTCTGGGCAACCTGATCTAGTGCGAGGTGTCCCTGCCCATGGCAGGGGGGTTGGAACTGGATGATCCTTGAGGACCCTTCCAACCCTAATAATTCTATGATTCTGTGACAATATTATTGTACAGGCTTAAATTTTTGGAACGCCTGTCATATTTAGAACTCAGCTAGTTGAAGGCTCCAAGATGTTCCTGTTTCTCCTTCACCACTTTCATATTTAGTAGAAAGCATTCTCAAAGGAAGCTAGACAGTTCCTTCCCTATTCAAATTTCATATGAAACACTTTACTTCAGTCACTTAGTGAATTTGCCTTGGGCAACTGAATCACAGTTGACAGTAAATTAATGACTCTGATGGTGTGATTAATAGACATTATCAGCAACTGAGAACCAGCCCAAGCATTTGCCTTTGTCACAAGATTTAGCCAGCTATTATTAGGGATTAATAACGGTCATAAAAAGGACTTGGTTCCACCATACAGATACTTTATAAGCTATTGATATTTGAATATGTCACTGATATTCTGATTAAATAGTGAATTAAAAAAAATGTAATTCCTAGATACTTACATGGCTAACTTATTTAAATATTACTAGACAAATAGTTTGTATTAGTTTTAAGGAATAAGTATCATAAACAAACATACTTGACAGAGAAATCTAATATTATATTACACATGGGGAGACAAAACAGAACTGAAGCTCTGAGACTCTTGTGCTGTGGTGTATCACACCAAAATCCAACTGGGAAGAAATAATGATTTCACTAATCCCCAGCAATGATTTTTTGAGGAGTTCAAATAAAACTTTGTTTGTTCTGATTGAGATTCACTAAGTAGATGTTATTTGATTTTTCTGCTTCCTAAAAGAAGAACTTGATATTCCCCAGGCTGCTAAAAGAAATGACTTGTGATAGAGCATTTTAGCTGCTAAAGACACAATAAAATGAACACACTGCATATTTGCTGAAGCTTTTGCCATTCATTTCATTTCTAAATGTCAACCAGTTATATGAAATCTCAGGAAGATTTCTTAAGGTAGAGAAAACAGGAGGATAGGATATTTTTAATCTTGTATTGAAGATATTTAATTATTTATAATCACTTATTTAAAATACTGTTAACTTGGACTTAAGCAAAGAGTCAGCACTGTTTAATAATAAAAAGAACCATCTGCTTCTTATGCCTATCCCTACAAATATTTTGTTACTAGATGATAGTGGAAAATATGAAAAGATAATGACTGGCTGACAAGAAGACTATTTAGATATTGAAATGAAAATCTAACAAAGAGCAGCATCACCAATCATGTTATCTTTTTTGGGAAGCCTCACATAATGATTTTCCAGTGACTCAGAAACATTCCAGCCTTGTCACTGGAGTGTAAATCACATTAAGAGCAAAGGGAGATTTGTGGCAAAGAGCACAACTTCTTATAATTACAATACTTACAATGCCAAATATTGAAGAGCAAGTAATAGAAATTATATTTATTTGAAAGTTGTAGCCTGATCTTACAAACACTTAAGTACACACCCACCAAGTATCTGGAAGAGTGACCCCTGAGGCGTGAGATACAAGACCAATTATTTCTTAAAATTAGGGACCAGGGAGGGGAAAGAAATTAAGCTTTCATTTACCATTTTTTTATTTTGAAAAGGCTTGTTTTAAAGTGTTATAACTGTAAAAGCAAAACATCTGAGTGAGAGTCTCCACTGCATAAAGAGGGAACACGTTTAATAAGCCTCCTAGACTTGTATGTAGACACCCGCTGCAGAATTCTGATTTCACATTTCCTGTGTAGCCTAACCCCAGTAAAGTCTATGACATTATATGGGTATAAAATAAAATAGTCTTTGGTGCCAATTTTTTAAGAAGTATTCCCACTCTTATTTTTCTCAAAGGAGCCTGCTAGCAGCTGTGCAAATACTGTATCTGTAATAACAGAAAGGGAGGCTGCAGTGTGTCAGTGATCTTACCTCATACTCGAAGTCCTCTGCTCTATCTGCATCAGCAGGCAGACTGGAAAGATACTCATTACCTTCATAAAATTCATGTTCCACTGGGTGAAGAGAATGGCAGCTATGTTGAACAAAGAGAACAATATTAGGTGAGAAAATAGTGGTTTTTTTTTTTTTTAATTAAAAAGTGATAACACTCCCTCATACCACTTCTCTGTAGTTTTCTCATCTCTGGAATGTTACTCTGAATGGCCTTACAGTCTGAAAGAAACTGTATGAAACAGTATAGGCTCTTTTCTTATCAAAAGCTCATGCTCTGGCTGAGTTAATTTTGCTGAGTTCATCTTTTGACAGATTTACACAGGGTGATTTCTTAAAAGAGTATTTTGGGCCAAAATACTTAAATGTGGCAATCTGGGATCCCTTATGCTCATAAAGGTATCTGGGAGCAACTCAGTATTTATCTGGTTGTAAAGTTTTGAGATAACAGGCTGGTGAAGTGCATATGAATAACTGTACACTTAAAAATAACAGTGTAGTGGTTAACCCTTGACAACTGAACTGTTGAATGTGCTTGGAGCACAAAGAATGAGGTCTTTACATATGCACTTAGATACAGATTTAGACACAAGACTGGATCCCACCCACGCAGCACCCAGTCTGGATCTGTCTTAACATATGTAGGAAACTCTTCCCCATCCAGAGGGCATAAGAACATCATCCACAGTAACACACAGTTTAATAATATCCAGTAACAACTCAAAAATATACACATGTTCCTAGGTGTGCAGCAGTATCAATCCAGCATTTGGCTAGCAAGTTGTCTCTGAGATAATTATCTCCCCATCTTACACAGAACTTCTGAAAACAGAGCTACAGCTCAATTTTTCAGTAATGCATTGCATGCTAAGAAGTGAGTGGGAAAGTTCTAGGGGTATCATAGTTTTGCTGACTACAGGTAGAGGGCAAGGGTCAGATGGCATTACTCATGAGTTGAGTCCAAAGAGGAAGAAGCCTACAACCTAGTTTTATATAAGCACCATCTGCTGGTGTTTGCATTCAATTCTGTTTCAAAGAATTCAGCTAAAGGATAGTTAAATTAATATCATTTGCTGTGACAGGTGAAATTGTACTTTTTGGAATTGTTTCACTTTTTGATTAGGGGACTTCTAAACTAAATAATGCACCTTCTTGTTTATTTGGTAAGATATTTGGAAGATTGGAAAGCAACAAGACAGCTCTTCCTCAGTTTGAAGAAGTCTCTTCAGTACTTTGAAATACAGAAGTGTTTTTCCTCTTGACTAGAGCTTGTCTTTGGATGAACAAACACATGAACACAAAGTAAACATAGCCTAGATTCCTTCCTGTAGTGCTAATCTATGAACAGAGTTTAGGTAAACTGTCACTGAGGGGGGCAGTGGTTATAAATGACATTTATAATTTATTTAAAGCGTTCCTGAGATGTTTTCAAGAGAAATCTACCACTGCAATGCCTCAATCTCACAAGTAAACAGCAGAAGATAAACCATACCTGTCTGAAAGTAAAAAAGGGCAGATATCAGGAACTGGTGGTGTGGAAGGCCTTAGTTTGGCCAGAGCCATGACGTGCTCAAAAGTGATGTCAGTCTGAGTGCTGGCATCTACAAGCCGAACATCCTGAGAGCTACCATGAGCTTTGGTAATTGGGGCTCGTCGTAAAACTTGAACTACAATTGGCTCCTTGGCGTTGCGAAAAGCTTCCACTGCTTCTTCATGAGTGGCCTTGGAGAGGTCCTTCCCATTGACCTAGGCAAAACCAAAAAAAAGATAGCATAAAATATGGGTGTTAAAATACAGAAGGACTAATTATTTCTGTAGTATGTCAAGCCATGTGCTGACATTGACTGGACCATAATTTGGCATCCATGCAAAAGAGGGAAGATAAAGTTAGTAGGAGAAAATAAATTCTTTAATCTTTGCGAGAAATAAGAAGTGTTTTCAACTCTTCCTTAACTCACCCAATGGAATCTGAACACAGCAGAGAAACTTCAGCACTTAAAAAGGACATTTGAAATTATTTCTCTAAGGCTATTTTATTTACCTCATAAAATACAAATAAAAAAGGAAGGGTGCTTTTACTTTTCAATTGCAGAATTTTCTGTGGCACGCCACTGCTCTAAAGGATTTCTGGCACATTATTTTTTTTAATGCAGATGTCAATAAACATATATTTGATGTCTAAAAAGAAACAAGAAAAGTTTTCAATGTTTTGTCACTTATTTGCTATGACCATTACACAATCATTAAGACCAAAGATAGGAAGATTTGAATAACAGTCAGGTGCTGCTCTTTTAAGAGAAAAAAAAAAAAAAAGATAAATCTAAAGCAAATAAACAAACTGAAGAAATAATTTGCTACAAACAGATGAATAATAAACCAGACAAAATTATGCTGCAAATGCAGCATAGCTTGGCAAAACTGAAAGACTGCAGTAAGGTTTCTTTCTGCTACGTGCAAAGCAGCTAATTCCTTCCAGTCTAGATGAGGTCTGATGAGGGTATCAAAAAAGGTAACTGCAAGGTTGCAGGGAACTGCTGGAAAGAGTTCAATGGAGAGTTACGAGGATGGCTAAGGGACTGGAGCACGTCTCTGAGAGACCTGGGTCTGTTTAGTCTGGAGAAAAGAAGGCTCAGAGTGGACCTTATCAATGTCTACAAATATCTGATGGGTGGCTATCAGTAGGATGAAGCCAGTCTCATTTCAGTGGTGCCCAGAGACAGGACAATGAGCAATGGACAAAAAACTCAATCACAGGAAATTCCATCTCAACATGAGGAAAAAATTCTTTACTGTGAAGGTGACAGAGCAGTGGAACAGGCTGCCCAGAGAGGTTGTGGAGTCTCCTCTGGAGATCTTCAAAAGCTGCCTGGACATGTTCCTGTGTGACCTGCTCTAGGTGGTCCTGCTTTGCAGGGGGCTGGACTTGATGATCTCTGGAGGTCCCTTCTAACCCATAGCATTCTGTGAGTATGTCATTCTGATTTGTGTGATTCTAAAGTCACATAAATTCAGGTGATTAGGGCAAAAATCCCATGTATCAGCCCACTATAAAATGTGAGAGCTAATTTGTCAATGTCAGTCAGTAGCTAAGCTCTTGGACAGGACTGTGAAACACCCTTACACAGAAAACATCATTCTCCGATTTGCAGAGCAATGAGAGTGCTGCTGACTGCTGCATGTGACCTAACTGTTGTGACCTGCTGTGGAGGTGAGAAGTAGTAGAAAGGCAGAGTTGTCTAGTAAGAAATGTGAATACCTGAAAAGTACCAAAATTTGATTAAAGTTTATGTTCCTGGGAAAAATCTGTACACTGGATGCAAATCAGAAACAGGATTTTACTGCAAGTTCATGCCCAAATTATCTTTGTTGTACAGACAATGAAGTTGTAAACCTTCTGCTTAATGATTGTGGCAGTTTAGGCTGGGTGCCCCCTGCTACTGCTGCATGAGATACACCTCTGATGTCCTGGGTGCTCGCCCAATAGGGGTGGACACAGGAAACGGCGTATTTCTACCCATAAGTCCTGCGCCCTATAAGGCCATCTGCAGAGTCATTCTCTTCCTCTTTCTTCCCTCTCTGCTCTCATGGGAGATGTCCTCTCTTATCAGGTAATGCCGGAGGAGTATCCTCAAGGCCTCTTAGGCCTGTCTAGGCCTAATGCCAGGAGGAGAATGGAGGGGGGGGGCAGTCTCAGACCTGGCCAGCCTGAGACTTGCCTAGCAGTGGGAGGGGAGGGGGGAAGGAAGAGCCCTGAGGGATTGGGTAGACCCTCAGGTGGAAGGAGGGAAGGATTGGGAAACCTCTGGGTACTATGTAAGGAACTCTGTATGCTTTAGGATGTTCTTTTCCACTATGCTTTGTAGTTTGTAGTTTTTCTGTATTATCACCAATCGCTTTTCCACTTAAACTTTCCATCACTCTCCAATCCATTTGCGTGTGTCATTCTTTTGTCCCTTTCGGGGCAAGAGATGTTCTGGCTGGCCTCAAACCAGCACAATGATCTAAGACTAAACCCTCCCCAGAAATGGGACAGACCCCATAACTGATTTTTCCACAAAGACTGCAAATATTTGTTGAAAACAAAAAAATTTCTTTGCTATATCAGTCTTTCATCCAAGAAATTCTTCAAACTCTCTGGTCAAAAAGGAAAAACACCACCAGAAAACTCAAAAAAGCCACTCAGCAGCCTTCAGTAACATTTTAAAGCAATTACAGTTGTCATATTAGAGGCAACACTTGCAACCATAGTACTGTCCATTTACATGGATGGCTATTGATACCATTGACCATTAATTAGATGTATATATTAACTCCATACCTTTCCAGAGGATGTGCTCAAGTACAAGGCAGAACTAGCATTCTGCTGACACAGCTTCCAAAGAAGCATCATTTCCACAGCCACGTTACTCATGAGGACACACAAAATAACTACACCATTGTGTAGCCACCAATGCAAAGATCATTCATGTGGTCATGAGAAGGCTAGAAATTATTTGAACAGATTTCAACACATAAAAAAGATCAGAACTCCCTGTGTTGAATGCCTGGGATTCCAAGAAACACTGTATCACTGTGATCAAGTAATATGAACAGGAACTAGCCTGGGCACCTAAATTCAATGCTTATATATGGTTTATCTGATGACTGAAGCCGAAAATGTGAAGATGTTACTGTTTAAATTACCATTAATCAAATTACAACCTTTGGTTATGTTAACCTTAAGTTATATGGAAAAAATCAGTGGTATGTATGAAGAAGGGCCAGAACAGTGAAAGAACAAGTTATAAGAAAATAAAATGTGAGCTTCCACAAACCCTCTCCAATATTGCAAGTTACATTGCCAGAGTGTTCAAACTCAGACCCATCTAAAGGCAATTAAAGATAAAGCCTCAAGCATGAGTCTTCTAGTCATCCTTCAGTTACTGTCTCTGCTTGATTTCTTGCTTCGAAGTCAGATCCTATCAAGGACACAATTTTCCACAGTTTATGAAGTTCTTGTAGCAAGAGCATCCTATAGTCCCACTGAGTAACTCTCATTCCTAAGGCCCTAGAGACAGAAAAATTACTTTCCTGGCCTCCCCAAACCCTTTTAATACATTTTGAAGTTTTGGATAGCTATACGGTGCTTCTCCTAAAAGCAAAATCTTGGGAATAAATACCACATAGCACTGCATCAATTTTTTGCTCCCTATTCAAGTATAAAACACATAACCTTTCTTTATCCCAGCTGAATCACATGGGTTTTGGCACAAGCTTACCATTCTATCACAGATCTGTATCAGCAAACCAAAAAGATACTTGAATAGTGTACAAAAAATATTATTAGATTTTATTTTTTTTTAAACCAGAAGCTTTGTTTATTTACATCAGTCAATACTTACTCTTCTTCTGAGGAAACAGACAGAAATTCACAACAATGCCATTTACATGCAAATTTTATTTCTGAAGAATAACAATATTTTAAAATCACATAAATCTGAAAAAAATCACAAAAATATGTACTTTCTCATTTATCCTAGGAACCTATGGCTGACCTCTATTTTCATTTAAATGTGTAAGACTTTAAAAGCATTCCATCCTTTATGTTGGTTTCTTATGAAATGCAAGCACTTCAGACACCCAGTACTTGTTCAAATTGTCATTTGAAGTTCATCAACACACTTTGTCGATCTACATAAAGGTCACCTAATTTATGAACGCTGCCTTTCTCAAAAGAAAATCTATATCTGAATTACTCTATGTTGACAGCTGTCCTACCTACTTGGGGCTAGGAAGAGATGTTTTATTTTAAAACCTAAATCAAATCCTACAGATGGGGTTGGTAGCTTTCTTCATGTAGATTCCTTAAAGGTTTTCTGCCTCCTGCATTATGCCCTAACACTCACGTATGGTTATCCTGGGAGCCATAGACAGCTGAGCACTTATTTACAGCAAGCCACTAGCAGGTTCTTAGTGTATGATTAAATAAATTCCTTGCCTCTGAAAGGTTACTTTCAGTGGAATCCAGGGTACTATTTTAAATGGATAAAGAAATCAGTCACTTTTAACAGTCAACACAAAGACATGAGAATACATTTGTTGTAGCAGATGGGCTAATTAATCCACACGCAAGTTGTGAATGTTAAGTAAAGAATATATCTTTTCTCATGTAAACCATCTTCCTGCCCTGTTTGATTAAGCTTCTGTTTAATGAACACTTTTTCCCTGCTTTTGGACACACTGTGAAGTCTGGGCCACTTGTCAACATCTCCCCCAGAGTGACCAGTAGCTGCTGCCTGGATCCTGGCCATCCGCTTTGGGTTCTTCCTCTAAATCCAGCCACATGCAAAACTTCATCAGCAGCAGAAAATAAACAAGTGAAATGAGCTTTATCTTCATACACAAATCAACTGACACTGGCCAACTGCCTCGTCTAATGCCAGCACCACTGTACTTAGACTTATTCCCACTCCCACAGAGGTGGACAACAGAGAAGGAAGGAGAGACAGGACTAAATAATAAAACAGTGATTACAAAAACCATAAGAAAATGGTTGTTAGGTTACCCTTGTGCTTTGAGAAAGAAAAAAAGACAGAAAAAAAAAAGAAAAAGAAAGAAAAAAGAAAGACAGAAAGACAGAAAGAAAGAAAGAAAGAGAGAAAGAGAGAAAGAAAGAAAGAAAGAAAGAGAAAAAAGAAAGAAAAAGGAAGAAAGAAAGAAAAAGGAAAGAGAAAGAGAAAGAAAGAAAAGAGAAAGAGGAAGAGAAAGAGGAAGAGGAAGAGAAAGAGGAAGAGGAAGAGAAAGAGGAAGAGAAAGAAAGAGGAAGAGGAGGAAGAGGAAGAGGAAGAGGAAGAGAAGCAGTGAAGACTGCTTTCAGGATTTCAGTGCCTGTGACTGCGAAACTAAATACCCTTGTCTCCTAACACTTCCATGCTCTTGATAATTTCTTTTAATGCTGGCCAGAATTTTTTAATCAAGAGGCGTTGATATGTTTCCTGCAGTCTTTACCTCCTCCATATTAAGAGAAAAAAAAAGTGCAGTCATTTGAATGCAACCATCACAAAAGGACATACCGGCAGCACATGAGATAACCTCTTATCCTCAGCAAATACCTAGCATATGTAAGCTGAAATTTAAGATCTGCTCTACTGAGGTAAAATCCTTGGAGACTCTCCATTTAATCAGTAAAGGAAAATGGAAGTATAACCAGAGTATTCTGCTGGAGCAGAGATGTCCAGACAGAAGTTTTCCAGCAAAATGATAAAGATGCTATCTGACGTGATGCTGGAGTTAACACAAGGTTCTCTGTCCTAGGAGATTTCAACACCAATGCAGAAGATGTCTCTGACCTGACAGGTGCTAAATCTGCTGTCATCACAGTAATCTCTTCACCTCCAATCCCTCACCCAGAATACATCCAGGCTGCCACACCCTGTGTGTGTCCTTGGTTGGCAAGCTGTCCCTTAGTTTGACCAGTCTTTTGTTAAACTTCAGCCCTCCCTAACTGCAAGCCACAGAAAAAGAACAAAGCAATACCACTTCCCTCCCAGACTTAGAGCTTTTGGCACATACAAACTCAGAAAACTTACACTGCTGAAGCCCACCAGCTGTGAGGATTTCCAGGCAGGACACAGGGGCACAGGACACGAGCTTCCAGTGACACACATGCTGGAGAGGACAGTGCAACTCTTCTGCTAACGCACATGTGACAGCTCATCTAGAGAAAGGGCATTCAGCAGCCTGACCTTTTAGGTTACAGTTCAGTACTAAGCTGCATTTCTTCAGCAAGTTAAACTGAAAAGCAGGAAATTCAACCATTACCCAATACCACTATGTCAGTCAATGTTCATGCAAGTTCAGTAGAGGCACAACTTTTATTATGGTGGTTAATGACATTTCCTCTTCTTTATCCAGATGCGTTAAGCAACAGTTGCTCCCATTTGATCCTTTGTTGCTCTGACCGTGAAATCTTGTCACCCCTCCGTAAAAGCTACACTAGCTGCTGAAGACACAGGCTCTGGATCCTTTCTTCAAGCTGAACCACAGGTTTGCAATGAGGATCACATCTCCACTACCTATAGAGCTGAGGTTTGTCCTGTTCGATATTCTTATGTAGCTGGTCCAACAGTACTGAAAAGATATAGGCAATGTCCAGCACTGCAGCCTCTATGCACCTTCCTTGTGCAACCAGTACCGCTTCTCTTTCCCAGTATTTAGCAGAAATGTACTGTGGCTGAAAAGCCCGTGGCTAAGGTTAATCTAACCAAGACAAAATAAATGCCACAGAAGTGGGAAAACATAGAAATCTATCTTTTTCCATTTTGTAAAGCTTCCTTACAGAGGGAGACAGCCCAATGACTTCTCAGCAATTCTGACTATCTAAACAGCAGATGTCAGAAAAAAAGCACCTCTCTTTCAACTGACCTCAAGGTGATGCTTCATTGTGTCAGAGTTATCCACCGTGATCAGGGAATACGTGGGCAGATCTGACAGATGCAACTCCTCTCTAGGAGAGACATGACACGTCCCAAAAAGACCCCAGCAAAGAGCTGTGTACTACTTCAAGAGCTGTGTACTGACTAACAACCTATGAAAGGGTATTCAAAAGACTTTAAAACTGGATTGGAAAAAGTGCCCCAGGTAGATGTACAGGGAATGGATCAATAGGTTACATCACAACTGCAGTAAACTACAGCAAACTAGTCAGCAAGGTAACTAATACAGAAGTGCTTGTGCAACTTTGGTTCTCCAGCAAATACAAGCTCTAGTTTAGTATCTTTTTCCTCATGATTTTGACTTCTCTACCCAGTCACCTCTAACTAAAACAAAACCACTACTACTAGAAGCAGCTCTCAAAAACTTTTGTGTGCTGAATCATGCACCACATTTTGAAAGAAAAGTCAAGGCCATTTCAAGCAAAGAAATCACTAAAGATTCCCCCCCTGCTACACACCTTTATGAGGAAGTTTGGGGTTTTAAATCCCAACTTTACTGACTAATTGTCTTTAAGGTACTGAGTATAGTTAAAGGATGCACACCTGTAGCCTGCTCCCAGTTGACTAGATTAGGCACACAAATGGTTTATGGAAAGGCCCACCCCAGGTGACACCTAACATTTCCACGCTTAAAGTCTCTTCACAGACCTGGAATCCTCACCTTGGAACATATTTCCAAGAAACACTTGGATATTACGGTTCACACCTCCAGGATAACTATGCCTGCTCCAACAATTTTAAAAGCACTACTACGGCACCAATTTTAATCTGTGGACAAAACACACCATGAACTTCATGACATGAGTCTTGGTGGTCTGCATAACTGCAGAATATCCCCTCCAGCTTCTCTCTGTGTGTTAGAGCATTGCACATCTCACAAAGGTCCTTTCAAGTCCTTTAGTGCTCAACAACATCAGAACAGCTTAGAAAGCTCAGCTCAGAGAGCACCACAACAGCTCAGAGGAGAGTTTCAAAAGAGAATGTACTGCGATGTGCAATTATCTAGGTTTGCGTTAGAATGAAAAACCCCACCAAATTAAATTTAAGAATCAATGCATTAGTTTCATAGGGAGCTGCCTGGAGACAAGCATAGGTAGACACGTATTTGTAAGCAGCTGTTACTCTCCTTTTCTAGCTCAATCTGCCTGTTACTAGCTGCTATAGCCATCACTCTTTTATCCTCTTCTAGTTGGTTTTACTTCCTCTCTTACAAGGAAAGGATGAGAGGCCTGAGGCTATTTTTAGCCTGGAGAAGAGAAGACTGAGAGAAGTCAGTCTCTTTTCAGTGCCCAGAGACAGGACAAAGGGCGATGGGCACAAACTGGAATAGCAGATGTTCTGTCTGAACCTAATGAAAACTTTGAGGGTGACAGGGCACCATGTCAGGCTGAGAGAGTATCCTTCTCTGGAGATATTCAAAACCCCACCTGAATGTGGTCCTGGGTAACCTGCACTAGATGAATCTGCTTCAGCAGAGAGGTTGGACTGAATGATCTGGAGGTCCCTTCCAACACCTGTCATGTCTTGGTTCTGTGGTATTCCAAGTCTCATTCTCCTCTCACTTGCTTTGCCACTTCTGGTCTGTCCCTTCTCTCTCTTAGGCTGTCTGGTCTTTGCACTTTGCCTTTTTTCTCAGTGTGAACCCTTCTTTTCTCCCCAGTGTCTCCTTTATCTCATACCTGCCAATTCCATCTTTCCTTTCATGAACACTTTTCCACAAAGACCTCCCACTGGGCTCTCACTGAACCTGTCCCCTTCACACAGAGAGGGAATGGTGGCACTTGTCATCCTCCCACGGTGACAGCTGGACAATTTGAACGTTTGCGAGGTCTGCCTTTACCAGCACCTCCTGGTACCAGCATGCTAACCCAGATGGTGATGTAACAAGGCCGTAGTGTATTTACTATGTAAATTGCTTTTAATATTGACAAACAGTTTTTCTGATGATATTAAGATTCTGCCTGAGGGCAATAAAGACTAAACTAGCTGTGGCATGCATAAAATACATTGAGTTACTCCTTGATATAATTAGACCATCATTTATTACATTAAACATTGCAAACTTTTTCAATTTGTGGATAAGATATTATATAAATCTCTCACAAGTTCTACCACATATAGCAACCCTTTGACGGTGGGGAAAAATACAATCAAAGGCCAGTGTGGGTACTCAGAACAAATGATTTTTTTTATCTAAGCTTCTGCACCAAATGCTGTGTTTTCCTGTGAACTTCAGTGTCTATGCCCTACAGAAGCTCATTCTCAATTTTTCTTCTAGGGTATGTATTTTTCTCAGAGAAGAGGCACTTAAAAGGTAGTTACCATTAAATTTTTGAGAAACCAAATTAACAACATTCTTTAATCATCAGCAATTCTTAAACAATAATGGAAGAGGCTGAATGGCAGATTTCAGGACTCTGTAAATAACGTAAATCCTGTAAATTCTCCTCTTCAAGGAATCATATTCTACATTTCACTAACAAAAGAAAAAGTCTCTCTTTCACCTCTAAAAAACTCCCAGCCTTCCATGAACTCAGCCATGGCTGGTATTGCCTCACGGATGTTACACTTATCACTGTCATAACAATTCATCCACGTACAGACGCCTGAAACTCCTGGGCTCCTCTGAACTGAGTAGTTTTAAAAGATAGATGGCTGCCTTCTGGCTAATTGTGGGAGTTCTTTCATTACTATAAAAAGACTTCTTATATCTCGAGTGACTTTATAAGCAGTGAATAATGAGACTTAAAGTCTTTAGAAAGGAGTCCACTGATCAAATGCTAGGATAACTTATGGGCACAGTGACCTTTTCCTCAGTAAGAGACTCCAAACTGCTGCTGTTGGCACATTATTAAAATTCCTCATTTAAGGCACACAGTTAAGCACAAGGCAGATTTTATTTTTTATTTTTAAAGTCAATTTAAGGTAGCACAGCAAGAGCTAAAGCTCTCCTAGGGCTGAGGACTAACTCCTGCCTACTCCAGCTGTGCAACAGGACAAAATGCCTGCAGCAGTGAAGGCAGCCAGATGGGCCTCACGACCCTGATCCCAACTCTGGTGCCAGCGCCAGAGGTGCCAGCCTGCTTCCCCTGCACACCTCAACCCTCATTCCAGCAAGGGAGCAGGTATCTGCCAGCATGTTCACCAGCAAGCACCACAGGGCTTAACTCTTGCAAAGGTTCAGAGAAGAGCAGCCAAAAGTGTTGGCTAAGAGGGTGCTCCATGTGCATTCCATGCTGCAAACCAGCAGTGATGTTGAACCCAGTGTCAGAGTGCTGAGCCTGATCCCATCCCTGACTGAAACCTGCTCAGTTCTCAGGTACTGCCAAATATCTATCCAATGTCCTGCTAGGGTGGCCAAGCACATGAAGTGCTAAGGTTAAAGTGCTCCATTAAAGCCCTTGTGCTTGCTTTTCTTTAATGAACCTACAACAGACTTGCTCTACTTTAACACGTATTTCTCACTGTGTATCTGTTTTAATTTGCCTCTTGAATGAACAGACAAGGCTCCTCCTCTCTTGAAATAAAACATGGAGGGTCCTTCCATTCTTCTCTCATGCTGCCTCATCAGTAATTTGACAGTTTTTCTCCACTGACTTTCATGGCTTTCCAGCATATAGGCAATTTATTTTGGCATAACAGTACTTGCAAAGATTCTTTTCAACCTTTTACAGGCCTAAATATTTTAAAAATACTTTTGAAAAGCTTACACATATTTAGATTCATTCAGCCGCAGGAGCTGAGACAGCAAGAGATTACAATGAAGTTTAATGTCATCCTGCCTCTGGAAAACAGTGTACAGTAACTTCCTTACTCTCTTTTTCAAAGAAGAAAATGTGAATTCAGAGGAACCATTAATTTGATTAAGCAAAGCAAGCAATAGAGCCTTACCTGCCAGAAAGCTCTTAGGAAAGCACAGCAACAACTTAATTTGAACATCAAGAGGGCTGCGGTGGTTTTTAAAGCTATGCCTTTAATTTCTTTTCAGAGTTTGAGCAGAGAAGTAGAAGAATGTAAACAAATCATAATTGGAAGTAAGAAAGAAAAATAATGATTATTCTAAACACTTCCATTGGAGAGATAGAAGCCTCTAAGATTCAGTAGTCAAACCCAAGTTCAGTCTGTCTGGTGTTTTTCTGCTGGGCAGTCTAGCAGGGTGCTTCTGCGTCTCTCTTCTGGCTTTGCTTCAGAGGCAACACACCTGCAATACTGACCTTGAAAGCTAAGTTCTAACAACCTCTCTGCTTCTTGTCTTTCTTCATTCTGCCAGGGGGGTCTAGAGAAGGCAGGGAAGGGGGTTCCACACCAGGGGGGGCAGCTTTCCTGGTTTTGGCCAGGAGGGCTTTGTGCTGTTTCTGTTAATTGTACATATTTGTAAGTATTGTAAACACTGTATATTTTGTATATATTCGTTGCATTCCATTGTAGACTGTAGTTTTTGCTTGTAAATACAGCTACATTTGCTTCCGAGCCGAGCTAGCCTGGTAGTGTTAATGTGGGAGGGGATTTCAGCACACCACGCTACAAGAGCAGGTAACATTAACCATTGCTGTAGGCTAGGGATTTACTGTCCTGCCATAAATTCCCCCAGAGGACTAGAGAGCCCCAGGGGGAGTACACAGGATGTTGTACTTGTTATCCCCTCCCACACCCTGCACCTCCCGCTGTAAGGAGCAGGCTGTGCAGCCACTTCTCTGGCTCTCACCCCTCTGCTCCAGGCGTGCGACTGCTGCTATCGCCCTCGGCTCTGTGGGAGTGAGGCCTGGCTGGTGGAATCTACTTCTGCATAGCTGAGTCCTGCTCTGGGCCTATCTTGGCAGGAGGTGCAGCAAGTCCTAACGTGGGGGAGGCTTGGCTGGCTGCGGGGGACATTTTTGATGCGTCATTGAGGCCTGGCAGAAGCCTAGCTGAGGCGTGGCTTGGTGCTTAGCCAGGGGCTAAGTGAGTATGGATCTAGGTCCTGTTGCCGTGGTACCTTTCGCATTGGATCTACCTTTGTAGTTGGCGTTTCATTTAACCCCAATTGTGTGCAAGGGAGTTGACGCCATTCCGTGCTCAGTCCGGAGCTCACCCCACCAGGACGGGAGCACGCTTGTACTAATGTACAACTTCATTACACACACCCAGCGCCGAGGAGATGCACAGGACAGGGATCTGACGAAACATCTTTGTATCTGTTTCTTCCCCTTTGCTTCTCTTCTATTTCCATTCTCCTCTAAAAACTAGTCACGTCAGATTGTTTTTCTACTCAGTGATGGCCTACTGCACTGACACAGAAATATTTTAAGTCGTTGTTTCTAAAGTTTGTCATCTTTTTTCTTAGCCAGAGTAACAGTAAAGGATGAGAATATTAAGAGCAGCTTAACTCTAACTGATTTATGTAGCACCACGGCTGTGTGCATATCTTCAGTAGTAAGAGCTGTGGCTACTTCCTGGCTATCAATCACAGCTGCTATTTCCGTGCCAGTGTTTCTATGTCTGTTCTTCCTGCCGGAGTGTCTCTTCCCTTCATCACATCTCTGACTTCCCTCATGATTGCCTTCCTCTGCTTTATTCCATTTGCCTCTTTGGCTTCCCTCCCTTATCTTTCTCTTGCTCCTTTGATTTCCTTTATCTTCTTGGGTTTGGTCTCTGCAGCGTCAGCAGCAGCCGCCACTCCTTTACAGCTTTCATACATAACACCTGCAAAGGAAATCTTCCCACACACAAAGCCTACACATGAAGACTGCCCTCCCACATACCAGCTTCAGGAGAGAATGAAGTAGCTGGCTCATTCCTGCAACAGACTCTGAAAAGATCAGCAAAAGGCAATTTCTGATGAAGTGCACACAAAAAATCATCAGTTTCCTTTTCCCACTTAATTCCAGGTGTATGGCCAAACTCTGTGAGAGCTGGTGTTCCAGCACTCCAAGGGACAGCAACGCTGTTAAAGACCAAATGGGTAAGAAATGCAGCAGGGAGCTGACACATGGCTGATAGCCAAGACCATGCAGCTGACCAGCCACAGCATATGGTGCGTGAATTGGATTTGTACCATTGCCTTGCAATGCTACAAATATCACTGAAATCCAAGCATCTTATGAAGAATCTCTGGGTTAACTTTTTGGATTATTACCCAGCCTTTGGATACATGTGAACAGTTCCTGCTGCTTTCAATTGCCATGCACTGACATCAGGTGGCACAGCTTAGCATAAAGAGCGAAAAAGACCTTTTAACATTAGGAACAGATCAATTGTTCCTGTTTGGAGTGAAACGGTTTTTCTTTAATATGCAGTGAGGTTATCTGACAGGCTTTTGATTATCTTACACATAAGCAGCACAAACAATTCAATAAAAGCACTGAAAAAACCAAAGTAATCCACACTTTATACCTCCTATACTCATCTATTTAGAAAAAAATGCCTAGGTGCAAGGACTGTGCCTTTGTTGGTTACACAGTACCAAGCACCACACAGCCCCAAAGTAAGTAGGGCCTCCTAGATGTTGCTGCTGTAAAAATAATGATTATATATCCGTGCTGATAATTCAGACAATTAATTATAAGGGGATATGAATTAAAATGGACACGCTTGAAAATAAAGTTTACGGCCTAGACAATGAAAATACTTTAACCATGGTAAACTGAAATACCAAGACAAGAGCAGTGTCATCTTTGTCTTGTCTCACGAATAAAATCCTTTAATAATGTGTTTTTCTTTTTTCAAAATATACAATATTTCCAAAAGAAAAAGGTACATACCAGTGAAAGAAGACGCACTCTAGTTTCTTTTACATTATATATTAAAAGAGAAGTGGTAGGTGCATATAAATTTCTGCAGGCAATAGACAATTTATATACACAGGGTTATTTTATAAAGGGAGCTGTAAGTTCTGTGTGTGCTTATAAAAGAATGAGTGGATAATAGCTGTCTGTCTAGAAATGTATTTAATAAGCTGTAAAAACAGCACAAGTGTTTGCAGGAACAAAGTTCCTGAACAAATTAACTCATTTCACCAAAGTCAACAACACTGAAAGGTAACAATTCTCAACTGAACTCCTTGATTAAACTTCACTGATATATTTTAAGTTGCTGTATTTGCCATCTTATCATGATTTCCACCTTGTACAGTTTACTTATACCAACTTCTGCAATCTTTTTCCGTGGGAGGCAAGAAACTGTGGCAAAACATAACATTTCTATGCCCAAGCATAAACTGGGAAAGGATGTTGCTGGCAAGCAGCTGTGCAGAAGCGGATCTTGTGTTGCTGGTTGACAGTAGGCTCAACATGAGCCAGCAGTGTGCCTTAGCAGCCAAAAGAGCAAACCACATCTTGGAGTGCATTAAATACAGTATAGCCAGCTGGTGAGGTGATTATCCCACTGTGTTCAGCATTGGTGCAGCTTCACTCTGACTACTGTGTGCAGTTCTGGGCCTCACCATTTAAGGATGTGGAGGTCCTTGAATGTGTCCAGAGAACGGGAAAGAACCTGGTGAAAGGGTTGGAAGGAAGGTTTTATGAGAAGCTGGTAAGAACTTTGGGCTTGACTAGTTTGGAGAAAATGAGGCTGTGGGGCAAACTTATCATTTCAATATCTGAAGGGGACCTACAGGAAGGCTGTGGAAGGACTGTTTAGAAGAGATTGTAGCAATAGGACAAGAGGCAATGGTTTTAAGCTAGAGCAGAGTAGATTTAGATTAGACATGAGATGGAAGTTCTTTACAATGAGAGTGGTAAAATACTGGAACAGGTTGCCCTGGGTTGTGGATGAGGCCCCACCTCTGGAGATATTCAAGGTCAAACTTGATGGGGCCCTGATCAACCTGACCTAGTTGGAGATATCCCTGCTCACTGCAGGGGGGCTTAGACAAGATGACTTTTGAAGGTCCCTTCCAAACTGTTGCATTCTGTGAACTCACTGATCTCTACAGCTTCCTGAGAAGGGCAAGGGGAGAGGCAGCTGCTGGTCTCTTCTCTCTGGTATCCTGTGATAGGATGGGAAAGGTTCAAAGCTGCTCCTGGGTAAGTTTAAGCTGGACATTAAGAAGCATTTCTCTACTGAGAGGTGATCAAACACTAGGCTTCCTCAAGAGGTGGTCAGTGCTCCAAGCCTGATGGTCTTTAAGAGGCATTTGAACATTGCCTTTAAAAACATGCTTTGACTTTTGGTCAGCCCTGAATTGGTCAGGCAGTTGGACTAGATGATCATTTTAGATCCTGTGCAACTGTGAATAGTCAACTGTATTATATTCTAAAATGTTCAAAAACATTCTGTTCTGTACTCACAGAAACCAAAATAAGATATTGCAACATCACAGGTTATAAAACTATTGTTTGTACTTTAAATGGGAAGCAGGCAGGGAGGAGCAGCATCTGCTTGCAACTGGATGGATTTATTGTAGGGAAGTGCTGCAAATTTCAAGCAAGTCTTAATTTTAGATGTTCACATGTGGGTTTCTTCTCAGCTTACTTGTTGAAAAGGTTATATTTTAGGAAGGTTCAACAGGAGAAATGCATATCTTCCTCTTAAATTTAAAATCAAACAGGCTCTTGTTTCACAACCCACATCGTGTAGGTAGGGCTTGTGAGTAGCTTTCATGTCACTGTTAATATATATATTCTTAAAGAAAACCAGGTTCCTTTAAGCCTTCATGGTAAGCTGGCTTTACAAGCCAGTTAAGTAAAACGTCACAGCATAGACTTATTGGTGAAAAGAACCATAGCTGAGAAGCAGAAACTTCCAATAAATTGAGAAATGTCTGAAGACAGTTCAAAATGGCAGCATAGAATTTAAACAAACCCTCCCCACCCAAGGAGAGGCAGACAGGCATAAATCATTCCCAGCAATCAATTCTGCTATTTGAATTTGCCCTGACACTTGTTGGGCTTGGTTGCTGACATGGAACCACGGCAGAAAGGCCAGGCCACTGGGGAAATCTGGCCAGCTTCCACATCTGAGAACAAACCACCCGACTGCAGGTCTCCAACCCTTGTAGCACTGTTCTTTGTTCCAAGCATAAACCATTTTGTCCATTATGTTTCAGGTCTTTCTCTAAGATCTCAGGATAAAGAAAATTCTTTGATTACTATTTTCACAAGAGACAGGAAATATTGGGTGAAATTCCATCCAGGAATGTCACAGGTAGCTTTTCAGGCAAACAATTTAAAAATAAACCCAGCAAGTCAATATTCATGGGTTTGTTTATCACTGTGACTACTTTGCAGTTAATTATTGATACTGTTAGACAACAAGCAAAACATCTGAGAACGGGGTCTGCAGGTGTCAAATTCTGTGAGAATTCAGTATTTACATACACAGAAGACAAACCTTAATGGGGATTTTCACAGAAGACTTTTGTGGGAAAGAATTTGCATACTGGCCTCAAGTGCTTTCATTACTATCAAATGGAAATGCCAGCACACTCAGTTGTCAATGCCAAAGTCTCACTAAAACACTGTTAAGACAACCAGTGCTATCATACATATATCCAGAAAATGCCCTTTTTTGTTTCCCTGCCTCCCCCTCCAAAATTCAGCCTTAGGAAAACCCAGAACCAGCAAAGTCAGGTACCCAACCATGCAATCTTAATCTCCAACTTCCCCCTGACACCTGCCTCAGTGAGTGGAAATGAGCTGCAGGCAAGCCATCACATCCAGAATGTCACACAGCTCTGTTGAGTGAAAGAGGGATTACCTGGAGCAGCTTGTAACACTGTGATCTCAGAGAGGGCAATGCTGTCCCATCTGACATCCTCATGTGTGATCAGTAGATTAGGTGCATGAGTACCAAAAAGGACTCAGTATCCTCACTTCACCCACTGTTGTTTGGGTAGAAACACAGAGCCCCTCAGAAGCTGTCAGGGAGATGTATGGTCTATGGGGCAAGCATTGTCCCAAGAAGCTGGAAGCAAACTCAAAGGGTACTTCTGGAGCTGCCATCAAAGCCTGGCAGTTAAGCAGCCACTTCTCCCCATCAAGTCCTCCCCTTTTGATCAGGCCCAGGCTAGTCAGCCACAGAATCACAGAATTGTCAGGGTTGGAAGGGATCTCAAGGATCACCTAGTTCCAACTCCTCTGCCATAGGCAGGGACACCTTCCACTAGATCTGGTTGCCCAGAGCCACATTCAGCCTGTCCTTAAAAACCTCCAGAGATGGAGCTTCCACCACCTCCCTGGGCAACCTGTTCCAGTGTCTCACCACCGTTATGGTGAAGAACTTCTAACTTCTGATCTAAATCTACCCTTCTTTAGGTTGGAGCTAGACTTCTCTAAAAGTAAGGAAACCAATGGAACATTAAAAAATTAGGATATTAAGGACTGGGGGCTGTAGCAGCTGCATATTGACACAGTAGCCAAACAAATAAGTAATTTGCTTAGAAACTGAGAAAGCTGAACTCAGCATGGATAAGTATGAAATTATGTCTTTCATGCTGCAAGAAAGTTTTCCCATCAGGTTATTGGACATCTATGAAGGCAAGAAATCACACACCACTTTCTGAAGCTATAATTTGAAGTAATTAAATATAACCTAACTACCTATTAAGTAGGGTTGGAGTTACAGAGCTAGTGTGGGTAGATGAAGGCTACTCTTGTGAAACGCTCCCTCCATCCCAGTCAAATGGGCACAAAAGTTGTGTTTGAAGATCTCCAGATAAGTGAAGTAAATGATAGAAATGACAGGTCTAGTCTCAGTGTATAACACTCTTCTCCTTATTATATACTGCTAACTGCATTTTCATAAACCATGACTCAGCAGTTCTTTCATTTTCTTTCACTTTCTTCCCTCAGTAATAAGCATTCTCCCCTCCTGTTCTCCATCTTTCCTCTTTCAGGGTTCCCAGGTAAACCTCCCAGTCCTGCTTAAGCCATTGGTATTTTGGAAGACATGTCATTAGGAACTGGCGGGTGAGATTTGCTAATATTTCTGTAAGGTCACTAAAAAAAGTATTAAAAAAGATCACTGCAAAGACAAACCCTTCTGGAGCTCCAGCAGTAACCTCTCTCCAGCCTTTCACTTTCCTTGTTAACACTACATGTAGATAGATATTCCTCCACAGTCAACTCTGTATCATCCTTATGACTGCTTATCTATTTCTGTTCCACTTTAGCTAGTATTTTCCCTTAAAATACCACATCAGATATTTTTATTTCTCTGAAGTCCACATAAAGAGGATCTACCACATACCCTTCATCAAGATGAGGGTGGTGAAACACTGGAAGAGGTTGCCGAGGGAGGTGGTGGAGTCCTCATCCATGTAGACATTCAAGGTCAGGCTTCATGGGGCTCTAAACAACCTGATCTAGTTGGGATGTCCCTGCTTACTGCCAGAGGAGAGGACTAGATGACCTCTAGAGGTCCCTTCCAAACCAGTGCATTTTATGACTTGCTAATCAAAAAGTCTACCAAGTTATGCTGGTTTCATAACCATCTACCCCTGTTTACTCTGTGATTGACTATATCACACTTACCCTTTGCCTCCCTGATGTGTTATCATCCATTTCTTCAAATTGTACTTTAAAACCTTCTGCACTGTGCATGCTCAACTCGAAGGCTAGCAAATCTCACAATGATCCTAAACACAGGTACACCATTTAATTGTATTCCACCACCTCCTGCATGCTAAATTACCTTGACAAATTTCCTGTTCATCCTGGCTATTATTTCTCTCAATGCTGGCTTCACAGGTAGGCCAGTGTAATTATTTCTGGGCACTGTGCTAAAAAAATTTGATCACTAAAAAGCCTCACTTCAGAAATCATCATTATTAACATGCCTGTATTTACCCTATAGGCAATTGCCTTCTCCCTCCATGTTGCCCATGTTCCACTCACCATTCCTCTCCTATTCCTTCACTGTTCACTCAAAACACATACCTGCGCAAACCACTCTGAGAGGCTTTTAAACTTTTCTGCTTGATGCAGATTGTATCTCCCCCAAAAGAAGAAAATCTTCAAAAGAGGCAGATTGTGATGAAATGACTACTCTCCTTAGGTTGCACTTTATGAAGCTGGTTGGACAGAAGGCACAGTCAGTGTACAGTAGAGTCAACCAGGTCTTCAGGCTGAAGAGGGAGACAGGTTGCAATGGAAGACAGCAATTGCTCTTTATTATTAAACACCTTGCTTTTGCCATTAAACATCTCTGATATAAACCTACATTAGGCTCACATTTACAATGCAAGATTAACTGCTTACACTGTTCTCAATTTTGCCATCAAGTAGTAGACATGTCCTATATAAGATGGGGCATCAAGTGAATGAAGCATACGCAACACAATCAAACACAACACTCTGACTCCTGAGTGAACAGAATAAAAAAGTAATGTGACCTTTCAATTTTAAGAACATTTACCTTTTTGGGGGAAGACACCTCATAAGCCTCAAATGACCTCAAATTTGTGACACTAATCCTGAAATGATCTTCAGTGATGCATACCAACTATCAAGAAAATTCAAACTGAATTTCAGTGTCCTTAAGAGTTGCCCACATAAATGTATTCAACCAGAAGTGGTGCATTTGCCTTTTTGCAAATTGCAAAAGACATAAAGACTGGAGAGATATGAGGGAGGAAAAAACCCAGAGAGATACAGAAATAAGGATTTTCTCTAGACAAAGGGTAGATAGGATTATCTAGGTGAATTGCTGCAAATACTTGTCCAATCCAAAACAAGTCTGCAGCTACTGCAAAAGAACAATTACTCATATAATTTATTCAGGGAAAAAAAAAGTTAGTTTTACTTTGTAATATATAGCATGAGAGAAGATACTCAGACCATCAGATGTAGACATCTGATTTAACCAGGTGTTTTCCTTCTATTGTTAAAGACGAGATGGGAGAAGAGAGTGAGTCAGAGGTGTGAGAAAGCTGAATCTCTCTCTGGAAATGCACACCTCTCTCCAGTGACAACAGGGAGTCTAGAGAAATGAGCTGGTTATAAAGTTCAGCATTGGGTGATGTGTGAATATCCTTTAATTTAACAAATTTCATGTCCTCGTTTTGGAGAATTTAGAGACAAAAAAATCAGGCCTCAAAATAAAATGGGTGAAGATAGGAAGAGAACAGATTTTTTTAAATGCTGAAAAATCATAAATATATTACATGATGGCTTTTGGTAATCCAGGAAGAACATCTCTATTAATACCTAGCAGTATTCAAGGGTGTTGTAAACATATTTCCCAGGATGAGGTCTGATTTATAGTCTTAGACAGAAATTATTCTTCCTATGTCTTACAAAAGCAGAAAAAAAAATGTTCGCTCAGCATAGTTTCAAGTTGTGCAAGTGCAACACAGCAGAGACTCCACTGCTTCTTGATGCTTTCTGTGTGGCCATAAGTTAGCTCAAATATGGCTTTATTTTTTAGAGCAATATTTTACAGGCTGTTAATTCAGAAAGCGGATTATTGCCTTTAGGTATTTTGTGAAAAAATAAAATAGTATAGCTGTTGCTGTGCATGGGCAATCATTTAGTTTTTTTCCTATATTAGACTTCTCAGCACTCAGATTTCCTAAAGCAGCTTCACTAACATAGTTGGCTGTAAGCCCCTGAGAAGCTGTCTTGTCAATTATCTGGAAATTTAGAAGGATTTACACAAAAGATCATAATGGTCTCGGTTTAGAAAGAAATTGTAATGGTGTGAGGCACTTACCCTGAAACCAGGAAGAGCTATGATGGAGTGTGTTTGGTTTGGCTGAGATGGAGTTAGTTCTCTCCATATCATCTTTCATTTTGCTGTATTTTGTAGTGGTATCTGGAAGGATGTTGACAGCACACCAGCATTTGGGCTACTGCTGAGCAGTGCTTGCACAGCACCAAGGCTGTGCTTTTCCAGCATTCTCCCCCGCAACAGCAGGCTGTGGAGTGGGCACAACCAGGGGGCACATGGCCAGGACAGCTGACTCAAAATGGCTAAAGTGGCATTCCATACCATATGATGTCAGCTGAAATATAGAACCTAAGGGAAAGAACAATGGGGGGGGGGGGGCATTCACTGATGGTGCTTGTCCTCTGGAGCAACTGCTATGTGTATTGAAGCCCTGCTTCCTGGAGAGAGGCCAGACATCATCTGCTGATGGGAAATAGAGCCCTGTCCAACCTGACCTTGAAAGTTTCCAGGAATAGGACATCTACCACATCTCTGGGCCACTTGTTCCAATATGTCACCATGCTCATTGTAACAAAGTTCTCTTCCTTATATCTACTCTAGGCTGAGGGTTGGGTAAGATGTTGGGAGGGGACAGAGATAGGCCAGGTGACCCAAAATGACGATATGACATCAGCTCAGATATAAAAGCTAAGGGAAAGAAGGAAGCGCAGGGAGGCATTCATTAATGGCATTTATCCTCCAGAGCAACCACTATGTGTATTGAAGCCCTGCTTCTTGGGGAGTGGCCAAACATCATCTGCTGATGGGAAGCAGAGAATGATATTTTTGTTTCCTCTTGCTTCTGTGTGTGGCTTTTGCTTTTGCTTTATTAAGCTGCTCTTGACTCATGGGCCTCTTGTTTTATTTTCCCTCTCTCCTGTCCACCTAAGAAGGAGAATGATAGAGTGATTTCGGTGGGAATCTATCTTGCAGCTGGAGGACAAACCACCATATATTTTGCCAGCTCTTGCACTCAGAAAATGAGTGATTTTTAATTTAAATTTATGTTACAAAAACTGGAAACAGAGCTGCGAATAGGATGGTGCAGGACCTAGAGTGCTCAAGGTCTGCCTTTAATGTTGGCTTCGCCTTGTCATCTTTGAACAGCCACTTGACTGTATTTTGACTTTCCCTGCCTGTTGTAATGCTGAAGGCAAAGCAGTAGAGTTATACTCTGACTTCAATAAATTATTGATTTTTTTTTAAAATGTGTGTATTTTTTTCAGTCATATATGCAGAGTGCCATCTTCAAGAATAATGCTCCACAACTGAGGAACACTGTGTGGCTGAGTTCATGTTTGCAAAGCACTTCTGGACTTCAAAATAGAGCAGACTTGCAAAGCGAGTTGTAGTATGGACAGATAAAAGCTGCAGCAACACCACAAAGCAATAGAAGGTGAAAATTATGACTGACATTTGGCCTTTGTTCATATATCTCCAAATGTCACCAATGTTAAAGACTGGTATTGGATGTGTTGCCAAGATGGGAATCACAGAACAGTGTTAGCAGAAATAGGACAGTTCTTGTGTAAGAAGATCTGCATTTCCAACATACCTGACAGCTGAAGGACTCTGTTTAAGGCCTGGCACCAGTTGGTAGATAAAGATGTAAATTACTTGCAGATAGAGCACCTGGGAAATATGATGGCTGCAAAGAACAGCTCCCAGCTTGGAGTGCTTTGCGTGGCTCCATCCAGCTCTGCCACTGGCGTTTTCCCGCTACAGCAGGCTGGCACACTGCTGGCACTAGAAATGGATGAGCTTCCCAGTTTCTGACTCTCAGCTTCAGTTACACAGTGAATACAGACAGACTTAACCAGAAAAGTGGGGTCTCTGTGTACTTAACATACACACTGCAGCTCATGGATACAGCTGGGTCAGGATGTTGGTTTGCTTTTAACTTGTGATGTAGTATAGGTGTGTTTGTGCCTGGAGTCTGTTCTTCATCATGCAGCGTGAAAAAGGCATTAAAAACACCTTCCACAAGACATTTGACACATCCAGAAATTCCCTTCTATCAAAAGAATGGACTAGGCAAGTCCCCAGGATAATAGAAAAAACTAGAATACATGTTGTTGTACACATTAACTAGCCTTCTGGAACACACATGTAAAACAAAGCCTGTGACATGTAAAATTAATCTTAATTTTAAAAAAATTGCGAAAAAAGTTAGAGGCATATTTTATGTGAAGCCAGAATATTGTTGCCCAAAGCAGAAAGATATTTATAGGCTGAGATGTGCAAATCTGGAACACTGTTTTTGCTAAGTACAAACTAGCTAATGTACCAAACTAGCTAAGTACAAACTAGCTAATGTACCATTACAAGTTGACAGCTGATATACATTAAAAACATGAGATCATGACACAGACAGTGCTGTGACAAACTATCTATGCAGAGACATGACACAGATGATCCAGCATCCATCTAGGAACTTGAACATCAACTTGCTGTTTCTCCTGTGGCATATTTAGGATGAGCTTGATGAACATTAATATTACCCCAAATAAAGGTGAGCTTTCTTTTTGGTGCAATGAATTAACAATGGGAAAAGGAGCTAAAAGGTGTGAAATATAATGAAAGGCAAGGCTGTACTTCTGAAAACAGCACATATTGTTTTGTTATGATGCCCAGCTCTTCCTTAAATTGGATCACATCTTCCTCACCCTGCAGCAACTTCTTTGAAGCCATCCAAAGGAATTTTGCTACCTTTAGAAGAAGAAAAACAGGGTACAAGATAGGAGAGCAGCTTATATTACAGAATGGCATAATTGTAAACTAAAGTTCCATCGAAGGACATTGGAGACTAACTTTACACTGCTTGTGTCCCCCTTCAGCTGCGAAATCAAAGTTTCTCCCATGTTTGCCCTAACTCACTTCCCTGTGGTCTTCCTCTGACCTTTTCTTAAATAAATACTTTTACCATTAAAAAATCACTTGCAGCTCTGCCCCCCTCTAGCTCAGACAGAAAATAAAGACAAATGACAATGAACAAGAATTGAAAGAATCAACAAAGCAACACAATGTTCCTGTGTGATCATACACCTTGTGGCAAGTGACCACACCACTCACAGGTTTGATAAAATCCTAGCTTCACAGTTGGAGTATTCACCAGGGAACAGATGATCTGAATCGAAGGCTGTCCACAGCCTGCAAGGCTCAAACCTTTATGGGGCTTTGTTCTAACAACAGGGCCATAAACTGGTGTGCTCTGGGTAGCTCTGCTACCACTAGAGGAAAAGGATGAATACAGAAGTGGAGAGGGATAAAATAAGAGGCATCTCTCTGAGCAAAGTGCACTCGGACATGTGTGCTCTAATATACTCCTTGCCTACTGCTATGACCTGTGGGGCTGTGTCAATTGAATCTGCTGATGACTACTTGATACTGAAAATAGTTCAGCACTAATGAGAAAGGGATATTTCAAGAGTACTGAAGGCATGCATAAAAACAAAACCTGTGGATTTTTTCAGGAGGCTATTCACTTTCTTGGTCCCACTGGAAAACTCAGACCTAACTTTATTCATAAACCATGAAGGAAAAAATAGCTCTAAGACACCTCCTAGTCACACAGCAGTCAGTTCACCAAAACAGGAGTGGGAAGCACACTACCAGACAGCACAGAGAAATTTAGGTGAGTTTCCCAAACGTTGATGACAGCAAACAAGGAACATGCACCTCCAGAATCAAAGGCAACCTGCACACTGAAAAGCAAACAACTCCGCATCTGTTAAGTCTCCGCTGCTGCTTTGTTTTCTGTGTCTCTTTGGTGTGATGTTTTCCACATTTGTTTCATCAAAACAATTATCAGTTGTGGCCTTTCAAAATTATTTTCCACAGATAAAGCAATTATGCAAAGGACTAGTAAAAGCTCTCCATCATTCCACATCTGCACAAATTACCTTGTATTTCAGATGAATTTATGTGCATTTAATCACTACAGATTAATTAGATGGCATTCAAAAACCAGCAAAACACTGAAGAGCTAACTTCAGTTTAAGTGCATTTGCAGCTAACTTGTAGCTTTTCAGAAGAATTTTAATTAAAAGTACTAGAAAAACCATCCAGCTGAAAATATTGGGAGCTCTGGGATGGGCTTAGCATAGCTAATTAATTGTATATTTAATCAAAGCAGCCTTTGGCTGTAATTAATAATCTATTTTCCTCTGGTAATAAATATAATAATTCTGTGAAACAGAATATGTAATTTGCAGAATGCCATATGTACAGAAAATCCATGCTGAAAAGAGACCATTGCAATCCCAACCTTCAGAGAGGGGGTTGTTTTCCATTTAAATATGTACAACTGTTTTGAAATTGTCTTTAAATATCATGTCATAACAACAATTTTTTAAAAAGATGCCCCAAATTACCATGGATTCCTCCACAAGAGGAATAATAATCTACAGTGACAGTAGGTTTGAGTGAGATGGATTTTTTACAGTGAGCCACAGAGAGAATGCAGGAAACGTCCCACTTGGCTCAGTCCAACCACCTCAGTCTAGGTAGCCTGCTTCCAGTAGTGGGAAATTCTATTAAGAGCGGGCATATGAGGCCAGCTACTTCTGGCAATCCATTCCCACACACCCTCCCAGGAGTTCAGAGAATTTTACAGATTGTGTTTTAAAATGTCACTTGCACAGAGAACCTGAAAAATGTCTTTTCCACTTTGTTTCAGAATAGTAGAGTGTAACACCTGGCATATTTCCACCTTTAACCATCCTGGTCAAATGCTGGATTTGATCCATACAACAAGATGAAAACTCTCCCATTAATGCAACATAAACCTTTCAGCTTCTGGAGACACAGAAACACTCATCCATCTACCCCCACAGTGAAGGCAAAGAACTGCCACAGCATCTCTTCTACTAGAGACTTCCTTTCATTTTTATGACACAAATTCCCAACTGTCCTGCTGTAACATGTTTTTCATGCGGTCCCACACTGAATTATCTCCACTCCTTTACTCAGTAAATGCAAATTTAAATAAAATAAATACACTAATCTAATATGATGCATCTTCAGCTCCTAAAATACGTGATGTGCTAATATAAATAACAACTTTGTACTCTTTGCTTGCTTACCTAGGTCAGAATGCAAAGCATTTTATCTGCATTGAAATATTTCATTAATTTTTAACAGTAAAAATACCTTCTTACCTTTTTTCCAGTTAACACAAGAGACTGACTAGAAAATTATCAGTCTGGTGCACCCTCCTGATTCAATTAAATTGGCTAACAGATTAGATATTGATCTGCTAGAAAATATGCATTGATGAATACGAGTTCATTGGTAATTAGTGTTTAAATGGAAGTGGATGCTTCATTTATAATATATAATTATATATATATACACACACATACTGCAATCTCTGGACATTATAATTGGGCTACAGCAAATTTATAGATCCTTACTTTTCTTTAAACACATGCAAGTACAGCTGATGTGCATAGATTTTGTAACATTATAGAGGAGGCTAACTATGCACTTTTCTTATAGGAAAAACCTAGTGCTGCAGTTCTCTTTTGCTGTCTTCTACTTTTCTGTGCATCTATCACAAGTATATTCTCTCCTTTTCATATCAATCAATCTAAATGTGCTTTTCATGATATTCAAGCAAATACCATCCTCTTCAACATGTTGCACAGATTTAAAGCTGTAAGCCAGCAGCAGACAGATTCTGGAAGCCCTTCCCAAGGACCTCATTTTCATGAACTGCTCTTTCAACGGGACACCAAAAACCTTTCATCAGAATTGAAACATGGCTCTGAAGTCATCTTGAAGCCTCAGCTGTACCTTGTCTGGCAAAGGTATAGCATTTAAATGATATTTTCTTCTCAGGAGAAATGGGAAATGCATTTAACTATAAAACTTTCTTGTTGTCTTCCAGGAATTACAGCTAGGCTTTCCTCCATAGCAAACAGGTCCTAATGGTACTCAGCTAGTCCATCAGCTTTGTTCTTGCCCATGCAAAAATGTCTCTGCATACTTACTCCATAACTAGCATTCCCTAATTACAAACCATTCTCAGTACTTGGCTTCTTTCTGATGGATCTCACTGTTGCTGCTTGCACTTCATTTAGCACACCTTGCACTGCCCAACCTATCTCACTAATTTTCAATACATGCTCAAACTATATGATAATGAATACCTTTGAAATAAAGACATAAATACATGTTATTTGTGTGTGCTAATAATATGAAGAAAAAAGCACAAATTATTTGTATTTACACACAATTATTTGTATTTAGGCTCCACCTTGATGACAAGCTTTCCCAGTATTTTCTGTGCAGCTATTTTTAGAAGATGCGTTAGGCTTACTCCAGCAGTTTGTTCTATAAACAGTAAAGACGTATGTTGAAGGAGAATTGATCATACCATAACCACAGAATCTGAAGTATAAAACTCTTCGTTTCCACCTGTGAAACTTTCACAGCAAGCCACTTGCAGCCAAGGTCTATTACCTCAGGCAACACTGATTAGAAGATAAAGATATTTTAAAGAATATCTTTATGTGTTGATCAACAACTGCACATGTAAGAAGAGCAATAAAGAGAGGTAAAGCAGTATGTTCACCTGATACCATGCATGGTTATCGATAGCACTGCATGTTCTACATCCTGAAATGGTAGAAATCTCGGTACCTATAACACTTATTATGCATGCCCTCTAGCTTTGCCTTCTGTTCTTTTACACAGCTGCTGCACATTGCATATTTCATGGGGATGGGGATTAGAAAGTGGTGTGCTTAATACATGGAACCACTAAAAAGTTTGGATAGTTGTTGTTTTATCACAGTAGAAATCTTCATCTCTTCTGCTCTGAGCAGATTCTCTTATCTTGAAACTAGAGAAAACAGACGTGCCTCAAAACAGTAAAAATGGAGATTTGATTGATGAGAAAAAATTATCAAAATGTTGCTTCATATGTTCAAATGCTCATGTATACCTTCAGGATTATACTAAGAAGGTATAACAGCAACTGTACATAAAAAATAAAATAAATTTTTAACGTAATAAAAAATAATAAATAAAAAGAAACAGCCTTGAAAACTTCAGAATATGCAATATGTCTCATTTCTAAGGTAAGAGATTAAGTTAGATTTAATTTAATCTCCCCTGTTTTCAATAAATGATCTAATAACAGAGCATTTCTCTGTTTTAATGGCATACAACACAAAGTTAGTCATGGTATTATCGCTTGTATTATCTAAAGACATCAGAGTAAAGCACATAGAACATGATAATATATCTCATGTAAGAAAAGGTCATCCGGTGGTTCCACAATTTGCTGATCCTAAATATATGTACAGTTGTATCACTCTGCATTATAATCACATTTCTGATGTATTGCCAGAGTGCATGATAGCAAGTTTATGGTACAAAGCCAGTTACATGACACTGTGAGAGAACAGACAACTGTTGAAGCAGCATAAAGTTAGAATGGTGCAGACAGATGATATCTGATTTGGTATTAAGCATAAGCCTGCTAGTAGGAAATTAGCCAATCAACATTTTTTTTCAACAAAACTGGAAGATGAATTTTAACCCAATCAATGGAAAGTACAATGCAGTCACAGAACTTGCTTTCTTGTATTTATGAACTGAAGAGCTGCATTTACTGCATCACTGAATGACAACCCAAAAGAGCTGGGGAATACACATGGAATTTAGCCAGGCAAGCCTTTCTTCTCATCCAAAACAGACACAGCAACTTTAAATTAAACGAGGACTGAGCAGTTGCCCTGAATTAAACTGAGCTGTAATAATTATACAAAGGCTAACAAAGCACCCATAAAGCCAACAGAGAACACTGAATTAGCAGTGGGAAGTGATAATTTAGTAAGGTGTAAGTTATCATAGTAAATGTTTCTTATGGATTGATGGAAATTGGATCCATCATTAAAATGGATCAAAATTAAGATATTGTTTCTCTAAGAGCAGAAAAGTGGAATTTCTGTGAAAAAGAAATGAAAAGAAAAAAAAATCAATATGCTGCCTTTTCAGAACAATACAAATTAAAGCTGGATTTAACTAATCCTAAAATATTGACTACGTTGGCACAAGGTAATGTCAAACCACATCACCAATTAAGAATAAGGAAAATAATTGCAAGACTTTAATAAAGTATACAGAGATAATTAATTCTCTAATTAGGATGCTAAAATTAGTTCAGGAATTGAAGGGTGAAATGCTTTCATCTGCATTGTTTATGCCAAAGAGTTTCCATCATTTAAAGAAATTATTCATCTTTTCCATTCTGGTGTATCAACACACTTTTTCCACTGGTATAGGACTAGGACTATAAATCACAAGTGAAAGTCCAATTATGAGAAATTTGCTGTTTCAGTTCAGGAATGTACAGATAAATTGGGCAAGCCGACACATCATGAAGGTGCTTTGGATCTTCTGGACTTAGCGCTGAACTGAAGTTCCTGAACTCACCAGGAATCTAAAGTTCTTTAAGATATGTTTGAAGGTGAAATCCTTTACAGATCCTCTGCTCAGAAGTGTCAGCTTTCTAGCACTCACTATTATGTAGACATCTTACACACAAAAGCTTGAGTCCCACACCCAAATATCCTCTGCCAAAGATGGAAGACTACTGGAATTAATCAATATTGAGACTACTGGGCATAATCAATCTTTCACTGCTCTTTAAAAAAATGCAAAAAATGAAATACAAATGCAGGATTTGAAAGCCTTGAAAATTAAGCACCAGTAGATCCATTAATGCAAGTGTGGTGGAGACTAGAAGTACCATGATGCTACTGGAGAGTGGGGAGAAAAAAGAAGGGAGACTAAAACAACCATCCAAGAGACTAAAACTGCTGCAACTTCATGACACTGAAGTTTTAACTTGAGGTTTTAACTTGATTTTACCTGCCCTCTCTCAGGGCCACAGTAAGCCCATTTTTCAGTCAAGAAGAAGAGACAAGGGAATTTCTGGATTTTTAAGAATTAGTCACACCTAAGTAAACCATGATAAATATCCTAGACTTCAAACGTTAAGAACTTGGATCAAGACAAAGTAAAACTCTAAATGCATGGTACACCACATAGAGGAAGATCTGCTTCCCACTTCATCCACTGTCTGTCCTGGGGGCAATAACCTAGCTGATATGTTGTATTGAATCACATTGCAACCCACGGCTCAGTGTTGTAAGCCAGAAGGTTGGCTGATTTAAACTGGTCTAGATGGTAACAGTTAGATGGAAAATGGAAGAACCACAAGCTAAAATGGAGGGAGAGTATACAAAGCAAAAGAATGACAAGCTGCACGTGGGGGAAATGTACCGCTAGCCTTGCTTCTTCAAACCAAGTCAGGAAAAAATGCATCTCTGCTCTTAAT
Source organism: Indicator indicator (assembly GCF_027791375.1). NCBI lineage: Eukaryota > Metazoa > Chordata > Aves > Piciformes > Indicatoridae > Indicator > Indicator indicator. The sequence goes on along the minus strand of NC_072012.1, from coordinate 38,144,082 downwards.
TCTCAGAAGTTTCAAGAACATCTCTAGTTATTCTCTAAATCAGATAAAGCACCAGGATCAGTTATATAACATTAAAAAGGAAAACCTGTAGGGAAAGGCAAAGCTTGTTCATTCTTGTTATGGACCACTTCTAAGCTCTTTTTGCTGCTCACATCGTTGTTAAGAGTTACGTTACTTGAATTCGTCCTTTTTTTAAAGTTGCCCGACTTTTATTGGTGAATAAAACAAGAACAGCAGGATTCAATTCCTATCTCTGTAACTCTTTAATCTACTTAGCTGACTGTATTAGCCACTTTCTCTGAATGGAGAACAGGGGAAAGTTCAACAGCAGACTGACACAGTAATGAGGACACAAAATACAGATGAAAAGAATACAGGTCTAAATATCTGATGAACTGATATTAGCATATAAATGCAATATATGTACTACAGCAGCCTTTGAATTAAAACACAAAGAACGCTGTCTACTTGATTAGTTGTTTATTTTTTCTTTTGAGGGGACACATCAGAGCCACAGATTGATGCTTTAACAAGGAACCCAAAAACCTTTAGTGGAGATTAAAAAGGCTAGTGGTTAGATGTCATAATTCATGGATACTGACTGCACAGGACATTGACAAGAACCATTAATTGTCACTCTGTAGCTACCTTCTGAAGTCATATACTCAATTTAATTCTAGTTCTTACAAGATGTGGTAGGATCATTAAAGAAAGCTTGAGGCTAAGCACTGATAATGGGAGTATCTTAATATTCTGCATACTTTTACAAAGGATCGGCATGTCATACATCACTTCTAAACTCTCAAAAGAAGAAAAAATGGCTTTTTGTTGCCTTCACTGTTACATAAGAAAGTGAGGTGTTAGGGTTTCTGAACTCTTTTGCAAGCCTGAGGCACAGCAGGAATCTGAAGAAAACCAAACAAACAGAGAAAAACATCGACACAGAAGGTTTTCGTATTTCCTTTGTTTGAGGTCTCACTCACCTTTGGACTAATCTTACAGATTGCCCACTGCTCCACAGTAAAAGTTACTGTTCATACTAATGAAAGGAAAACAATTAAATGAAAGGGTGTCTTCTTTTTCCCTCTGAAGATTTCAGGAGCCAATATATTATTTTTTTCTCTAATGACAGTCAGGGTGGATAAACCACCAGATTAATGTACAATACAGCAGAAACTTTCCTGTTCTCCTGTCTTCAGAGCTGTGAACCAGAAAAACATCAGAATAAAAAGAGGCTAAGTGTGCCTGTGCAGGCTGAAAAGCAGATAAACATTTCAACAAAAGGCCAGATCTCAGTGCTTGTAATTAAGGCGATAGCAGGGTTTAGGTCAAATAAATAAGCATAGGAGAGGCATGGAGGGGAAGAAGGTTCTTTCAGGCCACTGTGTTTGTCCTGCCTGGGAGGACTGCCAGGTTTATTAAACCACAGGCTTATTCTACAATAAAAAAGTGAGGTAGCATCACCAACCTGCCTTTAGATATCTGAAGCTGTATGTCTAGTGGCTGCAGGTTTCCTTTGAAGTCAAAGTAGGAGAAAAGGCAGTTTTAAGCCAATGAGTCTGATCCATTTTTCTGTTAAGGAAGAGGTCATCTGAAGGTGCTTGTTTCTTACCCTCTTTTTCCCAACTCCAGGCACATGGATGAAAAAAGGCACATGAATCCCATTCAAGATTCATTCATTTCTTGACAGCTTGGCTGCTGACTGCAATGACCCAGTATTTCATCTAGTGGGTAACTGGGCATCAGTGCTCATGAAGAGGAAAGTACACAATAAAAAAAATAAAACAGTGAGAATATAATAAAATAAAAATAGCTTCACTAGCAAGCCACCAGAAATTTTGATCTAGGTAATCTTACCTTCATTTATATATTGCTAACTAGATGCAGACATTTGCTAATTACGATCACCTTCCAGTGGTTTAAGTGGTTTAACTTGAATACTGTCACTGTTCATGCAGGACCTCTTCAGTTTTGCTTCAGACATACTGAGCTCAGGATTTGGCTTTATGCCCCCAACAGCCATGGGAGGTTTGTTTCTTTTTTTCTTCCCCTTTTTTGACCAAGAGTGTGAGCTATTTCTCAAAGTGAGACAGCAAAGCAGATAATAGTTCAGGAAGCTTCAAAACTGGAATTAATTCACTGTTCATAAGAAAGGAAACAAAGCACAAGAAGGCAACTCAGCACTACGACTTCCCCTGAGGTTGGCCAATTAATTTTGATTGTGGTATATTTGGAAGATTCAAGTCCTGCTTTGTTTACAACTCATTCTATATTTTTTAACACATTATCGCTGTTGACATCACATTAATTAAAAAAGCACAGAGACAGATTGTTCCAGCTCTGGAAAGCAGAGTGAATAAAAGACCCCACAAGAACAGATTTCTCTCCCTCACACACTGCAAACACCAGATCAGATCCAGAAGTATTTCCTGTCACAATTTCATCAGGTACCAATCTTTCAGCATCTGAGCAATTTCTGTTTTGATTACATATACCACATGATGAATTAAAAACTGCCAGAAGTCTCACAAAGGTGTTCCTGGAGTGGTTAATCCACTTCCCTGGTCTTTCTCTGAGATTGCATACACCACAAGGGGAATTTACTGCACCAAGAGATCATGGGAAACTTGCACGTGAAGAGGGAGTTTGCCCTCAGCAATGCCTGAGCAGCACCAGTTCCAGACTGGAGTCATGTTCTGCTTCCTGCACCTTGAGAAATTATTTAGAGCAGCAAGGGAGACACATATCTGGGAGAAAACCACTGCTAGAGGATTTTCTAGAAAAACACCCCATTTAAATGTTTATGTTTATACCCTGACACGGTCTCCTAGGACAGCCAATCTTTTAGCTACTCTTATTCTTTCCATGGCTCCTCGAGGACTCATCACTATACTCTTAATGACACAAATAAAAAAGTAATCCCTTTGGTTCCTGCAGACCAGAAGGCCTGCTGCTGAGAGAACAGCCTGCTTGGAAAAAATTGACCAACAGTTAAAGTGAGCAGGTTGTTGGGCTACACTGTTCTCTTTCTCTGCCACACTGCACAGTTCACTCACAAGCATGACTGCTAATGTTGCGTGTCCTGCTGCAAAAATACAGCTTCTCTCAGTTCTCTTAAGATTTCCCCTTCCATACAATGATTCCAAGAATCAGAATAACTGCAGTTGTTTCCATTTGACACCTTTTTCATATTTCCATTTATGCGTGTTTGTGTCCTAACTCAGCCTCCTTCTCCTCAGCTAACAACACAGTCTTGCCCAAGGAACTCCCCCTATGACCTCTCCAGGTGTGTCTCCAGGTGTTCAGTTGTAATGGATATAGTACTTGTGGAGTTCATTTGTTTCATATAAATAGCCTATGGCAGCACCTTGGAATGACCACGTATTTCAGGTGTGCCATTAATATAAAATAAACTACTTTAACACCTTAATCTTTCTTTAATAATCCATCCTAAGTAAATTATCTTGAAGCAGACCTGGACTATGATTGATGGTGCTCTCTATAACATCTCATCGTTGGCTCAGTACAAAAGAAATACTCTACTAATAATAGAAAGCTCAGCCTGGATCATTCAAGCCAGCTTCTTGAAGAAACAGACAGATGAAAAAGAGTGCTTGTATTTCTAAACCTAGTTCAGTGAGTCTTGTGTTCCCTCTCAAACAAGACAGATGCATTCCTCACAGTGCTAACAGCTCACCCAGTGTATGCAGCATCCCTGTTCATGAAGTACTAGCACATCCATGCAAACAGCCCTTATCAGAGTTGTACTTGCACATCTATACAAGGTGATTGTTCTAAAGGCATGAACACCTACTGGAACAGCCCATGCCCTAAGCTACTTGAATTATTGATCAATTACAAACAGGTTACTAACAACTATAAATTGTTAAATCCTTAAAATAAATCACATACAGCATGCTTAGGGTGAACAATATTCTCTCTCTCTCTTCTTTCTGAGTTCAGTACCAGATGCATGGCACAAACTTGTTTCTGGTAAGGCTACATCCTAAAAACCGAAAGAGCAATATATTCAGAGATCTGGCAGACTTTTGAAGTAAAAAGAGCACCTCCTCATGTGTTATTAACTTAGCTGCTGAAACAGAGACTGCTAATGAGTTTATCCTATCATATATCTGAATAAGTTCATTAAAACAAATTTGCAAGTATGGTAACATTTTTGTTTCTTTTAAAGCATTTTACTCCAACTTTGATGAAGAACAAATCTTTGAAAAATGTGGTGATGTTATCTAGTAATATGCATCACTGTGCCCTAATTCAGCAAAGACAAGTGAATAATACAAAGAAATAAATTTTATTGATCAGGCAAGGTAGGTCACATCGTACCTGAGAAACTATAGCTTTACTGAGCTGTATTTCTGATTTCACAAGACTTTCTACATTTCATTGTACCTTATTTAGCAAACAGGCTCCTTATTCCTGCTACAGAAGGAAAACACTTGGATTCTGGCTCAAAGGCTCTCAATTTGTTAAAGACATGGAAAATACAGAGTTTAAAATATACTCAAGATCCTAAATAGTTTGCTGGATATAGGCCCTATTCCACATGACATAGGCCATTACTTCTCCATGTATTAGAGGACAGTTTTCTTTGCCTTCACTAAAAAGTAAGCTAACTTCTAACCACTGAATAAGCCACCAAATTTGGTGTAGACCTAGATGGTCCCTCAAGGTTTACCTGAATCTTCATCTCTATATAGAAAAAGGGAATGTGTAGGACATCAAGTTAAAAAAGCTAACATTCCAGATGAAGTAGCTGGTTTTCTAATTTCCAGTTATAAAAGATAAGTCTTTAACCTGGTTGATTTGGAGTGAGTTGGTGAATTCCTGAAATAAAAACTTTTTATATGGATTCAGAAGGACTTCTTACTCTTATTCCATCTCAAACTGTATCAGGTTTCAGTACGTGAAGACCAGCATTATCCAAATCTACCCAAAGTCACAAATCTCTTATTTCTCTAGGCACAATGTTGATTTCTTAGAAACCCATTGCAATATTTTCATTTTCATTTTACTGTTTATTTTATTTTCTTCAGAGCATAACACAGGCTCACACTGAGTCATATACTTTCAACTCACATACCGGTCTCTTCAAGTGCAAGACTCTTTATTCTGCATTACCTCGGAGTTTTCAAATATGTGCCAGTGTGGATCCCAGTTCTGAGACAAAGTTCTTATTGTTATGAAGGTTTCTACAGTTTACAGCAGAAGAGCAGTATCTAACACATCTTTGTCACAGAAACTGCTCTAATTGCAACAGCCCTCCTAGATGTTTCAAGGGCTTTGTCGTTACAAAAGTAATATAATTCTTCCTGGACTTTAAAGCACTTTAAAACTCAGAACAAATATGTATGTGGTAGTCTCAATAATGGTTTAGGCAAGTGTGACTGATTCACTACTTGTTCAGCTAGTACATGTGCAGGAGCCAGACCTACTGGTGTCAAAGCTAGAGCTGTTAATACTGTGCCTGCCAGTGCCAAGAAAAGACCATCCCAAGGGTGCTGGGAATGTCAAAATACAAGAAAACTTGAAATCAAGCCTTCATCAAGACAAGTAAAACTATAACAGAAGCCTTCCCCAGCACTGAGGCAGACATCCTCACTGCTGATAAAGTCCTCCTTGCCCAGTCTTTGAAGGGTTTTAAGGAAGTACTGGGTAGTGCAGTTCTCTTGCTCTATCCTAGTCATGATCATCACTTCTGTAACCAAGTTGATCTGTACGGGCTGGTTAAGTAGATGCAGCTTGAGCTAAGTGGTCCTTTTGAAAGGTAAGGATCTCTACACTGGAGCATCCTGCAGGCAGGAGCAGTCCAGTCTGATAAGAGCAGGATGAGTGGAAAGTCTTACATGCATGTCCCTATGCCTGTGCAGGTAGATTTCCACTGACATGTTTAGAAAGAAATACAGATTAGCATTATTATTATGTTAACAGCTATAAAATGCAGTAGGTTTATCAGGAAATTGCTGTCCCATCTTTGTATAAATGAAAACATAACCAGCAGTCTGTGCCTAGAAGAGTTTGCCTATCGCTATATTAAAAATACAAAAAATCCAAACAAACAAAAGAAACCCAAAGGAACAAAACAAAGAAATGAAACAATAGAAAGAGGAACGCAGATTGCAATGAGACAGTAATATTTCTTTCATACTATTTATCATCACCTCATTCTGTAACTTACTACTGAGATTAAAACAGGGTCTCTGGTTTTGAGACTATAACTAGTGTCCCCTTAATGAGTTACAGAAATACGTACAACTTCAAGGATGCAACAAAAGGTAAAAAAGCTGCTAAACAGTAGAGCAAACTGGATATTATTTTAAAATAAATTCTCCTGAGTCTTCAACTCATGGAAAAAAACCCAAAACCTAAAGTACTGAGCATCTTTAAAGATGTCACCACTTTTGTTCTAGTTGCACTGGAAGTCTGGTAAGATGAGTCAAACACACCTCAGTAATCCCCAAATGGATTCCTTTAGTTACATTTCAGTAAATCCCAAATGGCTTCCTTTAGTCAGTTGGAAAGAAAAAAGGGAATATTTCATCATAACATGTTACTTTTTCAGAAGCAGCACAATTTTAAATTTAGGTTTGCTAGTTAGTCTCAAAATAGCAACAATTACACTGAAAATTCTATTTACAGAGAGGAAATAGGAGGTTTTGTCACTCAAAATTAGTGGCTGCTGCTAATATTTCTGAAAGCTATGCAAGACATTGGGGAGTCCCCAGAAAGCTGTTTTAACCAAAATGAGCCAAACCCAAGGTACAGAGAGGAAAAGTCAGGCTCCTCCCAGCAATGTCCAGCAGTAGGATGGGAGCCAGTGGACACGAGTCATCAAAACAAAGGAAATCCCACTCAGACATCATGAAAAATGCTTTGCACGAGGGTGGTAAGACACTGAGACAGGTTCCTCTGTGAGACTGTGTAGTCATCCTTGGAGAAGGCCCTGAGCAAGCTGCACAAAACTGCTCTGGGAGGGGGCTGGACCCAGTAGTTTCCAGTTGTCCCCTCCAACCTAAATAGTCCAGCAGCTTCCAGTTGTCCCCTCCAACCTAAATAGTCTATGATTCTGTTCACAGCATGTCACACAATAGAACGAGAAATGAAGAGAAATAAAGAACTTACCAGCCAGCTGGGCATTTTAAGAGAAACAAAAGGACCCTTACCTGAAAAAATAACAGAAAGCAATACCTTAATAATTCATCAAAATCACCAGGGTAATGAATCATAGGAACTCCTGGTACATAAACAACATACACATTATGCATTCATGACATACATAAATGTTTCCTCCAATGTGCTCATACTCCATAAAAGATAAGATACAGCTGTGCTGGAATGCATACTAGGGGTCTGCACCTCCTGTGACCTATGTCCACAGCCCAGAGAAAATAAGTTTGTCATCTGTAGAATCTGCAACCTGAACATTTTTATACTCACTTCCTTACTATTTCAATTTCATCAGACATGTGCCAACATTTCTTGTAGACAATTTCACCTTCAGTCCCTGCTGAGGATCTGTCCACTAATGACCATAATGAAACATGTTTTGTGTGAGAGCCTGTTCATTTATTTTCATTCCCGTGAGTGCCTTCAGAGACCAGTGCTGCAATCACGGCTACTTACTATTTAATTCCCAGCCAAATTTATGGCCAAATTGAAAAATGGATGCAGGCTGCCTGATGCAGGATGCTTTTGTCTGAAGTGTCCTTGTGGAATTATTATACTTGCATTAATCTTTAATCTGCAATTAAACAATCAGTTCCATGTAAAAGATAGCTGCAAACAGATCTCCTGAATGTGTACTAGACGATATATCTTAATAGGACTGTGCATGCTGTGGAGGATCTGGGGGAACAAAAGTCAGTAATTAGGACAACATCCCTCATTGGGCCCCAGGTCAGAGAGAGGTTAGGGGAGAACCAAATTTCCCCAAGATGCTGAGCATCCATCCACTACCTGCTCTGCTCTAGGGTTGTGTCTGTGGCAGTGGGGAACATGGAGAGAAAAGCCAGGTGGGGGTAGGAAAGGAGATACAATGGATTAAGGCATGGCTTCGCTGATAAATCTCTCTTGGCAGAAAATGCAACCTGCTTTGAATCTGTTTCTTTCCAATTAAGAAGCCTTGCTTCCAGCTTCAGCAGATGCTTAATTGGAGACTGAGGCTGCCAGGCAGGCACCAGCACCAGGATCATTAACAGGTAGTTTGAAGCCATTAAGGTGTTCCCGCTTGTCAATTCCCCTTTCATACACTAATGACATAAACAAATGCATCGTCTTCCTCATGGCAGCCAGTTCACCTGTGGGGAGAGGTGCATATGTGTGTGTGTGCTGTAAACTCCTCTTTGGTTCCTGGGACTATGAATTTATTAAATTAGCACCCAAGGTGTGTGATTCAGTGGGGAATAGAAAGGGCCTTCCTACCTGGTATCAGTGTAATATCAGAGGGGTACCAAATGGCTTCAACAATAGGTAAGCAGAAGGGCATCTATTTCAGATTTGACTAAATTTGCGTAATTATATCTTGGTAAGGGATCCGTCTGCTCGTGTGGTTTTATCACATGCTCTTGCCTGATCCAAATAAGGAACCATCTCTTAGCATCAGAAATTCTGTCCAGTGAGGCCTAACATAGGCACAACCTTAAGAAACTACACCTATGCAGAGCCTTCTGTAGGAATAGATGACTGAGCCTATACAGCATTTTTTAAATTATAAATGTGGAGAAACAAAGCTACAGTGATACTCATGAGCCTTGCCTTATTATAAGACATTTCTCCCTATCAAAATTTAGTCTTAATAATTCACTCACTGGTTTAAAAAATTAAAAAAAAAAAATAAAAATCAGTGGATCCATGTGAAGAAGTGAGATTACAATGGTGCCCTGAAAAAAAGTCACAACTACACCATTTAATGATGTAAAGAATTCACTACCATGTACCATTTGCAGCATACAAATCAGCCCATCTCAACAAACACACACTAATTAAGGGCAAGTAAGTAAAAGGCATTTATTGATTGCAAGGTCTGAAGCACCAGAAAACTGATTAAATATACGTTGTTAAGGAGTTAATAAATGATTTCACTCTGCTATGCCATGCTCTATGTACACCCAGGGCTGCAGTAGCTAAATGACAATTCAGTTCTATAGTCTTCTATTATTTCCAGTGGGCTAATAAGACAAGCATTTAGATTGTTGTCTTCCCTTCAAACCACAGCATTAAAGTACTCACTTGTGCAAAGGAATAAACAATACCCAGTAGGTGGGGACAAAACTACCCTATGTATAATATTTGGAAAAAAAAAAAAAAAGAACTGTTTGTTTAAAACAGTTGTAAGAGAAGTCCCAATCAGCTGCTACATAAAAAATAGTAATCTACAGCTGCACAGTGGTCACAGAAATTCATAGCTATGGCCCACTGGCTGGGAGAAGAGTCCTCCTTAAATGTGCAGCCTTTTTAATGAATTCTATCCCTAAAATAATACAGACCACTGATAGACTATGGTGACTAAAATGATTAACCAAGACTCTTTTCCGACAAACCAAACTCCTAAACAATATACTGCTAATGGTTAAACGAGTAGGATAATCCTGACACAGAAAACCTACAGGCAAATGTCCTTAGCCAAGTTTCAGACAGGAAGCACAAGGAGTTGTCTTTTCTAAAGTCACTTAGATGCTAATGTGTTTGCTCCCTGCCCCAGACAGCGGGTGGGTGCTCCCAGGTGAGCAGGGCAGCCATAGCATGCTGCAGAAGATCACAGAACATTCTCTGAGATATGGGACTGTTTGGGTTTTGGTTACCCCCCTGCTTAACACTAGCTCTAGACCATGAGCAGTTTTGTCAGACAAAACCCAGAGTCCTCAAGCTCTGCCCTATTACAAGAATCTGCTGCTCAGGTTGAATAAGCATAATATAAATGAAGCCATATATTTGCTACTTTCCAATGCCCTTTCTACCTCCAAGTGATGCCATACTGCACTTTTCATTGTCATGCTTTTGCAGAATGCCAAAACGAAAATGCAACTTTCACTAAAATTTAGGAAATTGTCTATTTCTTCCTTTGCTACTTTAATATATGTAATTGAATAAATATATAAGAGAATGGAGGGATGTTTTGCAAGTTCCCCAGGAACTAAAAATCATCATCTCTTTTTTCTCTCCTTCCTCACACATACACAATGTAAAATCATTGTACAGCACACACACAGACAATATAAAATCATTGAAAAACAGGCCTAGACAGATTTCAGTTGATCACCTAATTCACTCCTGTCTCAAGGATTTCCCTGAGAGGAATTTATTTAATCTGTTCCCAAAACCTGCTACTAACAAGCTCCTACTAGCTACTCCAAGCCATCCTTCATGCTTTTGTAAAGCTCTTCATGGACTCAACCCCAAATCTATACTGTTGTACTTTAAGCATTTTATTTATTGTCTTACTCTTCACAGGGATGGAGAAGAAATACTCCCATATGCACCTTTAAAAAACAGACCTTTCCAATCCTTAAGGGTAACAAATCTCTTGAGCTCTACCTCCATGTCAGTCCTTAGGTGTGACTTCAGCCCTACAGCTCTCATTACTTGCATATTTATTCCCTCTTTCTCCCTCCCCTGTTTTCCTCCTCACATAAATTACAAAGCTTTAGACACTTAGCCATGCTGCATATCCTTAGTAATAACACTCCAAGAGTACTTCACTATTTTGACAATGCCAAATTTAAAGCAGAGCATGTGTTGCTTTGCATCTGTCAGTCACACAGCATTCTCCTTCAAAGCCTATCAACAAGCACAAAGTGACGGGTGGTCAGCTGAACAACACTTTGTGATTCCATATTTAGCTCAGCAGTCTACACAATTTTAACCAGGGAGCTGCAAGGATAAGGAGAAAAAAAGATCTTTTCCAATCAGGTTAAAATGTTTCAAGTGGCCCATTTTCACTTTCTGTACGCTTCTGAAAGATGACTGGGAGTCAACTGGAGAGATTAAGCTCTTTTGGTGGTGCAGTGTATTCATAATATATTAATAAGCAAGAATGCCTCAATTTTCATTTGACACTGGTGATAGACTAAACTATAAAAGGAATCTCACAGAGAGGTGAGGACAAAAACTGAAGGTAGTGACAATGGATTACCCTCCAGTAATAGAGTCCCTTGGAAAACTGTATTTGCAAAAATACTGTAAACCAGTTATGGCTCAATAAATCTCCAAAATGAAAAATTGCCTCTATGCATTTGGCATTTTAATCTCCACGAGAGTCCCAGTAAAGTCTGTAAGTTACAGAAATGGAAGGAAAGAGGTGACATGCTGTTCAGATATAATCTGACAGGTTCATTGCTTCACAGTTTGGAGACAGCAGGAGTCCCTGTCGGGAATCACAGCCCAACTGCACCAAACCAGTGCACAACTGGGATTTCCTCCCCAGTCATCTTACCAGCAGGTTAAGCCTCTTCAGATAAATGAGTTGATCCTATCTAGCCATTAATGCTTCAAATAAATACACTTTCCTCTTTGAGGGCAAACTTCCTAGCTCTGAACACCCTTTCAGAAATCATGCATAATTGTATTTATTTAATGGGAAATAAATCTACACATACTGCAGGCTTTTAAAGGTAGAAAGTATACAACATGTCACAGCTCATATGAATAATGGCAAGTCAGCCTTCTCAGATTCTAGCCAATAACCCTCTGACACTGCAATGGATTGGAAAGTCAGTATCTCAGTACAGAAAATGCTTTGTCAATTAAGAAGTTCTGTTTATTATCTCTGGAAACAGAAATTGTGGTCAGGTTGTAAATGGGAAAAATTCTGACTAATGAATAAACGTTTTGCTGAAATATGTCAAAGTCAAACGGTTTTTTAAAGGTTTAGGATAGCTCAGATTTTTCTGATTGCTTATTATTTAATTATTATGCTCCTGGTTGGGAATGAGAGACTCACTGGAGTAAAGTATATGCAAGATGCACTAGCAAAAATCTGAAGACATGAGAGTATTACAAAACAGTGCCTGAAAGCATATTCTGCTTTCTTACAGAGGCTTCCAATTTCCTTTACAAGATAATGACATTCTACAGCAATTACCTCCTTTAAGTATTTCTGTAGTCTGATAAAATACCTACCAAACTTCAAAACTGATTTAGCTTGGATTTCTATTAACCAAACATTGTATTAACTGAACATGCAGAACATAATCTAAATGCTCACTGCAAATCCCTCCCCCCCCCCCCAAACAGAACAAAACCAAAAAACATCCAGCAAACTCCAAAATCCCCTTGCTCTTCTGTAGCTTTATTTCACAACTGCAAGAGAAGTGGAGAAAATTACAGATTTTTATAGCAGGAATAATAAAACATGACCATACAGCAGCGAAACCTGAATCAGAGAATTATTATGTAGATCAAGTCATTAAAAGATTGGTCATTGCTATAGGATGCCCACAGTTTGATGGGGTCCTTGCTAACACGAACCTTGGCCACACAAATATATTCCTGTCTTATATGCTGATGGGAATAATCTCTACCTTTCTTAGGAATGATGAAACCTCAAATCTTCTTAGGCTTAAGGATCTTTAATGCTTCTTAGCTCCTTTCAAGTGTGGCCCTCTTGTCTCTCAATTTTCATTGACTGTTTTTGGAATTTCTCCGAAGTATTCCAGTACTTAGCACCCCAAACTGAACAAGAGATTAAAGCCCTCTTACCAGAGTTACGCAGATGCTTTGCCACCTTTTCACCTTAGGGGACTTGAGCATCTCCCCTATGAAAACAGACTGAGATCCCTGGGGCTGTTTAGTCTTGAGAAGAGAAGACTGAGAGGGGATATGATCAATGTCTATCAATATCTGAGGGGCGGGTGTCCTCAACATGAGGAGAAACTTCTTTACAGTCAGGATGATGGAGCAGCACTGGAACAGGCTGCCCAGCAAGGTTGTGGAGTCTCCTTCTCTGGAGACTTTCCAAACCCACCTGGATGCATTCCTGTGCGGATGCACTACCCTAGGTGATCCTGCTTTTGGCAGGGGGAATTGGACTCAATGATCTCTGGAGGTCCCTTTCAACCTCTAACATTCTGTGATTCTGTGGTTGTGAATGAAATCTCTGATTGGTGCTAACACTTTGTACCGCACCCTCAAGCATGTCATGAGGATTGCTCTGCTGATGGGTAGATACTGCACCTACAAGCATTACCTATGCATAGAAGCTATCACTGATTACAATGCATTTTCTCTGGCATTTTAAAAGTAGTTAGTCACAAAATGCAAATAAGAAGGTATTCTATATACTATGATACCAATTCTGTCTTGCATTTTTCTTTTACTTGTATATACCCTCCAAAACTCAAACAAGTCTATTTTAGCAATCCTACCATAACTTTCCTAAACCAAACAAAAGCGAGGGATGCTTGGCTCACTATTCTTTAGGCTTCCTTCTGCAAAATTTGAAAGTTCCTAACAATCTCTCCTCTCCCAGTCTACTGTCACCCTTAGATGTCATTGAAACCATACTAATAATATTTGTAGCTGGATATGACACTCAGCCACCAGGAGCAAAGCTATTTGGCACTGTAATGCAAATGACTGCATTCATTGAATGAGCTTTGTTAGTTATTCATTGTGTTCCTTATCATTCCTTCCCCAAACCCCACTGCCTCTGCAGCGTGCACAGAGGTGTGTCCACGGCAGCATCCCTGCTGCAAAACCTACCCTTATCAGGCAGAGCAGGGTGCCACAGGAGTGACCTGCCAAGTCACCACATCCCCCCTCCTCTCCCTCACCCTTTTGTGCCCAGTGTTGTTCTTTGTCCTCATCCACAAGGTCTGTCTTTCCCTGCTCTGCTCACTATGCCAAACCATCTCCCACAGCTGGAAGAATGATTTGCAATGAAAGGGACTCTTGAGAGATCAGTGATCAGTAATTCCCTTCTTCTACCCCATCTCCTCATTTTCCTCAGAAATCGACTATTCCAACCAATGTTCTGCAGGGTCAAGCTTTTAAAAACAACTACTGCAACAAAACAGCCCAAGCCATGGTGCGAATCTCAGCAGCCCAGCAGGCCTGCACGGACAGAAAACAGTATTGACAAGTTTGGAAAGGGACAGACGCTGACTCTGATACCGGCAGGCACTCGGGGCTTTTTTTTCATTAAATCTTTCACTGCTTAACACAGTTCAACATATCATTCTGTACCTCTGGAGAAAAGCTTCTGGGGGCTGCAGCCAGAGATTAATCCCTCTGTAATTCTACTGCTGCTGGCAGTACTAACTGCCAAGGGATTTGGGGGAGAGCTAATGGCACCGTTAGCTTGTAGCCTAGGTGTAAAAATGGTCTTAATAAAACTGGGATGGTTGAGGCCCCATCAATAAATGTCACACACCAATTTTATTGGATGTAATAGATGCAATCCATTTGATGTGATACAGGAGGCTCATCCCAATACGGTAATTAATAGAGGTTGGGGAGCTACTCAAAATATAGTCTACCACAATGGCAAAGCACCCAGCAAAATCCAGTTAGTCTAACCTCTGAAATAAATGTAAATATGTAAAAAGAGCTTTAGTAAGAGGACTGGTGTGGATCTTTCTTCAGTGTAAAATGCAATTAAACAATGTATAAAAACTGTGTTTAATTAAACCAGTTTGGAATGATTCTGTCAGATATTCCATAAGTAATGTTTGTATAAGAACAGATTTTCTGTTTTGCAAGAATCAGCAGATAATCAGCAGTTGATTGTCAACCTGCAAATACGCTGATCTAAGCATGATTATTTTTACACATGAAGCTACCCTACCAAGACAACATAAGCAGGGTATGTTTTCTCTAACCGGAGAAATGCTGTAACATCATGGGGCATAATCCCCAAACAACTCCAGCCATAATTTTTCTATTTATTTTCATCAGGGGCTGGGGGAGTTCCAATTTCATTTCCAAGGCACTCTGTGTGACCTTGAGCAGAACCTTTCTATATACTTTTCCATTTCCTTGTCTCAGATCAGTGATTGGAGTGATAGGTGCTTTGATACTATGATTAGGGTAACAGACCTAGAGTAATACTTTTAGAGTTTGTGCAATGTACCCATAGACACTTTATGAACTATATACAGGGTTCCAGATTTTTTTTTTTTCTGAAGAAGGAGAGTATGTAAAGATTTGTAGAAATCAAAGTCTAAAGAGGAACAGAATACTAGGCATTCATCAGTATGACAAAGAAAATAACAGATATTTAACACCATGAGACAGTTTTTACTAGAAACTCTCACGCTTCTGGTCATCTGCTCTGTCTCATTTTCATGAGCTTTAGCACTTTCCTGAAACTTACTTGTTTTGCATTAAAAGAGCAAGAGTGCTTATCAATAGGTAATTACAATTATTAACATATTGAGGGTTTATACAGACTTCTATTAAACTTACCTGTGAAACACCTTTATTTCAAGTGAAGATTTTGGAAATATAATAAGTCAAAGGCAATGAACTAGATTGTGGTGTCTGTCATGTACCATTATAAAGAGGCCTTGCAATGGTAACAGTCAAATTTCGCCCTGCACAAGAGAATTGTCAAGCAGCTGTTCCATTACTTATTTCCTTAAATATCTCTGCTGATCTTACCCCATGAGAGTACTTGACCTGATGAACAAGCTATGACTTGCATGGCCAAGATGATGAAGAGTTCTGCCGCATCAGAGAAAAAATGGATGAGATCCACCAAGAGCTAGATGCTGGCAAAAGTGCTCACCAAGCCACTTTTCATCAAGTACAAGCAACAACTTCTTCAGTGAAAGCATTGTAAAACATTGGAAAAGGCTGCCCAGGAAAGTGGTTGAGACATCATTCCTGAAGGTATTTAAAAGATATGTACATGTGGCACTTAGGGACATGGTTTAGTGGTGGATTTGGAAGTGTTAGGCTTAGAGTTGGACTTGATGACCTTACAGGTTGTTTCTAATGCAAACGAGTTTATGATTCTATTAGTAATCAATAGTAATGAATCAGGACCCATTTTTCAAAAGCTGCTCCTAAACTTTCATAGTATCTATTGTAATTATTGTTTGTTTCCCTTTATGATCTTATCTTGATTAGAGGAGCTGTTCTAATGTAGCAGAGAATCCAGACATTCACAATAATAATAATGACAGCCTTTAAGTCATATCTGTGTTAGCTCTTCCATGTTTTATTAGTACCTGTCATTTACAAAGCTTCTTTCCTCTCCTTCCCTCATCTTTTTCCAACCATGTAAAATTCAGACCACACTGGATGGGGCTTTAAGCAACCTGATGTAGTGGGAGGTGTTCCTTCCCATGGCAGGGAAATTGGAACTACGTGATCTTTAAGGTCCCTTCCAACCCAAATCATTCTATGATTCTGTGATTCACCACTGAGTGTAAGGCCATCCAAAGCTTAGACAGTTTTTCACATCAAGGACTGACAGACCATTACCAGAAAAAAGTGCAGACTGTCTGCTGGCACCTTCATCTGCCAGGAGTTGGAGATGTAACATGCTTCATCCCTACAGGTGGTTGCGTTGTGACAGGACTGGCAGAGTATTTTGGGAAAGCTTGCTCAGGTGTAACACAAAGATACCACTTTCCACCTAAAATCTGGTAGTTCAAAGAGTCTATATAACACTAAGAAAATTTCTGAAACTGCCTGAAATTCAGTTTTAACAAGTATGTAACCCTCAATAGGGCCCTGGAAAATCCTGAAAGCAGGAAAAGCAACAATGCAGAGGGGCATAGGATCACATGAAACTTACTCTGTCCAAGACCAGCAACCAGCAACATAGTTTGCATCCCTACAAGAAAACGCTGAGTAGAACAAACTATTCGGCAACCTACAAACACATCATGTCTGTAGTATGTTCAGTGGCTTACCTAATGGTATATTCTACAAAAAAGCTGACTGCTGATGAAGCACCTAGGAAAAAGGACATGTTGTTTATATCTCTGCTATGCTGAATTAGTGGATGACACAGAAAACGTAACCTAGCTGCATATTTCTTATACTTAGAAGAAGTGAATATGTCACAGTGGAGAAAAATCTAAAGGTATGCTTACAAAAATGGGAAGTATAAAGCTGAGGCATTAAATATTCTATTAGCAGAGGAGAAAATCTTTCAATTGGCCACAAACTCCATAGCAGAGAAGATTAAGTTTTGTAGAAAATTATCAAATCAGCAGAAAATAAAATTGATTGTTCCCATGCTTACTGCAAATGCAATATGTTACTGAGAAGACTAAATCCCTCAAAGACAACATAAAAGCTTGCCATAATGACAGATAGTTCTATTACAAAAGGTACTGAGTGCATAATTAACCACTGCTAATACCTATCTGAATATTTGAAAAGAAGAAAAATTTATTCAAGTGGAATACAAACTATTCATCAAACCTGCAAAAAATATATAAACGAAATTCCTGCAGTGCAAACATGCACTAGTCAGGCTATGTTTATGATCCCCTGGCAGAAGATATATAAATAAGAAAAATTTACCACTCATTCACTAGGGGCTAATGAAGCAGAACTAAGATCACATGCACACCATCACTCAAGTGCAGGACATTTGCAACTTCTCAGTTTTATAGGGAACTGCCTGTTCAAGTCACACAGTTTGTAACAAAGGTCACTTTTTTTTAATTCAGTCTAAAGAGTAAACTGTAGTTGGCTCAGAAGTTTCATTTTTCTTAAGCTAACGTTAATTTAATGAGCATTCTCTCCATATTCCTGGATATAGGTGATGGAGGACTTCGCTTTCTCACTTCTCCAGTATCAATCAGTTACATATATCAAGGCATAAAGAGTAATATTTCATAAACTGTAAAATGACTTATACTTCTAGATAAATACCCACATCTCTAAACTTTGGGATTTTTTTAATAACAGTTCACAAAAATGGAAAAAAAAAAAATCTAACCCTGTTATGTCCATACTATCCAAGCTGCTGCAACCATTGAACTGCAAATGTGGAAACAGCCAAGTGTCCATAATTTAAGAAAACGCTTCTCTGAGCTAAAACATTTGTAAAGGATAACCAGAAGTTTATACTTGGTAGACAGGTGTAAGTAAGGTCTAAATTCTCAAACAGCGGCAAGTTTCCAATCTCTGAATGTTCATTTAGAATAACGCAAGCTGCGTTACTTTGTCAGCCAATAGAGGCATATGGACAATATTCCTGAGTATACTCCCAGCTCTGAAAGCTGTAACATTTGCCACTTGTGAGTGTAAACATATTTATGACTTTTTAGCATCATCTTATTCTGGTGATTTTATTTATCTGTGTCACGTCTTTTCTTGAAGCTGCTTGTGAATGAAATATAAATTAGTGCTCTTCTCACAGATTTGAACTATCTCCCATGAATTTACTTTCACAGGGGTCCTACCAAAAATGTTGCCCTGAAATTTTAGTCAGTGGATTATCCCTAATACGTTACTTTCTCCCTAATTTATTTACACAGCCTATAATACGTTTAACAAAGATCTCAGTGTGTCAGGTGCCTTGTGAATGTTAAAGAGATTAAAAAATACAGGTCTGTTCCTAAGAACATGAAACAGTACCATGTGCTTCCAGCAGCACACTAGGAAAATACTCTCCTGATGATGAATTCTGTCTCTGTTCTGCAAATGGGCCCAATGTAATGCCAATCAATAGGAAGCATGACTTATTCCTCCTTTAAATACAAATCTCCACTGTACTTATGGAAGTGTTCTTACTGAAAGGTTTAATTCTGTATATTGTTTCCTGTAAGCACACTTCTACAGATACCTGAAATAACAAAGGGAAAATACCTCGCAGCGTATGAAACTTCTGACACGTATCTACCTGGAAAGGGATGACCAATACAGCCCTATGCTACAAATGCAACCATGTTTATGGATTATCCTCAGATCCCGTAAGAAAAACTGTAAGAATATCCTGTCATTACTGCAATCGGTGGCACATCCTGCTCTGCGGAAGCCAGGAGAGTCCTCTCTTCCTCTTGCAGGGGCTGAACAAAACCCATGACAGTACAGGGAGGCAAGGTCAGCTTCCCTGGTCCAACACTGATTTGCTTTTTTTAATAGCAAGTTAAAAGACATAAAAGTCCACTAGAAAATAAACAAAGTCTACCTGGAACAATATTCATAGTATTTTAACTTTGGACAGTGAAGTTTTATTCCACATTGCTGACCACACTAGTAATGCCAGTGCAGTTTGTATTATTCAAAAGACTATACAAGTGCTGTGGAATGGAAAGAAATCTAGTCAGTCCCAACTCAATACTTGCTAGATCAGACACAACTATACCATAGATACAAAATCTCTTACTAGATTCCTCTTACTAGAGGAAAAAGTTTTTAAGGCCAGGCTGGATGGGGCTTTGAGCAACCTGATCTAGTCTGAGGTGTCCCTGCCCATGGCAGGGGGTCTGGAACTAGATGATCCTTGAGGTCCTTTCCAACCCTGACAATTCTATGATTCTATGATAAAATCTTTTACTAGAGGAATTAAAATAGGATATATAAAAGACCTTTTGGTTCAAATGGCTTAAGGAGTCATCTCACAACACTTCATATAATTGGTGCATTTCATTGTGGATGGATTTGCAAATAAGTCACAGAATCAAAGATTGACAGGGCTTGGACAGGAGTTCATCTAGAATGGCTCAAATCATTCCTGTCTTTTAATTGTTTCTGAGGTACATGCAGCAACATCTGTAATACTTTATAAATTTGTTTCACCAATGAACAAAGATTGAGGTGGTGGTCAGAAAATCCAATTAGAAGAGACAGGAGCAAATACTCAGCCATTGCTGTACGGTGTTCCTATAAAATCAAATTTTCTCATCCCTCCTCTTGCATTTAAATTTTCCTCACTACAACAAAAAGATAAGCAATTATCAGTGTCTTCCAAATTGAAAACATGGTAACAACAGCTTTTCTGAAAGTCTGTAACTCAAGGCTTAGAGTAGCTTCCAGAAGTCTCCTGAGGTATGGGAGGTGAGAGGTTGAGACCTATCCTTTCTCAAGCCACACTAGAAATTAACAGCACTACTATTTGAATGATGACCTTTAGGCATAGTGTGAAGCAGTGTTTTCCTCTGGCCATAGAATTTACTTGTTGGGACTTATTCCCACCAGCTGCTGCAGTCATTGCAATCCAGAAGGGTAAGTTGAGCTTTCTATCCCACTCCCCAACTTTTTCACATCCCACTGAAGAGACATATGCTTTGGAAAAAAAACATTATTACAGGGGTGCAAATTTCAAAGCATTGGCTATCTTTTGCATACTTTTGCCCTAAATAAAATGCAGGGCACATTCTGCCACTAGTCCCTTTTCTCCAAGTCATTTTAACACAGAGTAAAAGAATAGCAATATGCCCCTGCAGTCTACACCCCTGTTTACCTTGGGGCTACTTGTTCAACTGCCTGTGATATTAAGGGTAACAATGTGCTTGAATAGTCTGGAGCTGTCCTGTGTAAGCAGGACTTGAGTAAAGGTTGATTTAATTTTTGCCTAACTTCCACTTATTGCAAGAGTTAATTAAAGGTAAGAATGTTCCTTTAAAATAATTAATCCACTCTCAGCTAGAGGTCAAGTAAGCAACCAAAGAGAGCAGGGGAGCTCAAAGAGAAATTACTAAATTAAGGTTCTTAAGGTCTTATTTGCCTATTTTAATATTAATCAAGCTCTTCTTTCTTACACATTATAAATGTGAACAATTGCCTTAAATATATGGATAAATAATAACCCAAGTGAATTCACTGCCAACATTAGAATATTATCCGCTTCATAATATGCCATCTCCAGCCTCAGAAAAATGTTGGACAAAGCAATAGGCCTTGAAGCCTATCAGCAGTTTCTATTAATTACAGATAATGGTGTAGGAACAATTTTTCAAGACTCAGAGCTCTCTGCAGCATTTGCTAGCCCCCAAGCCAAACACACTTTGGGAACTCCAGAGCACCAGGAAGCCTGAATTGCCAAGACATGGCATTGACTTCAAGACAAAGTTTAAGAAACCCAAATCGCTGCCAGAGAGCTTTACAAATCCAGAACATATTAGAACATTGCAAAGAAATAGATGTTAATTTATATGAGTACCATTAGGGAAGTACACAGCTGCATTCAGCACTGGCTGAAGCTTCCACAAGGACAGGAGGGAGCCTATGGTGGCCCATTATGTTGGATTTTTGGGGCATACAAGTACCCATGGTCAAAGTCCGAATTTGAAGGAAAAAGAAATGACAGTCTTATTGCTATGCACAAATGGGAAAGGATGGCTGGCTCCTGTACTAAGAAGGCTGTCATCTAAGCTGTAAATATTCCGACATACCCATCAGTCAAGAGCCTTCCCTTTTGATTTTCCTCTGTATTTTGTCTTTGGTTGTCAGTAAATATGACATCTCTCCTTTCCACTCAGCTGGCTAATGGCCCTCATCTAACTCTGAAACATTGGACTAGCACTTAGGAAGCCATCTGTATCCATGAAATAAAGATAAAGCCAATACTACAAAGGCTTTTCTATTTCTATTCTCCTATTAATTGCTTTGAAGATCTTAGCATAAGGTGAGCAAGCACTTATCACCAAGTGGAACCTTGTGACATCTTACACAGGTGCTCTCGCAGGACAGGAGCTGTGGCTGAGCAAAGCCACGCAGGTCCTTCCTTAGAGGAAAAGCCTGGGCTTGTCAAATGCCTCCATTCTTCCCTGAAAGGGTATTCAGGCATACCAGCAATATGTCATGGGCAAGATTATCAGAGGCAGCTGATACATCTAAAATGTATGTTCACTTATTGTCACTAAATTAAAGAAGACTACATTGACATAAACTTACTGCTGTCAGTGTAATACTGAAATAACAAAATAAGGGCTCTACTGCTAATAAGGATTAATAAAAGTTCACTAACATATTTTAAAACAGAAATAGCTATTCAATTTACTCTAGCTAGCAGTAGAGTCTCATTTGCTCTTTCAAAGGCATAATCAGTTGAAGGGCACATTTTTCTTTTCTTTGTTCTTTCCCATCAATTTTAATGGGTGCAGAACATCAGTCACATGAAATGTAATGGGACAAGAAGATGGATGAGTACATTTGAAGCTACTAGTCACAGGACAGAAAACATCCTGACAAAGTGACACTGGCAGCATAGGGTTCAACAATAGAGCCTGGACAATATTTAGTAAGTGAAACTACAGTGCTACATGATTTGGTATTCTCGCTGGGCAAAATCTTTCCCCTGTCACTATTCATCATGTTCCCACAGGTCAGACTTTCAAAGACATTCTCCTACTGAACATGACCAAATGACATATTTAATTCAAGGGAATACGTAAATCTGGGGACAAAGAGGTCATTTGGAGATAAATGGGGACAACCTCCTGTATTACGAACCTAAAACTACTTCACCAAGACGGTTTTACATAGCTTAGTATGATTCACACCTCAGATTTGAAACATATTATGCCCACAGGAGTGAGGAGACTTTATATGCTGATCTTATTGACAGCAACAGGACTGCACTGACGGAACAAGTAACAAAAATCCCCCATTTTCACTAGCACCTGAAGAAAGGAGTACCAATAAATATTCAGAAATTGTTCCATAATCAAAAGCCTCTAATTTGCACAATCCAATAAACAGCATTAATTAAAAAGCGGTATGCCGCATTAGTTATCTGAGAAGAGGTTCTGGGGAAAGAAAATTCCTATCAAAACTGACCTCTAGTGTACACTAAAGGAAAAAAACGAGCCATCCCACTTACCAAACCAAACCTTTCCTGGACTTTGAGAAAGCATTGAACTCCAGAGCTGTTGGGAAATACAGTCAGACCTATTCCCTACTGCAATGATCCACTGGTGCTATAACTTTACCAATAATTGCTAAGTGAATCGATCTAACATTTTAGGATGCTTATTGTGATCACCATCATCATTATTAGACAATACTATTCCGGTTTCTTCATTAGCCATTTGCAGAGATCTCTACAGTTAATCTTTAAAGCCTTAAATAATGCAGAACCTTATACCAGAAAGAGAAAACAGAAGTCCGAACCTTTCCATATATACCCATGAGAGAAGGAATTAGAGCCAGACCTCCAAGTCTTACGGCCATGCTAAGCATGCTCTGTGCCTCAATATGCCACAATCACCCAAACGCTGGTGTGTGATATCCAGAAAGCAAAAATCCAGCTATGGCAAATTCTCTTTAAAAGAGCATCACAACATACACTAACAAGCACCTTGTTGGAAGCTGTTTATACAAACACTTCTTGCTATATATACTTCTTTTTTTTTTCTCTCCCACAAGATATGAGACTGCTCTCTTACAAAATCTCTACAAGAAGAGATGCTGGTAAAGAAGATTACACACAGGGAAGAGTTCCCCACAATCAGCCACAGGTCTCAGAATGAAAAATTCAGAGAGGATGGAAATTCCATGTCAGGAGAAAGTACATCCAACTCTGAAAAGAGTAAAACACTTTAAGACAAAAGAACGCTTGACTCACTTCTGGCTTCCAAATTTCATACTGTATGAAATAACCCACCATTAAAATAACTACTGAATAGAAGATGTTTCAAATGTTAATCAACCAAAATATTTCATTATGATGCTATATAAATAATGTTCAGATGTTTCTGGAAATATCTTTCTAAAGATTTTCATCTAAGACTACTTTTTGATGAAACATCTAATTTTTCTTTGAAGCACTTTGATTTCAGTGTAATTATACTCCTCGATGAAAAACAACTTAAACATCACATATACTTTCTGGGATTCCCTGTTTATAAACTCCATGGGTCTGTGTCTTTGCTGACTGCAATAGCAGACTACATGACAAATGAAATTTAAAAAATGAATAAAAGTATGTTGCAATGAGAGATGCCACCTCCACTTCTAGTAACCTTGACCTCTGAAGAAGCATTCCAAATGCTGAACTTCAACTAATAATTGACTCTTCCTTCCATCTTTTCTTGTAATTTAAATTTGTTTTGAGCTGCCAGTTCATATGCCCACGGATACCATGAGCAATCTGAATATTTCACATTCTAGCCATGAGGAAGTCGAAGGCCTGAATAATGATTATTCCCTGAGCAGCTTTCCCTGCAAATCCATCACTGTAATATGCAAAAAGCACATTACAAATACAATCAAACATATTAAATAGGCCAGCTGATTGTTCTGCTGTATCACAGGTAACCAAAGACAATTCTTTTCTCCAATTACTTCAATAGTTTGGTCCTCATAATGATTTAGTGAAGTTCACCCATACTCATGCTCTGCTTGGCCCTGAGGACACAGGTCCTGGCACTGCAGTTCATTACCCTTCTGACATTAGAGAGCAACTGAACACCTTGTAAGTATTTGGATCTTCCCCAGGAACCTTACTAGTTTGCTGCACACAGACACAGAAGTGCTGATGTTTGCAGCAAGACAGCTCTTAAAGGCATGTCTGGAAATGCTGAACGCATGATGTGCTGACATACAACGGTGGGGTTGGCTTCTGTTGGCAGCGAGGACTGAGGTCAAGTCCTGAAAGTCTAGAATCAAACCTCTTCCCCCTCCTTAGGGTCATCCACAGCTGCTAACACCCAGTTGGAGGGTCCTGGCCTCACCTCTCATGCAATGGTGGCTATCCTAGACAAGCAGAAGAATAGCAAATCCCCAAGAATCTGGACTGCTTCTAAACATTATCTGTCAGGTTATATCAATGCCTTTCTAATTTCCTAAACTGTAAACTAAACCTGATTGGTATTTGCAAACTTTTCTCACTGTAGGAGATGCTACTTTTAATGAAAAGTGTTTTTAAAATAACAGTATGATTCCAGGGGAAAAAAAAAAACACCACACAAACCAACTCCCAAATACTAAGAGATATGGAACAAATCAGGAAAAAAATATCCATCTGTGTGATGAACACAAAAAACTAAGCTGTATCTAGACAATTTAAAGATGCCTGTAGACTTTTGCAGATTGAATCCTCTCAGGATCAACTCTGACAGGAATTCTACATAAAATACTTCAGAACATTACTTGTTCCACCATGTTTGTGTTGTTTTGGAGGTGAAACTTCATTGTTAAAACCTCTAGGGAATAAATTGCTACTGTATCAAATCAGGACACAAACCAAAGGAAAACAAATGTTTATTTTGATTCACTTTGCTGATTATCAGGGCAGTTAGCTCAAAAAAAAAACCCCAACGAACGAACAAACAAATCCAAACCCTAACCTTCATCCTGGAGCAAAAAGAAGGCATTATTTTTTCCAACTAAGAGGAGAAGGATATGTAGCATTTCCTAACTTCCTCAAAGTGGAACAATAAATACTCATAACAGTGAGGGACATTCAAGTTTACATCATCCTATTATAAAGAAATGGCCAAACAGCCATGGTATCCTCTGCTTGTCCACACCAGTATTTTAAACTAAAATTAAAAAATACAAAAAACTGCAAGAGTTTGCATTGTGTTATATGAAGACAGTGCAATTCCATTTCTGGGTTCAGTCCATGGGAAAAAAATTATTTGTCAAATTCCCTTTCTGAACCACTGCTTATTATGAAAAAATTACAGATAACCTTTTAACAGTTACTGATCTAATATCCTCTCTTAACAGGCTGATTTATGTTGCAATTATTTAGCTAAGTAAAACAAATTACAAGCTTATTACACACAAAATAGCAAGTAACTGTCTTAGCTACAACCACAAAATAAGTGTATTAAGAATAATCTCTATACGTTTAAATTATTTAATGTCTTGATATTTTGAAGTGATGTGTGCAGTCTAGGAAATCCCCTTGCTCTTGTAAAGTAAACAAACCAAACCAAACCCCAAGAACCAACAATGTACCCAACACTGCTATCAAATTACCTTGCAACAACTCAGATGAGAAAAGCCTGTGTGGTTGAAATTAGCCAGTGGGTTCAAGGTTATGGAGTGGACAGGAATGCAAGTAGTATTGCAAAGAGCTCTTTAAAATAACAGGTCAAACACACTCAGAACTTAAACAGTCTTAAAATCAAAGAGACAAGCATTTTACAGCTTCATTTTTAAATTGTTATATGTATGAGACCTCACCAAATCCCTAGGAGTGGAAGAACTATTGGTTATCACCAAGCCTGCAGTACATGTCTCCATTAAGCTCTTAGCTCTTGAGAGAAAGCTGGTGAAATAACCTGCTGTCAACTGACTCTTAACATATACTTGGCAGAGTGTTCAGATGACATTTTAATGCCCCTCCCCTTCAATGAACCACAAAATGGGAAATACTGAACCCCTAAAATAGGCTACTTTGGCAGTTATCAGCCTGTGAACGTTCAATGTAGCAAGACTGGATTCATCATATCACTGATGTGTAAGACTCACATAAAGATATGTTTTGCCTTAGGTCTGAGGATTATATCCATACCAAATCACATCACAAAGCAAGCATCAAGAAAGAATAACTCTGTAAAAATATATATAAAAACCTGATAATTAGAAGGACCTTTAATCCCCATTGTTAAATTCAAGATGCAAGGAACAGAAAAATGACAGAGAAAATCATGCTATTTAGTATCTCAGCCACATTTTTTTTTCTTTCCATGGCATTGCATATCCCTGCAGATTACTGATACAATCATGGTATGGCTTTTTGTAGCTGCCTCTGTTGTACCCATCCCCTGAATTCTTATCTCACATACTATTGTCTGCTTTCTTATCTCAGGACTCTTTCTTCACCCTTCCTCTTGAGGTATGTGCAGGAACTGTATGCCTTTTACAAGACGGTAAAAAAGGACAGAAGAGGAAAGCCTGGCCCCGGTGAAGTCAGTGGCAACACTTCAGAGTTTCCTGGATTTTATCAGAAAAAAAAAAATAAAGAGTTTTATCACAGGCAGTTGGCATGAGATCCAAAATAACACCTGCCTACTTAGAATATAATTTGGGTGTCACATTCAAAGGAACGATCTCCCAAACCTTGCTAATGGGTTTAGGTTTCTAGGAATGCAGACAACTTCCTTACATGCCTAGTTGTATGCATAGGTGTCTCCTCTACAGTCACAACCCATCCAGACATGGTTATTTTAAGCAGACATGTCCCCAGACCCAAATGCCCACAGCATAATCCTCCAGGACTCCTCAGAAAGCCTTCACACCTAAACACAGCTCTGTAGCGAGAGCCACAAAATCAAGACAAGATCTAGCCTTTCAGATACATCTTCTCTTTCAAGCAACTGGCATGTAGTGACTCAAAATGCAATGATGAGGTGAGGTGTGGGTGCTCAGGGCTCTAGGAACAGTTACTGCTGGGAAACCAATGCTCCCTGTGTCCATGGACCAGTACCTAGCATGGGATAGTGAGTTC
Organism: Indicator indicator; assembly: GCF_027791375.1. Classification (NCBI taxonomy): domain Eukaryota; kingdom Metazoa; phylum Chordata; class Aves; order Piciformes; family Indicatoridae; genus Indicator; species Indicator indicator. The sequence continues at coordinate 38,116,754 of NC_072012.1, read as the reverse complement.
CTCCAGCAGGACCAAGAACTCAGTTGCCAGCTATGCCACAACATCGGTATCTCTTTTTGAATACAGCCTGCAGAAACACCATGGCAAGGGGATTAGTTACTTAGATGAGTGCTGCTCAGTTATCAGTGTAAAGTAAACAAGCAAGGAAACAGAGGAACCAGGAGAGTTGTGTCTGCTGACCACAAAGAACATATCTGTATGAGAAGTCAACTTTTATGAACTTGGTTTTTAAAATCTTTTCAGTTCAGCAGAGGTTCTTTAAGAAAACTCTAAATAAGTTTCTAGGATATGACGAGAAATGTATGGCAAGCTTCACTTGATTATGTTTTTAGCATAAACAAATTGCTGTACTAATATAAGTCAGTTCAGCTTTAATGGGAATTACACAGAGCAGAGCTCTAAAATTTTTCAGTTAAACTGAGAAGAAACAGTACTCCTCTAAGCTTGACTCCTTCAGGACCTCAAAATTTAATTTCAAACTTTTCAAACAGACAAATCCATATTCAAAAGAACTGCTCAGAAAAAGGAAGAATAAGGGAGGTTGTCTATTTTTATGTTCAAAAATTTAGAGAGGTACGAGAAGGAAAAGCTAGGAAATGTAGCAAGATCAAACTAGATATACTTTTGCTATTGATTTAACTCAACTCAGAAAATTCAACTAATTTCCATATGACTAAATAATAGAATTTTCTCCTTTCATATTTTCATGGGGTGAAAGTGTGTCCTGCCACAGAATTATTACTAAAAAACAGAACTTAGATTGAAATGGACCCCTCAAAAATGTGTCTGTGCTGACGCTTCACACGACTTAAATACCAAAACTGAATACTAGTGGCTGGAGGTTGGTGCAGAAGGAAAATGAGGATTATACCATCTAGCTTACTTAATCCTCTAAATAAACACAAACTTCTTCAAGACCAGAGAAGGCAGGTCCCAGTGACAAGGAACTGTTTGGCCCCAAGTCATCTGTGCTTATGACAGCACCAGCTAGAAGTTGTATCTCCTGATAAATACAGAAGTGCCTCTACTGTTTCAGTGGACAAGCTTGATGTCTCTCTTGTGAACACCTTTGAATTTGAAAAGATATACCACTAAAATTACTTCAAGCAGCCCAAGGGATATAAAAATGAACATAGAATCAAAACCCTAAACTGGTGAAAATTTGAGCTTTATGCTAATGATGGAAACCAACATGAGAAGCAAACTGTATAATCAGTCTTCAGAGGATTTTAAAATGCTGCAAGCAGTATCTACTAACATCTCAGGTCAAATGTAAAATAGAAATATGCAACCTTCTAGTTTTAATCCCAGCTCCACCACTGACTTTGTGAGTCATCTCAGATTGTCTGTTTTCTCTTCTAGCTTTTCTCCCTTCTCCCTTTCAATTCTAAGATCACTTGAGCTCACTTGACTGCTTCTTAACATGCAAGTCAATACAGAAGTTCGCACTGGTCTTTGGTTGACCTCTAAAAGTAATGTGTTCTCTCTCTCACTGCCCTCTTTTTCTCTAGGTTAGCCACACATTTTGAAAACAAAGCATAGAAATTCCAGCCAACAGAGACTATTTCCATATGCTATGCATGGAATTTTGTGAAAATTCTGCATTTCCTTGAGCTTCACACAAGGCTACTGAAGATCACTGGTGATGATTCATCAGATAATGCTTCAGTTTCATTACTTCCCATCCTTGCCATATTTCTCTTATACTTTCTGCTAAACAGGAAGATTCCTCATCATGCAGCTAACAAATTACTGAAACGCACTTCTTTCACCCCAGCAGCACAAGAGAAAATCAGCTGAGAACAGCAGAGGTCTGCTCCTAATGGACATGAACACACACCAGGTCCCACCTTCTCTAAATGACTTGATGTAGACTTCCTGGCTGCACACTCATTAGCTCAATCCTGCTTATACAGCAGATAGGAAATTAAGTGCTCCAAGAAACAGCATGTAGGACCATAAATTTTGAATTGAGACATGTTCCATTTCTCCACTGGTAGGCATACAGAGAAGAGGACTTGGGGGCCATGCTACACCTGATACCTTCTCACAGTGAAGTCAAGAAGTAAATCTGACCCGTTTATGTCCTGATGACAGGTGAAGAGGCACTCAGAAAAAGAAGGATTCTTCATCAATGCATAGTGGTCTCTCAAAAGCTTTAATTCTTAAAACATGACTATTTGAGTTTTTGTTTTAATCCCAGTCTGCACATGCAAGACACAATTATCAAAATAAAAGCCTCTGTCACACAAGCAAATGCTGTTTTCAGAAAGGGCTTCCATGGTCTCTGAACTGCAATTTCACTGAAAGGCAAATGAGCCTGGAAGAAGGGGTGGGGGGAAGAACGAGGAAATATCCATATTCCAGCAATGTCTTCATTTCCCAGCAGCTCTACAACAAAAAGCTCTCTGGTGCTGAATCTGACCTCACTACAAACACTAGCAGAAAACATGCCTCACTGTAAGTGCCTGCATAGTTTTCCTCTGCAAATGCTGCTTCCTTTGTTTACTGTATTTTTAAGTACGTGAGTGCACAGACCACCCACAGCATCAGGTAGCCTAGCACTGGAAAGGTGAGAGAGGAGGCTAGGACTGCTTACTTATATGAATATAAATTAATCTATCTGATCCACATATGCTAGTGAGCCACAGCTCATCCTCAGTCAGTTCATGTCCCTGACAGGCTAACTTGTCCCAAGCTCTCCAGAAATCATGCAGATGAAAGAGCTAAGGCTGTGATATAGGAATTACAGACTGAAGAGTTACAAAGGGATTTGCAAATCACGCAGAAATGCCTGCCTTAGTTTAATTCAATTTATCATATTGTATTGATGCCCTACCTACCCCTCACCACCCCCAGCAGCAAATCAATATTCTACATAAAAGCGGTTTTGGTGCAAGATACTACCTGGTCTCTACTACAGCACCTGGTTAAAAATATGCTCACTACTATCCTTTGGGCTTTGACCTGCATAGACTGAAACAGATAGGGCTGAGTTTACAGATGAACACAGGATCTGGCAGCAAGCACACTAAGTCATTTCTCTGCTCTCCTTCTGCACCTTATCAGTGACATTTCCTTAACAGCACAAGATGCAGCACCAGGCTCACTGCATTTCAACTCCCCAAGGAAACGTGATCAGATCCTCCCAGGGATTACACTTTATCTGGCAAGCACCAGAGTAAGAGAAAGCACTAGTTCATTTTGCACGCTGGTTGTTCACATGCATAGACACTCCAACTCAACAGCAGAGAAGATAACAGATAAAGGGAAGAATTTCTTACAATCTCTTAAAACCCTCCACCTTTGGGTTTGCTGATTATTTCAATACTATTTGTTACTACACAACACTATTGCAGGGAACATTCTGAACATGCATTCACTCTAAACCAGGCACAGCCTCTTTTTTACCCCTACACATATGCAGTCCTTTAATAAATGTCTAATCCACTTCATAGCACAACCTGCTTTTCTTATTCCTTGGCACAGAAAAGCAGACATCAACCTACTTCACTCTCTCCATTTTACACTTTAAGATCACTTTGGCAATACAGATCTGGAGAGGGGAAAAGGGAGGAGAAGGAAATGTGCTGCTACGCTTTTCCCCGTGCTGCTGCTGCTGTAAGAAAACATGATGATAGGATTACGACCAACTATTGAACTAAAGGGAAGTGTTCCACCTAGAGACCGTTTTCACCAGGCAATGCAATGGGCAGGTTACCTGCAAATGGACACTCTTTTAGGTCTGAATATGCCTGCTGGTTCTGTGGTAAGAAACGATGCAGAGGTATTGCCCCCAGTAGTAATTAACAATGTTAATCTTCTTCTTCCTCTCTATGGTGATAAAAAGAGTCATTTTTATATTTAATTAATGCAGAGAATCATTTTGGAAACTGGCTAATGAGGCTCTGATCACATTACCATGAAAATGTGCATTAACACCGCAACTGAGGAGGCTGTTTCATGTGTAGAGAATCCACTTTGTAATTAGCCCACTGTGAAATGAATCACGTCAGGAGGAACTCGGAGGGAACCAGTCAGCAATGGGCACTTAGCTGCTGCTGTGCCAATAGACCACCAACACCGTAAGCTGTTTTTTCTCCTCCGCACTGCCTGTCAGCAGCAACGCAGTCCAAAACTGCAAGCGTTCAGCCTCTGTCAATGGCAGTGTGTCAAAGCCAGGACAAATTACAGAGGGAGAGAACAGATGCTGAAAGGCACTAAACTTTACTATGTGAGGGTCTGCTGTGCCAAGAGGAGAAAAAAAAACACACCAAAACCCCAAAACAAAAAGCTGCAAATCAAATACTGATTCAATAGGATGCTAGCAAAAATTATGGGCTATTATGGAAGTGCTGGATTTGTCTTTTTTTATTCTGAAGGAGCTAGGAACACGTTGGCAGCACACTGCTACACTGCTTCTCACACTGCCACGATGCTGGAAGAGACACTAAAATATCTAGATGGGATTAAGATCTTTGTCTGGTAGTAAACAGAAATAACACACACACATGACCAAGAAGCACACCTCACCCATGGAAAACCTGTAGTGTTCAGTACCTGTTTAAAGGTAGCAGGCATGTTTCAGAATCACTTCAATTTTAAACAGTTAATCTGAAAATTTAACCTACTTCCTAGCAAGCATAGACATGCCATAAAAACTTTGTTTCTTAACTTAGAAATACCTGAGATCACAGATCTAACACTTCCAGATACACCAGTGCAACTTATGTAAGAGCAGTCTTATTACCAAAGCCAAGAGCTACCTTAAAACATCACCAACACAGTTCAGTGAGACTGCTGCTATATGACTGACATCTTGGCAGAACATACACAAAAATGTTAAAAGAATCCCACAGGAAGTCATCTAAAAGGGGAGTGGCAAACGAGCAGAAAACAACAGACACCAAAAATACTAATAATTACCAACACCACCCCAACAACAACAATAACAACAACTTAGCTAGCAATTTTGCAAAGGAAAAAAAAAGGCAAAGCAAAACAAAAGCATGTCTACTTGCTCTCTGTAAAGAACACACATTTTTACTCTGGAGATGCTGGTAATATCCTCTGCACTCACCTGTGAAACTTCATAGAGCAGTTTGTAGTGTTCCTCTCTCTTCTGAAAAGTGCACAGATTGCAGCCCATCCTATTAAGCAACACAAGAGCAAAGCCTCTAATTTCCCCAGCACTGAAAGGCAAATGCAATGACAGGGAATCACCCTCCAGTCTTGACTACTGTTTTTCATCAGTCACTCCAGCCCCGAAACACAGGCACACCACTGTTAGCTGGAAGCACAAGGCAGGGCAGTGTGTAGCAGCATGCTCTTCTTCCCTTTCCCTAACTATCTTACACTCACGTATACACACACAGAGTTTCGACTCAGTTCATGGCAACACTCCCCCTGTCTCCGCATCAGTGCACATGACTACACAGATTCTCACTCATGAATATTAATAGCCTCTCATTGATTATTTATGACAGAACGTGTTAGTGGGGAGGGGTATCATAGCTGCTGCTGCTGACAGATGAATATTCACTAATTAAGAAGCAAATGTACTGTGGTTAAACAAAATTCACTTGTGTCAATACCATCTCTGTTTATTAAGGTTAGAGGGACTAAGCCTCATGTATTTCACCCACATTTGCCTTAATTTTTACAGTAATAATGAGACTAATTCATGAATAGGGGTGGGAAAGGCACAAGTCAACTCTTATGTTAGGTCTCCACCCTGTGCAACAGGGATCATGGAATACATTTAAAATATTTGCAAGCATTTAGGAGACTGCTTGTGAAACCTGAGCTGATGTTGCTGGAAATTTAAAGTAAAGGAGGAAGGAAAGAAAATTAAACCAGATGGCTAAGCTGCTCGCTTAACCTTTGGCACTGCCAAATTTATCCAAAATTCTAGAGCACTCATAGAAGGCATGAGTCTATCATGACTCATCATACATACCCAGCACATGCAGAAATGCAGGTGTGCCTGATCTTTTTACATATATACATACATCATATTGTTTATTAAATACCCTTGCTTTCAAGTCTCTTCTGGCATGTAAACCAGAAAAATAGTAATTATACCCCCAATTTCTAAGAAACGCAACAGATATACACTCTTGGACTTCTAGATATCAAAGCTTTTATTATAACATGCCATTACATCTAATTTTACCATTTGTAAATTAGATTTTAATGGCTCCACAATTCACAATGTGTGTATAAAGGCAAGGATGCATTTAAAATTAAACCCACATGCTAAATGTTAAGGCCAATGGAAATCACACTTAATTGCAGGCTGACACTAACTCCTATATTGTGTATCATGTAATCCATTAGCAGTTATGCAAGACAAAAAGCCCAAGCATTGACCAGCCAATTCAGGAAAAAAAAAAAAAATATTTTTGGTTTATCACTTCTTTCTCAGCAGCTCTGTTAATCAAGAACTATGTCCTTGTTCCAAAGCATCTTTAATCTGGAGGAGATAGCAGGTGGGATCCGAATGAGAAATAATTACTTGGAAACCAATGAAACCAGTTAGTTAAGATTGACACTGGGCCCTAAAGAGTTGTAATTACTAAGCACTGATGTACAGCTACTATTTATTTTTTTGGGTGCAGTTTCCTAAAAGTGCTTTGTCAAACATTTAAAATCAATAACAGGAAATGACTGTAATGAGAACTAATTGTTAACAAATTGGCTTTGCATCTAGCAGCACCTCGAGCACCAACAACACCAGGGAGCAAGCAGATCAACAATCATGTGCTGCTTATCAGCCCTACCTCTTGGGATGTAATAATCTGATTTTCTGGGCCTTAATTTTACCTAACAGCCAGGATGAAAGTCAAGCAGAGAAACCTAAAGGAAAATCTGGACTGTTACTGTGAACTCTGCATAAAGTTTTCTAGAACCACTATGTAAATTACAGATAGCTTGAGACTAAATCCTAATTAAATTTAATTTCCTTTAATAAATGGGCAGAATCAAGAGGAATCAAATAATGACCATTAATAGAGCAAGCTTTCCTCATATCAGCTTCCAGCATTGGTCTGAAACACAACACTAACATTAATTTTTATATCACAGAAGAACCTGAACAGGTAGGTTTGGTTTTGAACTTTTCAGATGTGTACATTCTGAACCTAAGAAAGTCAGATCAATGAATTAGACAACAGACATGCAAGGGCAACCATGCCATCTTTCAACAAAAGTACTCTCTCCTTCACAGAATCACAGAACATCAAGGGTTAGAGGGGACCTCAAAAGACCATTGAGTCCCACCCCCATGCCAGAGCAGGATCACATAGAGTAGGTCACACAAGAACGTGTCCAGACAGGTTTATAATATCTCCAGAGAAGGAAACCTCACAACCTCTCTGGGCAGCCTGTGCCCGTGTTCTGACACCCTCACAATGAAAAAGTTTTTCCTTATGTTCACATGGAACCTCCTATGCTCTGGCTTGTACCCACTGGCCCTTGTCCTATCATTGGACATCACTGAGAAGAGCCTGGCTCTGTCTTCCTGACACTTACCCTTCACATATTTATAAACATTAATGAGGCCACCTCTCAGTCTCCTCTTCTACAGGCTAAAGAGACCCAGCTCCCTCAGATTTTCCTCATAAGGGAGATGTTCCACTCCCTTCAGCATCTTTGCGGATCTGTGCTGGACTCTTTCAAGCAAGTTCCCTGTCCTTCTTGAACTGAGGGGCCCAGAACTGGACAAAATATTCCAGATGCTGCCTCAGCCGGGCAGAGTAGAGTGGGAGGAGAACCTCTCTTGACCTACTAACCACACCCCTTCTAATACATGCCAGGATACCACTGGCCTTCTTGGCCACAAGAGCACATTGCTGGCTCATGGTCATCCTTCTATCCACTGGGACCCCCAAGTCCCTCTTCTCCACACTGCTCTCCAGCAGGTCAGTCCCCAACCTATACTGGCACATGGGGTTCTTTCCCAGATGCAAGACTCCACACTTGCCCTTGTTGTATTTCATTAAATTTCTCCCCACACAACTCCAGCCTGTCCAGGTCTCTCTGAATGGCAGCACAGACTTCAGGTGTGTCAACTACTTTTCCCAGTTTTGTGACATCAGCAAATGTGCTGACAGTGCATTCTTTTCCCTCATCCAGGTCATTAATGAACATATTGAACAGTACTGGTCCCAGCACTGACCCCTGAGGGACCCCATCTAAATAGAGCCCAAGCAGTTGGTAAGACTGAAGGACAGAATGCCATCCAGAGTGACCCAGGCAGACTAGGGCAGTGGGCTAAGCAGAATCTCATGAGATTCAATAAGGCAAAGCGTAAGATCCTGCACCTAGGTCAGGGCAATCCTTGATATCAATACAAGCTAGAGGATGATGAAACTGAAAGCAGCCCTGTGGAAAAGGACTTGGGGGTACTGGTGAACAAGAAGCTGGACACAAGCCAGCAATGTGCACTTGCAACCCAGAAGGCCAATCGCATCCTGGGATGCATCAAAAGCATGGTCTGCAGGTCAAGAGAGATGATTCTGCGACTCTGGTGAGACCTCACCTGGGGTGCTGGTGGACGAGAAGCTCAACATGAGCTGTCAATGTGCACTTGCAGCCCACAAAGCCAACCAGATCCTGGGCTGCATCAAGAGAAGTGTGGCCAGCAGGTCAAGGGAGGTGATTCTCCCCCTCTACTCAGCTCTGGTGAGACCCCACCTGGAGTACTGCATCCAGTTCTGGAGCCCCTATTCCAAGAGGGATATGGACATGCTGGAAGGTGTCCAGAGAAGGGCCACCAGGATGATCAGAGGGCTGGAGCACCTTTCCTATGAGGACAGACTGAAAGAGTTGGGGCTGTTCAGTCTGGAGAAGAGAAGGCTCCGAGGTGACCTTATTGTGGCCTTCCAGTATCTGAAGGGGGCCTACAAGAAAGCTGGGGAGGGACTTTTTAGGATATGAGGTAGTGATTGGACTGAGGGGAATGGAATAAAGCTGGAAGTGGGGAGATTCAGACTGGACCTGAGGAAGAAGTTCTTCACCATGAGAGTGGTGAGAGCCTAGAATGGGTTGTCCAGGGAGGTGGTTGAGGCCCCACCCCTGGAGGTGTTTAAGGCCAGGCTGGATGAGGCTCTGGCCAGCCTGATCTAGTGTGAGGTGTCCCTGCCCATGGCAGGGGGGTTGAAACTGGATGATCCTTGTGGTCCCTTCCAACCCTGACTGATTCTATGATTCTACGATTCTATGATTTTACCGTGTCCATCTATGGGGCCCCCAAAACAAGAAGGACAAGCAAATGGTAGAGCAGGTCCACAGGAGGGCCATGAGAATGATCAGAGGGATGGAGCACCTCTCCTACCAAGACAAGCTGAGAGAGTTGCGGCTGTTCAGCCTGGAGAAGAGAAGGCTCTGGGGAGACCTTATAGCCACATTTCAATATCTGAAGGAGACCTATAGGAAGGCTGGGGAAGGACTGTTTAGAAGGGCTTGCAGCAATAAGACAAGCAGCAATGGTTTTAAACTAGAGCAGGATAGATATAGGTTATACATAAGGAGGAAGTTCTTTATAATCAGAGTGGTGCAATACTGGAACAGGTTGCCCAGAGATGTGGTTGAGGTCCTATGTCTGGAAATATTCAAGGTCAAACTCGATGGGGCCCTGAGCAACCTGATCTAGTTGGAGGTGTCCCTGCTTACTGCAGGGAGGTTGGAGAAGAGGACCAGTGAGCGTCTCTTCCAACCCACTGCATTCTGTGAGTCTGTAATTCTGTAAATATGCTGCTTTGATTTTACATGTGGTCAAAATACTATACTTTGTATAGCACTAAATTATATTCAAGGCAAAACTTCATTGAACTAATGACTAAAATGCTTTAGTCAAGCTGAATTTCATTTGGGGTAGAAAGCAACATCTACCCTTCCCTCCTTCTCTTCCTCCTCTTCCTCCCCCTTCCAACATCATATTTGTAGCTAAAGGGACCAAAAAGGTACTAAAATACAATCAAATAATTCTTGCTTGATCTTCGAATAATTCAATGCTTTTCTTGATTGTGGAGTTCTCCATGTTCATCACCTACTATTCAATGTTACCTTAAAGACTAAAATTATAATTTATAGTCAAACCAGGAGTGCAATAATGCAAAGGGATGGAAGTAAAATTGAAGAGAGTTACAACAAAATGTCTGTTAACATTTTCAAACAAGGTGCACTTGTTTAGGTCCCCTAATTAATTTTAACTATCTAGACCATGACTTACACACTTGGTATATAGTTTCCTCATTGAAGTATAGAAATGTCTAATTATAAGCAGCTATGCTTTAAAGTTTAGCATTACAAAAATTCAATGCAACGACACTGTGAATTAGAGGCTACTCACTTCTTTATATTTTTTTTATCACATAGGTAAAAGACATATAATAAAATACAGTATTCATTTAGAGTGAGGATAAAGAAGCTGTTGGTACAAAGTCAGTGAGGCAAATGTGGAATTCCAAGTTTGCTTTGCCTGCCTTTGAGTTCACTCTCTCCTCCCAAATTTAACAACCCTATTGCATTTACTTTGTGAGTTTCAAAGAATTCCTAGAAATTTAGCTCACAGAATGCAATTTGTACTCTTAGGACTGCATACATGTAAACCAAAAATATAAGAGAGTTAGAGAAAGCCTTTGCTTATCCCCACTGTCCTAAATAAAGGCTCAAACTCATAAGGCTTGGCCTCAGTCCAGACAGATCTATTAGTTTATCATGAAAATTAGTGTTTTTGTCAAGTCTGGAATCAGGTGATTGCACTCATCAGTCAGTTTGCACATTAGCAGAACAAGATATTTTCCAGCCCTGTGACTGCAGAAAACAACTTCAAAGTCTTCAGTAAATGCAACTTCAGTAAATACAATGACTCAGAATTTGCACATAAACTAACCAGCTTGAAGTCTTAAATACGACAACGTATGTATTAGTAAGGTAAATGCACATACAAACTATGGAAATACAGAGTCATTGAAATGGGCTTAGGCTCCAAGGAAATGGATTTTCACAAATAAAAAAACCTGGAAAATTTAACCATACTTCTTACAAAAGATTCATGAAAATCTAACTCAAGGTAAACATGCACTATACATTTTCCACAGATATCAGAACACAAAAATGCATTATTTTTAAAAAAAGTAAGAATGTGTATCTACAATAAAATGCAATATTTATGGGAACATTATTTTATGTTCGTAGGAAAGATACTTGTTTAAACTCATATCTTTTAGCACAGCCACTAAGACTTCCTGTACTGCTCAAAGTCACAGCAAGACCAGGGTGGTAGGAGAAAGGGCAGGATGCAGAATTTCCAGGTTCTGTATTTCCCAGCAGGACTGTAATTTATCTGAAGACTATCTAGGTCCACCTGATTGTAAATCAAATGGGCTCCATATGAGGCATATTCCATTAGGCTCAGATGCCTCCTGGAAGGTAGGGAACACCTACAACATCATACAACATGCACAGTCTATTGATTTTTTTTTTTTCACCTACGGTTAAATTGACACAGATCTATGAGACTCCTAGTCTAAAACATAAATAAATGTCTAGAGAGAAATGGAGAGCAAGCACATGAGCAACCTTCTCTGACACAATTGCTTACAACACAAGAGCTACAGAGGAAAAAAAATATTAAATAAACTTGTGTTTATCACTCTCAAGTGAATGGGCTGGCTAGTTTTCTTTGGAATAAGTACCATTCCTTTAGTAGGTCTACTGGCCAAACTCAAGACTGCTCAGATACCTTTTTTCTCTTTCTCAAAGTTTCACCTGGGATATTCTTTTTTGTCGTTTTTGTTCTGAGTGGCTTCCTTATAACTTCTTAAACTTCTGCCAGAATCAATTACAGAAGTGTTGCATAACACCAAATGATGCCTATACTGAACTTTAACGCCTTAGGAATACATAAGTGCTTCAAGTGGACAGTGTCAGTTAAATTCAGAAAATCAGTCAATGCTGGCCCTAAGAGCCTTTGCTGAACCAAGGACTTTGTTAACAAATGCTAAAAGAAAATGGACTTTCTCTTGACTTTCTCTACTTCATCAGTTAATTATAAGGAAACTATCTGACACATCTTTACTTCATGTGATTGTGCAAAACCAGACTGATAGCTCTTTACTGCACTAGAGAGATTCAGTGCTATGGAGTGTACAGAGTAGGATTACTCACAAACAAGCTTGAAAGGATTTAAAGAAATTGGCAAAATTTTATTCAAGATAGCCAAACCTAAAATGACTAAAAATGTGTGGGAAAAACACCTCTCTGATTACAGATAAAATGGGATAAAAATTCCCAAATCAATAAACATTAAATACTACATTTAGGGAACCTTGTTAACTACCAAGTGTCATAGTCTCCAAAACAGACAGTTTCCTTGAAGTACAGGTTCAATGTTGAACCACAGTAGGAAGTCAAACAGAATGTGAGGAATTTTAGGAAAACACTGACAATGGAGCAGAAACTGTTGTCATGAAACTCCACAAACCTCAACAATACTCACATTTGAATACAGCGAGCAGTCCCAGTCTAAATCATTTAATGGAAATGGAAGAGCTATGAAGAATAGATGAGAAACACAGATGTGTAATAGTTCACTTTCCCTACATCTTTCATCTTAATCCATACTTTTTTCCCTCTCACGGAAGCCATTCCTTCTCACATTACACAATGAAACAATCAGACAATAACTTTAAAGCAAAAAAACAAAGTCTGGAACTTTTTTTCCCCATGTAATTTGACTGGGGAATTCACTGTCAAAACCTACTGGAAGTAAAAAGCAGGAAAGGGTTCAAAAATGTATTAGACACCTTTATGACAGATAACTGTCAGTAGTCATCTGCCTGTTTAGGAAGCCTGTAATTCATTGACTCCTGGGAGCTATGGGTGTACAGCAGTGAGATTTCTCCCCATGCATCCCCTTGATGATACCTTGCCTGTGCTTTATTGTCACCCTCTTCAGAAATCTAATATTGGCAATACAATAACTTAACTAAATAAATTCTAAAGCTCCAAATTTAGCAGTTCTTGCATAAAAAGCTAGAATATTTACTAAATTGAAAGTTCCCTAGCCAACATTAGCTGGTAATACACCATACTGTACAACCGCATTACAAGGCTTTATTACTGATCACATAACGGCTTTGGACTTCAAATATGTTTATAAAAGACCATTTTATTATTGTCCTAACTAATTTCAAATTTTTTTGAGCAACATCTGTTAAAAAAAAAAATCAGAATTTTTCCCCATGCCTGAAAATTAAATCTGAGTTTGGTTTTTTTTGGTTGTTTTTTTTTTTTTCACATCTGTGTGGGAAAGAAAGACCATCTGGAACTGAGACACTATACACCAAGTTCAGGCCCAGGCCTAACAAAGGCAGATATCAATTAAATGCCTCAATGTGAAACAGCTCTCAGTACAAAACTCCCATTCAAATGCTGAAGCAGCAGGAACTGGTTCAGAGGACAAGAGCAGTGGTGAGGACTCCTTGGCTCTCTTCTTTCCTCTGATATCTGTGTCATTAGAAAAGCTCTTCCTTTTTAGATTCTTACAAAATAAGTAACATCCCTTTTGCACTAGCAGTAATTCAACGAACCTTTTAAGACTTTACAGAGCTTTTCAAAGAATGTGCTATGGAGGGCTGTTACACCCATCTAAGTTCTCCTGTAGCCACCCTTGCAGTCTCCAACACTCCAATGTAATTAAAATGTCTTGTGTGGTTTCTCAATTAAAAGTTTTAAGTAATACTCATGGTGTGTTAATCAGTACAGAAGTACCAAAGAAAAAAATACTCATTACTTGAGAAAGTCTCTTGCTAAAAATGACAACCACAGCCATTTGAGTGATTAGAAAAAAAAATAAGCAAGAGATATACTTTGGGCAGGCTGATGGCTGAATGTATCCCAGAGTGGCTAAAATATACTAGCTGGTGGTAGATTTGACTAATTTCTTTTTGGTTGCCTTCCCCATTAAGTACAATTAGTTGCACAAATCTACAATAGTAGTTTTGGCAGATCCAAGTAATTGAAAAGAGAGGTAAGGATGCTGAAAAGAGTAACCTGTCATGAATAAATACACTGCCATAATAGAGGCATATTTACCAATACAGACACTTCACTGTTTAAAAGCTCATACAGCTGACAACCTGAAAGAACTGTTGATGGATACATGTATGTTTGCTTACTGTGCCTCAGAAAAACACCCTAGGATTAGGGAAATTGTCATGACTTTGAATGGATTTTCATGGTATTGAAGCTCAAAAGGAGACTTGCACCAAATCAGGCTATAAAAACAGCTGCTTTCCTCCTTTGCCAGAGCATAAAGATGTTGTAATATAACTGTCAGAAGTTCATGTTACTATAGTAAAAATAATTTTGCAACATAGAAATTACCTAAGTCATTAAAGGAGTAGTGAGGCAGAGCAGAGCTGGTTATTTTTGTGTAACTAATCGTAACTTCATCACCTAAAATTAGTATTAGGTGGTGTATGTATTGAATATCAAATGTGGCTCCCAACACACGCTTGATAGAATGACAGACGCAAGAGCGGCACCACACAACAGTGCAGGAGAATTGTCCATACAACTCCTATGTCTGACAGCTGGCAAGTTTGATTTAAAATCACAATTTGAACTGAAATCAACTCTGTTTGTTGACAATCACTATCTGACTACCATAAAAGCACCACTAATTCTGTTTTAGTCAGCAAATGCTTTGTAATGATCTAAAACTAATATGACTTGCCCTCCTACAAAACCTCCACAGTGTCAAAGGTTTACTTTGTACACTGTTTGGGCTTTCTAAAGCTTAAAATCCCTGCCAGTGCACCTGCTTTCTGGAAGATCATTAGGTAAAAATCCCAACGAAGCCCAATCAACCTGGCTTTAGTTACCTCACCGTCTGCTCTAGAAGAAAATTAATGTTATTAGATGTGTCTTTCTCTGAAAATTGCTGGTGTTTGGTTACCATGCCAGCTGTCTCGGAGGTGCATGGGTCTGCTGGACACTGAACCGGCTGGCTGCCTAGGCAGAGCCTGGTCCTGGCCCTGGCGCCACTGGGACCCCACACCAGCTGCTCCCCCAATTTCAGGGCACCTTGAGCCCTTGCAGCACACCAGACCTCAGCCTTGGAAACACGCATCCCACAAACCCCAGCTCCCTGCAATGCTCACCCAGGCCATCATGAAACAGCAACACCAGGCCTGTACTCAGGTATAAGGAGTTGGGAAGAAAAATGATAGAGTGAAAAAACTCCTGCAGAGCCACGTGGATGGAGACAAATTAAATCCGATTAACAGAGATGGTTTTTCTTCTATTTCGTTGTTCCATGGAAAATAAATTAGCATAGCAAATCCTGCTTTCATCTCTGAAAAAAAATTCAGATCCTCAGTCTGAAATCTGATCTTTCCTCCTGGAATAAAAAGCCAAACCCAAGAGCTCGTCAGCTTCAGAGGGGAGATTTGTCACACGCCAGTGGTTTGTGGGGGTGGGTGCCCACCCGGTCCTTGCTGCCTGACTGCAGGGACAGCTCTGTTGCACAGCCTCTGGTCGGTTCCTGTCTCCCCTGTGCTCCAGCATAACTGCAGCATGCCAGGACTTCTGGTTTGTCTAAGCCCTTTGGACAGGGGAACTAAAACTACATTTTGAATATAGCTTCCTAAAATAGTAAAAAGAACATATACAGTAGAGAAAAATCATTCAATCACATGACAGCCAAAGAATGGTGCAAATTAAAGTGAAATACTTAACTAGTATTTGGCACAAATTCCATCTGAAACCCTACAAACACGAAAATCACTTAAAAAAAACCCTTCAGGTGGACAGCGATAATTGTAGAGGCCCCATTCACAGAATGGGTATCATTCACTTTACCAAGACTGAAACTGTTAAAAACCCTCAGTGTGTTCTGAAGATGAACCCCTTAGCACCCTTTTCCACTGGTAAGTATTAAAGATGAAATAGTAGTAGCACTAGTGCAATTCATCTGGGATGAAAATCCTTCCCAATTAAACTTTTACACAGTGAAAATGCCATCTCCCTTGATTTTTGCATTTTGGTTTTCAAAATGAGCAATGCTCTTCTTGAAATACATGCCTGAGCTCCCTTGTGTATTTTGGTTGTCAATATCAGTCATAAATAAATATAAAGCAGAGTCTAGAACAGAGAAATACAATGAGAAATTAAACAGAAATATCCTGCTCAAAGAATCACTGCTTTGTAATTCTCCACTGATGTGGTCTATAGTCCTACAGCTGGCAAGATGATGATCTTTAAAGGTCCCTTCCAATCCAAACCATCCTATGATTTATCTGAATGTATTTACTTGCTAGGAAATGTTCAACCTGCTTTGTCCAGCAGTGCAGCAAGTGCCCTTTGTAAGTATAAGATTATAGTTACAAAAAGAAAATTATGCTATTTCTTAAAAATAATATTAAAATAACATTTAATCTTTGCACAACAAATATTTTAGGTATTTAGATATTGCAAGGAGTTCTCTATCTCAAAAAGTTCAAGGCCACTTGCACAACCTTTGCCAGCTCCTCCAGCTAGCCAGTTCACACATCTGTAAAAATTTAAAGATTCTCACACACAGATGCACAATATCCCCATGCACCACACCTACCCATCCACTTGCCCACTCAGAGATAAAGCAGTCTGCTGTAAAGCAAAAAATGGATAAACCTCATTTCATGTACTCCAGAGACAATTTCAGTACTACTGAGTCATTTAAGCTCAAAAGGAAAACAATGGCATCCTGGCCAGGTATGTATCTCCTGTGGCTAAATCTGTCTACTTGTTCATAAGAAGTCAGTCCCCACATTTTCAATTCATTGTCTTCAGAGAGTCGTGAAAAATGTTCCTATTTATCTCAGGGGAGGAAGTGACATCTATGAGAAATGAATTTACTTATCAGACTTCAAACTACAGACAGTATGTATGCGTGAGTGTGTACACTGGAGGGAAAAGCAAAACATTTCCAAAACTCACTTTTGCGTCAGTTTTGCAGAATTACACTTCTCACCTTATAAAACACAAAGATCTTTTAACAATAGGTGAAATATTTAACCTTCTCAAAGTCAGTGTTTATTCTCATCTTTGTGATTGCTCCTGTACAGATATGAAACAAATCACAGGGAAAAAAAAAATAAATCAAGGAGAATAATGGATTGGGGGCAGGGGTGTGTGTTTTTTCTGCAAGACCTTCACATGTAGTCTGAATCTCTTTCATTTCTATTCAGCTCTTGTGCAGGACACTAGGATTATATGTATCAATTTAATTCACTGATAAGGAAATCCTTACTATAAATCCTACCATGTGGGACAAATCTGTCAAGATCTTGATTATCAAAACAAATGAACAGACAGTAAAATGTGACATACGTGGCATACACTTTACATGACAAATTAGCCCTGGTACAACTGACAGACATAGTGTAAGGGGACATTACGGTTGCTATGGCAGACAATGCCTTTCCGCTTTCAGCTCCTGAAACACAAGTTTTCTGAAAGAAATACTGACTTCTAGCAAAAGACAACAAATTTTCTACAGTTAAACACTACCAGCATGTAACAAGACATACTTCTCTGTCCCACTGTGGCCTTCTTCAAAAGTTACTGCTTCAAGAGTGACCTCCCCATGTCACTGGAGTGACTAGCCAGAAGCTGTAAGGTTGTTCTCTTTGCCTTCATCAGATGTGTAAGGGATTTACTGTGATGCTTCAGGGAAGCAAATAGTGATGGTCAAATAAATTAGGAAATATACTTTATCATGCAGTGAGCGACAACAATTTCAGCTCAAGGAAAAGAAGAGAGGATCCTGTCTCAAGCTAGAAATGTGAAATAAAAATTCGAGTATTCTAAATACCCAAGGGTTTGGATGATACATATGCCTCAGAACTGGTTTATCATATAATAACACAGTTTTCTTAAAAAGCATTCTTGTTTTTTTGTTGGAAGAAAAATCCTGAGGATAAAACTCTGATTTCTGAGGATAAAACCAGCATACTTCTCATCTGAAGTGGTGTTTGGAACTCCTAAGGTAGAAAATTAGTGATACAGTTAAAGAAACAGAGCAAATACTAGTAAGATTTTAGTAAAGCATCCTTAACAGATTCTGTCAACAAGACATAAGCATGCACCCAAGAGCTCTCCTGCACAAAGACCAAAACACTAGAGAGAGTAAAAGCTGTGGCTATACTCCTGACGCAAGATATTCAGAACCTAAATCAGGATAGGCTCATTCTTGCTGCAAAAAAAATAACAAGTCTTATATGGTAATGCGACAACTTCACTGCTTACTCCTTTTGGAAACCTGTCAGAAATTCAAATTAAATTAGCTTCTGGAGTTCTTAGCAAAACTCAGGAATGTAGCTGCATTCCTGTGGACCTCAAACAGGGTGCCACCTGATCACAAACTCTCATTTAGTTATTAATTTGTCTGATTGCAGAATGCCTCCTTTCTTTCGAGTTATGAGAAATATGTGTATTGACCACCAGGTGACAGGGTGCTATTGACCACCAGGTGACAGCTATGACCACATCACAATCACCACGTTGAAATGTACAGGTCTTGGTGCATTTAGGAAGGACTATAGAAGGTGCTTGTGTCATCTTTCTACCTCCTACTGTAGTTCATCATACAAACACTTCACAAAGTCAACCTTAAAAAATGCAACTGGCAAAATTATTCCTTTAGATATTAAGGTGCACTTCTGAACATGTTATCCTAATGGAAAGTTAATAATATAAGGATGAGAAGCAAAGATCTTCAAAAGCTGGCATCCTCAGCTAGTTTTCCTAAACCCTTTCTGTGCTATTGTTAAGGGGCAGACCAATTTCTATAAAAGTCTCTTTTCTGCTTGAAAATAATTTTTACTCCTTCAGGCACAAGCAGAAGAGCAAACAATTCTGAGCAAGAAAACAAGATTGTTTTAAAATCAATAAATTTACCTTGTACAATAAATAAATAAATAAACAAACTATTTACGTAACAATAGAACTGAAGTTTCATACAGCATTTTTTACACAGAGATGTCAAATTACCTAACAAAGTCAGGTAATGTTATCACCATTTTACCAATGTGTGAATAACATAGAAATCTATCAATGTATAATACTGAAATATGACAAATAATTTTCACTCTTCACTACCAGTGTAGAAAGCATCAGGAAGCTGCATGGTGAGTGAGCTGCCCAAGACCAGGCAGCTGACAGCACAGCAGCAATGCACCAGAGGATGGCCTATATTCCATAGGCATCTGGGAGAAGTCTCACAATCACTTGGCCTTGTTCTTGTGAGGGACTTTGACTTTCCTAATGTCTGCTGGAAATACAATACAGTAGAAAGGGAGCAGTCATGGAGGTTCCTAGGGTGTGTGGAGGATAACACAGCTGGTGACGGAGCCAATTAGCAAAGGCGCCTTGCTGGATCTGCTGTTTGTGAACAGAGGATGACTTGTGGGTGATGTAATGGCTGGAGGTTGTCTTGGGTACAGCCTGGCTAAATAGAGGGATCTGGTTGCTGCTTAGGGAGAAAAGGAGAATTTATGGTCTTTGGAAGAAAGTGTAGGCCACTCAGAGTACTACAAAGTTGTGAGGCTATGAAGAGAAAAAAAATAGAAGGGCCAAAGCCCTTCTTCAGGTGTTAAAAGAGAACAGGAAATTCCTCTAAAATAACCCTGCCTGCTGGGCAGTATGCTATGGGGAAGGACCTTCTCAGACTATGCCCAGTGGCTGGCAAATGGGAGAGACTTCTAAAGCATCCAAAGCAGCCTGGGCTTGGCTGCACTCACTGGGGCTGAGCTCCAGGACAGTCCCAGCTCAAAAGTTAAACCAACCAAGAGCTGCACGCCTGGCTCTCCTGCACACAGCAAAATAAACCTGGATGCTTGGGTCACAGCTTTAATTGATTTTTTTTTTGTCTTTCTCCCTGCTTCAGAAGTCAGTCTAATCAATGCCATTTCACACTCTCCAGTGCAAGCTTTACTGATCCAATCCCCGACTAAAAACAGATTCATCAAAGCAGCACCAAGGGAGGCAATTTTTACCCCCTACAACGCACAGGATACATCACGTTACAACTTCCTCATGGCTGTCTGCCTCTATGAGGAAAGGTGGGAAAGGAGGAGAAGGAAGGAGGACCCACACAGCTGAAACAAACACCGACACTGGAAAATGATGTGCATTTTTCCACTCGCATTAAGTATGGAAGAGGCAGTCACAGTTCGTGCTCCCTTGCTGCTCTTGCAAATTCTCATATTTTCCATCTTACAGCAGGTGACAGAACATAGCAGTTACTGACAAATGCTGGGGGAAAGCACAAGACCTAACCAATAAATAATAAATGTATCCATATTTTTGCAACGTCTTCCCTCAAGTCCATACAAAGTAAATATGAGACTCCCCATAGGAAGTCATGGAAGTTGCCAATTCCATTCATAAAGGTGATTAAGTGAACTTCCATACTGCTTCCCTGCATGTCTTCAATAATCTGAACACAAGCTGCCAACTATTGACACAGCAGAACATGTGCACTTTTTCAGCTCTGGCAGTCTCCTGAACCTCTGTCTTCTTCTCTGAACCCAGTATGTTGGAGAACATCAAAAGAACAAGTTTATTCTACTGCTTTCAAACAGATCTATTCCAGGAAACTACTTTCCCAAACCTAACATAATACAGGAATCCAAGCTACTCTAGGCTTTAACTGCCAGTGAATGGATGAAACACACCCTGCCTCTAAGACTTAACTAACACAACTCAGACTCAGGAATTAGGACCTGTAAGTATTTCTTCTGCTTCGAAAAACTGGAACCACTTTATGCAAACAGCACACACTGAGTCTGTAATTGGAAGTGCTGTAATCAAACAAGAGTTCAAAGGAGGAAATGTTTACCTCAAGAAACCACAGTAGTGACTAAATAACAAAGAGCTTGAAGTCAACACCCTGGGTGAATCTCTGGGTGACCTCTGGGCACAAAACAAGAAGGACCACATGCCTTCTCCTTTCCCATGCTAATACCTAAGGTATCATTTCCTATGACTATTGACTATTACATTTGCAGACTGAATCATTAATTTCCCTTCAAAAGGCATGTCCTCTTTGCAGAAAACCATACAAATTGGCCAGCACAAGCAAGAATTCTGTTTCCAAAGCTTCGGCCTGTGGCCCTGCTTGCATCTGTCCTGCACTGTCTGCTAATGGGACCTTAAACATCCTGAAACAGTGAGCTGGGAAAGAGCTACCTTATCTTTGTGCTCCAAAAATAATTTTCAGAAGCAAAAAGAAACTCCTGCCGTGAACTATGAGAACGAGCATCTTTCAAATACTATTATTAGAGTGATAAGAATTACCCTTTCTTCATGTCTGTAATACCCCAAACAGCAAGGTCTCCTCCTCTCTCCTCCAGCCTCAATTTACCATGTATTTTATTTACAGTATTACTTTCCAAGAGATATAAATTAGCACACTTATTCACAAGAGATAAATACTGCCAAAGTAATCACTGAACACATCTTTCACTGCATAGCCAACCAGTGGCTAGTTCTGAAAAGTTGTGCTGTTAATAATGGCACACTGCAGTAAACTAATTGTATGTAAAGTCAAGGGGTGCATGTTTAAGAATTTTAATTACCGTTCTCTGATTGCTTTATATTCAATACGTAACATGCAGGTAACACAGCCATTATGATGATAAGCAGTTTAATTAGAAAACCAAGATAAGGAAGAAATGCCTTTAAGTTACTAAATTTGTTCCTGCTGGCCATGTGATAACTTGAGCACATAGTTTCCCTTGGTATTTTAGAATGGGAAATACTAATTTAACCTAAACCTTTGTTTCCTCACACTGTAACAACTGCTTTATATGCCATTTGCTTCTCTTTCTTATGGGTGTGAACAACACAGTTTAATGAGTTCACAAACCTCAACCTGTTTTTAATCTTTGAGCAGGTCCATGCAAGTGAGTGGTGCTGCAAACTCCATGCCCATGGCCAGCAGGAGCTTCCCAGCTGAGCTGAGACAAGCCTGGGCTGCACACTGGCAGTGGCACGCTTACCCTTTCAGCGAACTGTCTCAGAGGATGGCCATTGATTTCCTAGTTATTATGAACATGAAATTATTGAATGACAGATGATAGAGTGTTAGGTCCTACAAGTATTTTCCCAAATGGGTTATCTAGCCTGTGTTGCCGTAGCAACAAGGCTGTTTGACAGCGCTTATGACAAAGAAGTCTTTGCTCAGAATTCAGCTACAGTATAACTCCTTGCTTCCTACCTTAGTCTTTACTGCCCTATTCAGCATCTCTTCTACACCTCTCCAGACCATGCCTCCAGCCAGCTGCTCCAACACCAACCAGGGTATGGCACTGCCACCAGCCACCAGCCCTTCAAAACACCCTGCCTGTGGCAGGGTATGATGCTTTTGCCCAAAATAATGTTGTTTCCCATCAGATAAAGCAGCCAGTCTGACAGTCCCAAATCCATGAGGAATGCAAGTCCTGCATCAAAACACACAACTCAAAAGCCTAGGAGGAACCACACCTGAAAATCAGACATCATCATGCACAACTAAAGGGTAAATAATTTCTTGATGACGTGTCACTTCCACTGCAGGGATACAGTGAACTTCTCCTTCATTTATTTTTTTAACTGACATAAATCAGGGTTTGATACAGAATGGTTTCTTCATTCACAGGGAGCTTCACAGTCCAGAGCTTGGTTATGCATATTCTCCCTTTCCCCAGTGCAGCACACATACCCCTGCACAGCAGATCCTCCTGGTCAGGAAGGAATTCACAAACAGTGCTTTCTAAGGAGCACAGAATCACAACTCCACATCAAACAAGACAGCAGGGATGCTGCAAAGGCTTAGATCCAACAAAAAGCAAAGCACAGAAAAGAGTTACACCTCTGGAATAGCTCCTTAAGCTTTTCTTTCAATTATAGTCCTCCTTCACCTTCAAGTCATGTCTCCTGGGGTTTTTTTTTAAGTCCTTTTTCTGCTAGCAGGACATAGCCTGAATAACTTAAAACACAGTTACTCAACTTCTCCAAGTGCCATCACATTTGTTCTACTTTTCTGATCACTCTAGAAACCACCTCACTTTTGAGTTTCTGACTCAAAGAAAGATGCTTCGATCAAAAAAAAAAAAAAAAGAATTATATGTGAATCCAAAATTACAGGCAATAATAGGTTATTTTCACTTAAACTGACTCATCCATGTTTTAATTGACCAGACAGTTTTTTAGAAAGATAAGGACAGGAAAGGAAATGACTGAAGGACAGGTTGAGAATTCTGGCTGGTTGCAGCAAGGCACCACAAAGCTGCAGCCAGAAAGGCTCATGCCATTGAGTATTGCTGCCCAGGTTGGTAACTGCTCTTCACCATACATAGTTACCACTTTTTTTCTCCCTGTGCAGGCTGCAATGTATTTTGGTGTACTTTGCTCCCTTGCTGAGTGGAGATGAGCAGCTTTTCATAGAATCATAGAATAGTTTGGGTTGGAAGGGACCTTTAAAGGTCACCTTGTCCAACTTCCCTGCAGTGAGTAAGAATATCTTCAACTAGATCAGGTTGCTCAGAGCCCTGGCCAGCCTGATCTTGAAAGTTTCCAGGGATGGGACATCTACTACCTTACTGGGCCACCTGTTCCAATATTTCACCACCCTCATTGTAAAAAAGTTCTTCCTTATATCCATATGACGTCAGCTCAGATATAAAAGCTAAGGGAAAGAAGGAAGTGCAAGGGAGCATTCATCAATGGTGTTTGTCCTCCGGAGCAAGCACTACGCATATTGAAGCCCTGCTTCCTGGGGAGTGACTGAACATCACTGGCTGATGCGAAGTAGAGAATAGTATTTTGTTTGCTCATGCTTCTGCATGGCCTTTGCTTTTGCCCTATTAAGCTACTTCTATCTTGACCCACAGGCCTCCTGTGAGTGATAGAGCTGCTTTGGTGGGCATTTGGCTCCCAACCAGGGCAAACCACCACACATGGCTGAAGATGGAAAAGTATGTCTGGGAAAACCGGAACAAGGCCTTGTTGTAAAAATATATGTTAAAAATGTGCCCAAATAATCCTTGATAGCTTTACCAAGTTAGAGACATTTTTCCTCCAATCTCCAATAAAAATCCATCTCAAAAGGTGTGTTTTATGTCAAGATGGAAAAGCACACCAAGTAAATTCTTTTAAAGCACACAATTAATGGGGACAAGCAGTGATCAGACCACAGGAGAAATTGAGGACTAAGAATGGAGTGAGAAAATTGAGATAAGTTTCTGCAATGAAGCTTAAATGCTCAGTCTGTGCCAAGTATCTTCTTTCTACCCAAACATATTTTAGGTTTAAAATATTTTTAAGTTCATTTTTAAAAACCCCAAACCTCTTGGTACAGCCACATCTGCTCATAACAACACTTTTATAGGACAGCTTCAATTAGAGCTGGCTCTTGATGAGCCTCATCTAGGCTATGCTGCATGAAGCAATAAACAAGGCACTGAAAGCACATGGTGAGCTGCAGCTTTACACTGCCACCAGCCCCCACTCTCATATTTCCTCTCCTCTCATCTCCTCCTTCTAGCATAAGCGAAGCTGTAAATGTTTTAGGGCTGTGTGATAGTCCCTGAGAAAAACAGGGAGCATATGTAGTGTATTTTCACATGGAAAAAAAAAAAAAGGAGATCCTAATTTCTAAAGTGTGCCTTCTGTCCAAAGTATACCCTTGACGCTAACTCGGCTGTGATGCAAATCACTTTACACAGATTACTCAGCCATAGATGATACCAAGCTACTATCAGAAGGGTATTAGTCAACAGTTTCTCATGAAGTCCAATTACATGTTTTCTATATAATTCCCTCACTACCCACTAAAATTTTGCTGATATTAGCTCATCCAAAAGGCATTTCAGGGACCAGAAGGACAGATAATATCCATTACAAAACCATTCCGTGGTTTGTCAAATCTAACTTAAATGCACAAGAGGGACAGAAATGCTGCTACAAAACTGCAGATTCAGGATCTATATGAAACAAAGACACTATGTCATTACACTTTTTAAATGGAGAGACATTCAAATATACAAAGACTGAACTGAAAAGGATGAATACCACCTCTGAGCACCACCACGACCTGAGGACCTGCGTGGCCCATAGACATAATTGATATCATCTGGCTTTTCTCAAATATATCATGCAAATACAAAGCCAGTATCAAATGTATGCAATTTTTAATTGGAAGAAAAGGTAACAAGTTTTTTTGGCAAAATCCCCTCCTCTCTTCCCAACCAGATTTTCAAAATGTGGTCCCTTCTGAAGACATTTAAATGACTAGATGGTTCAAGGTAGAGGTAATGGTACAAAGTCCTTCAGCTGCAGGTCACAGGTTTGAATCCAACCACAGCTGGTAGTGACTGAATATTATTATGATAAGACAGCTATACAACGGTCTATCTGAAACAAGCTGGCAGTTACAGGCCAGTCCATACTGTGCAGGTGTTTGCACATTAAAATCACACCATTTCACTCAATAATCTTGGCAGAGTCAACAAAGAGGCCAAAGACAGAGAAGACATGGAGACTGGGTACATTCTCCTGAATGAAAATCAAGAGCTTTTGCTAAAGTACTTTAGGACTGATGTATAATGATGAGCTTAACTTCACTGAACTTGTTCCAGAAGCAAAACAGGAGTTCTCCACCTTGCCATCAGCAAAGTAAAGACTGCAATTACTTTTCTCATATGAATTCTCATATAATGAGAAATAACTGAAAAACTTCAGTGTGGAAGCAACTCATAAAGTGCTGAAAAGACCAATCTTGAGAGGGGGAGGGCTTTTCTTTTGTTGTTGGTTTGTTTTTTAATTGCCTTTTTATACTATTTGCCAAAAGAAAAGACTCCAACTCTGGTTATAAAAAAAAAAAAAAAAAAGGCAAAAAACAACCAACCAACACCAAACCAACCAACCAACCCACCCAAATCAGAAAAGAGCAAAAACTGTGAAGCCTTGGTTTGTTTACTTGTGGGATCTCCAGGGAAACCGTCATTGCTCTATTGATTTATGCTACAAAAATCATCTATGTGAACACAGCAGTGAAACAAAATTTAATGTAATGAACTGACCTAATGACTAGCTTTAACTGCAATCAGTGCAGACACCTTATAGTCAGCATCCCAAAAACCACAGGATCATCTCCAGTATTTTTAACTAAAATTAAACAAAACTGTGGCAAGCTGCTCATCAGGGTGTCCTGATGGAAAACACTGCCAAATAATGTGACGTTTCCTCTTTGGGTTTAATGCTTCTGTCCTGACACAAACCTCTGGATCCAGCCACTCACAGGCCAAAGGAATCATCCACTGGTGTTGGATGGATACACACCAACTATCTCCTCTTAGCAAAGTTTGAAGGAGTAAGAGTTTCAAGGATATGAAAAAAGATTGGTAATTTTCTTTTGGCCAAGAAAGTAGAGAAAAAATGTAAAGAGAACATCTTTCAAAAGAGATTCAGTGGGTTCCTAAAGCTGTAAGTGGAAAAAAAATTACACTGCTAAGTTGGGAAAATGGGTGCTAAGGAATATCGCTTTTTCACTTCACTGAAAAGTGCTCAAAGTTATCTCATTCAATGATGACACTGAAAAGTGAATGAAGAAAATGAAAGGCTATTTCCTTCAAACCCTGCCATTTCAAAATCCTGATTACAACCCTAGTACAGTGTAATACTGTATAAACACACTCGTTTAAAGATAACACTACTTAAGCTTATTTTGTTATAGGCAATCCCAGCAAGCCTAAAACCAAAAAGAATACATTTGCTCACCAGGCAGATATTTCTTATAACACAAATAGCAAATTCAATCTACTGTTAAAAAATTACTTCATTCTAAAAGCAATTAAAAAGGGCATTTTCCCCCCAGCTTGACTTGTCAATCCTATTAGACCAAATTCTAATTAAGAGTGGAAAAGTGGCTATTTTATCTGCCAGATGAAAATAATTTAGTGCATATTAATGAGTACTGGCTTAAAACTGATTAGTCATTTTGATTCTGGATTGTTACAGTGGCAGAAATTACCTTCAAAAGATACAGTAGGATCAGCAGTCATTTTCAAACATTTGATAAACAGAGCTTTCCTATGTGACCAAATTAGGCATGAAAATATCTGAAAACAGTAACAAGATAGATGCAACAGTGTACAGCTAGCTTAAGGAATATAAACTACTTTGAATAATAATAATAATAGTATCAAAACTATTAAGAGAGACTTGTCAATCTTTTCTCCACATGATGCCTGCAACAAGTAGGCTATGACTAATGAAGGTTGAATGTTGCTATGAGGGAGGAGACCAATCTCACAAATTATTACTCATGTGAGCAGCCTTCCCTCACCATGATACAGCTTCACACAAGAGCACCGACAGGAAGATTTTCAGTACCAAGTTTACACCTCTCATCAGATACATTTTTTGGAAACCAAGTTCATTAAAATGTGCAATGGGCCAATGCTGCACAAGAATAACAAATCCTACGAGTCTTTCACAAGTGGGTAAGGAGCCAATTAGATGGTTTGGAAGGGCAGTTTGCACTTGGTGTGCCTGGATGCTAGAGTGCAGAGAGCAAAAATATACTAAACAAGGTCACCTGTATTTGTTTTATTTCTTACATTTTGGATGACTATACAGTTCTGTAGGCATTTGCATTTCTCACTAATCATTTAAAAGCACTGGATACTTTCATAACAACCAATACATTCTACTTCTGTGGCACCTCCCCTAGCCTTGACAGTCGTACAGAAATTGAGTGATGACGTTTCATTTTTAACATTTTGTGTAAAGATAAAAATAAATCCAACAGAATCCCACATCCCAATCACTCAATGCTTGAAACTCACCTCATTTTCTTATATGGACACAGGTACCCAAATGATTAAGTGGCTTCAGAAAATAAATTTAAAACAATTAAGTTAAGACTGAACTGGTCATCTCACTACCTCAAGAAACCTGATTTATGATCAGTTTCATTCACATGAAGCAGATGGGTCTTTACACATACTTGGTTTATTGCAACAAAATTATATAAAGTAGCTGGAAAAGCCCCAATGGATTATGGTTACTTTCAACCACCAATGAGACATTGTTTGACTAATATTCTTCACACCTCAATAATTTGATTTTGGTATTGTAACTCAAAGTAGATGACCACCTCCATCCAAAGCAAAACCTGGAGAATAGAGGCATGAAAAAAGAACCTCCCTTTGGATACAGAAGGCTGATATTTGCAAGAAGTTTAGGCACTTCAAAGTTCAGAAACATAATGTAAGTTTCTTAAGTACCTGAGCAATTCCTCCTGAGTTTTAAACCTATCTCCATGTGCCTAAATAACTTTGAAACCAGGTGACAATTAGTTGCCTTAAAAATACACTGGTAGCTCAGTAAACACCATTCCAATACTTCTTTAAACTGACAGTTTCTATTCTATCTGAAACAAAGCAGTGTTTGCTCTTGTCCCCTCTCTGCAATGATTTAAGGCAGCAGCTGTATTGATATTTTACAATATTTAGACTTGACACTGAAAAACACAGTCTGCACTTATTGACATACTGTGGCACAACATCTAATTTAAAGCAAGTCACACTGAGAAAATGAGTTTTTTAGGCTCTATATTGTTCATTTTCATATTCACCTACATTTCTAGTTTACAGGGAAACATCAGACATCAGTGAAAATTAATGAGAAGGTATGAGAATCAGAAAAAACTTTTAATGTCTGCTGTAACCTATTTACGTGCAAGTTTCATGATGCCTAAAAAAAAAAAAAATCTAGAACCCTACATAGGATTCTTTTATGCTTTGGGACTGTAATTACATATAACAAGCATTTGTTATTATATATACACAACTACCATGATAAAATGTTCATCATATTAATCCCATCCAGTTTACTGCAATTGGAGTGAGGGGCACAAGGCCACTGTGGCACTCCACTATCCCCCAGGGCAGAGCACTAAGCAGGGCAGTGACAGATGCCCTCCTACCTGTCAGGAATCTGACACTCCATCTGCTTTAGTCCACTCACAGGCATGAGAGAAATTAATTTTGCCATCTGAGTCAGAACATATTCTAAGCACCAGCTTTCAATTTCAGTTGAGGAAGCAGGTATTTCTGGTTTAAAATTCTGCAGCAACTTCATTGGTCTTTAATTTTGCATAGTCCCCCTGAAACACTTTGCTACTGAACAGCCTTTAATATGATTTGAAGCAGATACTACTCCAAGGCTTTCTCATCTCCATCACTTGTTTATTTTAACCTTGACATTTATTCAATTAGAACAGATTTGTCAATCATGCACAACCCTTCTTAAAGTCCATTTCCATACACCAGTGAGTAGGCCCATCCAGTTAGCCCATCTTTCCACATGCCCAAAGTAAAAATGTACAAAACCAAGAAGCATACAAAATAGCCAAGGTGCCTGTCACAAGTCATCTGCTATTCTCTTTCCTATCATTGCTCACAGTAAATGGAAACGAAGAAACTCTACGAAACAACTTTTGGCAAACAATCAGCTTCCAACACAGTCTAACTCTGTCAGATTAATCAGTTCCTTGAAATTTGTTTCTGTGGAGGAATGCCTCAAGTTTGGGAAAGCAGGATTCAGACCCTGATTATCATGTCAGCTCCTCCACAGCTGGAGAAAAGAGGAGAGCACATAGTCCTTATCACATCTCCGTCACATGTTCAGTGCTGGGAGAGGAAAACTTGTTAAGATTGTCAAGTACCTTTCACAAATTTATGCCTGTGGAGTTGCTCCTCCTGGAAGCAAACCAAATAACTCATACTTTTTGAAAATTGCTTATGACAGCTTTTCAGTCTGCTTCAGGCTGGCTCTCCGTGATGATTTGTATTTTCATATACTCCTCATACATTAAGAAATTTACACCTGTCAGGTCCTGACAGAGTGTCTCCATCTTCAACCTTTTCAGGAAAAATTCTTTGCTTGCAGACATTATCCAAATAAGTTTCTATCAGAAGTCTGGGTGACATAACAGGTGGACGTCTAAGAAATATGCAGCAGACAAGCAGAGAATTTTAATGAGAGACAGGGACTTCTGTGCTAGCAGAAAAGGGATGGAAATTACAAAACTAATTCCTGACACTTTAAACTGCATATGAAACCCATGGATAATTGTTAGGAGAAGACATAAATGCTGGTTACAAAACTTTCTTTACTACCCAGGTTGACCTCAGAATTTTTATTTCTATTGAAGTAATCACATTTTGGGAGTCAAACAGCAGCAAGGAGGAGAATGGTTGTTCTTGCTAGTATCCTTGTGGATAGCAAAACAAATGTTTGTTCCCCAAAGCCACAGAGATTGCAGCATGGGAGGTTCAGGACTCCTTGCATGTTCAGCCAAGCCCTGACCTGAAACTCCTCCAGAAAGCTGACACTTGGAAAGACATTTAGTATTCATCACCAAAATACTACACTTTTGAGAACCTTTAAGAAAATGTGTGAGCTTTGTGGCTCAGGTTCAGTGCTATGTCAAGTAGCACACTTGTAAATCCAAGTGTTTTGATGAGAAGACACTTTGGCACTGCTGCCAGCACAGATGACACATGCTCACCATGTGGCCAGCAGCATCCTGCCACAGTGGCTCTTTCAACAGGCTCACATGTCCACAAATCCTTCCCCTCACCTCCCCCTTCCTGCAGTTCTGAGAGCTTTCACTCTCTGCAAGTGCTCCAAATACTTCATTTTCACAAGGGAGACCAAATTTACAGGAATGCAGGGTGATGCATTGGTGGAAGGCTGTGCAAGTAGGAGGTCACATCATTGCTTGTGTAAGAAAAGTCGTGTGGAATGGCTGGGTGAGACCATGCCTCCACAGCTGTGGATGCTACATGTCAGAGACTGACATAATTTGGGGTGGGGAAAGCAAGAGTGCATCCCTTGGGTTTTGTTTCCAGCCTCCATTGAGTGCTGGCTGAATGAAGACCCAGGGTGGGATGACCAGAGGGAACAGCAGAGGGAGTCAGCAGTTGTGGCCATTTTGTTACGCTCCATTCAGCGGCAGGCAAAAAGCCTCTTCCCCTGCCCACCCTTGCTCCTCTCATGCACTCCTCTTTCACTCCACTGTGAAAGGTTTCAGTGGGTAAAAGAAAACGAAGAAGATGCTACAGCTGGCAAGGGTTATGGGGCAGCACCATGCCTCTCCTGGCTTCCTCCCAAGGAGAGCAAACAATTGTATTCACCTAGCCAAGTCTTAGGGAGTGTTATTCCACACCCATTACAACTGTAACTAACCAAGTAGCACTGCTGGGCAGTAATACTTAATTGCCATTGCTTTTATAGTTTAATAAATGGTTGGATTACCAATGCTAAAAAGACACAATTTGTCAACTGTAAATTAATGTTATTCAAATTAACTTTAAACCATAAAGAGGGCTTTTAATGTCACTCATCCATTCAACATTTACTGCCCCTGTTTTGTAACTAATGTGCAAACTGCTGAATTATTGGATTTCTACAACCTTTTGTAATTCTTTATTGCTTGGTACCTTCTGTTGTACTTTAATGATCTATCATGCCCAGCTCTACCAAATAAAGGGCTCTGAGAAAAGGCCTGGTTAAACACTCAGATTAATTTTCCTCCTTGTGCTATTCTTACTGCAAGCCTCTCTCTTCTCTCTGTAATTGCTGAAGAAACTAAACCTCTGATACACTTAGCTCTTGAACCATCTTCTTTTGCTTAGGCAAACTGTGCCAGACTGCAAGTTTCCAGGAAGTTTTAAAAGTAAAGGTAAGATACACACACCCCCCGCTGGAGTTCAGGGACGTTTTCACACGCTTGCTTCCAAGTTTCCAAAAAGGCAGTCAAACCAACCCCATTAATGGCACAGTCTGCTGCTGTTGGCAATTATAATCTTTTCCAAAAGGCTGCTTTTAGGTTCAGGCTTCTGACTACAGACTTCAGCTTTACTTCCTCCAGTGATGTAAACCTTTTTTGAATGCCATCTTTTCCCAAGTTCACTACCACATTTAGATGGTCTTTTTTGTGAAAACAATGATTTACCTAACTGGGACAGTATTTCATCACATGCAAAAGGAAGCATTTCTTTCAGGTTTCATTTATCTTTAAAAACTTCACAGAAGTGCAGATTTCTCCTTAAATGACAGCAGACGCCAAGTACTGATGTAAGGGGTGATACAGATCTGAGTGCATACACAAACAAATATGAAATTATATCATCCTGTATCAAGTGACTGTTTCCAATTAATTTAATTAAAAATTAACAAATATTTGTAAGTGGAGACAGACTTTCTGTTCAAAGTTACAGCAGTCTGTCAGCCATGGCACAGCTGATGAACACCTGCTCTAATTCTATATACAGCATAAAGCCTAATCATTTTGTCATTCTTGCTTATGTAGGGGAGCCTCATCACAGGATAAAGGCTGGAAGGAAGAGGAGGAAAATGTCTGCCTGGCCTGTTTGTGCTGGGCCAGGAGGAGCTGGACCCATATATACCTCCTCCACTTCTTAACACTGGTGTGAAAAAACATTTCTAAATTGGCCTGAACACCATGCAATGAGAAAAGTGGACGAAGACAAAAAGACATTAATACAAAATAAAGCAAGCAACAGAAGAAATGTGAGTATTGTGGGATATTACCCACTTTTTTTAAGTGACATCTTTATTTGTATTGGGAAAATGAATGAAACTCCCTGTTAATGTCATAAGTAGGCAGTTCTATACCTGGTAAAGTCTCAAACACTATGAAGAGAAATCCACAAATATGCAAGGGAACTGAGTGAAATAAAAAACACAGGTAAAATACAGAATGAGAGTAAATTCAGGTTTGCTCCAATAAGTTGTGTCTGAGAGAAAGAGCCACGTGAACAGAAGTGAGACACTTACGACACAGAAGTTAAAAGCGGGTATTGTAAATTAAGTGATGATGAGTGACAGCATCTAATTGGCCATGTTTATTTTACAGGACTGAAAAAATCCATGTTTGTCACCATTAGTGAATGAGTCATGCATATTCACATCATAGCAACATTTACTTCTTTCAATAAATTAATATATTTCCATTTCAAACACTGAAACCTTGCACCTGATTTTTTAATAGAGGAGATCAGCTTCCTTTCTCCTTCCAAAATATTAAAACCAAAACCCCTAGAACAGCTATAGCACAGTACTTTGAGAGTGATCAGTTCACCTACACAGACTGAAAGGCAGTTTGTAAGCCATCAGGGTGAAAAGTGAGATAAACCTAGCCTGCATTTTATTGACTCAGTTTACACATCTTTAGATTAATCAAGAGATTTAAAGTAGTATTTGTTTGGCTAGAACTACATTCTCATGTCCTTCATTTAAATATGTCCACTACTTTGTTACTTATGCTCAACTACTTCATTACATCATGTCTGAAATGAAGCCAAACAATTTTGTCAGGTTATTCCCCCTACCCCCTTTCTTTGATACATCATGTCACTTCTTAAGATTTTGGTATCTTAAAAAAAAAGGCAGCCAGTGTAGCAGATCATCCCAAATTATTCCTCATGTTTTATTCAATTGATTCCATCAACTAATACACAGTAGCTGAAAATTATCTTGGCATAAGAAATTCACTGCTAAAAGGGCAAATGAGAAATAATAGTTTACTTCAGCATAGTATAATCAATTACCATAAACCAATTCAAAACATTAGAGTTTGGCTTTGGTTGGTTTGTTGTTGTTTTTTAACCAGCCTGTGAGATAGCTGAGGTAGGTTTGAACAGAGTATTGCCCCAATGCAAAAAGCAATGAACAACACCTTTCGTTAGTGACAATTCATTGGTAAGCCTCCCAATCTAAATCTTTTTCCCTAAAAGAAAGCCACTTGTTTTCTCCCAAAGTCACAAAGGCTCTTCAGGCTGTGGACAGAAGAGATGCAAGAGCTCCTGGTGGTACAGTTCCCTCCTCAGCAGAAGAGACAGCTACATGCCCTAGTGACTGCTTGGTCTCCAGCAGAACCCAGGTAAAGCATCTTGCACACACACTTTTGCTCTCTCCATTTCCTTGCTAAACTGTATCTAACCAGCAGGCTATACTAGACCCTTACAACTGGATGCTGGAAAGCAAGAGATGCTGGCCTGGTAACAAGTTCTGCAGTGTCTGCAAGGGGCAAGCCATGAGCAACAGACATATCCCTTGAAAACACAGTGTGCCAAAGGAGCACCATCCAGCAAGACCTGGAGTTCGTGTCAACATTGCAGTGGGGAGATTGCTCCATAGCCACCACCCGTCCCACAGCCTCCAAGTGAGCCTGGTCCTGAAAGACACCATATTACCCTGCCTAGGCTTCCCTGCAAAGAAACACCTTCCAGCAGCAGAAATAAAGGTTTCCCCATACTGTGTTCCTATAAAATACGCACCAGGCATCAGTAGCACAAGGTGACTTTTACTGCAGCTTCAAGTACGCTGTTAGCAAACCATGAGTATATTCTTCACACCTAAGCGGTTGCTTCTCACCAGTGTGCCATTGCGGTGCTACACTAACAGAAGGCAGGGGAGAAGCTGACAGGCCAGATGCAACATGCATGACGTGTGTATTCAGAATGGGTAACTTCCAAAATAAAAGGGATATTTGTGTGGTTAGATCATGTATTGAAAATGAGAACTATGATTCACCACTTTGCAACTCCAGTGTTGTGCCAATAAGACCCCCTCGCAAGTTCTCCGACATCACACTGCCTAAACTCCACTGCAACACTTTTTCACAAGTTACAAAATGAAATGGACGGTTTTGGTGAAAGATGAAGAAATAAGGTTATAATTATGACATATCCATTTCCATCTTTTGTGATATTTTTAATCTTTTGAGTAAAAATGTCCCACACAAGCCAAAATTGGATTAAATTTATAAAAACCTTAGAAAGGGTAGAGAGAAAATACTACGAAATAGCAGGGAAAACCAGCACAGGACTACTAGTGCTGCTTCAGTATTAAGTCTTCAAAGGCACATAAATGCACAACTCAGGATATTCCACATTTATCCATGTATAATAGCTTCCATGTCCATTGTCCTCTTCAGATCAAAACTGCCCAGGGCACTCTTCACCCTTTTCCCTGCAGGACTGGTTGTAGCATTTTGTCTGTTCTTCGTCCCTTCCTCAGCTAAATTTATAGCAGAACTCAGCTCTTGACAGACATAAAAGTCTTTTCATTGAACGTGACACAGTTTTGCCAGGTAAAAAGAACTGCCTCTGCTTTGTCATACCTGGATATTCATTTGAGGGACACAAGTCTCATTTTTCTTGCCTATGTCATGAAGTGAAAAATTGAAAACTAATTATATGGTTCCCAAGAAAAAGATCTCAAGCAGCTGGAACAATTCTCGAGATCCTCTCTCTCTGCCCTTAACACTAAACAGTACTACCAGCAGGGATCAGCCTTTATTCCCTTCCTTGAATGTCATGCCATTGACACCAAACTGCCACACAGTTTTAACAAATGGAGAAGCAGGAGGATATATCGTAAAAGTCCTTAATTTCCCTGACTGCTCCAGCTATCCATTTGCCAGAAGAGAATAGGGAGCTCTACCTGCTAAGAGACAGGCCATCAATTCCTGAGGAAGAGGTGCTCTCAGTGACAGCAGGCCCTACTCTCATGGCTGGGTAGACAACCTTCCAATATGAGCCTGCATTCACCACTGGATATGCAGCCAGGCAAGCGTGATACCTCCCCGCTCCTCCTCATAACTTCTCAGAGAAGCAACAGAAAGGAGTTAACAAACCAGGGAATGGCAGAAGAATTGCTCTAACTTGGGAATATCAGCCTTGCTCAATGGAACAGTGCTAGGCAGGCACAGTTATTAGGGAAGGACAAGTTATTTGGGGTATAATACTAGACTGTTTCTCCTCTCAGGACGGGCAAGTATTTGGAAAGTAAAATGTTAAACCCTCTAGGGTTTAAGAAAGAAAAGTGGAAAATAGTAACATTTTCCTTCTTTCACAGGAACCATGATGTGGTTAACTGTCCCAAGTCTGCCAAGGTACACAAAATCTTTAGCTATGCAGAGAAGTCCACAAATGAAAACTTATTATAGACTTCAGCATTTGTCTTATTCCTGAAAACGGAGACGAACTATTCAGATTTGGTCTTTCTGAGCAAGCTTTTTCACTGTCACTGTCCAGTCATTAGAAAATTTATTTCTCTGCTTAGCACATTCCTAATAAAATTTATTTTCAAGCCTCAGGACAGTACAAATTTCCTCTGATGGAAATCTTCACAAGTGAGTTATATCTACTATCTTTTCAGGAGATAAGCAGAGAGGCTCTCTTGCTCATGCAGAGAACCACACAAAGAAGTTTTACAATCAGATATGATCAGAAGAAAACAGTGTGGAAAATGCAAACGGATAATAATTTTCCCTTCAGAGCTTTAAGTATAGTGTAAAAAAATGCCATGTATTTAAAGGCAATAAAGCAATCATGATCAAAATGTGGATAACTCATACTTTTTTAACATGCTTTGCCTGAAATCATAATCTTACTTTTGAGACTGATTCCCATTCAATATCAAATTCATCATCTGTTCCTTCCATCTAAAATAGACTTGGTAATTGTTAACAGAAAATTCAAAACAAACAGCAAGATGTCATTTTTCGTTTCTCTTTTCATCAAAAAAAAAAGTGACTGGCAACTGAAAAAATGGATTATAGAGAGCACTGGCACTGGCTTCATTTACACTTCTGGTCTTTACACAATGGTTGCTTTCTGATTACAGAATCATGGACAGCATGAAATCACTTGCCATCCACTTCTGAAATTCTTTCTCCAAAGCGGCTTTCCACTTTTATTTTGTAATACATTTTGAATAATCTAAGTTCTTAATACGATTTAAAATTATGAATCATATCTTTTTGCTAAGAAAGCTAAGAAGCACATGTCTAAAAGTTATCAGTAAGCATTCCTATCCTGGATGAAAGAAGACATACAATCCAAATTAACCACTCAGAGAAGAAATTTTCACAACAGTATTTTCAGATAGCTTTTTTTTTCTGCCTGTGGCAAGTTTCTGTGGTCACTGAATCTTTGTTTCACCAGACTGATATTTAAGCTTCTATCTTTCTTTGTCTGCTATTTCTGCTCTATAGAACCTAGCAATACACATTTTATTGATGAAGCCTTATGAAAAGAAACAAGTTACCCAAAAAGGAAATATTATGGTCTATCCCATTAAACACAGTAAAACTTTAAATCTCACATAAAAACAGGTCATCCAATTACATGGTAAAAGCGACATTTTTTCATTGTCCAGTACGAAATATATTTACGGGAAAATTACCAGAAACCCTTCAGCTGTATCAGATCTGAACCTTATATTTAGATGCAGTCATATATTACAGCTGATAATGTGATGTCAGTGAATAGATTGGAATTTTTCACTGTCCTTTATCAAGATAAATTGTTCTGTCAATAGCAAATGGCTGGCAAGTATTAACACTCTGCACACTATATGACTTTTCATTCCAAGCAAAAATCGTATTTAATGCTTTTGCACAAAATCTATGGCCGTGACTATCCCTATTACCTACTTAACTACCTTTTAAAAGGAGGATTTATTTCTGCAAATTAGGATCTGGGTAACAAGACGGTACCATGCATCATAAACTTTAAGTCAATACAAGGCAGGACACTTGCAGCTCGAATGGGGAAATACCTTTCTCTTATCACTTGGTCATCCAATTGCATTACCAAGCTGTGCTGGGAGCAGCTGCTCAGAGCAGAACTTTATCTTGGCGTTCTTCCACCTACACCACCACCACATCCCACAGTAGCAATTTGCTCATTGGCCTATTACTTTCAATAGGTATTCCAGTAATTGGCTATTTCACACTTGTAAAGCTTGAACTGGCAGAGTGCAAAGGGCAGGCAACCAGCCTGTCAGGGTCCTGCAAGCTGGTCGTCCATCAATTATCATCAGCTCTTACAAGAATGAGCAAATGCTCTGAAAGCTTGTTGGCTTGGATCAGCTCTGCTATGAGTGCAATTTATCCCTAAACTATGTTAAGTTCCTATCTGAATATCCAGGAGGTTGCTATGGAGTGAGAAACATGTTTGTTGTTTGGCACATGCTGGGGTGGGTGGGAGGCAGTGGGGGTGGGGGGACATTGTTGATTATCTGGAGGACTGTAGCTTCTGCTAGGTTCTGTGGCCACCTGCTGTCCTACACCCATTCCCTTTGTCAAAAAATACTCAAAGCAGACAAATAAAGCTTTTATATAAATAACGACTTTGAAATTAAAACAAAGGTCCTGCCTACAGTGGCTGGGCACACCGAGGCCACTGGTATTTTAGGCAAATTGTTCTACATCTGCATTTATGATCAACATGTTCAGAAGAAAATCGGGGTTAAAGCATTCAGGTAGGAAGTTATATCAACCATAATGCTACTCACCCAACAGTCTGAGAAGCTCCATTTGTGATAAAGTCAGATCTAAGCTCTTGCTTTTCCTGCATCTTTCCCATGCCAGGCTTTTTCATTATCACTATTTAAAAATCAAAACAATGTACAACATTTTTCCAGTCTTCTTTCCTATTAACTAGACATTCCAATGACTGTGAATACCATTTAGTATAAGGTGGCTGTGACTTTTTATCTACCAGCTTCTTGTACATCCCAGACAATTCCTTCCCAAAACCCAATGTGATCTCTCATCTAGCAATTACCTGACTTGAACAAAGTAAACAAACCACAGATTAGGAAAACAACACAACCAAACCCAAACCAAATACAAAATTAATCTATTATATGTGCTAATAAAATCCCTAGTACTTAAAAAAAGATAAGAAAAAAAATCATAAACATATTAAGAGTAAAGTGATTTAGAAAGCTGCTAAGGATGCTCAAAAATCAATTCCAAACTTCAAGAGGACATGACTAAGTCTCCTAATAAATCCACCTCCAAATGGATCTAAGAGTTACACACCCTTACAAGTTGAATAAATGAAGTGACACTGAAGCATATCTAATTGTAATACATCACAAGATAATCTGTCAAGCCCCAAGTGTTCAGGTCCTGTCACCCTTCTTCATCCATTATTTATACACAACCTTCATTGCCAGTGAAATCCCTATGAAGTATAGCTTGGCATCCCAGTGCAGCAGTTTTAGCCACTCAGCAGAAAGCCAGGAATCAAACTTGTACAAACTCTTCCAAACAGTTGTTATTCTGCTGGAGAGAGAGTTCAGAAGGGAACAAACATGCAGAAGCCACAACAATTTCCTGCTTTGCTTAATGGACTGAAGAGCTACCCACCCCTGTGTCTTTGCACTGGATGCTGTGGTATGCCCTGCTGCCAAAGCTTGCTCTGTATTCATTTCAAGGTGCTATCTGGGGCCCCTCTAGCCTTTTATTTCTTTATCCTTAGACAGGAAGGATCGCCTAGAAACACAACTCTGCTCTTCACAGCATCTGCTGCAGTAATAGGCACGCAAACTAATGGAGCAGTGCAATATTTTTTCCTTCAAACTTGCCAAAGATGTGTGAAGGGCAAACAGTTGGACATATTTACATACATTCATGATCCAGAAAGTCTCAGTTCAGCAGCTGCTATAGCAAAGGCAATCCTTCCCTGTTAGCCCACTCAGTGAGCACAGCTCTGCTTTGCATCCTGCTGAGAGTGATGGGCGTCTTACAGGGGAAGCCTCCACAGTGATAGCTGAGCAGGGGATTTTTTGCTGACTTCCATTATTTATTGTAGAAGAAACAAGGTGTTTCTCCCATTGCTCCTCTTCTCCCCCCAAGACAAATGCAAACACTTTTTAAACTTGAAAATAAAGATGCACGTTTCACAGTACTTCAGCAGTTCAGCTAGGACCTTTGCTTAACTCACAGGGCTGAGATAACAACCCCAATCTGCTTCAGGCACACATCACTAGAAAATTAAAGCTCCTGTAAATTACATCTTTATATTCCTCCCACAGCTATTAAAGGCTTTATTATTTGTCAATAAAGTACCAAATAAAAAAAGGTATCATCCAGATAAGGCAGCTGTTGCCATTTGGCTCTGGTGAGCCTTTATTTATATCCCATAAGTTTGCAGCATGAAAGTTGCTGATAGGCCATGTGCATTATTAGCAGATGCCCCATGGGAACTGCTCGTGTCCCCAGGGCCAAGTCCTCAATAGCCCAGATCTTTTCCACTACACAAGCATTCTATTCACACCCGGCGCAATTTGTGTTATCACTTTCTGCCTCTGTACCTCTGAAAGAGCAGAAATGGCCTCCCCATTAACACAGCAGCCATGAACCTGAGGACTGCCCAGCTTCTGAGATGGTACCTGCTCTAGTCACCCCTCAGTATGACGACTGGTATGTCCAGGGGTAGCCAGACATATCAGTAGGATCTTTTCCTTATAGACTCAAAAGGAAACAGAACCATGCCCCTAAACAATACCTTCATCCTGATGAGAGCTGCTATCACTCATTCCTAGACTAAAAATGTTGGCTGCTGCTGTCTCTGATACCTATGCTCTCTCTTCTTCATCAGCCATTTGCATTGACTTAATTAAAACATGATTTCTTTCCTTTTTTTTTTTTTCAATGTAGAGAACAATGGCTTATTGCTCTCTGTTTCCATTGCTAAGAAATGCTAGCAACCCTAAGGAACTGAGGTATTAAGTCATCAACGCAGCACTCCCATGGCTTAATGGGCATGATTCTCATCCCTTCCTCAGCTATTTTAATTTCAGGCACTTCCCACTTCCTATTTGGGCTTCTGAGTGATACAAGTGTGTAATTAGTGAAAAAAAAGACATTAACACCTACAAGGCACACTTCAGACAAAAAAAAAAAAAACAACCAAAAATCAAGTTATGCACTTCTGCTTGCTGTTTCTTGTGATTACAACATTAATTTCTTTCTTTTGGGGAAAAATAAAATTCCTGGATTTCACAGATGATGGTAGAGCTAAAAATTAATTTAAGATGATAATGCTACATGAAAATAAAAAGCTCTTCTGATTGAATTTCAAGGACTCTTCTGTTTAACTAGCTTCAAGAGTCCTTTTTTTGATCATAATAAAATTATTTGCCATATGGTTCAGATGCTTGTGATCCTCTCTCAATGAGAGGATTATGCATGAGATATAATGCTTACTGTAGCTGCAGCCAAGAACACAGCTGGCTCTGATAATGCCAACAAATGGCTTCATCTATCTCAATGTCACGTAGGAACTGGTACGATGTGAATCAGCCCAGAGTACAATTAAAATCTACATCATCTGTGAGAAAGGTGATGGAGGTTCTGACATCAGAGCTGTGCCAGATTCATCCTCTTTCCATTGTAACAGAAGAAACATGTTGCCCCTTTCACCCTGTCACACTAATGATGTGCTTTGCACATCCCTTCCTGCGCACATTAAAGGCAGTAAATCAGGGAAACTCCTATTTAAAAGCTTCACCTTTATCTGACATTCAGTAACGAGAACAATTTCTAAATTTAAGTTAAGTGTATTCCTTGTTCCCCTCTCTGTGATGAGATAATGTCATTTGAAGTCTGAGTGAAATATGCATAGAGGAGTTTATGGCCCATATGGCCCCAAACTGTGACAGTATGCAAGAATTTCCTTGTTTTAGTTCCACAATATTTAGTCGCACTAATAAAATCAGGCTTGCACATCCATTTCTTCCAGCAAACCAAATTTTATTGCAAAAACTGGCCATAATTCACAACAAACAACCTTGCTATCAAGACACTGATGAAGCTTCTCTTTTAGGGCTTTAAAGCTGGGGGGGAGGGAAGGGGGGGTGGCTTGTGCAATTATTTTGGTTTATTGTTACATCCATTAAAGGGAAAACCCACAAATATGTTTTATTAGCATTTTCAACAACTTCACATAAATATAAGACATAATCACTTATGCCTGGTGCTCAAATTTTATTACAAGGCAGAGTTCTACTAAAATATTTTAAGCCTTTAGGTGCCAGAAATGTAAAAGCTTGACTGGTAGAACATGGCAAGCCACTGACTAACACTGTTTTCTACTTTCTGTCAATTTGGCTGCATCAGTTTGCGTGGAACATTTCAAATGGTATTGCTAATCAATGCAAGGTTGGCACTGGAAAATGAAGATATGCCATTTTACACTCACAATCTTTACTGGCTTTGAGATGTAATCAAGGTCAATTTTAAATTCTTTAATCACACTATATACACGCAGACCATTTTTAACTATCTCCTAGTTAGGACTTCAAAGTCACAAAACATACCCCTTAATTACACTGATAAATGTGTTTTTAAACACTCACATTTTGTACTAAATGAGACAAAAATATGTCTCATTTGACTTTCTTCCTGTGTTACTCTATCTTAATGCTGTTTGTCATAATGGTGTAACAGTATGATAAAACCAGTGATATGCATGCAATAAAGTATTAGGCTATGCAACGATATCAAAAATATAAATCTGGGAATGTAATGTAAAGCCTCTCTCCATGAGAACTATCATCTTGTTGCTTTCTGTTAAGCAGTCAATGATAGTAGAAGGCTTTACCCACATGCCAGAAGGCACATCTGTAACGACACTGCTCTATTAAGTTGATTTAAACAAAATGACAGCACCATATTCTTCTACAAGAGCTTACGTGATGCAAGATTTGGAGAAACATTCAGGTGACATAAAAAAATCATCATTTAATACAGCAAGATGTACAAAACAAATTTTAAAGAACTAAATCGACTTAGAGCTTCTAAGAATACTGAAGAAAGCAGATATCTCTTAACTTAGCAATGCAATCCTTACGGTTCATGTAAAATGTTATTGCTTCCGGGGGAAAAAAGAAAACTGAAAACCAGAAAACCAAAAACCAGAAAACCGAAAAAAGAAAACAGAAAACAATTTTTTCACTGGACTTGCCATGTCTGCCCATACCTAAACTTACACAGAAATGAAATGAAAAGCTGGGTGCCAAGTTTTTATGCCTCACTGAATAAATGTTTGTTGTCTCACCGTTTAACTCCTGGTTTTTTTAATTCCTCCTCAAATACTAACATGAGGTAACTGCATAACAATGCACCCATTTATACTTCAGGCTCTTCACAACTGATAGCAAAGAAACTCTGTCTTTGAAGATAAGACACCTGCAATTATATCCAAGTTCAGCTTCTCTTCTTTACCTGAGCAGATAAATACGTAGTAGTCTACATACAAGTTTGAAAACAAATTGCAAAAGCTTATAAAAGCAGCCACTCTAAATGATAAATTGTCATTTCCTGTACACCGTTCAATAGCTCTGAAATAAATGAGTCAAAACACAGAAAAGGCAAGAAACATAGAGCAAGAACTCATAATCTCAGTAAAGGTGACAGATGTCGTCCAAAGTGCAAAAATCCTCCCCCCACGAGGAAGAGGTGAAGATGCCATTGGAAACTATTCACACACTTTCTTTACACTCCTAAAAATTGTATTACAGCTACCTCAACAGCAGCTTGAGAGAGTGATCTACGTACTTACTATTACACTTCTAAAGAGCTGCCACAAATCCCGGAGTTTAAGAAAATCTTACATATATAGAAATTTAAAATCCTGAAATACAATCTTGAAAAGTGTTTAGGTAATGTATTTCGAGAGACAGAGACTCCTAAAATAACAGAAACAGCAGATTTAGAAAATAAATGTAGGAGATTTCTAACAGCAGCAGAAAATCATGCTGGCCAAATGCTGTCCTAAAGCAGATGCTGAAGTCATAATACAAACAGAAGTGCAATAGAGACAGGGAAAAGACTGACCTGTATCAAAAACCTGAAAACTAAAGACTTGTTAACAACGCAGTTAGTTTATATAATGCATAAAATATTAATTTGAAATCACACTACACATTTTCTAGAAGCAAGACCTCAAAACTTGGTGCTGGTAAAGTGGGAACAGCCCAGAAAGCAAATGGCTATATGTGACATGGGGATAACTTGTAGCAGACGCTGGAGCAGGGATTCCCCTGCAGCTTGTGATGAACCATGACGAAGCAGGCTGTCTCTCTACAGCCCATGGAAGTTAACAATGGAGGAGATCACAGAATGTGGTATCCACCTGCAGCCTGCGAGGGACCCCATGTCAGAGAGGTGGATGCCCAAAACGAGGCTGTGACTCCATGGGAAACCTGCACTGGAACAAGCTCCTTGTAAGACTTGTGGACCCCACAGGGAACCCATGCTGGAACTGTCTGTTCCTGAAGGACTACACCTCATGGAGGGGATCCATGCTGGAGCAGTTTGTGAAGAACTGCAGTCTCCAGGAAGGACTCACATTGGAGAACTTGGGGGTAGGACTATCTCCCATAGGAGGGCCCTCATGCTGGAGCTGGGAAAGAGGAAGTCCTCCCCCTGAGGAGGAAGGAGTGGCAGAAACAACATGATGAACTGACCATAAACCACCATTCCCCATCCCCTTATGCTATTGAG
Organism: Indicator indicator; assembly: GCF_027791375.1. NCBI lineage: Eukaryota > Metazoa > Chordata > Aves > Piciformes > Indicatoridae > Indicator > Indicator indicator. The sequence goes on along the minus strand of NC_072012.1, from coordinate 38,072,314 downwards.
GGAGGAGGAGGTAGAGTAAACTGGGAGTGAAGTTCAGCCCAGGGGTAACATAGGGGTAGGGGGGAAGGTGTTTTAAGGTTTAGGTCTCTTCTCATCATGCTACTCTGATTTGCTTGGTATTAACTAATTTCCCCAAGTCAAGTCTGTTTTGCCTGTGACAGTAATTACTGAGTGATCTCCCTACTCTTATCTCAACCCATGAGCTTTTCACTGTTTTCGTTACATTCTCTCTTCCTTATCCAGCTGAGGATACAATGAAGGAGAGTGATAGAGCAGCTTTGGTGGACACCTGGCAACCAGCCAGTCAACCCACAAAAGCCCAAATACAGAATGTAGTAAAGAATCTTCAAGTCACAATAAACTAGAGCACTAGTGAAGCACTAAGACTGGAGAGGAGAAAAAAGGAGAATCACAAAAAGCTATCTAGCATATGATGTTCTTTCTATTTTTCTCATACTTGGAAGTCTATCTGTGATGTTCTCTGAACTTACAGTTCTAAGTGATGTAGAAGCAACAAACTGTGTGGAGAGCACTTTTTATCTTAGCATGCTTAGTAGTCCAGTTCAGCTTCTGGTTAACTCATTTTGAACCATCCCAAATGTTTTGTTTCACTGCTGATAGAAGCCACTTCTGAGGTCCTCACCACCAGCTGAGCACCGAGATGCAGACAGTAGCAAGAGCTACTACAAAAGCAAAGTTTTATCCATCAAATAAAATGTGGTATTTTAGGAGTTTTTGTTAAGATCAAAATACAATTTTCTTTAGGATGTGAAATATTTCTTTGCAGCTGTTTAGATCAAAATACCTACAAGTTTGGGTGCTTAAAAGATGCAAGAGGTGGTGACAGAAGAATGAGTATGTGTTTAGATTATTGCTCATCTCCAAATAGATTGCTCCTTGTTTTAAAGACCATATTAAAATTTGAAAGAGCATGAGAAAAGAGAAAGAACAGGGGAAAAAATTATTTTTATGTTTTGGCTTGCTCCAGTGCACCTAGGAACTTTGATATTTTCTGTTCATCTTCTATTTCCATTTTTCACTTTCCTAAAACCAGCTGTCTATTTATAAGGCCAGAAAGATATTACCTAATATAGTATCAGTATTCCTGGTACAGCATCAACAGATTAGAAAAGGTTATTGAAAAGCGAATGCATATATGCAAATGTTTTTTTATATTAAATGGAAACATTCCAAAACCTCAAATGTGAAATTTTAATTATAATTTAACAGCTGTTTGAGCTAATTGAAGGATATCAGGAAGGTGATTTTCTTCTCATTGTAATTAAAGAGTTAAGCCTAATTTACTGTTGTCAGAACAAGACTAAATACCAATCTGGTCTGCCTAATTACATTAAAAAGGTAAACAGGAGAACTCCAAGACAGACACTAGAATGCTTCTTCCCACCTCAAAAACCCCAATGCACACACACTCACACCTCCTCATTCTCCAGTGAGCAAAAAGTAAAACAAACAAGTTGTGCAGCGATCACTTCTGCCCTGTATCTTTTCTGGCAAAAAAGATGGGCAATGACCTTTAAAGCAAGCAAACAACTCACTTCAGTTCTGCTTTGCCATTCTTAATAATTTTACCTGGAAGCTGTTTTCATTTCCATTTCCTTGCACTCACAGCCTTATTGTTTAATACTGTGGCTATGCATAAAGGTAAACATATGCTTTACATTCACTAATGTTGTATTATCTAGTTGGCATTAGCTAAAGAATACTGCAATACAGAAATAATGATGACATATTTGTGGGTCTGTAACAATGTAACACTTTTTTTCCAGGAAGGAAACTAAAGAGCACAACAAATGTTTTTTTATTTCTGTCCTATATAGGTATTCTAATATGCATACCTTTTAAATAATACATTAAATACAACAGTCTTCATAACAAATACAATCATTACAAAGGTACCTGAATAAAAATTAGAAGCTATTTCTGTAACATTAGGAGTTCAAAGGTTTTGTTTTCTAAGCAATCCACTGATTAACAGAAAACCTGTACAAATCATGGCAACTTCTCTGCTGCACCTTTTCCACCTTCCTTGCAACACAAATGCCATTACTGAATAGGAGCGTGGAAGATTTGACAGAGAAACAAAGCCTGGCTACAAGTATTAATAATATTTAGTGTGAAGTTAATTGCTAAAGTACAAATTATAGCAATGTTTTTTTAAAGTATATATATATATAATTTTAAAAAATTACTGAAGCACATTCGCTCTGAGGCATCATACTAAACAACAAATAATTCTAAACTGACATATTCAGTTATAGGAGCAGAAGTGGTGAGAGATAAGTGAAACACTGCAACTTGAGAATGCTATTTCCCTAGAGAAAAGTGCATCTGTATGTTTAGTTCACATTTGCACCATGCCTGAAGCTATGCGGGGCTCACATGCAATCAGCATTGGACCCTCATGAAAATGAGTAGCTGGATTCCAGGATAATAAACAGCTCCACCATGTGAGGTGGCAGCAATGTATTAGCCAACCAAGAAATGTGAAAATGTCTGTAGGTGTTTGGAGCACACAAGGCAAGGAAGCACCAATGCAATATGGAAGAGATTTTTGGCCAGTGCTGCTGTTGCAACAAAGAGAGGCCTAGCAGGCTTAGACCTATGCAGAATCTAGGCTGACAGTAAGGCATATTGTGCTAAATACAATCTGTGGCCGGACAGCTATAGTTTTCAATTATGTTCATTGAGGGCATTTTAAATAAACACAGACAAAATACAGAGGGACAATCATACACTGAAAAGACTAGGAAAGTTTGCAGTAAGCTCACTGTCTGCATTTTGCCTTCTATCAATTCCAATCACAATCTAAGCACTAAACACTCTGCTTTTACATTCAATTAACATGACTTAATCCAACCACAAGCAGAATATTTCAGATGACTAGATTGTGGTGGGATTCTCCTGCTTCCTTATACTCTAGGACTTCTCCTGACCTTGACAACATAACATTATTTTCTACATTTTTCTAAAGGGCTAAAAAGAGACAACATACAGCAAAAACTTAATGAGAAATTATAAAAGTATATTTAAAAATCAACTCAGACTAATTAACCTCAAAGAAGATCACATACATAATATTAGACACATAAATTGTACACACTATTGGAGCTGCCATTCCCTCTGTCCGAAGCAAGGCTTAACTCCTAAGTCAGTAGGAACAGCTAAGTCGTTCCTCCACCTTTCTTCCACTGCTTTCTTTACCTTGTGCCCAGATTTTGTCAAAAAAAAAAAAAAATCTTAATGCAGATTCATATCAGGAACATTTACAGAAATATCTACCTTTAAAGGTATCATCCCACTGGTTTACTTCCCCAGATAAGAAGATACTAGAATCAAATTATTTTACTACTCATCTTTCTCTGCCCTGTCAAAACCACATTTAACACAATCTACGTGATGAATGTGGCCTCATGAAAAGTGGGAGGGAAAATTAATTTGGGAGGTCTGACAATGAAAAGATCATTTGTCATTACTGGGCTGAGCTGTGCCGGCAGATGACTAGAGCCTTACAATGTATTGTTAGACACCAGCGGATGCTGCCCATTTTCTGCCCCTTCCTTTAGCAAGCTCCTCCCTCCTAATGCTTCAGTTCGCTCTGAATGAAGGTTATGAGCAATACTAACCAGCCAGAGTGGTAAGCTCGGATGCAGTGGGGGCGGGATGTGAATTTGTAAGAACTAATTTGTCTAATGTTCAGTAACAAAGGCAAAGTGTCTGTGCTGTGAATTAATATAGCATCAATCACTGACTAACTGCTTCAGCACATGTAATGAGAATATTCTCAAGCCAGCCCCATGGTCTGCACAGACAGCTGGGGAGATAATAACCCAAATGGAATTTTTATTTTAATGCAACTTTCATCTTCAAAGCAAGAAGGAATGAGGGAGACTATCCTTGGTGTTTGCCCGTATATATTTTTAATGTATCTGTGCATGTATATAAAAACCCATAACAGCTGTTCAGGAAAAAAGCTCAGAACACAAGTATTTATTTTGAAATATAATGTCTGCTACTTAGTAATATGTTCACTTGATTGTAGGGTTCCTGCTTGAATAGCCCTTTTCTTTCAGTTATCTCCAAGATGTTTTACCTTCTCTCTATTAGATGTTTTTAAATTATGTAGTTAGCTCATCTTATGATGGTTTTAGTCTGTATAAAAATAAATGTTTGAAAGCAGTTTAATGTCCAGAAGAGGTTTTCTTCTCCACTTTGTTTGCCGATCACATTAAGGGCAGATGCAGAAGTATTTTAGTACTTTTATATTAAATGCAGTCACAATTTGAAAAATACATCCACTCGTATTTCTTTAACAAGGACATTTACTGTTTGCATAGTAACAACCTCCTGTTGTTTACAGAACAGGAAAAAGAAGGCAAATACATTTTTTTGACATTAAAAAAATAAAAAGGCTCAAAAATCATTGCCAGTCAAAAATGCAATGAATCTAGGATCACTTGGAGCAATCAGTGGGTTCACTGCTCATTGCACCACATTACACCACAACCACTGGAGAGAAAGAATTCTCTATATAAAAAGATCAATCAGGGACAGTTTAGCAGTGCCAGAGAAGCCCAAAAAAGAACCCCCCCAAAATAACAAAAACTTAGAGAAGTGGAAGACAGATCTTTACTCCAAAGGTGACTATGAACATGTCATTCACAATTAAAAGGTTCACTGAACATGCATAATGATTGCATGCTCCAGCACAACAAACTCAGGCTACTTCATCTTCAGCACCCCTAACTGAGAAGGCTGCAGTGTATCAATGAAGATATTTTATCCAGTACTGATAACAAGGAGGAAGATAGCACTTCTCAAGTCAGACATTCCAAAGAATGAGAAGCTGTTGCAGGTTATTACCAAAGCACTCTTGTCACACAACAGCCCATCACCACAAACGTATGTATTACTCAGTATTTTGCTGCCTTCAACACTGCCTTAGAGACATCTGGAATGCCTCCTAGATCAAACCATAGGCTTACAATGGTGAAGGGTATACCACTACTCAGTCTAGATAGCTTGGTATTTCATCCATATTTCATCCATACTCAGTCTAGATAGCTTGGTATTTCATCCATATTGCACTGCATACCTTGTTAGGCACAGGTCTCAACACCAAGAATCTAAAAACTGTGAAGTCAATGCAAGTTAAAGACTATACTGCTTTGACAGACAAGCCCTGCATCGCCACAACCCTCTCTGTAAGCCACCATGACCCCAGAACAACAACAGGAGGGAGCACACCATACCCCGGTCTTTCTGATTGGGGTCAGTTTTATGAACACAACATGTGACATTTTGGGGGAAAAAAATGCTATAATTAACAGTGAGAGATAGTAAGTACTTAGAGTGGCATTTGTCAAAGCAACAGAGGAGCTGAGGAGGACCACGGCTGCCCAAAGCAGCATAGAAATAAAATACCTCTGCTTTTTAGCCAAGAAAGAATGAGCTGCAGCCATCCTTCCCCAACAGTCTTCAGTGTAAGCCCTGGGAAAGGCTAATGCTTGTGCTCCCATAAGTGAAAGACATCAGAACTAACTGCAAGTATAATTTCATTTAAACTCCTGTAGATAAAACGTGCATTTATCAGAACAAAAATATTTATGTGCCTATAGGAACAGACACATAGCATCCTACCATAGAGGACATCACAATACTGCTATTTTTATTGCTGGAAGAAATGTGTCCTATAGCTCCAATCTGAATTAACGAAGAACAAGTCTCTTTTACTCAAGACATACAATAAGCAGTCCATAGCATTGGTGAAGGATTAGTCCTAGGAAGGAACTGTGATTTAAATACAGAATTCTTTCCATTATTGACTTGAAGAAAGGAAGTAATTTACTGCAACTAAATAGAGACTGCAGTGTATTTCCCTCTTCATCTAGTAGCTGGTAGGTTAAGGCAGGTGCAGGAAATAAAGGTTGCATATCACAACAGCTCCTCTTCTCCTGCCCAGCTGGAAGGGGAGCTACATGCAGCCTCTCTTAGCTCACATTTCAATTCCCAGAACAACAAAAAGGACTGGGAAGATTCTGCTTCCCTGGTCTCATAAAATGCTGTTTCTGGAGCTCATTTGTAATTTGGTTCTTGATGAAAAACAAACAAACAATGACTCGGAGAGGAAGCTCTCAATCACATACTGAAGGACTTCCTCTCCTTACATGTCCTAAATTGTTTCAATTCTTATTTATTTAAAGTTAGAAATAAGAAAAAGAGCCTTTTCTTTACACTTTATGTGCATTCTTCAGCAGTTAAGCAACAACAATCTCAAAAATTATGACAGTGATCAAATAGTAGCTATTATTGTCAGTATAACTTTTCCTGTCAGCATGCTATAAAGCATGTTGCACTGTTAACACCACCTTCAGACAACTTCTACAGGCCTGCTCATGAAAAATTGTAAACTATTAAATAACAAGCACTATTGGCAGTGAATACATGTATTTTGTTAATTTATAGCAAGTTTTACTCATATGAAAGAAACAAAATCAGGACTAATTATTTCACCTTAACAAAAAATTGTCACTGCAAGCACACACGGATTATGGTTTTCTATATCATACTGATTTAATTTTTATGAGGGAGTCAGTATTTACCAGTCTTCACCAAAAATGGGTATTCCAACATTTCCAATGAGAATCAATGCGAAAAAGAAAGTCAGACCCTTAGAAATCCTAAATTATCAATGACTTATCTTCTGCTGGTGTTAGATTTTTTGCTTTCTTTGGGGAGGCTGAGTGCTTTGGGGGTCAGATGGGTATGTGGAATTAAATCCAACTCCTAATCTGAGGAGTTATCTATGGTGTGCAAGGCAGACACCATCCATTATGTAGCACTGGTGAGTGACAGCATGAATAGCAGTCTTTGCCAGTTAAAACAGCGATAAGACCTGGATTCTGAGAGAAGTTCCTGCTCCAGAGTGATCTCTATTTTTCTAGCCATCAGTTTTGGCAGTAAAACCAATTGAAAGACAAGACAGCAATGATGCTGGAGTTTTCCATTGAAAAATATCAGCAAATAATCATCTGCATTTAGAAAAGCACTTGTCAAGTTGATTTTTACTTTAATAAGACCTGGTGCCATGTTTTAAAAATTAATAAATATTCAAATTTCTTAGAGTCAGAATCTGATCCATGGCAGCACTATTCTATATTCAGTATTTGCATCTGCACAACTGACTACTTCTATGAGTAACTGCCTGGTAAAAGCCCTCATCTCAACCTTATCCTCATTTCCTACTTCATTGATGCTGATGGGCATGTTTGCTGACCTTCAAGTAGCACTCTGCTGTTAACACAACTTTATGCCAGTCTGAATATTAACTGTGCATGTTTCTCTCCAGTACGGCTGCAGGAGAGATTGAACAGGACCAGGTGTGACCACAGTCTACACAGCCCATGCACAATCTGTGCACAGCCAGTGCACACAGGCTGCACACAGCTGGCACAGAGCCTGAACACACACACACACACACACTCGCAGAGCACACGGCCCGCACACAGTCACACACAGTCTGTGTACAGCTGGCACAGAGCCCATGCACAAGCTGTGCACAGCCTTACGTAATCAGTGCACAGCCCACACATAATCAGCCAGCAGAGTCCACACACAGCCCAAGCACAACCCTGTTACACAGCCAGCACACAGCCTGTGCACAATTTGCAGACACAGCCCTCGTACATGAATGGGCACAGCCCACTTGTACAGCCGCGCATAGCCCACATGATCTGCACACAGCCAGCACATACAGCCAGTGCAGAGCCAGCATGCAGCCCACACCAACAGCCAGCACAGAGCCAGCGCACAGCCATACGTGGTTGCTCACAGCTACAGCCCAGCATCACACCCAACGTACAGCCCACACAGAATCCGCACACGACCAGCACAAAGCCCGTGCACACAGACAGCACACAGCACTCACCCACTCCGTATACACAACCAGCGCACAGCCTGTGCACAATCTGCACCCACAGCCGGCTCATACTGATAGCACAGCGCTCACAGTCTGCGCACAGACGCACATCACCAGCAGACAATCCACACGCAATCTGTACACAGCCCGTGCACACGGCTAGCGTACGGCCAACGCAGAGACCGTGCACGGCTTGAGCAAAATCCCGTGCACAAGGCAGGCCGCTGGCGGGTTTCCGTTGGAGCACGGCCATTCAGCACCACGGAGAGCGCCATGCGCGCCAGCGGGACTGGGCTGGGGCCGTCCCGGGCAGGGCCCCACGCCGGCCGCCAGCCCGGCACTCAGACACAGCAGGCGTGCGCTACGCAAACCTGAGGTTAGGATTTGCGGCACACGGTATAACAGGCGCTATTTTCAGAAGGTTCGAGAAAAAAACAAGCAAACAAACAAAACCCAAAAAAAAAAAAAAACCCACCACACAAACCCCCAAAAAACCGCGGATAGGCCTCCTGTGTTTTGTTTGAAATTGTAGCAAAAATGACCCAAGGTATTTAATTTCCCTAACTGTTCAATGAGCTTTCTGCAAATCCCTTCCATTGGAGACTGTTAAGGCAAATAACTAACTTAACTAACTGCAGGGCAAGAGACAGAGTCCTGGAACTGATTTTAAAATTGTTAAGTGATAGGAAACAATGAGTAATGGCAAATGGCTGCCTCTCAAAATGAAGAAAATGTAAGAGTGAATGCTCCTGGGGCTGCCATTGAGATGAGTACCATTTATTAATGACTTGGAAATGGGTTTGCATAGCAAGTTAGTAACTGTAGCAGTGTGCTTTATTGGTATTTTTAAGTAAATAATGGAAAGTTTTACAATTGTTACCTTCAAACAGCTGATGAACTACAATGCTACTACAAGAAGCAAAATGAAAGTTCATTAAGAAAATAGAGGCTAAACACAAGGAAACAGATCTCAGGGTAGACTATGAGACTGTTAAGTACTTTTTTCAAATGGAAAAATGAAAAGTGGGCAAGTTTTTTTGCAGATATGCTATGTAACAAGGAATAATTCCATTTGCCTCTGGATATACGAAGTATAGCAACTAGCCTTTTTTTTCTTTTCAAGTAAATCTGTAAGATAAAGCATCTGTCACAATGACTGATTAAATAGCCTAAATAGACACAAGATGATGAAATGAGAAAAAATGTCCATGAACAGTCTACATAATTCCCGTAGTGTTTCATATACTGATCACTAGACACAAAAGTTCTGTTGAAAAACTGACCCAAAAAGCGCAAATTTCAGTTGTTTTCAATTTATAATTATTCTAGTCTAACTTCGAAATTAAATTCTTCAGAAGACAGACTATGTATTCTTTTTCTTTCACAAAATTTCTTTGTACTGTGAGGAAAAACAACAAAATAATTGTGCCTGTGAAAACCAATAGGGGGATGCAAATTAAAAGATACAGGCCTTAGAATGCATAACAGCTAAATTTTAATGTTCATTAGTGTGTGCACTTAAAAAAAAACATAACATGGGGAAAAAACAAACAATCAAAGAACAAAACCAGAAAAAAACCAAACCACAACCACAGAAAAAAGACCATTTGGTTCTAAACAATTCTGAACCAAAGGGGAAAAAAAGGGAGGGTGGAGGAGGACAAAAAAAAAAATTAACAAAGTTCAGAACTTAATATCACTCAAAACAATATGCAACTTAAAGTGTATTTCATACAGGTACTCATAATTAGGTTGAGCATATTAAAATCTGATCAGGTTCCTCTCTATTCTCTAGCATATAAAAGAAAAGAAAATTAAAATGAAAGAACAGTAAATGCAGAAACAATATCAAGAAACATTTCTTTTACACAGTCAAAGGAACTGGCTGCCAGATCGAGTCATTGAGATAAAAGCCATAGCTACATTTTCACAAAGAAATGAATAACTTTATGACTGTTAATAACATTTGTAGCTATGCAAGCCAGGATAATAAGGGTAATCAAATCTCATGCTTCAGGGTGTAAGACAATGAACTGCAAGGTTTAGAAAGAAATGTGCAGTGTCACACAAATGGATAAGATGCATTAGTAATTTTGAAGACATTCTTTTAAAATATCAAGAAATAGCCACTGCCAGAGGCATGACACTAGACTACAGAGACCTGAGGTCTGATCTGCTGTGACAAATCCTTTATTATTATGAATTTGGCTTTGATAGACAATAGATTCTCCTGAGTTTTAGAGAGCTGAATTCAAATTAAAAGCACATGCTCTATGAAAGCATAGCTTGGAGGAAGGATCTGAAGGACAGAACTGTTAGCCAGTAATTAAGAGTTCTCTACTGTGCTTTCTGGCAGCAATTATTTTAACATAATTCTTAACAGAGTCTATTAAAGAGGAAATGCCAATTAGCAATAGCTTATTGCACAACAAAACAATGACTACCGATATAATTTACTACGATAAACTACACAGAGAACTGACTGCTGAAAACATGATAGGTTGTTTAATTAAAAATGAGGGAAAGGGAGGAGAATCTCATGCACTTCACATGCACAAGTGTGATAAAACTTCAGTTCCTATACAGAAAGCTCAATTCAGAATTGTGTTAAACTACCCAGGCTATGCATATTTGAAGACGTCTTTCATATTAGAGTGAAATGCTGAGGTCTTGCATAAGTTTATTCACATTACTTGTTCATGCCTGCCAACAAAGCAGTTACCCACTTGGAGAGAAAGAAATCTGGGGGCACACTTATTCCCACACTTCACTTCAACATGAGGGAGGCCAAAAGAACAAGAAGCCACCCAGATCTCAGCAAAACAAAGCGCAACTAATCGGAGTCCATGTATAGAAAACAATTTGCTGTTCTAGGGTTTTCTAGTAATGATGCAGATTACTTCCCTGAATTACTGAGTTCTGTTTTGTCCCTCATCCAGTTGTTCCATCAAAATGGAACATGGGTAACACAGAAAACATAAAGCCCATGGTGCATAAAAAAATTTAAAATGCAATAAATCTACAGTCAGGAAGGCCTTCTGCATGAAAAGTCTCCCAAAAAGTGTAATACTGGGGGTTTGGTTTTTTTAAGCTTCTAAAAGCAAAGTGAGAACTGCATGTTTAGCACAGATTTGTTAGCTGTTTCTGCTTCTTAGTTCTATCAAATGAGAAGCAATCTCTGTATGTAACAGAAAAGGATGGCAGCAGGAGGGAGAGGATTACCTGTAGGCTGGAGATATAGAAGGTCTGCGCTGCAATCTATCCTGTTAAACTGATAAAATATACCATCTCAAAAACCTGGTATGCCATGGTACTCAAAAGATGAGATAGATGAAGGGAGAAACCTGAGGTTTGCAGTCATAAGAGCTACATGGAAACACAGTTCGGCAGTATTCTCACATAACACTGCAATTCCCTGTAAGAATACTGAAAGGAAGAAAAAGAAAAATCATGTTCCTGCTTTCTTCCAAAAATTATGTTCCTGCTATCTTCCTGCTTTCTTCCTTCTTTGCTGGAACAAAATCAGAATGTTTTTTAAATTTTTGGGGGTAACAGGTTTCTCCAAGAATTTTTGAGTGCAAGTCTGATGATTCCCAGGATGTAGTTTTGCTTTGTTATATACCCTCTTACTTTATCAACTTTTACTTTGGGATAGAAACATGGAATCTAATTCTTTGCTCCCTGTATTGAATCTGGGAGTTAATTATCTTTTGTCTCAATAAATAGAGGACAATTTTTGCTTTTAAAAAAGAGAATATAACTCAACTGTGCTCTATCTGTCTACCTCAAAGTGAGCTCATGCTTCCCAAAGCTATATAGCTATGGTTATAAAGTATCTTACATACCTGATTTGATTGCTACAGAAACCAAATTAAAATGTACTTGACCTCAGTTTATCAGATGAAGTCTTAATGACTTTCTCATAAATTATTGTACCTAGTAGGTTAACTAATATACTACTAAAAAAAGCACAGCTGAAACATTCTTCAGGTTTTTAACCTTTAGAATAGAACTAAACCCCTTACATTTCAAAGTAATTATTTGGGTTAATCTCTGGCAGTATATATATATATATATATATAGCAAATAACTGAACAGCCTAGGAGTTTCTTCAAAATCTAAGGTTTGCTGGCATTTTTTCTTATTAGATTCTCTCTACTTAGGATTTTGTAAAACTGTTCTTTCCATCAAAACTTTCCTAAAAGGAAACCTTCAAACCTATTTTTGTTGAGAAGATGTACTAAGATGTACTACTGGCATGTGGTGTAATCAACCTGAGTAGCATTCAGGAGATTCAGCTATTAGACTCACTCCACAACTCTCTGTCTAGCATACCTGTCTTTAAAGCTGACAATACTTATGCTAAAGCTGACAATATTTTTGCTACTATTCAGCAGCAAGCATGCAAGGTTTAATAAAACAAGACATTAGATAACTACAGGCTTACAACAAACATTAAGGTGCTACTACTATACACACAGTAAACTGGATGTTGTATCTGTGTATCAACACTCAGAATGGACAGCCTGTGCACTGGTATGAACACTCTAGGTTGTTAAGAACATAGGTGCAGACCTTCTCTCTGTCTTAAAGGGTTGCTCCTGGTGAGCTCTATATTTTACTGAAATACAGACTACCACATAAACAACTAAACAGAACAAGCTTTTTCCTAAAAAGAGATGGAGCTCCAAGCTAGAATTATTCAAATTCTTTTATTCATGACAGTTCACATTTGCATTTTCTTGGATGCCTGTCAAAAAAAATGTTTTAAAATCTGAGTCAGCAAACCCCAACCAGGGAAATCCAGTTCTCCACAAGACAAAGACTAATGGAAATCAGATGGGTTTCTTCTGGTAGTTTAGTCTGAGTCCTGAAAGGATGCATCCAACTAAACAATTAAAACAGCACCGGGCTGCTCAAAAAAGGGCATTCTGACCAGTGACAATACAACTCAAAAATACGATTCTCAAAAGCATTTTTAGAGATTTACGTTTTGTATTTAAGGAAATGCTTCTTTGGAACGTGGCTAACATAAATATATTAGATACCAAACCTTTTACCCCTCCCACATGAACTCACCCCTCTTGGACTGCAAAAAGCATCAGAAGACACTGGATATTCAAAAGCCAGGTTTTATCTCTAGAAACCCATTTTATGTTTCCCTCTAAAACAAGCTGCTCCTACTTCTGTATTTTGCCCTTAAATATGTAGCTGCATCTGTTATGTCCACAAAATATTTGAACTATTCTAGCTATAATTACAGGCTGACAAAGATCTCTATTTCCTGGACTATCCACTGTACATCTTCTAATTACATATCATAGTATTTTCTTGCTAGTATAGTAGCATGATGAAAGCATAGAGGTGATCTATTGAACCTTTTTTCATTTCATTAAACCTGTCCAAGAAGCTGCTTTTTGTCTATTGCAAACAACTTTCCATTCATACCACAGTGCAGAGGAACTTGCTCATCCTCTTCCTTCATTCAGATACTGGACTTTCCAAGACATGAAGCCCCCAAGAATTAGAAATCTCTTTAGAGAGGGTGGGGGGGGAGACATCAGTAGGCAAGCTCACTTACTCTGCCCAGATCTCTCAGGTCAGAGATGTGGAGATATCCCCAACGAAAACAAAATAACTTGGACTTGAAATAAGGCAATTCAGCTCAGTTTCTCTAACAAACATGATGCGTTATCTTTTTACATTTTCCTTAAAGTCCATTCTTAGAATTGAACCTTAAAAGATATAGATGCTTTCAATTAAGCTCCTACAAGAAAACAGCACATGCTACTCAGCAAATTTCCACATTTTGTCTAGTTTTGATCTTTCTCTTTTAAATACTGCATTAAACACAGATATCACTGCCATATGTAGCATAAAATATTTCTTTATCATGACCAGGGAGCTGTTGTCAAAGGTTGACAGAATGCTACCTCAACAAGTCTTGCACTTCTGCTTGCAACATAGAAACCTAGACAGTGTTGAGTTTCACAGATGTAAGAGACAGAAGTTCTGTTCAAGCTGGATCTCAAGCCTCGTATATATTACGACATCATAATGGCTACATCAGCTGTAATAAAAAATGAATTCCCTTGACATATATTACCCGTAAGTGCAGCATAGTAAATAAATGATTCATGCAAGTTCAATTACAAGGGTATGATGTCCATAAATGCTAAGTACCTGCAAGACAGCAACAATAAAGGAAGTGAACCCATGCAGAGTTTAAAATGCCTTCCAGCTAAAATTTCTGACCACACCTTTCATCTCTTTTTACATGCTTTTTACATGTTTTACTAAACACATTCATGGCAGCAATCCACTAAAAGGTTACATACGTAGTAGAGTTTCTATCTTTACTATGGATAAATCTAAAAATAGAACTAGGTTGCTCTCTTGCTGCAGAGGCAGCAAGGAAATCTTTTTTAAGTAATGGAACTCCCACTGAATTTAAGACTCTACCTCTGCCCTTCTGAGAGTTAAATTACTAATAATTTTAAAAAAAACTCTACCCATGATGAATTATATACATAGTCTAAAAACGGTATATTTTACATTAATGTATTTTGTTTCTTAAGTGTATATATGATGACACATCTAACAGTTCCTTATATTTCACAACTATTTATATGAAATTCAACAGTTTTGAGAACTAGCAAACTCTATAGGTAGGTCGGCATATTCAACTCTAAATTATGTATAGTCTTCCCTTAAGAAAGTCAAAGCAAAGGAGATAGCAGCTCTAATGCATATTCTTGAGCACTTGCTATCTACTCACTGTAGGGAGAAGCTGCAATCTCACTTGGTAAATATTCAGTGTAAATCTGTAATATGAGTAGATCCTACTGTAGTTTGGACAGATCATGCAATGAGTTGGCACGAAATATCTTAGATTAAGGCCACAGAAATCTTCATCCTCTGCATCTTCTTATTCCATAAGTACTATCTGTTAGGAAGCATAGCTCAGGATCTCCCAGAAGCATGTATATAACTAAACAAAAAAGTTACTATTATTTTAAAGATTTTTTTATTAACCAGAATAGCCAATATTCTAAACAGTATACCTCTAAGACTTTTCTTTGACAATTCTTTTATTTCCTGATCCTTTTTTCCTCACACTTGGATAGCTTTTTCAGTCTACATTGTAATTGTGTAGATGGTATTAAGGCAGGAAGAACATGCCCAATAGATTTAGCAGGGTTTTTGTTGCCTTAAGATTCAATGATCAAGTTTTTCATGAAAGAATACCTTAAAATTTCTATTAAAAACTTCTGAAGTCAAGATTTACTCGACAGATTTGAAAGCCAAGTTTCCAAACAGTAAACATCTGACAATATCAACATAAGAAATACTTCAGAGTAAATAAAACATCTCTAGACTGGATTTTTCACATTGCATCAGTGTTAAGATTACCCAATGATTCAACTAATCTTTCTAATTACATCTTGCAACAGGCAATTGTAAAGGTGATCCAGCTAGTGCTGTAATAGCCAATCTGACTCCTGTCTGATATGGTGGCTGTTTCCTGAACCGTCATTATATCTGTAAGGGTATCAGTTTTGAAACTAGCAGTTTATTGCTACAAATGACCTGTTTCAAATGTGATAGATATCATTCTCTCATATCCATCAGATTTGCATCCCTATTTTCTTCTTCTCCATTTTTCTTTTGCATCTTGAAGTGACCTTGTACATTAACGCTGTTCAGTATGGCAGAGATTCACATTAAAACATCAATACTGCAAGCATGTATTTGCCATGCAGTTCCATCTCTGAATAAAATATGCCAGTACTTTACTAAAATAAGTTCCACCACTGGAAATAAACACCAAAAGCAATACTTTTCCATATAGAGTTCTTTTTATTTTTCAGAAGTCTACTTCTGCAGAAGGACCAGCAATTGACCGATTACTTAGCAACCTCACTGAGTCTGATAGAGTCACGCTGTGATAATGGAACTATCAATGCAGTTAGAATGTACTTACACTCTGTAGATAGCTGTTTCAAATGGAGCAACATTTCCTTCCAACCCAATGCTTCTCTGCAAGGCTGGAAGGCCTGATAAAGATTGAATGCATACCTTTAAAAAGAATAAGTTACAAAGAGCTTTCACTGACCACTGATCTTTTGTGCTACATTAAATATTGCCTATGTCACTTTTTTCTACCATTTTCTTTTGTGTCATTTAACAATAACTTTTAAATTTATTTTCTGTGGAGAAACCCAAAGTACTAATAATCCTTAATGTTTTTACCTTCTTTATACTGCTTTGCAATTACAATACAGATAGGAATTAGTAAATGACCATATGCTATTAGCATGTTATACAGGTCAAAATTTTTATACAGAGGTATTTCACACAGCAGACCAACCAGTCTGTATCATGAGAATATAATTTATATCTCAAAGGTAATTATTCAGTTGCACAACACTGTGACAAAGGCCAGCATTTACAAAAGTACATGAGAAGCAGATGCATCAAAGACTCAGCCTCACTGACTATATACACAGGCAAAAACCCCACCCTGAAATAAAATCGCACACACAAAAAAAACCCCAAAAAAACCCCAAACCTCAAAACAAACCCCAGCCAGACCGATTTGTCTTTATTGCAGCTCAGATCCAAACAACTGCACTCACAGTGGCTTCCCTCACCATGCTTCCTTGGAACAAGGCCTGTTTCATGAGTGAGATCTGCAAGAACACTAGAGGGCATTGGCCAAAACTTTACCATATAGCAGCAAAGTAGTAGTTAATAAATAAATGGTATACTCAATCACCGGACAGGGCTGAGGCCATAGCACTATTTGCTTGACTAACACAGTCACAGTCAAGCTCACAGAAATTCAACAGATAGAGCTTTAAAGTCCTTTGACAAAAAAATAAACAGGCATCACAGATGCAACTCTGCATCTCTCAGTACCAAAGTGTCATTAAATGTCTGTGCTAAACACCTTCATTTCTCCAGTCTAACCCTTTATCATTTAAGTGCCTAAATAGGCAACATTTAGATTTCATAGCTAGCATGTGGAGGCAGACACACGTCTCTGGAGATTATTTTGTGTTTACCTCAACTACAGCGCTGTAGCAGAGATGGCTGTTGCCTTAGAGACTTTACAGGCAGCCTAGTGTAAACAAATTTCAAAACAAGAATGCCTCAATTTGGCTTATGAAGCCCTGTAAAAGGAACTTCAACTTCTTTGAAGGCTTGATTTATAGTCCGTTTCACTTTTATCTCAGTAGCAATTCACAGTGTATCCGTGTAAAGTACCTTCAATGTAACAGTTCTAATGGATCATAACACAAACTCTTTTAAAAATACACCTACACACCCTTCAAAACAGCAAGATCACTGGCACAAAAGATGAAAACAAAACAAACAAATTTTGTTTTGACATGCAAAATAAAAAGAGAATTCAAAGAACATATAAATTACGCATTCCCAGGTTGGCCAGGCATGGCAGTGGCCACACTACAGTATACAATGAACCACTTTACAGTATACAATGAGCCAACTGAAGTTCATTGAGAATTTATGGAGACTGAAGAATTGTGATATGGGAGGCATCTGTCCTCACAAGTGGTAAAATCAGTCAGCAGGCAGAGAAAAGCACTCTCTACTTTCAGTAACTGGAAAGATACTGAAACAAATTATTAAACAGTCAGTTTTTAAGGACCTTAAGGATAATAACACAATAAGGAACAGAAAGCATGGATTTTCAAAGAAGAAATCAGTCACGCCAATCTTACTTCCTTCTCTGACAGGTCTAGCGGATAAGGCAGTAGATGTTATACTGACTTCGCTAAAGCTATTGCTGACGTCACATATGACATTCTCAGAAGCTGAAGAGGGAAGTACAATCAAGATTGAATTGCAAGCAATTTAAAGGACAGTTATCAGTTGTTCTCCATCAAGATGAGAAAAGATATGAAGGAGATCTGACAAGATTTGTCTCAGGTCCTGGAAAATCTGTCATTCACATGAATGGCTTGGATGACAAATGTTACTAAGTTGACAAAATTTTATGCAATTTTAAGAACTTAAAAAAATCAGAACTACCTTGGTCAACTGGAGAAATTATCATGTATACAAATATATTGGGAATATATGGCTAATATCATATATATAATGATGGCTAGACATCAATACTACTAAGTTGTTGGGTTCTTTTTCTGTAAAAAGAAGAGAGAGTAACAGCTTCCCAGTATGGGAAATTGTTACAAATGAGTGATCATTAATGTTTTCCTCTGTTCACTGATCTTAGAATAAGATGCAATCATTTTAATCTGCAATCTGTGAAAAGAAACTGGGGGGGGGGGAGGAGGAATTAAAAAAAAAAAAAATCACAAAGCTATCGCTACAACAATTACCCTTTCCAATGCTTTTTAGTCCAGTGCAACTGGGAAAAAAATCTAATCACAGGAGGTTTTACAGACTGGTTAGTATCTGTCAAGGATGGTGATGTGTCTCATCCTACCTTGGAACAGAATCAGATAAACTCTTGAGGACTCATTTGGTCTTTCATATAATAGTATCTCACAAAAGTAAGAACAGTGCCATTTGTCTGTGGCTGTTCTTAGACCGTGCTTTCCTTTTTTTTGGATATGCATCACCATCATCATCTGCTTAATTTCTTTCTTTCTGTTCACTTCTAGCAAGCCAGTGAAAAACAAGCAAGATAACAGAAGTCATATCTGTATGTGCATCTTGAAATTAGCACTCATTCAGTATTCCACATTATCTGGAAAGGGTCACTGTATAGGCAGAAGAGCATGCTAGAAAACAGAGTAGCAACCTGTTAAATCTAGCTGGAAGATAAAGTGACTTGTGGGTTTGGTCTTGTATTAAAAATTTATTAATTTACTTCACTGCAGGATCAAAGAAAATACACAAAAAAATCCTTCAGCAGCGAATTAAGTATAAAGTCAGCAAGGAAATTAAATAAAGCTTGCAGCATTTCTCTATTCACTGTACACTTAAACAAAAGGCTTTCATTTTATGGGTATCAGATTGGAGGCAGCTTCTAGAAGGAACTCTTCCATAAAATTTACAGAGAAGTTTATGAGGAAATGTTTCATGTATTGCACTTTTGGTTTTTTTCCAGATGAAAATATCTACGTTAAATTCTTGCATTCAGATGATAAATATGCTGACAGTAAAACGTTATGGTGCTTATCTGTTGTGTGATGGATAAAAACATACTTTGAACAAAGAGCTCTGAAAACTGACCTTGTGCTAGCCACATGTGAAGAACAGCAGCTCATCTGTCAGAGGAATATTCTTCTTTATAGGGAAGCAGGGAGAGGTCTTTTCCCCATCAAGGTACTTTTAAAGTGGAATATTGACACATACTGAAGAACAAGGATCTGAGGGAAAGGACTTCATGCATTTATGACAGCTGCCACAATATCCCACAATTTTCTGACTTTTCTGAAATTGGACAATAAATCAATAAACCTCTAGCTGATTGCTACCTTCAGTGAAATATGATGAAACATAATTTAAAAGGTGATTTTTAGGGGTAATTCTCTAGAGCTTTTATGACACACATTTGAGGTTTATTTTCTTTTCCCTCATGAAAAATGTCTCAAATCAGTGTGTAAAATTGGGAAAGTTTTCATCCAAATAACCTGCCTTTGCTTCTGTATTAGTCTTATCAGTATTATTTCCAGGCACTCTTTTCAGATTTGAAGTCCTACTGACTTTCACTGGAGAGATTACAGTACGGAAAGTAGTGCTGTTCATAGATGCTGCTCAGCTAGGTCTTGCCTTCAACATGCTTATTATGAGCAGACCTCTGCACCCACATGTTTCATCCATCAAAGCAGACACTTTGTATTCTGAAATCAAGGTCATAGTGAAAAACCTCTGACCTCCTCCCCCCTCCCTTACAAAATTAAAAAAAAATAAAGTGAAGTTCATTCTCTTTCAGTGTTTAAGTGATTTGCTGGAGAACGACAGATTAACATTTTAAACACAGCTACTCAGAGTGATGCTATGCAGTGCCATCCCACCATCTCCTTCAAAACATAGGTAAATTTTAGATTTGTATTAGAAATGTGTCCCATTGTATTTCAAAATTAAATTCCAAGGTCAGTAGCAAGTAGTATTATCTTCATAAGGAGTTAAATATAGCTTAAAAACGAGAACATAAGTCAGCAAACAGTTCATGTACTTAAAATCAGCTGAGTCCTCTGTCACACTCACATATGCCTTTTAGTGTGTGCGTTTGCAGTAGAATTGTCTTCACTTTCTTTAATATTTTCTTAAACTTTGAATATGACTTGGCCTGATCCAGCATCATAACATATGTGATAACAGCTTCCAATGATAACCTAGATACAGTAAAGTTTCATGACTTTGCTCTGTTACAGTCTGTTTGCTCTGCTATAGTTACCTTTCAGAGATGAAAGAGATGATCCATACATGAGTCCCATACATTCTCAAGAATACAATCTGACTTACCAAGCAATCTCTAGATTGACTTGGTTAAGTACCTGGCAGGGTATTAGCAAAAGCTGGACTCAATTCAAGCTTCAATTGCTTTAATCAATAGAGTTTGAAAGCTTTCACTCAAGGAGATAGTAAGAAGTAGAGACCTGACAAAATCAGCTGTCTGCTGTCTTAATAGAGAATATTGAAGATAGTAAAAGAGTGGCAAACAACATTAATGATATAGCAAACAAACTCGGATTTAATAATTAAGGTTTTCCTCTAAGTGTTCTAACAGGTGTGATGCAGGTAACTCATTAA
Organism: Indicator indicator; assembly: GCF_027791375.1. Lineage (NCBI taxonomy): Eukaryota > Metazoa > Chordata > Aves > Piciformes > Indicatoridae > Indicator > Indicator indicator. The sequence continues at coordinate 38,051,625 of NC_072012.1, read as the reverse complement.
TTGTGAAATATGGAAGAATAATGACAGAGTAATTTTCATCCTTCTCTGCAATACACCATAGCTTTATAATATTTGAAAATCCCTCATGCACACCACTACAGACAGATGTACAAAGTCAAATCCTTAAAAAATTAATCCCAGTCTTAAAAGAAAGCAAATTTTGTATTAAGCCACTGATATTAATTTACACTAATCCACAGCTGCATTCCAAAAAAAGGGTGGCAAACATTTCCATGGACAGAAGTAACTTCTAAATCTCAGTTTTAACAGTAAGCATAACTGTGGAGATGTAGAGAGTGTACACAAGTGAAGTGACACACAAAACAATGTCAAGCAGCTCATGATCTTCAAAAGACTGCTATGATCCTGAGACAGTTTGCTTCACCCCCCAATACTCCCTGGCTGCCTTTGTTCTAGGTTATTAGGCAGAATTTGCAGAGTAAAGACACGGGTCAATCCACAAGGTCAGATTTACTTTGTGAAAAAATTCACAAGAGAGGATAATTGCACTTTTCTTCTGCATTCTCTTCACACCATTTTGATTGCTTTAATGTTTTAGGAAGAAATTGTAATAGTATTGTTCTGTATGCAGTGTTATGCCAATTTAACCAAAAGGTGTGTCTTAACTCGACAGTGGGGTTGTAAAACAGATCAACAAAATAAGAGCCAGATATGGACATTGTTCATATTTTGGCTTAAACCAGGCTAACATACAGTATTTTGTACACAACAGTGGTTTTACTACTGAGACAGTTTTCATACTAATAAGTCCTGTAAGCACAGAAAAAAACAACTCTAAAAGAACAGAATAAAGAGCAGAATAGAAGAACTGAACCTGCACTCCTTCACAGTGGTCAGTAAGTTTCAGAGAGATCCTACTTCTCATTAAAACATGAGCAACCTCCCATAAGTTAGTTGTGAATTTCTTGGTGCAAAAACTTGCATAATACACAAGTGAAAAAGCTCATCTAACCAACCACCAGCACATAAAGGGAAAAGGTGTCAGTATTATTTGCTTAATGCCAGCATCCATGAAACTAAAAATATAAGATGAAGGCACATAATCATGTCATGATTACTCAGTGCACCCAGGGACCAGTTTTCAAATTCAATAGGAGTAGACAAAAAGTTGTGACTATATACTTAACTCTGTGAAAACAAACACAAGACAGAAAAAAAAAAAACAAACAACCAAACAAACAACAACAGTGAGAGGACACATTACAAACACATCAACAAACTGGATGTATTCCAGCACACAGGACCCTAGTCAGATGCTGCAATGGCTATGAAGAAAGAAATAGCTAATCAGAAAAATATAAATAGTAACAATCTTAGCTGAAGCACTATAGGTTTTGTGTGTGTGGCTTTGCCATAGAAATCATAGAATGGTGACTGAAGTAGCAGGACACGAATGTGCAAGAAATCTTTCAGTGAGATGTTAATGCAAATGAGAGTGGTTTTTCCCTCCCAACTTTGACAGAAGGTTTCAAGAACAGGAAATGTCACAACAGCTGTTTCCTCACTAATTTCCTTTTTCCATCACAAATAGGAAGGGAAGAAAGATGCTTTCAAGATTCGTCCATTTCACAGTTGAGCAGAAGGCTAACAATTAAAAGCAGCACAAAATAGTCCAAATAAACCACAGCACTTCAATGCATTAAAAACTAGCTTTTGCAAACCTTTCTTTTTTAGTACAAAGAACATCAGACTGTGTCTGGTAACCTGCATAACTCAGCTCTCGCTACTCTGAATCTTTTGTATGGAGACTTCCTTCTTTGAGATTTTTTCTAAGAATGGTTATGGAACATTAGCAAGAAACAATGGTTCAAAACAGCATAAGTTTGGACAAAATCAAGTCAATAAAACTACTAATAGGAATGGCAAGAATTTCACAAAGTACCCAAGACATAACATATTCAGGATAATCCTTTCATTCAACACTTACTGAGAAACTTTAGAGAGTTTTGCAAATTACCTTTTGAAATTAAGATACGTGCTCATGTGGACTCTTCATAGGTTCTGGGTTTATTTTCTTTTTGTTGGTTCCCCTCCCCCCAATTCTCAATATGGCACCTGGCTAAAGGGATCTTTATTTGGGACTACTTTCAAAGAAATCATAATGATCAGTGTGAAAGCTAGAAACCTATTGGTGAGTTTTCTCCAAGGCAAATGCTGCACATAAGACACGCATAAGAGATTTCTATTTGAATTTGAGTTTTTCTAGAGCTTTTTTTTAAGTTTCAGAACCATTTCAATTGTAAAACATCATTAGAAACTTATAGTGAAATAAGCTAAGTTGCAATTCATTGAGCTGCCTGACATTTACACTGCCTAAGTGAGGCATAATTAGCTAGGAAAGGTATTAGGCTAGTTAACTGTAGGTATACAAAAAGGAAATTGTTCTTAAAGAGGTCAGTGGTGGGTCACAGCAAACAGCTCAACAACTAAAGGAAGATGCACATACACACATTACACTTGCTAACATAATATCACTGATTCTGATTCTGCACACTTTCCCCATTCAGCACATCATTAGAAACCAAGGCTACCTATTACATTATGTTATTATCTGGAGATGGAAAATATAAATTATGCAAGATATCAATAAATAAGAGCTCATAAATGATTCTTGACTATAAAAACTGCTGACCTTATACATGGGCAAATTGCAAATCCCACAGATCAACAAAAAGATCAGATAAATACTGCTAAGAGGTATAGTTAAAAAAAGAAGCCAGAGACCATGACTTCCCAAATTATGCATGCTTTTTATTTGTTAACATTTCCAGAAATCATCTATGTTATATGTGGTTTAGGCCTTTGGAGTTGGAACTTGGGTGTGCAGAGCTTCTCTTCACAAGATCTCTCAAGATAAAGAACATGGCCCCATTTCTGCACAGAGGAGGTGGGCACTTGGGGCTCTGGCTGCCTTATAGAATTGAGCCATTTGAACTGAACTTCTTGGCTGCACCAGGCAAAGCAGAAATGTCCACACTGTCACTTGGGCATTAGTAATAGATCCGCTGAATGAATGCTCTCTGTCCATGTTGAGCACTATTCACAGAGACTTTTTGTGTTACAGATTTAACTTTCTAACTTTGAACTCCTACCATTATGAGTTCCGCTTCAACAACCATAGATTCTTGCAGATACTATAATGTCATGAGAGCTCAAATGAGCTCCTAACAGAAGAGTTATTTCAGGGAGGAAGATGGGAAGCATTTGCACATCCGAAAAGCTGAACATGGCATCAGTATCAGGGCATGATATCAGACTGTCCTGCACCATGGGGGAATGCAGCTCTGATATGGCATCAGGCTACTGAGGCAAAAGGGGCACATGGAGATATCAAATTCATCTCTAGTGAGCTGGTACACAGGACTACTAAAATAAGTCCTCTCATTATAGTCAAGAAGTTTAGACTGCATCTTTTGAATTGCTGTTTGCCTCTGAAAAAGTCAAAAATTATCCACCGTTATTGCACATGCATCTTAACTCCTGCTCTGTACCCATCCCAAGAGGGGAAAATGCTGATCCAGGGCTCCCATCTCTGCCCTGTACAGCTGGCCACTGGCAAGCAAGAGGGTTGTTTTTCCTCTTTTCTCTCTTTCTATTTTTGCCCAGAGTAACTTTAATTGCTAAGTTAGTATGGGTCACAGGCTGTGGGTCCTTTGAAGAAAGCTCTGTGTGTGTGTGACCCTGTCTCAACATCCTTTGCACAGCGTTGCGCTGGAGAGTGCAGCAGTCCCCAGTGTAACGGAGATCAGCCCAGATCCTGCATCTCACACACGCTCTGCACCCTCCTGAGTTCGCTCTTGTTTCTCACTACTCGTTATTGCCTTTATGTATCTGATCCTGGTCTTCTTTCTTACTCATTTTCACTTAAACCTGTTCTTCTCTTTCATTTCACACCATCCAATCTAGCTTCTCATTTTCATCCTGCTTGCCTGATGCCTCTTCCTTATCCCCTCATAAAGCATAAGCAAAAGCATAAACAGAAACCTTTAGTGAGTAAGATTTTAGTTGTTTCTCCCAATTATATCAGAACGTATACTCATAAAAGCTTAGCATGTATTTGGATGTCATACTTTGAACCCCCCTCCTCAACTTTTCACCAGGTAGCACTTATCCTAATGCAATGATAATCTTATATATGAGGTGTTATTTCTTCTGCTTTCAAGGAAGTTTCTGCAGGTTAATGCATCAATGCAGTTCCTGAAATAATAAAATCTCATCAGTGACAGCAAATACACTTGATATCTTAGGAAGAGATAAAGACTATGTTTCTATTTGTGCTTATTCCATCTCTCACACAGTGTTTTATTGTGAAGACTACACACAACAAGTAGAATATTTGCAGTCTGACAAAGGCATACAGATGTCAGGGGGGTGGAATAATTAAAAAAAAAAAAAAAGTGCTAATGTGCCTAAGTGTCAAACTTTTCAAACTCTGATCTGAAGACTCCAGGTGTTTTATTCTCCATAACAGCTTTAAAGAGCACCTGTAAGAACAGGCCTGTCTTTGATACAGTTGTTCACATGTGCTATTGCTCTGCAGGTTCAATTTTCAGCATTAAAACTTGTATTCATGGCTTCCTTCTTACAGCTCTGCATTGCTCCGTACAACACACAAAACGAGCAGACATAAGTTTTAGGACAAATGAGATCAAAGAATAGAGCCTAGATCACTTTTTGTTGAAAGCACATTCAGCCATTAGATCAAATAGTCTGTGTCACATTCTCCTGTAATTTACAAGGCAACTTCTTTCTGGCAGAGACAAAGCATTCTTAACACTTTGTGATGTGTTATGATGAAGTCAGTCTGATTCAGAAGATCAATTCCTGTTTCACTAAAAGCCCACAACCACAACCAAAGACTTCAAAATATTTTAGCTATACAAAATGATTTAAAAGCTATCCTGAAAAGAAAAATCAGAAACTGCCAAGCAAAATACTGTGGCAAAAGCTTCTAAGGAAGAGAACAAATGCTTCAAATCCAGGTCAGTGATGCTGTGATCATGCAGTGAACCAGCAGGTGCAGGTAGGACCTCAGTATTGCCATCAGACATACTGTTTCTGCCAACAAGCTTTTTTTGCATGCTGGACTGAGCACAACAGACTGCTGCATGGAAGAAAGAGACCTGACCCCAGCAGTTCTTTTGAGTAACCCAAATACACCTTCTCTTCCATCAATTCCCATTTCAAATAACCAGGAAAGTGGCATTTATTTGTGCTGAGGCTAAATCAAAGAAAGGATTGTTCTAAAAATCTTGAGGCTTTAGAGAGATTTTTCCAAAGTAGAGAGAAATTATGATTGACAGTTACTGATATAATCAGTAAGATTTGCAATGTCATTTAATTCTTCTGTAAATCAGCTTCCCTTTATTTTCAGGTGAAGCTCCACACATCAAGAAGTAACAAACAAAGCTTGTTCTGCAAAATTCTACATTTCCCCTTATCAGCAAGACATTGATTCCATCACACTCTCCTCCAAAAATTACACTGAACGTTTAGAACTAAGAAATTCAGTTTAGGCACATGGCTCCTAAAAAACCAAAGAGGGCTGCAATATAGGACTGTGGTCAACAGCCAGTGACTGTGGGGTAAGTTGAAGAAAAAATACATGAACAAGAACACACTGTCAGATCTGAAAAGGGTGAAAGGCAAAATAAAAGTTATTATAGCACCTTACAGCTTTAAAATAAATAGAACATACACCCCCCCCATTTTCTTTTCTCTAAAATAAAGTACACTGTTGCTCATTAAATACACTAATGGAATTGCTTATTGTTAGTGAACTTCTTTAGAAGAGAAAGACCATTAGTGACAATATTGAATAATCACATCAATTTGCAAAAGAATCTTTTCAAAGATAATGTTTTTTCTGTATAGTACACAAAACTTCTTATGAACAATGCTGGATTGTTCATATCACTAAACCGTTTGAAGCTGGAAGGTTTACAGATCAGCTACCATAAATATGAGACTAATTACACCATCCAGAGCTCTGTAAAAACAGAGCAATTACTCTAAAGGGATGTAACTCACGAGCCACAAAGTCTTCTGGGGAAAACTTCAGTAAACAGGCCAGAACACAAAGCAGTGCATTTATTTGTACCAACTCACAGGAATAAAAAGGGAGATGCTGTTCCTCATGGAGTACAGAGCTGAGCTACTTCTGTATATTCAGCGGCACAGGTTACATACATTTAGAACTACACCAAGTACAGAAAAGCACCCTAGATCAGGGAAGGACCTGAGGTGCCAACAGCAAGGCAATAGGAGTCACAAAGTGTCCATGTAAACACATGCCTCTCCTGCATTTCTACTGGTAACAGGGAGAGCTGATACTCTGTGCAGCCTAGGCAGGAGCTTCTTCTTGTCTCCAGTGACAACTAAGTAGTAACAGCACCTGTGTGGTACCAGGCATAGGGCCAACCAACCAACAAACCCCCCTGAAGTGCCACTGACTACCATGCAGGTACTACACAGTACCGCCCCTCTCCCCATCCCCCAGCAATATCCCAAGCATGCAGCAACAGCAAACAGGTGTAAAACATTCTTTGAGCTTGGTATCAACATCTCCAAAGCAAACTGTGCAATGGAGAATCATATTCCAAGAAAGGGCACATCCAAATCCGAAGAGGAGGGAAAATGGAACAGGCAGTTCTAGAAACCCAGCACTGCCATTGTCAAAGCATACCACAGTTGGAAGATTTTCCTCCCTCTCACCAAACACAGAAAAGGTGAAAGGTGACTGTGATCAGAGAGTGCCAACGGTGGAAACAAGCACCTGCAGCAGCTGGTGTACTGTTCCTATACAATGCAACCATTACTCAGGGTGTCTCAGGATTCCCATATGTATGACCCCCTACAAATTTCTCTGAGGCACAGTCAGAAAGACAGAACTGGTCTTCTGATCACTTGGGATCTTAAAGTCCATTAACACTTTGTTAATAGAACAAAAACTAATAGCCATTCATAAAGGTTTCTTCAAGCAGGAAGCATACAAAATAACAGAGGCTACAGTAACATTCCACATGAGACTAGGCAGTTTAGAAAAATGTAGTTTAATTTTTGCCTGATAGTACCTCAAAACATGCTTTATATATACTCTAGATTGTTTTGTACGTATGATAAAACTTAATGACGTTTCACTACACTTTCTGCTGTTAAATCTTAGCTAGAAAATGAGAATACTATATATCTTTTTAAATCTAAATAATGAATCGTGCAAAGGGAAAGTATGGATTAGAAAGACTCTACCATCTTTCCTGGAACACTACAATACATAATGCTCTGAAAATTAAACTGAAATTAATGAATTTGAGATAACTTGAGATATTTCAGTGAACTTTACACAAGTACTCGGGGGTTTTCTGATCTTGAATAATCAGCCCAGATCTGCTTCTGCCTATTCTGTGTTGCCATCATCTGGGCTGTTTGCAGCAACGATCAGCTGATATGCACAGTAGCTAAGAGAAAAAGCAGCTTTTAGCAATGACTGACTAAACCAGTGGTTAAGCAAGTGGAATGCAAACAAAAGTGCAATTGAATTCTTTGCCCCTTCTAAAAGGTGCTCGAGCAGAAAGCAGCTTGTCACTCAGCATTTTTACACAGCTCTTCAGAAAGACACAAAGCCATATTGCAAATAGAGACACAAAACATCAGAGAAGAGCTACAGTTCCAATTAGGACAAAATCAGCCACTTTAGGCAATAAAACAACAGGAGGCATCACAACATCAATACCTGAGAAATACTGCCACTTGTTATCTAACCATATCGCTCACTCAAAACATTACCCTGGAGATTCAGAACCAGCCTAAACACTTCAGAAACCATCCAGAGCCGTATGGCACTACATTCTTTCATACCTCAGGAGTAAAAGTTAGCCAGAGCCTTCTGACAAACTAAAATGATTTATTATCACAAAGCAGAACTAATGCATTCTGCTTTACAACTCTCCTGGTAGTCTAGGAGAGACATTGCATTTATTACCTACAGTACATAATGCCCGCTGTAGAGCTCTGTATTATTCATAAGACTGGCTTTTTTCATGCCATCATAATGCTGATAAATTATGAAAAAAGGCATATTTTATTTCAATTTCTAACATATTTTGGTACACATATCAATCCATCACGTTGCTGTAGGAAGAATAAGCATTATTGCTGACAGCTGTTGACATGTTCACCTCAACAAAGAGGAAACAAAAGGACTGCACAGATCGTCTCCACTCACAGCTATCATTCAACTTCCATTGCTTAATTTTGGGGGATTTAACATTTGGAGGAAGCTATGGACAAAGTCAGCACTACCAGAACTGAGGAGCACCAAAGGCTTAAACAGTACAAAGGATTTTTTAAAAAGGCCATCAAAGGCAGTATTCACAAATTTCTCTTCAAATATAGATTTCTGCTAACAGAGTGGCTGCTGAAGATGAATTTAATTTCCTAGATCGAGGTGATGTTAATTTCTACAGGAGCTGATACAAGTGCTGCTGAATAACACTACCACAGATGCAGGCGGGACTGAAAAGAAACAAAGGTGATTTCAGCTTCTCTGTCTGGCCGTGGGCCATTTCTTCCTCTCTCAGATGGAGGTAACATGAACATATAGCACAGAGGCTCCCCTCTGCACTGCTCATCAGCCCAAATTAAAACCACCTTTCTAAAAATATTACAAAACCTGAAAAATGCAACACCCTACCTTCAAACCTGTTCAATTATTCACAAAAGCATTACCTATGTTGGTAGACAGATATAAGCAGGACTAATTCCTTATTATTAAATTGCTTTACAAGACTCTTGATCCGATTTTAGCACTTCTAGTGCGTTCCACAGAACATAGTTAACAGGAATAGCCCTACAGATAGTAGGGCATCATGACAGTTACAGTATTAACCAACCGTGGTAGAGAAAAGCCCTATACTATCCTAGTTTGCCTTTGACTTGAAACAGCAACTATTCATTCAAAATGTATGTCAGTTCTCTGCTATCTCATTTTTATTCATTAAAACGTGTTACCAATATTTACTAAAAGATCACAGCACAAACCAAACAGAAAGTGTGCTACTTTAATCTGTGGCACACATATAGTGTATGTAAGGTGCCCTTTTATCTACACACAGGCAAGAGGCCTATGCCTGACATTCGGCCACAGCTTTTAGATCTATGAGGCCATTAACATAATTGGCTCTGGAGCAGATGAAGGGTTGTTTGCCTTAAAATCCTAGCAGCACAGTAAAACATCTAACTAATATCCACCTTTTATTTAATGGTCTTTCTAAAAATAATGTGCTCTCTCCCTGTATGAAGAGGAATTTATACCTAGTACTCAGCGAGTTGCTTATATCGTTAAAGGGGAAATTTATTTCCTTTAACAAGTGCTGCCAGCCCAGTGTTGAGCATGGCTTCAGCCCTGCCACAGCCTGAGCCATGGTATGACTTTAGTTTCTTTGAAAGTCTCAGCAGCATCTCAAGCAGCAGGATCTCTTCCATCTCACAACCATCCTGTGCAACTTGGCACAGTCAAAATGGGCCTGGCATGCCTATTACCACCCACCTGCACAGAGCACCCTTTACCCACCAGAGTGGTCAGAGCACCATCTGCTCCCAAATGCCTCATTTCAACCTGCTACAGAGATTTGACTCAGAATGTTCCCAAGTAAACTCAGTCTAAATAAAAGCTGCATACAAGAGGTATTCCATAGCCTTAGAGGTGCCTGTCCATGTTGGAAGCACACTTTAATCAGACAACATATCAAAAGCACCAACGTGCACGAGGCAAACCTGGGCTGCACCCAAGATGCCAGTGGATGAGATAAACGAGGATATCCTGCCATCTGCTGGAAACAGATGCCTTGCTGTATTGATTCAACTAGTTTAGCACCACATGCCCAGTTACATACTTCCACAATTCAAAGACACCAAATAAAGTCATGAAAAATGTGCAAATCATTCTGCATATCACACAGGTAATTTATGAAATACACACTATAGTATGCATGTATATGCACAGTATATATGCCTTTGAAGGCAGCTTTGTTTGCCAGGATCTCCTCTAGTGTATGTTTCATTTTGTATAACAACAATTTCTTCTAACAATATCAGTCATGTTTATTCTTGCATAATTTAATTTACTGCTATTTTAATAATAAACCAAACATTTCAACGTGCCAGCAATCTAGAAAGAATTTGGGATAAACTGCAATACTGTAACTTTAACATTTTCTCATTTTTAGAGCATTATTCCAGAGTTTGATATTTCAGGAGGTAAGGGGCAGAGAGGGTTAAGTTAAACCCCCTGCTGCTGGATTCAGGAGATTTCACAAGAACATGAACATTTTTATTCTTTTAAAGCATATTTCAAGTAAACAAATTTGAGAAAACTTTACAGAAAAGAAGGGAGGGTGGGGTCATAAAAGCTTGGAAATGAAACAAGGAAATACACTTATGTCTTTGAAGACAGTAAATTTGGCTAACCTGAACTGTAAGGAGTAAATCAACTCCACTACAGCTACGTAACTCCATACCAGCCAGCAAAATCTTTAGCACCACTGCAATACTCTCAGATAGTTTTGTTTATAGCTTGTGACTCTCCAATATGACAAAGTCGGCAGAAGGCCACCACAGCGTGCTCTAACTAGATGACCATATAGAAACACGGAACTCTGGATGGCTGAGGCCTTCATTCAATGCTGCACATCTGCAAGCCACTTCAGAATTGATGCTTCCAGGCTGCACTGAGGTGGCAAGGTAACACACATGCCACGCTAAGATCACAGACTCATAGAATGGTCTTAGTTGGAAGGGACCTCTGAAGGTTATCTAGTTCAACCCCCCCCCCCCTGCAGTCACAGCAGGGGCATCTTCAATGAGATCAGGCTGCCCAGAGCCCTGTCGAGCTTCACTTTGAGTATCTCCATGGATCAGGCCCCAGCCACCTCTCTGGGCAACCTGTACCACATGGAGAAAACTCTGGAATCTCCACCTTACATCACTGTGGTCGCTGCAGTGCAGTCATACATCTTCCTCTGAGTAGGCAAACCAATCCTACTGCCCTGAGAGGTGCTCAGGATGAGGAGCAAGGTTGGCCACCCAGAGACACAAAAGCACATCAAAATGCAAGACACTTGTCCAGGGTCATTTTGCAATCAAGAAAGCTATCTGGGCAAGGCAGAGAGGAGCATAAAGCAAAGGTAAGCAGTTTTGTTTAACAAACTCTTGTTAAAATGGCAATCTGGAAAAAAAGCAGTATCTGTGCGTGCTGACCTGTTAAAAACTCTTGGCTTAGCACTTTCCATTACAAAAAAAGTAATGTAAGATAAAAACAAATAAACAAAACCAACAAAAAACCCCACAACCAAAACCAACAAAGCCCACACAAGAAAAAAAGCCACACCACACAACAAAACCAAAACCAATCTTTCCTCCTTGCAGCAACAGTACGGTTTCTAATCAATGAAGAACGCAACCTGTTATTTAAAGAACAAAATGACACCAGTCTTCAGTTGATTGAGCATATATAGATTCTCTATAGCTTAATAAAAACCTCCAAAAGGCTCACATGGTGTCAAAAGAGTCCTGTTATTTCTAATACTTCTTCAAACACAAGAGTCTATTCAGAAAAAATGCACCACTAAATATTATAAGCCATGACTATAATTATGCACCCTCCTATGTAATCCTAGAAGAGGAAATAATACAAATACACAAAATATGTTACTGCCAAGGAACCCCAGCTACTTAACAAATCTACTATAAATAGATTTATTCATATCAATTACATCACAGCCACTCAGAAAGCGAAGTGAAAAAAAAAAGTTTAGCTGCACTGGGGAGTAACACAGTAACAGTTTAAAAAGCAAAGCAAGCAAACACTGGAGCTACTGGAACTAAGTCGCTGAGCAGAGTATAACTGCTTTAGCTGGAATCTGGCCAGCACACAGGGGATGATGCCTCTGGTCCAGACAGTCTTTCATTCAGTTTTACTTATAATGTGAGAAGTGACACATATAACCACAGTGTACTTCCCTCTCATTTGCTGGCTTAAAGGAAACAGACTGTTCAAACACTAAGCTTAAATATTATAAAAAATGTGAAGTGCAAGACAGTGGTTTAAATGTATTTCAAAATGAGTATGCTGAAGTTACTTGAGTTCCAAACTCCTGCATTTGTGTCAGCATTAATTCAAACCACACTTCAAAGCATCACCAGCAAGTCAGCAACAGGGTGCAAAACCAATGTACCTAAGGAAAACCACATCATAGGGGAAAAAAAGAGCAGCTCTGGAGATAAAGCTCAAAGCAGTGATGTAATGCTGCTTGCAAATATCTTCAGTATAATTGTAACTCTGCTCACTTGGGTGGCCCACTCAAGACAAACTGATCACATTCGTTCTTTAAACTAAAAAAAAAAAAGGAGAGTATAACACTTCCACTGAGTGACTGATGTTAAGTTAATGAATTTCCTGCCCTTTGAACTACAAGCAGGACCCTTTAAGACAAGTCAAAAAAATTCAAAACAAGAACAACATGCAGAACATACTTCCCACACAGACTTTTTCATACAACAAATACATATGAGCCTCCAGCAGAGGACAAGATTCAGGTGGTAAGAGTAGCTATCTACAGGTGTTGTCCACCTCACATGTCTGAGCCCTGAGGACACCATGGGGTCTGAGCAAGCCTGGGGGCTTCCCCACCTTTCCCATGGATCAGGTCCCGTTTCAGCCCAGCCTAAGGTAGCAGTCTCTGCCCATGGCACTTCAGGTAGTCCCCTCTGTCCCCAGCTGTTTCAGAGGACCCCAAATTAATTATCGTTCTCAGCAGCAGGGATTCTGATTGACCATCATCACAAAAACAACACCCAAAATCAACTGAGAGAGACAATATCATGGGTAGAAGCTGCAGTAGAGCCTCCTCACTTGGTAAATGTTGCTTCTTTTCTACAATATGATGACAAATTTAAATGCAATTAGTAATAGATACTGATTTAAAACAGAAAAAAAAAAACATTCCTATGAAAATACTATTAGTGAAATGCAATTTATAGAAAATCACATCTGAAGCTAACATCAAGTAGAAAGTTTTGTATGAAACAAAATTTGGGGTACTGAAAGTGAAATAACTATTTTCAAGAGGATGATGTCAGAACTCAGTGTATTCCCTGCTTTCTTCCACACTTGATCTCATTCCCAGTATTTTACCAGTTCCTGTATATGTTTGCAGATGTGCATATGAGCGATAAAGGGATGCATAGATTTTTGTAAAGTGATCTGCTTTAAGAGGCACTTGGAGCATTGACCCCTTAAAGCAATTTCAAATAGCTGCCAAGATTTAACACTTATTTTGCTAGACAAATAGCCTATTATTGGCAAGTTGGTTATTATTCTAGTACGTCAATCAGGCCAGGCTTAAAATCAATACATGACATTTGTCAACTGTTTCATGTGTCTTCAGCCTCATTATATTCATTAAGAAAGAACAGAATCCAAGCAGCATTCATTGTAAATCAGGTTATAGTGTCAGGAAGCAAACAACCTTACTGCAAAATAATGAGCTTAAATTCTTAGCTGGAAAAGCCATACAGACAAAGCTCAGCTGTAAAAATCATAATGTGTGTAGTCTTTAGTCTAAGACAACCTTCAGCCTACAAAACCCTGAAACAGTGTTGCCGTAAGTATTCCATCAATCCATGTTTAATATCAGTCACGAGTAGAAAAGTAAGCCCAGTGGAGCCTTTCTTAAAAAGAAATCAGATTATACCCCATATTCCATGGTTTTGTCCCTCCATTATACACATCAGCATCTGAAGAGAACTCATTTCACCTTCAGCCTTCCACAATCCCCAGCAAAAATGGGAAAAAACAGCTGACCACCCTTTCAAACATACCTCTATTTCTTCTTTGCAATACAAATGGATCAACATCACACTCAATGGATGCATTAGGCTGCAAAACTCGTCTCAGAGTATGTGTTTAATCTCAATTTGTTTCCAATGCATCTGGACAAGAGATGGCAAAGTCCACCCTTCGTATCCTTCTGCATCTCATTCACGATCTGCATTCCAATCACAACCGTAAGTGTGTCATCCCTGATTAGCATGCTGTTGTGATTCAACAGCAAATGCAGGTGACCACAGATCTGGGTTGCAGACTGCAGTCTGTAAATGGGATCAATTACAGATGAATGGCATTCGGAGCCAAACTAGGAGGAAGCTAGCTCAGAATGAGAAAAAGGAAGCAACTGGCCAGAGAGGTAGGGCTCTACTTGGAACAGCATAAACAGAATTTAAAAACTCAACAGATTGAGAAGCCTTTACATGTTTGAGAGAGAAGCCAATTATTTAAGACCACACTGAACTCATTTACAACATCCCAGCTTTTTTAAGTGGTGGCTTTACCCAAGAACCTTTTAAGGAAGTGTTACCGCAGGATTGACAGAGTTGCCATTTTTTAAATTGAATTATTACTGAATTGTAACTACTGGATAAAGCAAGGGCTTAAAAGATTCAGTGTGATTTCTATTTGTTACCATGGAATTAGAGTAGAGTGACATTCTGGTAATTATTAACTTCTACAAACTTACATATCCCAAACATTATCTTTGGCTCCGTAAGATATCAAACACATTAACAAAAAGGACAATAAAAGTACATGCGCAAAAAACACTGACCACTCATGAATTTATTAAACTAAGAAAACTAAACCACAACCACAGTGCAAACCGCCTGGAAGCTTCGAAATTTTCCTACCACTGTTGAGAGAGAACTGGTTATACTATTACCATCTTTTTCAAACACTCTCTGCTCAACTGGCTTTGTCTGTCTGAATATCATACACTTTTCTCTGCAGCACCCAGAGGATAGGGTGACCTAGAATTTAATTGGAAATGGTAAAGTAATATTAGGTATCCTCCATCAGTACTGCCACATTGCTCTTAATAACACAGTTAATAGCTTGTGTCAACGCAGACTACAGTGAATGTTTGGAATCCTTCGTTTTAATCTGCCTTTTGCCATCCTTTAGATACGCCGATGCAAACGATATAGGAATTAACATATTGCTGTATATAAATGAATGTTAACATGAATGAATTATTTATAAGATTAGCTAATGACTGAATGATACTGAATTAAAAAACAATAAAAACTCACTTTCAGATAAGTCTTTATGTCATTACAACTTACCAAGCAATCAGACTTGCAAGCAGATTTTTCAAAAACAATAAACAAAATCTCCAAACAGTGAAACAACTGGAAAGATTTCAAGCCATTCAAGGGTGGGGGGGAAAGATAAAAATCTCTTACAGAATCTTGGTATTTAGTTACCTTCTCAGATATTTAAAACATATTTATGTATTTCTTTCACTGCTCTGCCTACTGTTTACCTGCAGTATATTACAATCACCACAAACCACCTTTTTGAACAAGATGTATACAAGCCAGATGATGATGAGTTGCATTCATTCCATTCCCATGCTGGCCCATATATAAAAAAATAGGGCCAATACAGACCTACAAGAACAAAAAGCCTGAACTGAGTAGTTTTCAAGACAAAAAGAAAAAATACACTCAGGTATGACCTTTCTCTTTCTTCCTTGCATTGGCAAAGATATAGATCATTTTAGAAGCAAAGGGTTTACTACGTGCATTACCTAGCTCTGAGGCTTCACAGGAGGAGCAGACATGTACTACATAGCCCAGGCTTACATAGGGAGCATGCAGAATATCATATAACACCCATCTAGTAAGATGTGTAGTGTAAGACATGAGTTGTCCCCAAGCTACAACTGTCACCAACTCAGAATTCTGCTGTGAGTTGTTCAAGAGGAAACCCTTTTAAGTAGCACTTCCTTCTATGAAGCCATTCTCAAAAGGCAGCACTTTTTTTTCCCCCGTGTCTTTGAACTACACTGGAAGTGGTAATGAAGCTTACTTGATATAGAGAGAGACCACATGGACAGCACTAACATTATTAAATTCTGTGGAGCTTGAATTGTGCAATTTTCAGTTCATCTCCAAGAATTGGACCCCTTGATCAGACAACTGAAATCTGCCTTGCAGAAGGCACCATGTATAGTAACAAAATTTGGTAACTGCAGCCTCTCTTCACCGTTATAAATGATGAGTAGGCAGTAGGTTTGTTTCAAACCTCAGTGACTTGGTTGTAACCGTTTTAAACTTTAGATCACACAGCAATTAGGGTTAGGGTTTAGGGTTATCAATGTAACCAGGGAGGTAAGTTCACATGAACAGATTAACAAAGAGGTCTAATCATTAAGCAGTTAGTAGCCTCAAAACATTACCCAGGTCACTTTAATGACCTTCAATCATCAAGAAAGGAAAAAAGCACACCTATGAAATTTGTGTTAGAGAAGCCTGCCTCCTACTGTATCGACAATGTCCCTACAGTGGACTGTCATAGGTAGTGACTAATCTTTTCATTGTCACTATTCATTGCACACTCAAATTGTTTTATTGTAATTCAAGAACCTGAACAACTGTTCCCATCCCCATGCATTTTCCAGATTTGGCATCAGCAGGGGCCTCCAAGTAAGGCAACGGTGTAACAGGAAACTACTCAATTGCCAAATTTGCATTTTCCCACTCCATAATCCCCAGAAAAGGGGAAGGGGTGGAAAATCAGGCTTGCTAAGCTTAGCAAGCTTGAGAGCATTTCACAATAATTGCCTTATTTTTTTTTTCTTTAACTCCCTTCCTAGTTATTTCACGGAAAAAGAGCAGGGATGAAGGCAACAATAGAAAGGAGACAGAAAAAAAAGAAAGAAGGCAGTCTCATGTGTGTATTACCCATTTTTCTTAATTTAAATGCTCTCCCAAGGTATGGATTTTATTTTGTATTCTTAAGTTTTTTCAAGACTTGTAAGCAACAATTACCACCACAGCTATCTAAAATGATTAAACACAATAACCACCTACACCAGTACAATCAGTACAGTCAGAGCCATTCATTCACTTCCAGATTTCCCCTCCCCACCCCCAGTTCCTCATCAGCTGGGAAAGCCACTTTTTCAGAAAATCATGCCAAGGCCACCCACTTTGAACTATTTCAGATTATATGGTACAGGTAACATGATATTCAGGAATATATATTTCCTTCCTGCTATCTCGCAATAGTATCGCTCCCACAGAGTAACCACTAACTACAGAGAAACAGAACCAGCTCCAGTTTCTGGGTTACTTGCTCTGCATTTGCTTCTCTCTTACTTGTAACAGAGGAAAGTGCTGGAGCCTTACTCAAGGCAGGCAGCAGCTGGATCAGTATTGTGCTCCACCAAGTTCAATGTCACCAGCAGCATTTAAATACTGCTCAGAAGTCAGCATTACCTGGGCTCATAAAAATGAGAAGCCATAAAAAAACCCCAAAACAAACAAAAAAAACCCCACCTGACACATTTTATAAAGTACATTTTCAACTTTCAGTTGCTTAAGCTTGGCTCATCAATCACACCTGAAATCCCTCACATCTAGCCAGCAACATTTTCCTCTGTAAAAACTGATTCGTTTTTAATGTTGTTTTGTTAAGATGAGATTCTGTGCATCACCAGAAAAATCAACTAATCACACCATGTAAAAAGTCTGTAGGTAAATAAAAATCACAGGCAAAATTCTGTTAATGGATCTTTCATGAGCAGTCAACCGAACAGTCAAAACAGATTTTTTTTGTTTCCCATGTGCTCCATCTATTTTTAAAAATAGAGAATCAGAGCTCTGCTTGAGGGACTGTCCTTCCCACAAACCTCTAGGAAGCAAAGCATGACACTGTTGAACACAGCAGTTCCATATGCAGTTTAAAGCACTTTGCTAGACATGGCTGCTCACTGGGAAGCTGACAAAATCATCACAAAAATCAGTCCTGTGCAGCAGTCCTGCAAAGAGGGGGAAATTTTTTTTTAAAGAACCTTTTACTTTTAGGTGTGATATCTAGCCCTATTTACAAGGCAACACACTCAAGCTGCACGTTCCTCTCCAGAGTGTGTAGACCCTCTGGGAAACACATGCAAACATTTTCATAATGGAACCAGCACTAACCAGAGGCCACTGGTAAAAATAGCACTGATGAGAAAGTGAATAGCTTTAGCACTAGGACTACTTATACATTCTGGCTCAAAAAAAAAAAAAAAAAAAAAGGGAAGTCAAACTTCCTCATCTGTGCACAATTAATAAAAGACTAGATCATTCAAGCATGGGTTTTGGATGGATGCCCTAGCTCCGTTTCAATACTTCAGAGCAAAATCAAGCAGCTCTGAAGTCTCACTCCACAGGGAATAAGCACTGCTTGCTCCAGAAATGAACTTGTTATTCTGTATTTCATCTTACAGTAGCATTAATCACTGCTACCAGTTTCTTTCATATTTGCAAAGGAAAAATTTAATAATAAAAAAGGTTTAAATGGTAGGCATAGTTGATTATTTTTGCTGAATTTCCAAATTGAAAATGACATATTTAAGCATAATCCATATTTACAATATAAAAGATTTTCTTGAAATATGAAGTGACACAATTATCATTGACTGGTACATCACTGTGAGTCACATGTTTTCTCTGTGGCCTGCTCCATCATAACAGATGCCTTGAAAATCACTTTAAATATTCACATTCACACTTAGTAAATTTATCAACCTGTAAGTTCTCCAGAACTGACTTTGAAGCCTGGAAATCACATCTGAACTTTTGAACCCTGTATCGGGACCGTCCCAGTCCACTGGCTTCAGTTAAGTAAATCACTATCCCATCTGTCAACAAACAAAAATCTCAATATGAAATCTAAAGTTTTCTTGCCCATCTCAGCATAAAAAGGCACCATATTATGCCAAGCCAAAAGCTGAGCCAAGTGAGTGTTCTCTTTTCAGCCATGGTTGCTAACACATGCTTAAGAAACAGAGAAAATATAAAGCAGTGTTTTTGCTGGCACACCTTCTAGCAGTTATCAGGAGCCTGCAGAAAGATTAAGGCATATGAAGTTTACAAATCATTTCCTTCCACAGTGCAGGCAGTGATGCTGTACCTATAACAGTCTGTTTATGTAATATTTGGTTTAAGTATTTATACTGGAAACATAACTCTGAGGATTTATGATTTACTGCCTTTCTAAAATCTGAGAGAATAAATATATTAAATGTCCAAGTTCTTTAAAAAACATATTAAGCGCTCTGATCTCAATAAAAGTATGGCTTTAAGTTACTTATTTAAAGAGAATTTACATGCTTAGCTTTTCCTCAAAAAAAAAAAATTCTTACTGAAGCAATTTGGCCATAACCAGATGGTAAGTAAATTTTAGAAGGTGGAGATGAAATTTGCTTTTTCAAACCTTTTTGACGCTTCTCTAAACTGGATGTATTTTAAGGAGGTTCTATTACAACATGCAGATCCATTATATTTACTCAACTGCCATAAGAAGATCATGTAAGTTATTAGCCCTGTTCTCCAACTGAGCTAATATACATTCTGCAGTTAAAACTACTTAATTTCAAATACAAAACAGAGTGTAACCTTATCGAACTTGTACCTGTTGTCTAGCCACTGCGGTCTCCCCATCGAGGACTTCTTTCTCAACAGAGTAATATTAGATTGCCCTCTAATGGATTACTTGCACAATTGCACAACCATGGTTTTGCTTTTAAGTAAACAAGGTTGCACTAGAAATAGGAAATAATGCTGCCCAGTTTCTGCTCTTGAATAACTTTTAGAATTTTTATTTGTTTGCAATATTTTCATTGTCAACCAACTCATTTTACTGTATTCAGTTGTGAAATGAACTAACATGCTGCATATTTTAGATTGCAACTCAACTTTTGCAATTACCTACACCAAACTTACCCACTCCACCACTGCCCTCCTTTATCAACAAGATGATAGCCAGAACAACTGCCTGACTTTCTGCCCTTTTCTTTTTTCTCCCCTAAAATCAAAGTGCCTATCTCATCCAGATGGAAAACTATATAGTAAACAAAAACCATACAGATTTACACTAAATAGCTATTTTAAGATATTCAGTTCTTAAATCTTATAAAATAATTAAACTAAACTGGCTTATACCCAATTTAAAATACCATTGCATGGCTCAAAAAAAAAAAAAACCCAAAAACCAAACTAGCAACAAAAAAACCCCACCCCTCCCCCCCAGAAAATACACTTCATGCATTTTAATAAAGAAATGCACACAGACTACCATTACCCCATGCCCATGTGCAGCCTTCCCACTAGAAGTGAGAAGGAAATGATCACCTCAGAGGCATCTCGTCCTACACACCAATAAGAGGCTTATGTTGCAGAAATATAAACCAAAGATTTCCTTCACTAAACACTTTTCTTACTTCGTATTATCCATAGATCACTGGAGTAGCTTTACCTTTATTCTCAAAATTCTAAATAACTACTGTGTATCTCACCAATTAACACATCTGAAACAATGTCAATTTAATGCAATATTTAACATATTAAAAGAGCAAGGATGTGCAAGTTTAAACCCAGCATCTATCATCCTGTAGTTGCCTAGCTTTATCCTTAAAACCACCAGAATCAACATCTGTAAATTAAAACCATTTATCTTTAATGCATAAGGCATAAGACCTAGTGAACATGCAGAAAATGGAAACCTGAACTGCAGTAACTCACTGTACAATCAAAGAGGGATCAAGGAAAGAAGAAGATAAAACACAATACAATTAAAAAAAGACAAAAGGCATATCAGAATCGCTAAATTAAGTATAATCAAAATACAGATAAGTGCTAGCATCAAACAGTGGAAGAACAAGAAACCAACTTAGGATCTACATCATGAAGCTAAAACAGTCACAGCAAAAAAACTGTAAGGATATTTGAGTAATCATGTTTCATTTTTTTGCAAGAGTTATGTGATTTTGATAATATCAAAGAAAATTACATTTTCTTCTTTCATTCTTATAACGAGATGAAAGTTAATTAAGCCTAAAAACATACATATGTACAAACAAATTAAACAAGCCTTTTTGATCATATCCAACCAGTGTATCACGAAAGAGTTTTCTAGCTAAAGCTCTAAACGCTTACTTTGGAATTCATTCCAAAAAGCTTACCAAAGTAAACATTTCAAGCAACAATTCTTGTCCTGTTCTGGGCAAACAGAGATTTGAGCTACTATATTTAAAATGATCTAAAATGAGAAAGAAGTCCACTAAACTAGTTATGACAACTTTGACCCATGAAACCAGATATAACTGATGCTCCTGAATATAGCTTCTTTTGATACTTCTGAACAGAAATTGGGAGTAGCAACCAAGTCCCACCTTGCTACAACCTCCTTTCTGGTAGCTGCAGAGAGCAATAACACATCCCCTCAACCTCCTTTTCTCCAGACTAAACAGCTCCCTAAGCCACTCCTTTTAAGACCTGTTCTCCAGATGCTTCACCAGCTTCGTTGTCTTTCTCTGGATATGCTTCATGTCCTTCTTGTAGTGAGGGGCCCAAAACTGAACACAGTATTCAAGGTGTAGCCTCACGAGTGCTGAACACTTCCCTGGTCCTGTTGGTCACATTATTCCTGACACAGGCCAGGAATGCTGTTAGCCTGCTGGCTCATGTTTAGCTGGCTGTCAATCAACAATCCCACTTCCTTTCTCCTCTGGGCAGATTTTCAGCCATTCTTTCCCAAGCCTGTAGCAGTGCATGGGGTTGTTGTGACTCAAGTGCAGAACTCAGTACTTGGTCCTGTTAAACCTCACACAACTAGCCCCTGCCTGTCAATCCCTCTGCAGAGCCTTTCGACTTCTGATCAGATCAACACTCCCTCTCAGGTCAGTGTCATCTTCAAACTCACTGAGGGTGCATGTAATCCCCTCATCCAGATTATTGATAAACATATTGAAAAGAACTGGCCCCAAAATATTGAGCCCTGTGAAACACCACTTTATGTATGAATTAAGTCTTGGATCATTTTTCTCCTCCACCATAAACTGCTAGGGTTGAATAAAACACAATAGGCAAATCATTAGCATCCCTGAACAAATTCCAATTGATTTCTTAACACCAACACAGTTACTCCAAGGAAAACAGGGATGAAGATCCCTGCTGAAATCCATGCTTATACAGCAGGAGGTGAGGCTCATGAGTGGGTCAATTCACTGGAACAGCTGGCTCCAGTGGACCAAAAAATCCCAAATGGTCATTAATTCACACTGAAGACAAAAAGTAGTACTTCACCTCCACACTCTTGTGAAGGCAAATAGCATAAACAACCTCTACCCTTAAAACATAGCTGCCACTTTCAGTGAGAACCTACCACATCATGTGTGTTTTCTAGATCCCACATCTATCTACTACTGCTCACACAATTCCAGCTCTGAATGTGCCCAGTTAATCTAAGTGGACTAAGTTTACTGAAAGCTTCTATTGCATATCAGGTACTTATTTGAAGTTACTGCATGTTTAGTGTTTGCTGACACTAATAAAAAAAAAAAAAAATCCCTGCAAGCTTATAGTTAATTTCTGTTTAAAGCAAGGCAAACAGATTTCCCAAGTTCTAACAGGAAGAACTGGGAAGGACTAGATGTTTTATCACAAGCACTCTAATACCTTAAAGGATGGAAACTAGCTTGGGGGCGGGGGGGGGAGAACCACCAAAAAAAAAATCCAACACCAAACCCCGAAGGTTAATTTAATCACCCTTCTCACCAACCTCTATGAGAAAAAGCAATTACTCTGCAGAATAACTAGGTACTCAAATAGACTAATTGTACCACATGTGGGTGGGAGATACCATCTCTGAGACTTTGTTCAGGTTGCATTTGTTTTCTCCTGTTAGAAATGCATTCCTCCACTTCTTCCATCTCATTTCTAGATTTATATCTAATGGTACTACTAAGAACTGGGGAAAAAAAAAAAAAGGGGGGGGGGGGGAACAGCCAGTCTGACCTTATGGATTACTCCCTGTATGTCAACCTGATGAGACATAAGAAGGTGCTTCAAAACAAATGCTTACTCCGATCAGGAGCAAGCATCTGATTTGGTTTCCAGCCACCATCTGACTGGAGAAAGTAAGGGACTGTTGCTTCATTCAGGTGATGAGCCTACAGAGTCTTTATAGGACAGGTGAATGTTAGACATCACAAATTATATTCCAAGGAGCTAAAAGAAATCATTTAAACAGATCTAAACAGGAAGGAACAACATGATTCTGGCAACGATTCTTGCAAGTCTCAGACAGTCAAAGATGCAAAGCTACATCATCAGGTGATGAGAGATAAATGATAGGAAAAGACAGCCAAGAGGAATTATATACCTGTAAAGAATTGCCAGGATAAAAAAAAAAGAAAAAGATAAGGAAATCTGTGCATATTTGTGAAATGGGTAGAAGCTATTGGTGATAATGTAGCTTTGAAGGAAGTCTTTTCTACACAGATCTCTGGTTTTAAATTCTTGATCCTGACCCTGTAGAATTAAATAAAAAAAAAAAAAAAAAAAAAATGCTTATTACATCTCCTGGAATTCAGAAGTATAAACAAATTTTTTTGTCGGCTGAAAGACAGTTTGCAAGACTACAAGCTCATACAACTATAGAAGTGTTAAAAAGTACATGCCAAAATGAGTGCAGGCTCTCCCCTCCAACCTGTGGGACCTCTGGCCCCATCACTCTTTTCATACAAAACTCAAGGCACTTCCTCTCTAAACTGCTTTCTTCCATCTACAGCACATTTACATATACTACTCCAGCCTTGCATTTACAGCACACGTATTTGAAGTGCTTCTCTATTTTGCCCACAATTTCTTTTTTTCCAAATAGTTATGACATTCTTACCTATCGTCTTCACTTTTAATTTACCATGTCTGCCTCCCTTCCCATCCCTCTGTCTCCTTTTTCTCTTTCATTCCTATTTAACTTCTTTCAGCCAAAACCTAGATCCAGTGTGCGGTCAGAGCAGAGAGGGGTGAAAAAACCTAACCAAAAAAGGTCCACTCAGAATGCAGCTGAACATAACTTTCCAAGTCTGTTCCTTTGGCTTTGTGAACTACCTTTTTTGCAAAGACTTGTTCTCCATCAAACAAGATGTTTCTAACTGATGATGGCATCAAGCCCATTTCCCTGTTCGCTGTATTTCCAGATAGGTGATTTCTCTTTCCTTTTTGCATAAGAAGAGTTTCTTCAACTCCACTGCAGTGAAGCTTTTTCTTTAAATTAATCTTTAAAATTTCCCTTTGCAATAGCAGAGTTTTGGGGGTTTGGGGGGGGAGGGGGTTGGTTTTAATAATAACAATAATAAATTAATTTTAAAATATTTTTAAAAACCAAACAAAATTCCCAGAATTTAAATATCTAGCCTATGATGAAGATAACCTGTACTCTAACTTTTCTTCCCCTAGAATCTGAATTGCAAGCTACAGCTGAAAACACCTTTTTGCTCTTTATTTGAAGACTGCCCAGCCCAGAGTCTTAACTGTAACTTCAAGTCAAATAAATTACAGTAACGGTTACTAGAAACTTTTCCTTTGTTTTATAGTATGTAAGGCAATTTTCCCCCTTCCCCAATTCAGTCTTAGCTAATGAAAATTAGAAATAACTTTAATTATTAAGAGAAATATTCCTGATTTCCCAAACTATTAGGGTTTCTTCTAGAAAGGCACAGACTACTCTGAAGTTCTGCAATTGCTGCATTGAGAAAAACATGCAAAGATGCAAATTTGCTTCCACCATATTATTCTCTATCATGAAAACTCATGCTAAAGTTACATGCTGACAGTTCTCGAACATTTCAATAAGTAACCCAAAAATGCACAATTTCCTGTGTGAAAAACGATACAACAGTTTTCAAAGTCTCCCTTTTTTTTTTTTAATAGAAAAGAGTTAGTTTCTTTAGTAACCTTAAATTTCCTCACATTTTTTTACAACTTTTTCTTTTTTGCCTTTATCCCAATAAAATAGGAAAGAAGAAATTAAGAAAGCAGACACGCACATTTGTTGGAAAAAAATAGTGGCTACCAACACAAGTCTCTCCACGCTCAATAAACTTAATCCTCCAGGAAAGGTGCTCTAGGGCTCACAGGCTGCAATGTGCCTGAGCAGGTATGTTTTGTTATTGACAATGAAGAAGTGTTAATGTATTTATTATCCCTGAAAGCTCTAACATAATTCAAGGCCTGTATGCTCCAGTATTTTCTACAGAAAAGCTTCAGCTTTCTATTAATGTTTTCTTCTAGTAGAATTTTGAGTTAACATGATAGATTTAGGGTCTGGGTGGTTGGGTTTTTCTTGAGAAAGGAAGGTGCTCAGTATTCTCATGAGACAAAGATATGCAGGTTCAATGATTACTGACCAGTCACAAGAAAGGAAATGCTGGGGTTTTTCAATGCAGTCTGTATGTTTGGAAGTGCTGCAGGAGGCATCATAAAGAAGAGGGGGTAAAAGTAGCTGCAGGCAGGGTTTGACCCTGTGGCTCAAAGAGCTAATAATCAGCTGGAAATCTAGGGAGAACATGTAAAATCTCTATTCAGAATTCTTCTACCTTCACTAAATGAGACAACTTCCAAGTACCCTCTGATCGAATTAACATTTTGGCAAGTTTTTAACTTAGATATAATGTTTATAGACAAAATATTCTCTACAACAGAGAATATTTTCTCAGCACAGGTAGAAAACTTCTAAGTTACTGTGGACCTCTGTGCTTGAAAGTCAGTGACAGTATGTCAAGAAAATCTGTTCTGCTTGACATTGAGGGATTCACTTGATAAACCAAGCTGTTTTTTCGCAAGCTGGCAAACATCCATGAGCATATGCTAATTAAATTAACCCAGACACTTCCACAGTTGATGGTGTTCCCGACTATACCATTATAAATAAACAATATTCATGAACAAAATTAGATGCCTTTAAAAAAATAAAACAAAAAACTAAGCCTGCTAATACATGTCATCAAAAGCAATGTTACACCAAGTATGTCTCAATACTAAAGAGGAGACAGAAGATCAGGTGGACTGTTGCTGGGTTCCAATAACACTGTACCATTACTCATTGCAGCTTCTTAATATAGGTTATCTCCTGACTACAGTAATGACTTCAAATGACTTGGCTGTGAATTCCTGTCATTAGCTTTTCCATGATGAAATCTGTTAGTAACAGCAGTAATTAGTCCCACCTTCAGACACTCTTGGAAATAGCTCTTTCAAGACACACCCAGCAAATGCAAATACTGAGACAGAGCAGTCATTTTATCATTTTGGTTTCGTCAGCACTTTTAGTCCACCTTCAAAGCACATATGAAAAGACTTGACTGTCTAGAGCACTTTTGTACAACTTTGTTTTCCTTAGCACCTTGCCCCACAGATACAAATTCTCAATGATGTGTACATCAAGATTATGTGGTACAATGCAGCAAACGGTCATTTATCATCCATGTCACTAGGCTGCAAAAGATTTCTTTCCAATGTAGTATTGAAAAATACAGCAAATTATACATGGCATATCCTGGTTTATGTTGCTGCCTCTTCACAAACTCTGTCAGCTTCAATTTCTGGTCATGAATATCAACCCTTGTTCTGGCAACATATGCTATAAAGAGCAAGTGAGTTCAGATAGCAGATAAGACAACTGACAAAATGACTTACAGCCATTAGACCTAAGAGGCAGCATGTTTGTTTATGTGGGCCATGGCTTAACCCTCCAGTCACTCCAGGAATTTCAGATTTGCTATTATGCATAAGTGGAATGACATGTTAAAAGTAAAGTGAAAAGAAGGGAAAAGAAAAAAAAAAAAGTCAGTTAGAAGTTTCTGATCAAAAAAACAGAGAGAAAACTACATGTGAATAAATAGTAAATGTGTATGGGATCTATACAGCTGCAAACTGGGGTTTGAATCAGTAAAAAAGTGTCTATGTATGTTTATTCAAGTATTATATTTCTGAGCTCAGTAACGCTTTTAAAAAAACATCAGCGTTGGAATTTGCACCATTTTACAACTGCAAGAAAGCATTTAAAATACACAAGGAGTCTGTCACTTCTATCTAGCCTGATAGATATGTCCACTCCCTGCATCCCAAACATAGTGCCATAAGACTTACTGCCCAGGAGCGCACCAACTTCTGGCTTCTTAAACCATTTTGCCTGTATTTACAAAACTATAGCCATGAATGTCTCAGTGAGAATTAATAAAATACAAATACCATAATTAAGGTTATCAAGTTAGGTATAATTAATTCAATATATTACTGCAAGTTCCAGTTACAGTGAGATAAAGTCTTTCCCTTATTTGTCTTCCAGATTTAGGAAGCATAAGGGAAAGCTCATCCACTGACCTTCGCTGACACTGCAGTTACTAAATATTGGGGAAATATGCAACTGCAGTAAGAAATGCCGTGCCCTTGAAATGCCATAACCATGAATACTGATGGAGAACAAACACAGCAGATCTAAGTCAGGGGTCTGAGATTAGTTTAACTGTATTTTTCCTTTCAACTTTAGAGACAGGAAACTACAGTGACAAACAGGGATCCTTGATGTGGATAGACTCCCACAAGATACAAAAGACCCTAAGTGTGCTACTTCTTTCATACAGTTGGGAAAAAAAAATTAAAAATAAATCACTATCATAGGCTCTAATTACTTCTAAAAATTAAGAGCAAGTCTTATATGAAAATGTGTAATGAAAAAGGGGAAAAGGAAAACACAAAAATAAATACAAAACAAACACAAAACCAAGACCAACCCAAACAAACAAAAAAACCCAACCACCACACATTTCAGCCAAGAAAGCACCATGATGAATTCAAATTGCTTAGCAATTCTGGACTAACAATACTGTTTAAACTGTTCGCAATACATTTAGACCACAATATTTTTCCTATTTCAGTAACTGCACAAAATAACTTAATAAAAAGTAATTATTCATAAAAGTAAATTGCAAGCTAAGAAATATTTATTGCTGTCTTCATAAGCTATGTCTACAGCACTTATAAAAGAGAATAAACTTATCATTATGGTTCTTAAGTTAAAGCCACAAAGGATGCATTTCCTTAAGCTATCTAACAAGATACATCTACAACTAAACAACTGACATTATTCTGAAAACACAGTGTAGATAAGAGCACCAATAATAAGCCAAGCTCTGACAACTACCACCATGGTGTGCAGATATTTGACAAATTTAATTCAGGAGCAAAGGCCCAGAATCAAAAAATAAACCGGGGCACACAGCTCGTGATCAGATAGACACAACAGCCAAGTGAAGCCTTGCAGCGTGTAAGGTAGTGCAAAAAGGCAGCTACTCTAGTGTGGGAGCACCCACAAAATGGGTACAGTGTGTGTCCAACTGCTGAAGGTATATTTGTTGAATCCCTTACATTCATGCAGGTAGAGCAGAACTTTCCTTGTTTATTTTGGATTACTGATTCAAAATGCATAAAACCTCCTACCAGTTTGACAGGAAATCATTTAGTTAGTCTTCCAATTTTGCAAATCAGTATTCTGAACTTCTGAATAGGTTTTCAATTGGAATTTTAACTTCTAACTTTCCTTTTCCTGCAAGAAAAAGAGGAAGCAGGGGGGAAAGGCAAGCTAAATGAATAGGAAAATTGAACAGCTAGTCCAGTTTAAATGACACAACGTGGGAGAATGCGAAAGGATCGCACTGAAGACTGCATCAGACCAGACAGCTCAGCAAATCTGTCAGTTAAAGCAGCTGATATTGCTTTATGGAATCCATGTAAGATAGAAGTTTTTATGGCCTTGATGCTCTCACTAGTAGTATCTTTTCTTATTAGCAAACTATTGATGAATGAAGGCAAGACCTCCGTGTTGCGTTCAAAAGATCACAATGACAGAGATTCTACCATCTCATCTAATCTTCTGCAGCAGATCACTTCTACTAGTGTCAAGAGGTCAAAGGAATATTAGCTATCTGAGATGAAAACACAAAAGAAAAGGCTAGTGCAAAACACCATTTTTATTTCAACATGACTTACAAACACTTTCTAACTATTATCCAATGGATATCAGTATGCAATCCAGGGCTAATTATTGCTTATCAAGTGTGTTATAGCCCACTTCAGTCATCAAAGTAGTGCACATTGCACTCATTAACACAACTTACCTCCATCATGTCTAGGTACTCGCCAGCATGAAATAGCAAAAACATCTAAAGTAGTAGTGATTGATTTAATATTGGATCTACCCTTGCTTAAAGCTGTATTAACCCATTTTATATAAATTGTTACACATACAAATTATACCTTCCTGTTTCATCCTGACGTATTTATACATGCATATAGAACAATACAGTCTGTAGAAGCTGTGTCAAGTCTAGTCAAAGACTAGTAGTATCACAGTGAAATTTTCCTTACACAACGAGTAGAACTTAAAAAATGCAGATGCATTGCACATCCATCTTGTGACAACCTTCAAAGAGTTTCAACAAGAATTCAGCTGTATCACAAACAACCACCAGATGTGATGATTTGCTAAAAACCTGAACAACAGAAGTTTAACTTCCAGAGCTACACCCCTTTAGCCGTATTGGAGAAGTGCAATTCACTGGCATCTTTCTTCATTAACTGCCTGCTCCATACAGGTCATTTCCTGCTTCACACTGGCTGCCTGAAATAACAGTCCTGCCTAGCTCACATCTGTAAAATCTTTCAACAAATGTATCAGTGCCAGTCCCTCATGCAGCTGAAATATCCAGTGACTGTACAAGCTCTTCAACTTCGTGAGCTGCAGCTTGCCTTCTCTTATACAGGCTGCAAAACGTGCACTTTCCCAGTGAGTTCTACAAGCACAAGAGTTACTGTTTCTCCCTCTAAAAGATCTGTGCTTCTTTTCAATTTCTTTATGCTGGTTTTAGCACTTACCTCCTTTACGTAACCTGTACATACACAGAGGTCAATGCTATTAATTGCAAAATCACTGTGGATTTAAAAAAAAATACAACAAAAAAACCCCACCCATGAAACAGTACATTAGAGGAAGATTAACTCTCTGTGAGGTAATCATGTTGAAATTATAATTTCCATGAGTGAAAACTCCTGTTACACACTGTTTTCTTTAAAAAATAAAAAGTAAAGCCATGAGAGCCTCATCACACTGGTGTACCAGTTTAACACAAACTGCTCTCACAAGCAAGCTCCCCACACCAAGATCAAGAGGGAACGAAAAAAATCAAAACTAGTTGAGATAAGGAGAGCTTAATGAAATGACACAATGGTACCTTAGCTATTTCACAGAAAAGCACAGCAAAAGCAGAAGCAGCAGCAGAAGCCAGTGATAAATGGGTCTCCCACATCCCAAGCCCCGAGCCGGTCCATCGGAAAAACACCAACACCCCAAACACGGAAACCACAGGCAGCAACCCGAACAGGAAGCCTCCCATGTTACAATCCAAACTGGAAGCACCGTGATACTTTGCTCCAGCCAGAACTTTATTTTAAAGCTGGCATGATGTCATCATGCAGATTCAACTCAACCAAATAGCCCCTGATCTTTAAAGACTTCTATTAAATCAAGCAGCAGCAGCCATTGCTTTAATCTTAATCAGGTCTTATTTGCATATCTATCCTTGTGAATTATTTTAGCAAGGAGGGAAAGAATCAGAACTTCACAAAACATCCTGGTTGGAGTACTCCAAAAAATACTTGGAAAGAAGCTACAATGCTGCAAGAAAGCCAAGGGTGAGACAGGACAAGATAGAGAAGACATCTGAAACTGCTGTTTTCAAAAGCTTTCACAAGAACCCAGACCACTGCTGTCCTGCAGTTAGTACAGGGCTGTCCTGGAATTACAATAGGAAACAGCATTATACCGCATACAGTACCCAACACACATGTGGAGGACTCAGGCATATTGCTCAATATATGATTAAAAACTTATCTAGCTGTAGCAGCAAGGATAATCACTTAAGCTTTAAGATGACTTTAGCAAGAGCCTCAAAGTCTCTACAAGGCCATTGAATCACACTCCCAGGGGAACATAAAGTTATTAAAATTGAGCTAGAAATACTGCAACAGGGAATTAAGCTACAGATTTGGCCCGTAATGAAAGGAACAGTGATGAAGAGCGATTAAAGCACAGGACTGAGTTACAGAAAACCTGAGAGCTCAGCTCAGCTGTTTACTTGCCAGATGACGTGACTTGGGTTACACAAAGCCCAACACGCACTCTCATTTGTTGCAAGGACACGTGGATTGAGCAGAGCAGATTCTGCCTACCTGAACCCTAGAAGCAGGGGCATTTCTGTCTTACGGTGCATTATTTCAACCCCTTCCTCTTAACAGTGAGGCTCACGGAAGGCAACCAGCAGCCCTCTGCAGGTGTATAGAAAAGACAATTTTGATTGGAGACATGCAACTCAATGAAGATGCAGTTGCAGTCTGGAGCTGCAGCCCATGTATGTCCCTGGACTGAACCAACAGCGCTCCTCAAAAGGCTGCCAGGAAAGAATGAAACTTGTGAGGCAGTTGTTACTCTTACAAGCTGCTCAACATCTTCATTTTGCATTTGCAAAGAGAGTCCCTGCATCCTGTTTGCCTGCCTCTGGACTCTGCCAGGGGAAAAAAAACAACTTGTCACACAGGGACCCTTTGTTATCTCATTCAAGTACAGTAAGATTTTCATTTGGTAGGTCCTGAAGACACCGATTTACTGCTACATTGTTCTGGGGAATAATATTTGAGCAGAAAAGCAGGTTGCTGCAAGTAAAGAGAACTTCTTTGTATGATCACCTCAATGACTGCAAATAGCTTTGAAGGAGGAAAAAAAAAAGAGAAAGTAAGATGATGAAAACTGGATAAAATTAGAATGTGTAACAAATTCCTGTTTATTCTAAAATTCATTATGCTTTTTGTGAGAGCGTTAGAAGGAACATAGGTAGGGAGTAGGGCTGGCACTAAGCAAAGAACAACAGCATCCATTCCAAATAAAATAACGTGAAAGGCCACAAAGGCCATGAGAAAAATCAGAGATTTCCACACAGTATTTCCTTCTAAAGTGTCAGTGCAGTATTAGACTAAAGGACTTGTCATAAAATCCCTATGGAAAACAGGCAGAAAGCAAGAGTAGAAGAGGCTCCAACACACTGCATCCCACACCACTGTGTGCGTTGAATTACCAAAGGTGGAAACGTTCATATACAGACATCGCTCAGCAAAGGGTGGGGTCAGACCCTGACTGAGCACTTCTACCATGTCCCAATCTGAGTCAAGGGCAAGTCTCCCAAGCCACAACCATCAGCATCCAACACGCAGCCACTAACCAAAGTGGCACGTGGAAGACAAAAAAAAAAAAAGGCAAGACGTACTTCTGCCTCCATAGGAATTATTGCACAAATAAGTTTCCAAAACTACTGCTGTAGGGAAGTAGCTAATGCTACGTGCAGAACAGAAGGGAGCATCTCCTCCAGGGATGCACATACCTCATGGCCCTCCTTGCCACTCTTCCCCTGGGCTGCTCTTAAACTGCCCAAGCACCTCCATCACAAGGAGCCCAGCTCCAGACTTTCCCACTCCCCCAGCAACAGCTTTGTCAGCCACAGCCATAGAATAGACCCTCCCATCCATAGCATGGTGCTTGTCTGACAGGTACCTTGACTTCACTCTCTCAGGGAAGGGAGATGTTGTCATAACCAGCTCTCAAGCACACTACCAATACAGTGCCTGCTCCTACCCACCTGTATGAACATGTGTGCCCCTGTATACACAACTAAACGTAGATGAAAATGCCTGGGGAAAAAAAAAAATATAGTTGTTACCACAGATGACATCCAATACACCAAGACAGTCTTTCCTTTGCCAATCCCCCTGACACCAAAAATGCCATACTGTGCCTGAAGCAATCAGCAGGATTTGGGCATATTTATGTTTAAAAAGCTTATATTCATCAAACTAACAAAACCCAGAAGACCCAAACAAGCAGCTGGAAGACAGGCATGACCCAGCCCCCACAAACAGAAGAGAGAAGGAAAAATATGATCAGATACTTTTGTGCCAAAAGGAGGGTACCATGAGCAGACATATCCCAGCTGGGACCACCTGCTGGGTTCTGCAAGCACAGGCAATCAAACTGCAGACATTAAGGAGGGCAAGATGGTGAAACCATTCCCACAGAGCCAGGAACTCCTCTTTCTTTGTCCACATCTTAGAGCACTCTTTCATCACTCCCATACAGTGGTCAGTAAAAGTTTAGCTGTTTGATCAGCATGTTGAAAAACTGCCAGGAAGAGCTTGTAAGCCTGTAGAAAGAGAAAGGCTCTTTACTGACAAACTGGCAGAAATAGAGCTTTATATGCACCTAGCCATGGAATACCCCACATCACACCAGAGGTGTGCCATTGCTTATCACAGCAGAACTGATTCACAAAAATCAACAAAGAGGCTAAAATCAACAACACAGGCTACAGATGCCCCATAGATTTTCAAATGTTAACTTACAATGTAAGAGCAGCAATTGTTCTTGTTAAAAGGTCGAAATATACCTGTGCTACCACCAACAAGAGTAATGAGGATTGATGACAGGCAGCTCAAACAGGGAGAAATAGGAAAGAAGCCAGCACCTTTAGAAGTGGTCAAAAAGAAGACAAAAGAGTCCAGAGGGAGTGTAAAACAGCAAGGTTTAGCAATATCCTAAATTGCAGTGAGTTAGCAGCTGGCAGGGCATACTAATAACCAGGAGATTAATAGATTTTTCCAGTATGAGGTCAGAAAACAACATAAAATAACATTACAGTACTAGCATTTTAGAACAGAGAATGAAGTAACCCTATTAAATGAAGCCACAGCAGTAGAGGGGTGGGTGCAGAGCAGGGTCAAAGTCCTGGTGGACACTGCTAAAGCTCCTACTGCAGCAGACTGCTCAAGCACCTACCAATAGCTCTTAATTTTCAAAAGTAATGGCAAGCCATTGAGACGAACTTTTGCCCCAAATTGGAAAGCACTTTCTGTGGCTCTAAAGGCACAACATTTTGCTCTCTTTATCTGGAAATTTTTACAGCACAAAAAAATGGAATGCAGGGATTAAAAAATGAGCAGGCTGCATCACATTTAGTAAATGTCACTAGCAGAAGCAAGTAAGAAAAACTAAACCAGAAATTCCTGCATCAGGAACAGAGCAAAGAGGAGAAAATGTACTCTTTGACCTTAAGACAGGCTTAGTATCAGAAACACACAAGCTCTATGTCACTGCTGACTACATGGATTCCTATACACTCTCTAGTACTTACTACAAATTCTTTTTGTATTCAAATCTTCACTCCTCTGCACTGCAGTACCTAAAAGCTGAGCTGAAAGATCTTTTGACTACAGAGCAGAAACTCTTCCCTTTTGACTGTGAAATTTCATGCTCAAGATTTTGTCTCTCACCTCCTTTTTTGGTCATCAATACAGTAAGAAATTTTGTTTCAGACCCTCTTCCCCCCCGAAAAAAAAAATCAGAAAACACCAAGAATAAAAAATAGGTTTGTGTCTTATTTTTAATAATGGCAAAAATAGTTTTT
The DNA here is from genome assembly GCF_027791375.1 of Indicator indicator. NCBI lineage: Eukaryota > Metazoa > Chordata > Aves > Piciformes > Indicatoridae > Indicator > Indicator indicator. The sequence continues at coordinate 38,017,153 of NC_072012.1, read as the reverse complement.
CAATTTATTAGTTCAGGAGTTGTAAATAAATTGACAGATTCACAACTGCACAATACTGACAGGAGCACAGATAAATTCTGTGTTGCAACTCATGTTTATTACTGGTTATGTTGAAGCAAAGAGATAGATATGTGCAAAGTCCTTCCTTTCCTGACAAGGAAATCTTTTATTTGCCTTGCATCTTGTTCATGGAGGATTATTCAGGCCATACAGGAACAACCACACAAGAGGATGCAGAGAACAGCACTTCTAAATCTCCACAATGGTAAAACTTTAAAAAATTGTTATGACAATGCTACAGAGCTCCTTCATATTTCCAGACTTGTTTTGGTGATAAAACGTCTTAAAGTCTTTTTGCACCTTGTACATTATTTAGGCTGAATAGGCGCACTTAAAGTGCTGCAATAAAGTGGAAAGGTAGGATGTGTATTAGTAGGAATTAACTGGCAGGATGCTTCTAACTTTTCATGGCTAACAAAGATAGACATACTTGCTGCTGCAAGTAAAGAACACAAGGTACTATTAGAAATTGGCACAAGGAATGCCTAAAACATCCTCTGGCAACTCACTAAAGAACTGAATTAATACTAACAAAAAAGGAAAAAAGCCAGGCAGAAGGGGAAAAAAAACCCCAAAACAAACAAAAACGACAACAAACAAACAAAACCCCACACAGGGTCAGTGATCACCTCCAAAAGATATGAACTCAGCCTTTTCTATGAGAGTATCAAGAAAGTGATTATCCATACAAGCACAGCTGACGAGGAATTAGGCACTGAGTTATGAAAAAGTTGCAAAATACTTCGCAAACATCTAAGTATGAAGCTTATTTATGAGAACCAAGGCAGAGCACACACACACACCCTTTTATGGCAAACGGTACACAAATAGAGTTAGCAATGAGAGGACAGGAAGAGGCATCTCACTTTCAGGTTAAGATCCAGGATCCCTCAAATTATTGCCACAGGCATGAACTTTCTAGCAGAAAGAAGGGGTAGAGCCTATGGAGATTTTACCACTTCATTAGCATATTTAGCTTCTGCATCAAATATCCCATACCCATCACCCTTTCCTCCTCATGAAATCAGAAATATATTCTCCCCAGCTCTCACTCCCATATCCAATTTATTAGTGGTGGATTTATGTAATTTTGCATATGCCACAACAGTATCCAGACTTGCCTGTTGGTTGCAATTACGTTTTGCCTGTGTTGCCCACATTAATGGATGCTCTAGGCAGGCGTTCTCTACAGCATGTTGCACCTAGGGATGCTGCTTTCCCCTTGTAGGAATCCCACTACTCACCATGACTATTATTGTATTATATGCTCCAATTCAGCTACCTCAAAAAATGAAGGCTCAAGGAAGTAAAAATCGTGTCAGCAGGGAAAGTTATTCCTGCGAGTCTCTGGGAAAAGACAATGACATATCTCTGTGACAATATCTAAGACAAAAAAGGAATTAATTTCATTTTCCCAAAGTTTCTCAGACACAGCTGCAGCATTAACTGACTTACACATCCATGAATGTAATATCCAGAATTCCCTCACAGAGCTTCAGAAGAGGTAGCAGCATTTCAAGAATTTAAATTCTCCTTTTTCAGACTGCTAAAGCTATTGAAGCTTTATGAGCCCAGGATGCTTTTTTCTCCTCTCACAGTTTCCAAATGAGAAATAAATACCTATTAGTAGAGACTGCAACTCTACATTGGATGACTGTTTGGCAAAGCACCTTCAGATACTGCAAGACACAGAGCTTCTCTCTGAGGATGGATCCACAGAACTAATCCATGTCAGGCTCTCAGAAGATTTCTTCCAACACAAGAGAGAATAATTCAAACAGTCTTGTAGGACCAGAATAACTTTGATGCTTTTACCTGCATTAAACTTGCCAGCTACCAGTTTAAAATAAGCCTGCACTGTTCACAGCAAGCTAAATAGCTCTAACGTCACTCATCCCTTTCACTGGGCTTATCCATGCCTTTCTCTACTACAAGCAGGCAACTGCAGGCTATGGCTGCAGAGTGACTGGTGTCTCCAGGTGAGATGCAAAAACTGTCTCCTGGATCAAAACATGAAGGAGAATTATTTAATCTGAGCTATCTTTAGTCTTTACAACATTTCAGTCGAGTAGAGATTGTATCCAGCTCAGGTGGTGGGAAATGTTTAGAGTTCAAATACCATCCATACCCATAAATCTCAACATGCCTTTGCACGCATGCCCTCTATCAATGTATCCCTATGTGAGCTATTCTTTAAATGCAAAAAGCATGATCTGACCTGATTCATAAAGAAATGATCTTTAAAGGAACAATACTTAAACATAGATGAGACAGTAGCAAATCACATCAAGAGTACATCTCCTTTACAAGCACTTGTAGCTTTTTTCAGAGGTCAGCACAGCTATGTATGGTCATAATATAATTTTCACTTTTCTGACATTTAGATCCTTTGAGAGATGCATGAAATGGAAATTATATCATTAGTTAGGTTAAAAAGAAGCTGCTATTTATTCTTCAGCATTCAAAACTCTTATTTGAAACTGGAATAAAATGGATGTTGGGAATAAATTCTGCATTTATACTTAACACCAAAAAGCAAGAAGTAGCTTATGGCACAGTAAGGATAGAGGAAAACTCATTAAAAGAGTTCAGTTGCACTAATGCTGTCCTGTGCTTAAACTAACACATGTGGTTAGTTTAAGCATTACTTGGCTGGATTTTTAGCCTTTTGCAAAATGTTACTGTAGGTATAAAACCAACAACATTGCACAGAATTTAAAGACACACTAGATATTTCTTAATAAATCTTCCAATTCAAACAGTAATAAATTCATAGCCAAGTCTTCACTTCCCTGCTTTTCTGGCAGTCAGACCTTCTCACTTACTCAGTTTTATTTTTATAAACTTATGATTCATGGGAAATTATATGGCTATAAAACTTTCAGTGAAGTAACTATACTCATAAAGACATGCACAGAAAAACAAGAAAAAGTTTATATTCTCCTTCAGTTCCCTCACTCACAACAGTAAATATAATACTTGACAACTGCTCCTGTATTCTGAGCAAATACATTTTTCTTCTGCCAAAACGGCTGCAAATTATTTTTCAAGCACAATTAATGAATAGTTGTTTTTTCCTTTGTTTTCAATTTCCAGAATTGACTTGGGGCACTCTGGTTCTTTGACAAAAAAGGAAGATAGATAATGGACATTTCTTTAGGGTCTTACATCGATCACTTTTATCAGGACAGGAACAGAGATCTTTCATACTGCTCTGGTGATAATTCAGGAATTTCATGATGTGAAGTGGCCTCGAGTTCAATGTTTGTTTATGTATCAGTTTAGTACAGGAGATTTCAAGTTCTACAAGAAAAATAAACACATTATTTCAGGCTAACTTCAAAGGTTCAAGACTGACACTTGAAAAGAAAAATAAACCCCTCAAGCCCTAACTTATGGGGAGCATTTTTTTGGTGGTGGTGGGTTTTGTTTTGTTTTGTTTTTCAACTCATCATGAACGAAGCTATCTATGTGAAAGCCATATAGTTCAACCAAGCCTTCATGGTGATTTGTTTCCCTTCCTTTTATTAATTAGGTCCTGAATCAGTAATCCATTTTAATTACACGTGGAGGCTGTGATTTTGGGCAATTTTCATGTACTAATCGAGATAGTTAGCAGCAGTCAAACAAATGCAAATGGACAGCTGAACTACAGCTACAGGACTGGGAGCCTGCCTAACGGCTGAGCCTGTCTTGCCATCTCTAGTCCTCAAACCAGGAGGGCAGAGACCTGGGAGGTGACCCATTTTCTTAAAAGTATGCTTATTCTGGAAGGGACAGAGGATGTGAACAGGAATATCCTACAGTTACTGCATATTTTTATTGCACCAGGATAGAAAAGGAAAAAATCTTTTTCCTTAGCAGGGAGCTCCAGGTAGCCTAACCTCCCATTTGCTGCCAAAATCTTCTTCCAAATCTTGACCAAATCTCTTCAGGCAATTTACCTACTTCTCTACAAACACACCCATATATTCACAGCTCTTTATTCAACGGCAGGCAATGCCTTCGCTGCAATGAAAAAGGTGCAACCCCATCCTAAAGCGTGGGTCCAGGAGCCTGCCCACGTCCTGATGGCGTGCACCACACCTTCAATGCTACACTTGTGACCAGCATTGCCGACATCCCCTGTGCTCTCCAAAGCAACAGTAAATCAATTCTCCCAACAACAAACTGAAGATAATGCCTAGAAGCAGATGACTTCAACTGGAAAACTGGAAAACCAGGTTAAGACACAATCCATCAAATACCAGCTTTGGCAATTCGATTAAGTAGCATCAACTACCCTCTTATGCTTCTCAAGAACTATTTAAACCCATCTCAAGATGTGGTACAAACTTAAAACCAAATATTAAAGGGACAAGCACAGTCCAATTTCTCATTAAAAAAAAAAAAAAATCTCCTATTCAGTAGTTCTCTTAATATCAAAGGAAAATGAAAACTGTTTTGCCCAACTCTGCAAATCACTGCCATTCGAGGAGAGAAAAAGACAATCCCTTTCCTCAAATCTCACAGATGTAGTCCTCTAACTGACAGCCCAAGTATGCTGTATGTTCATGCACAAAACTCAGAAGTCTGACATTACCTTAGCTCCTGGCCTCTTTAGTTTTCGAATTCCCACAGAGACACCTTCTTTTCTCAGAATAATGGATGTACGAAATTCCTGTACTAAAAGCTGAAAAAGAAACTGAAGCCCACGCAACTCCAAATTCCACCATCTGGAACCACATATTTCAAAGGGCCCATCAACAGGGATTTTCAGATTTGTTCTACCAATACTTAGCAGGAAGTTTAAGAACAACTGGAGACTGGATGGGGCTCTGATCTAGTGTGAGGTGTCCCTGCCCAGAGCAGGGGGTTTGGAACTGGATGACCTTTGAGGTCCCCTCCAACCCTAACAATTTTGTGATTCTGTGAGCTCCACAGAGTTAGGAGGGAAAGAGAAACATACTTTAATGGAAGGTTTCACAGATAGTTGCTGACATTCATGTAACAGAAAGATCATAACCTTCAGGTTGAGTAGTTGGTACAGGAGCCTTTGCTAACTAATCACAAGACTGTTCTCAGAACATCTCTTTCAGCATGTGTTCTAGTTTCTGCTCTAATTAATCACTATCCTTTATCTTAACCCAATTTCCTTGCCTAGAGAGACTCAGATCCAGTTCTCCATTTTGCAAGAAAAACAAGTAACTTGCCTTGCTTCATGTACCTAACAAAACAAAAGCTCTATGGGTTAAAAAACATTTCACAGCAACAAATGTTAGAGTGACAGGAGTAATTTAAGGTAAAAGCTAATGCTGACAATAATGGATATAAAACCACTTACTTTGGAAACTGGTAGACCATCCATGACTACCACACAAAACAAGCTTTGGAATAGCTCGCTAATGGAGCACTATAGGCTAGATAATTAGTTTTAAGCTCCATCTCTAAGAGTTGAAAGGATATTATAACCTGACAGCCTGTGCCCAGGCCATGGATGTCTTAAATGCCTCATGTGTCCAATAATGAGTAGTATTCAGCACTTTGAAGATACAGAATTTAATGATATATTTAACCAAGACTTTTTTTTTTTCTAACCAGAAGACTGTATTTAAAAACAGAAGCTAAAGGAAACCCTCCAAGTATATCAAAAACTCCGTCTCACAACCAAGGTCAAGCTGTAAAACACTTCCAGAAGCGAAAACAAATTCAGATCATCTAGTTCATCCTCTGCAAGAAGCACATGTGCCCTGTCATCATGAAAAATGGTCTGGATAGGTGTCCCTGAAAGGTTTATATAGAGCTGTGTGCTTATATAACCCTTCAACCTCTTTCAGCTTAGGCTAGAGAGGTCACTTACACAGACCGGTAGCTGGCTTCAAAGCGGCTGGCTGGAAAAAAAGTGACAGCAATGTATCTTTCTTTACCCTCTCAGCATGCCCACTCCAATTATTCTCATATATACTAACTTCTGTGATCAATCACATTTCATTTTTCCTTTCTTTGATGATACAGACAGCCTGGCTCCATCTGTCATAGGGTTAAATAACCATCTCTGACTTCAGTACATTCTGTGAACTGCAAAATAGGGCCCTGTACCAATGAAGATTTTTAAGAGTTTCTCAGGTTTTGGTTTTGTTTTTTGGTTTTGTTTGGCCGGTTTGTGATGGGGGGTTTTGGGTGGTATTTACTTCTTTGTGGTTTGGGGTTTGTTGTTTTTGTTTGGGGGGGGGGGGGGGGGGGGCGGGAGAGCAGTGCTGGTTGGTTATTCAAAAAAGGTCTGTTCCAAGCTGAAGGCAACTAGAGCTGATTCAATGAATGCAGGAGTACACTTACCTTTATGATGGTTCCATATAGTAAGTGTTCTCTTCTGTTTTTTGAAAACATATAATCACAGACTGTTGTTTCAGGAAAAGAAAGTCAAAGAAAGCTTAAACTTATGTAGACTGATAATCTTTATTGCTTAGAATACAGCAGTATCTTGTTTTCTAATTTCAGGAAACATGACAATGTCTTTGGCTACTAAGCCTTTCTGAAGGCCTACAGAAGGCAATGGTTTCACCATGACTGTGTGGTGAGCTAGGATATGCACCCCTAAAACCACCTACTTGCCTGTCTCTTCTTGATTACATTTTACTGTTTCTACTCACTATGCATTTCCCATCAGTCCGACTTCTTACACGTTAACTGACGTGACACCGAAGCTCAGATATCACTGTATCTCAGGTACTGAGACACTGAGGCTCTTAACTCTGCAATGAGGACATCCTGCCATCCATACAGATCTTGACACATTGTTTGAACAGATGCTGGGTATCCTTCACAACAGCTAGTACATCAGGATGGCAATCATTTTGGCTTTTCTCCTTCCTCTGTAATTCTTGTCAAAGGTATCAGTGAAACATCAGCCCTAATGAGGATGTTGAAGTTGGCAAACGTGGAACAAAAACCATTCAGGTTCCTTCAAAGTTTGCTTCAAAACTCAACAAGTCTTATATATAATGCAATCTTTGTCACTGCTCATCATTCTCTGGATATCAGGCAAAGTTCCCTTATATACTGTAGTAAGTAGACCAAATAGTCTGCTTTAACATCAGTATCTGCAGTCAAGTTTTTAGAAGTTAAGACCCATTAAATCGTATTGTATGGGCACATTTGGCTCAGTGAATTGTATAGTTTCTCTGTAGCCTTCTCAGCTGAAAGAAATCACTGTGCCTGGTTTATCTGAAATAGGCTTTGGACATTACTAAAACATAACACAAAATAAATGCCATACCAAACAGGAACCTCACCCAGGGAAAAAACAAAAAACAAACAAAAAAAACCAAACCACCCCAACAACCAACCGCAAAGTGAACAAAACCTTCAGAAATTGATATTTTCATCAGCAAGTCTTCAAAAGCAGTCTTTATCAAACATGCCATATAAGGAAAGAGTACTTTAAGACTTTCAGTAGTACTCCAATAGAGAAAATGGTAATTTTTTTTATCCAATTTAAAACAATAAAAAATTAGAATCCCACCCATCCTGTGAGATTAACTAGGAAAATTTAATTCTTTGGCACTGGAAACAGTAGCCTACAGAAAACCATTTGTTTCAAGGTTATCATATGGTTACAAGGTGAAAATACACACTGAAGTTTGAACATGCTCACACTTTGGAGGCTGAACTAGAGCAGGAAGCCAGGCTCCTGCAGTAGGATGTCAGGCTCTTGTGCAGATACACCCTCAGCAGCATTGGGATTTTGACTGCTAATGAGTCATTTGACCAGAACCCCAGGAAAAAGAAAGTGTTCCCATAAAAGCTACTCTGATTGAAGCCAAACGTCCATCGAGTGAAAGGGCATTTCTGCAGCAGATGAGTATAGCCAAGAGAACGTGGTCAGAGCACAGCTAATTCATACATTCTGCCAGCTTCTATTGGGAAGATATTCACAGTGGAGTTTGCAGTCTTTGAAGGTTTTTCACTCCCTTGATCTGTTGATTTGAGTTCTTCATTTGTATCAAGTGAAAATAAAAGTATTAAGTAATTTACAATGGTGGTTTTGAAAAATGCTGGAAGTTTTGACTATATTCCTGTCAACGCCTTTGACATTTGCGTGTTAAAGTTTTACAGTTCAGTGTAAAACTTGAAAAATCTTCATGTCTCAACACAATGATATAGTGTGAGGAAATGGGGAAAAGCTTTGGCATCCAAAGGAAAACCCAAACAAAAAATTGCTCTGGACAATATGGTGCTGTTCAAGTAGAATTTGGATCACTAATCCTTACATTTATGAGTTTCATTTATAAAGGGTGATTTCCAAGACTATGCTTCCCCCATGCTAGAAACATTAGTTTAATACTGAGTTTGAAGGAGACAAAAAATTGCTTCCTTAAACCCACTGATCAAAGGCAAAGTCAGGGAACAGAGGAAATACTGCTGCCACTTCCAACATAAGCAGACTCTGACAGAAAGATAAATCATTTGACTTTTAAGCAGAAAATTGCAGAACACTTTCTGCCTGTTCATGACAAAATTGTCTTGGGACATAGCAGCTTCTTTTCTCCAGAAATGGTGCAAGTGAAAAAAATGGAAATGGATAGTGACAAGGAGAGAATCAGATTCCAATTTACAACTTCAGGCCCAGGAAATGCCAGCTCTAACCTCCCAGGTAAGGTTTAACACTGCACACACAGCAAAAGATAATCCAAACTCTCCACAAACTTAACTTCACTTTACAGCAGGGTTACTGGGAAACATTTCATGTTACTACAAGGATAAAACATTTTTTTTTCAAAATACAGATGTGCATCGCAAACCAAACTTTGCATTTCAAAACACAAATTCACAGCCTCTAGCATAAGCAGGAGTAACCCACACACCCCTTTCAGATTTGTGACAGTCACTTCTGTGATTTTAAATGTAATGGTCTAGAAATTGCTGGAAGATTTTTCAAGCAAATGAATTTTCAAATATTTCCAGTGTATCTTTATCCATTCCAATATGAAAAATAAATTCTTGATATGTCAACTCTAGTAACAATTACTTCAGTCTGAAATAGGTCACTAACTGTTCCAGAGGATCACTGGATGCAGCCTTTCTTTGAAGAACTTGAGGCTGAGAAAGAATTTTAAAAGAAGCTAAGTTTTTATGCTTCCCTGCTGACAACAAGGGTTTATCCTTACCATAAAAGTCATGAAAAGGAAACTTTCATGTACCAGATAAAGGCAGCCTCTTCACATATTGAGATGAAAGCAAAGAATTTCAGGAGGAAAAGCAAATCATTCTGGTTTTGTGTTAATGAGGAACTTAACTCAAACCACATTCTTACATGCAGGCATCTACAAGATCTCATTCCAGCACGCTCCCTTTGTTGCATTATCAGAAAATTTACCAAGCTATTCAAATAATGCCATTCTGACTTTTTTTGTGTGTGCGTTGTTAGGTTTCCGAAACATTTATAAGAAAAGCATGTACTTAGTCAGTGAAACTTTTGACCCAGCAATCTGGCACCATTGTTTAAAGTTAACCCAAAAGCATCAAACTATGAATTTCCTTACTCTATTGCAAGCTCATTACTGTAACAAGTAAATTGTAAGATCCTGATGAATGGCTGCCACTGTTCAACAGATTGAAGAGAGTTTGAAAACGCCTTATCTGTGCTCTCTGGTACAGGAAGATTAAGGAAAGGGTGGATAATAACCTTTCATATTACCCTCAAAGACAGGATTCAGTCTGTCTTGCTCCATGATGTATTATTGCTTCGGTCCAAGCTATTGTCTATTCTCACAACATTTATAAAAGAATAAAACAATTTTTGGACATATGATTTTTGTATCATTTTACACAACAGAAATGCCATTAATAGTATTCCAAATGGTTCTCAACAATCTAAATCTTTTTACTAAATTGTAATTACAAACGTCACCAAGATGTTATGAATGGCACCTACACATAGTAGATTATGACTTGTTTTTTAATTAATTTAATAAAAATTGTTACTCTCCCTTATAGAGGTTAATACAGAGAGGCAGGGCATAATCAGAATAGATAGAAGCTTCTCAAAACCGATCCAAATTGAAAAAAATCTAAAAATTACATTAAAAATAAAAGCTTGCATGTACTTTTTCTTTCTTTCTGACCTGCAAAGAGGATCTGAAGAGACTTTTTTTATGTACTGTTATTCTCTGGGTTACTTTATCGCAAGGAGACCAGCCCTGTTTTGCTCAAGGACTTTCCATAGAATCATAGCAGTTTCAGTTGGAAAAGACCTCTAAGATCATGGAGTCCAACTGTTGACCTAAAACCACAATGGCCATTAAAACATGTCCCGAGCTGCCATGTCTACCCCTTTTTTTTTTAGCATCTCCAGGGATAGTGACTCCACTACCTCTCTGGGCAGCCTATTCCAATGCTTGATTACTCTTTCAGTAAAAAAATCTTTTTTTCTAATATCCAACCTAAACCTCTTCTGGTGCGGTCTGAAGCCCTTTCCTCTTTTCCATCACTTGATACCAAGAGAAGATCAACGCCCCCACCGACACCCTCCACTACAACCTCCCGTTAGGTAGCTGTAGAAACAACTATGAAGATATAATGCATTCAGGCTCAATTATTGAAAAGGTCATTTGAATTGTTTGTCTGTGGGATTTTTTTTAACTTCCAGAAATCTTTACTATTTTGAGTAGTATCCGATTAGTTCAAATTATGGTTAAGCTGACCAAGAAGAGGTACAAGTTACAAAAGCACATGCTTCAAGTGAAAATTGAGGAAAGTCTACAACACTTCCAGTCTTCCACTACACAGGGGAAAAGATCAGATATTGCTGTTTCCAAATGGAAAGAACAGACATACATTTGCCTGTGTTATAAATCTATTAAAAGCAACAAAAGGAACAATGCTGGTTTTACCTCTTCTTAACCTTCATTTATCTACTTAAGGCAGCATAACACTACAAGACCATTTGTAGTGATGCTTGGGGCAACAATTTTGAAAAAAGAAAAGGCAAACAAACAACAACCAACCCCTATGGTTCAATGACACGATGCTGTCAATGACAAGGTAGGATCAAGTGCCCCCTCAGCAAGTTTGCAGGTGACAGCAGTGGTGTGGTTGACACAGCTGAGGGATGGGATGCCATCCTGAATGATCTGGACAAGTTCAAGAAGGGGACCTGTGCGAACCTCATTGAGGTTCAAAAAGGCCAAGATGAAAGGTCCTGCACCTAGATAAAGGCAATCCCCAGTATCAACACAGTCGGGGGGGTGATGGGATTGAGGGCAGCTGTGTAGAGAAGACTTGGGGGAACTAGTGGATGGAAAGCTGGACATGAGACAACGTGTGCTTGCAGTCCAGACCGCAAATCATGCTCCAGGCTGTATCACAAGAAGTATGGCAAGCAGGTCAAGGGAGGTGATTTTGCCCCTTTACTCCACCCTGGAGAAATCCTGTCTGGAGTAGTGTCCAGCTCAGGAGCCCTCAGCACAGGAAAGACACGGGCCTAGTTGGAGCAGGTCCAGAAGATGGCCACAAAAATCAGACAGATGGAACACCTCTCCTACGAGGAAAAGCTGAGAGTTGGGGTTGTTCAGCCTGGAGAACAGAAGGCTGCTAGGGGACCTTATTGCAATTTGTCAGTTCTTAAAGGGAGCCTATAAGAAAGCTGGGGACAATACTTTTAGTAGGGCCTGTTGTGACAGGACAAATGGTAATGGTTTTAAACTAAAGAAGGGTAGATTTAAGCCTAGATACGAGGAAGAAACTTTTTACAATGAAGGTGGTGAAACACTGGAAGAGGTTGCCAAGAAAGGCTGTAGATGCCTGGACGGGACTCTCAGCAACCTGATCTAGTTGAAGATGTCTCTGCTAGCTGCAGGGCAGGAATTGGACTATATGACCTTTAAAGGTCCCTTCCAACAGTGAGTATTCTATGACCCTACATAACATACTGATATGTGTACCCCATACATAGACCACATAGTACATACATACACGTTTTTTTCCTACAGAACTGCAACAGTAATTTTGTCAGTGTTGGCTGGTGAATCAGCAAATAACTACTCAGGCCTGAGCAGGTTTTCTATATATGCATGAGCTGTGAAAGATGGAAAACATATGTGAGGGTGATGGAACACTGGGACAGGCTACCCAGGGCAGTTGTGGAGTCTCCCTCTCTGGAGATATTCAAAATCCACCTGGATGCATTCCTTTGTGATCTGGTATAGGTGATCCTGCTCTGTGTGGGTGTGGGGGTGGACTAGATGATCTTTTGAGGTCACTCCCAACCCTTAACATTCTCTGATTCTGTGATTCTGTTAAGACTAGCTAGGTTTTGGAGCTGGTATACTGCAAACTACACAGGCAACACATCCAGACCCATTACAGGCAGGATAAGCAAGTCAACCTGGATGCACCCTACAGAACTCTAGGGATTTTTGCAGCACTAGCAGTAAAAATACAGATAACTCCAAGAAGCTTTTGATTTTCCTTTTAAACACAGAAAAAGAAACAAAAATCATTCAAGACATCATCTGTTTGTGGCTAAACACTGACTCAGATCTCAGACATTGCTACAGATTTGTCCAAGTCCAAAACTACTATGTGCCTCTACCACAGGCAAGGCTAAGGGCAGCAGGCAGCAGTTGACTACAGAGCCTTGGAGATGAGCTCTCCAGGGACACCTCTGAAAAGGGACAGTAAATGTTTAAAGGTGGAATAAATTGCATATTCCCCAGTGGGCCTCTTCTATGTGGCACAACGACCTGTAAATGAGTAATTACAGGCAAGCTATGTAGGTTAGATGCTGCATGGACTGTCTCAAGAAACCAAATGAAAGGTTCAAATATGGCAGGCCAACGGAGGAGGAGGGTAGGCAGCTAAGGTCAACACGGAATTGGTCTTGCCTGACCAGCACTAGTTCTCCCACCTTGCTCTCCAAAAAGTTCTTTCTGCTAAAATGTATTCATTAATTTAATTCTTATCAATGGGTAAATTTGATTCATTGACTAAACAGGGTAGTTTTGTCTCCCCAATCTTTGGATGTCCACACTCACAGAAGTCAATTCTTTCATAATATTTAAAGGACCCTTAGGTCCTGAAACTAATCCTTGTCACTGTCAATCATGCTGGCCTACATTAGCTTTTCAGGTAATGTACATACAATGCAAATGCTCAGCTTGATTAAGCATTAAAACTATCATTAAGTGTTATTATCTGGATTTCTCATGCTCTCACAATATTTTCGAAATTATAATCAGCTATAAGCCAATATGAAACAGTTGGATTAGAAATGCCTGCACCAGCCCAAGGAAACTTCCTGACAGCATCAACAAAGAGTAATTATACATCATTAAACATCATTGGCAGCAAGCATTATTGAATAATGGAAATCAAAAAAGAGGAGGTAGAGAGGTAGGGAGGTATGTTTGCCTTACAGGCAAGTTGTGATCTTGATCAGAGTCATACAACATGGCCCGTAGATCTTGCTGCTGAAAATTGCCTATTCTTTAAGCACAAAATAAATGGAGCAAAAGCTCTGATCTGAGACAAAGATCAGCAATACTTAATTAGTAGCACAACTGGAGGACAGCATAAGTTATAGTACTGCCTCCCAAGCGGTTTCAGCATTTCCATGAGTAGATTTAGCAGGTGAGCTGTAATCCACACCTGGGCATAGAAGACCAGAGGGAAAAGCCACTATCATTTGGTTCTCACAGCTACTGCACAGGACATGAAAGCAGAAGACACCATTCAGGAGATCACTACAATTTAAAGAGTATTTCATTGTGCATTAGCCAACTTTATACATTTTTGCATCTTTTCATCAGTCTCCCATCTGTTTCCAGGCTAGTTTCATCATGCTTCTCCTCACACTTCTTTTTACTTATCATTCCATTAGTAAAACACTTTTATCTTCTCTCTCCACACACTAGCAACTTGGGAGCAACCACAGAATGACTCCAGTGGCAGCTCTGCTGATGACACTGGGTGCTGCCTCAGAGCATGGTGGTAGCTGTTCCAGGAAGCTTTTCACACCACCACAACCACTACATGAGATATGTCACATCAACAGGCAAATCCTACAGGTCAGTCACCTGCAACAATCAGCATTAAGTATGAGCCCACACAGATCACAACAGATTTCCCAGTGAGTGGGCTGGTTTACATGAAAGTCAGGTATGAAAAACTAAGGGACAGGATGCAGCTTGCATATGTATATAAACACAGTCATTCAAATCATTCTGTACACTATTTTTCTGAAGGTGAAACTAGTTATTTCACATTGGTCATTTTTAAAGTGAGACTCTGAACTCCAAGCTTCTGCAATTAAAAAATACATGTACTTATAACTCATATTTCATATTTTGTGTATAGAAAAACAAAAAACAACAACAGTGTCTGCAAAAATATTTCCCTTGAAATGTTCTAACTGCAATGAAATCATTCATTGTGTAAATACCTCTTAATGAAAAGGAAAATTCATTAATCAATAAAAGTATTTAATCATTCAGAGTGAGGAATCTGAATAAAATGCACTGAATAAAATGGCCATTTAGCATTTTTTCATAAGTCAACTAATGCTTCATGCAATAGCAAAAAGTTTATAAAAACATCCTTACCCAATATGCAAGGTCATGGCATGAACTCTCTAAATGTCAAAATTATTCAGAAGTACTCCCAATCATTTCCATATTTAAATGCATAATTTCCATATTTATCTCCATTGATCTCCAACCCCTGAACTTGAAGCTATGCACTACTACTTCCAGACTGTGTTCTTCCAAGTCTCTGCTGTGAGACCATTATAGTCTCCATATTATAGAGCAGTTCCTCGATAATTGGAACTGCAAGGAAGATAACAAAACTTACACATCAGCCTCATGTTTCTCAAATAGAATCAGCCTCACTCAACACACTCACAAGCCTGTCCCACAGAAAGCACTATCAGGAGCTCAGATATAAAAGTCTCCAACCAGCAAAGAACATTTTCTATTAGAGTCATCTCCACCACTATTACAAGCATATGTCTAAGTGGTAGTCTCTGAGCATACAATATACTGTTTCTTTAAGTAGCAGTACCACAACACTGAGGAATGAGACAGAGCCTACATTTAACCAACAGAACTTGTCTTATGTCCTCCATTTCTTAATGCATCCATTCAGATATAGCAGGGAGGTCACGTGATTCTAACAACTAACATTCTGCGGACAGAGTCACTATTAACATGCCCAACTTGCCAAGGGCAAGTAGCTGCAGCTCTTCTCTACTTGAGCATCTATCATCATCCATTGATTCAGCCCAGGCAGAAAAGCAAGGGAAGTCTTGGTTGCTGGAAGGTAAGACTTCTACTCAAGGAGCCAGAGCGAGCTACATGACTGTGAGCTGGGTTCTAATAATAAGAGTTTTTCCCAGTTAGCTTACAAACATAGACTCAGAAACAAACCTTCTCTCCTTGTGTTACAGTATACAACAGTACTAACCTCCCAACAGCTGAGACAGACGATATTAAAACCTCCACCATGAGGGTCTGACATCCCAGAGGCCTCAATGATAGCTGAGTACTTAGTCCCACATACAAGAAGCCAGACCTCGGTTTCACATTTCCCAGCTCCTGCATGTTAGAAAGCTTTCACCTCACTCTAGCTTATTGCACTTCAGCATTTTCCAGCTTTGTAAACTGGGTGATAACAACTCTTGCATTCACAAGGGATCCGATAACCTGAAGGCACTCTTCAGTGCCCTTGACTGTGATTCCATCTTCACTCGTTTGCATGGGAACCTACAGAAAGCATGAAACCAGTTTAAACCATAACGCTTTGGTCCCTTCCATGTACTTTAAATGATGTTTCCAATTAGTGACATCTTACAGATCATCCTTATGAAGATAGAGGTGTTTACAACATTGATAAGTACTCCTTAGGTTTATTTCTTGGATAAACTGGACATTTACTACTTCAAAGTCAGTGTGGAAAAGCCCCACCTTTTGGCCCCAACTGTTTGGGCACAGGTCTCCGTCACTGAGTTTCCTTCAGAGGAATCATCTCTGACTTGGTTTATACCGCACAGACTACCAGTTGCTCACCAACATGCCTCTGTACTAACAGTGCAACTCAAACCTTATCAAGAACTAACCAAGACCCCTCCACCTGATATTGCTGCAAAGCCTTTTTCACTTCTGCTTTGACTTAGCTTACAAGACCAGGAAGAAAACAATAATGTAAGACATTAATAAACATCTTGTTCTCAACACAAAACCCTGACAGTAGTTAGTACACAGTACAACAGTCTTTGCCAAGCAATTAAACTCACAGAAGATAAGCAGATGACAAGAATTATACTCATTAACTGCATAAAAGCTTCAGATAACAAAAGCAGTGTTCGACTCCAATCCACACAGCACAGTCCCTGCTACCACCTCCCTTCCCATTCTTCAATCAGCAGCACTGACCACCTTCCTCTTCTTACTGACAGCAACTTATGACTTCATTCATCTGACCCTTGACTTTTTGTATCTTCTTGAACAGCATTATTAAACAACAGCAAAAAATACATAAAAAACAACAACAGAGAAGACTGATTATTTTTAGACGATTGCAGCCACCAACTGAAGGCTGGAGGATTTTGCACCAAAAACAGGAGAGAAGATACAAGATGCGTGAGCAGGGTAGCCAAGAAATACGAGTTCGTTTCTAGAAGGCAAAAGAAGATACAAGAAAAGCATCGCTATTTCCTTAGTTCAATTAAATTCCATTAATATGCAGTGATACAAGTGTATTTGGAAAACAGAATTGATTACAGATGTGCAAGAAGGTAAAAAGTTTACAAAATATTTCCAGCAAGATTTTAGAAGAGAATACAGAACCAGTTTTCGCTACTCTCCAAATGAAATATTTCCTAAAGGAAGATTTCAGATGAAAGTATCAATAAAGAAGGAAAAAATGTTCTGTCCAGAGTGTTTGCCTTCAGTTCTTGCTGACTTCACTGGTTTATTGGTTTTGCCCAACTGTTGTCCCAGGATACTGAGATTCTGACAAGACTTGTAAGAGCCAAAGTGAATACAACCAGTTGTACAACTGCAGGCAATGGAGTTCGTGACATGTCCATTTAAAAAGGGCACTTACAGAAACTACTTCTTATACAGTACACTGTGCTTGAGAGTACACAATGTTTCGAGTCACTTCCCTGAAATTGAAATTGTTGGTTTATTTCATGTAAGAGATCATTTATACCTTAGGATGACAAACTAAAACAACTAAGCAAGAATGTTTTTCCTGCATTAAAATAAAGACAGAGAAGGAAGAAGAAGAAGAAGAAAAAAGTACATTTCTACAACATTTTTACACTGCAGTAGCCAAAAGGTCTTCAAAAAAATCTTATCACCTCAGCAATATCTTCCCTGTCTGGCAAACAGGAAAGCCTAAGTTTTTTTCCCTCCTGCAAACTGTGATCATGTGAAAAAGGACAAAAACAAGTAACACGCAAAGGTAGACAAATGTTATCCAGCAGATGGATCTTTTTATTCTTAAGGGGAAAAAATGAATAAAGATACTTTCAGGTAAAAATATTTTTATTTAACAAAAGTACACAACTTCAGGATATCAAACCACGTTCCTTTAACTCAAGTATTAATTTTCTAACTCATGGTTGTGATAAATGGAAATTCACCAATGTACAGAAAGACATCAAAACATATTTGAAAGCCAACTTCAAAAATACATTTAATACAGAAATGTAATAAAAAAAAAAGTGGTCATCAGAAGCCATTTTGATTCTCCAAGTTCTTCTGTCCCACTTTTTACTGCTCTTTCTTCATTCTACAGTTCATCCTAAAATCCATCCCCTCCAAAATAGCCCAGCTCCTCCTATTTCAAAACCCTACTTCTACCATCACTTCCCTCTGTTCCAGGTTCCCCATACCTATTGGAGTATTTCAGCACCTCAGACACATCCTGCTTACATGTCCCCTCATCTCCCAGGCCATGACTCCCCTCCACCACCTTCCTATTAGCTGCTGAGACCAGTGGGATGCTTCTCTGTCCAGAGGCTGGAAGAGACAGCAAAAACGACCAAACACAACAACAAAAAAAAACAAACACCAGGCATGACCTCAAATAGACAAATACATTTCTAAGGGGAGCAAAATGTAACAGTCTTGAGCTAAATGTGGCATGGTAAAGATGCTGTATACTGAAACAACATGATTTTAATCTGGTTCACAAATCTGTAGATTCGTACAGATGTGTAGAAAAAGATATGTGCTGTCTGTAAACGGACTTGGCACAGCCCTGAAATCAACTGGCTTTTTACTGTGCAGCTCCCAGCTGAGTAGTTGGACCCAGACCTTCAAGGATTTCCCTCCTTGTTTCAACAAGGCATATTAAGAACTGCTTCAGTTTAGAATTTAAGGTTAATCTGTACTATTACTGAGCCTAACCAACAGCAGCTTCTTCATAAAAGCCACTTATGAATACAGAACACATCACACAGATGCACACACCACCTGTGTGTATTGACAAGCACAGTCATTAAATGTTTATATCACTTTCTTTTAGTTTGACTCCTTTACTTAGATTGTTAATTAGCGAGGCAAGGACTATATTCCACAGCGGTGTTCAGCTGTCTGCTACCACAGTGTTCCCTATATTCTCTGTGGCTTCTCAATTAGCTTTCACTAGTACTAGCAAAAGCAGCTGATTCCCTACAGTCCAACACGGATACAGGACCACACTATTCTCCTTTTTCTGAAGTCTTTATTTATATTTTCATATACAGACTACATACATTACACACAATATACTTTGACAGCAGTGAGGTTTTTAGGTTTGCAATGGAGTTTGCTTTGGTTTTGAACAGGAAAAAGTACAACAGCTTTCTAAGAGCTAGACAACAACTTACACATGAACCTTTGAAAAAGTCTCCTGATAGCACCTCATCTCCCAAATTTCACCAAATTCAGAACTAGACACAAGTGTGCCACAGACCAATTAACACCAAATGGAGACTAACAAAAAAATACAGAAAACAAATGAATAAATAATTTTAAAAGTTCCCCCAAACCAAGGTATTTCTACAGCCAATATATCCTTCCAGATGTAGCTTTTTAATGCCTCCCCATAGAGGCATCCTCAGAATCAATGCATCTCACGTGTGCATCCTAAAACCCGATATGCTCACCCACAGCCAAATACTCTTGCTGAAACTGAGTGGAAACACAAAACCATGAAGCACCAGAATAAATTCATAGACATATCAACAAAGATGACTAAGAAAAAGAAACACATTTTGCCGGAAGCAGCCCCCACATCTCTTAATTTCTCAGTCCTGATGAAAAAAAAAAAAAAAAAAAAAAAAAGACAACCAAACAAAAGCCCTAAAATCTTTAATTAAATAAGAAGAAATCCTTCTATGTCACATTTAACAAAAGCACCTTTTGCCCAAAAGCCTGCCTATCTTTTACAACTGTCTTCATTTGATAAAAGACACTGCCTGCCTTTGTGTACCTTAGATCTCCATACAAAACACTAAACTAAAAAGCAACAAAAACACAGATTAAAATTTCTTATTTTCAGCAATGAGATAATTTGCATTGTTCTCTTGCCAAAAGAACCAGTCTATCTTTGTATGGTCTTTCCCTGAACGAACTCCATCTCTCTGAAGTCTGCCAAAAACGAAGCATTGGTCCTCTGCTTGGATGGCTGGCATTCTGTACCATTTCAAGCACACATCTGCATCTTCACTCACAAAGACCCATCACCAAGGCTCCACAAACAGCTACTTAGATTCCTCCAGAAACTGGCAAAAAAATCAGAGTTATCTGACTTCTGAAAAAGCGCTGAGAACAGTCGAAGTTGAGATCTAGGAAGTGCTCTCAGCTGACACAGCTGTTCACATCATTTCTTCTACTACAGCAGAGTCAGCTAAATCAGTGGTACACTGATTCTTAGGGGATTCAGATTGCCTTCCAACACTTGGGTTTACTTTATTCCAATTCCAAAGATATAGAAATTAATGAGACTGGATATGACATGAATCTGTATGTTAAATGATTTCAAAGCTATTTTCTAAATAGCAGAAGCTTACTGGAGTACTTCAAGTTCATCTTTTCTCAAGCAAATACCTGCCAGATTTTAAGTAACAGCGTTCTAAGTTTAGCAATAAAAATATCTGGAACATGGAACAGGGCTTCATCTGGTTACTGTATGTCTGTTTTATTTGGTCAATAAAAAAAATGTAACATTGAGAGAGTCATTAAATTAAGACTATGGATTTAGAGAACACCATCTCAACTGGCACAGCACAGTCTGTGCGTTCCAAGCCCAGTTCTGTACCTGAATTTCCCTTTTTGAGTTTAAGCTGGCGTTTTACACATTATGAATATGGAAACTGATTCCTTGTACATTCAAGTTCCCATTTAAATTAGTGAAATAGATAATTCCAGAACAATGGAATATCAGACTTATGTGAAATGTAATGTAAGAAAGTTAAATATTACATTCTTTACTCTTAAATTTTATTTATTCTTGGGTGACACGATTCAGTAAGCTTCATTCTGATTTTACAATTAAGAACTCTACAAAGAGGCCTTTCATCCCAACAATCTAAACTAAAAAGCACTAGAAAGAAGTTCATATGAAACTTCCAAAGAGTTCAAAATGTATCATTACTATTTTCATCTTTGAGGAGTCAGATGAAGCTCATCCTAACTAATTGCATTAAGATTTCATGGTGAACTAATCACCTTTGCTAAAAATAGGTGCCTAACTCATCTTCAATACTTACAGAATGAGAAAAGACATTTATCATTGGGCAAGATTAATATAACCTTAATTGTCCTGTGTGCTCTAGATTCTCTGACACTATTTTTAGATAGGCAGATATTTTTCAGAACTTTGTACACTGTTGAGCACATGATCAGTACTCAAAAAAAGTAAGATCAGGCAGATGGCTTAGCACAGCCTGGTTGACATCAGTTGTTATCATTCACCTACTTAATAATACAGAGTCATCATCATTTGGCCAGTCACTTAATGATAAAAGGTACCCTAAATGAACTTAGGGAAAACACAATTCACATAAAATCGGAAGCAGCAACATCAGTGATGGTGCATGCAATTTATGATTAGAATCTACTGTTTTGTAGTAGTCCAGCACACATTTCTCTATCCATTCCATTAGCCTCTCAGGTCTCATTTAATCTCTAAGTGGCTGACTAAAAGGAAACACAGCATCTGGGTATGGTATGGGTATCTTCTCCCCTAAGAACAGAACTTTAGTAACTTGAGGCAATAGAATTGGACAAGATGACAGAGAAGATAATGCTGGCACTTGTATAAGAAGCAGTGATTCTGATTAAGAGTGCAGGAAAGGAAATTTTTTTTGTTGTTTTTAAAGAATATAAATTAAAACAGACAGGAAATTTCAGATGAAAAGGAATCTTGTACATGGCAGCTAAAATAATTCATATTGTCTGCCTGTGCCTCTGTTTTTGTTGATTAAAAGAATGGAGTAGCCATACAAAACTGTTAAATATCTGTGCTTCATTTGTCTAAGTCTAGAAAACAAGGGATTGAACTAACTTTTTTCTTCTGATACAAGATTTATGTACAGGACTTTCCACGTAACTGTTTACATTTCATCAATGTTTATCTCACTGAAAATGAGATAACATTGTCAATTTGACATTTTTCTCCTTTAACTGCAGAAGTAATTGTGAATCTCTGTGCAGGAAAACTTGGAAGCTGCCATTGTAACATCATTTGGAAGATCCACAACCCTGCTGCAAAGCCAGAAAAAATTAATAGAAAGTAAACTTCTGTAAAGAAACTTGTCAAAAGAGTCAGCTTTCCATTTAAGCTAATGTCTAGAGCATGCCAAAAACCAGTTTTGCTGAGCACTTTGAGACTTCACGAAGACAAAGAAAACAAGATACAAAGGACACAAAAAGCAAGTCAGAGAGTGCTGCCACACATCTGGCACTAGCACAAGGTAGACACAGCACTGCAGGAGAAGGGAACAATTTAGCTTTCTGCTCCAGACTGCTGGATGTTTTACTGTGCAAAAAATGCAGCTAAACCATTGAAGAAAAGGGCACAACAGTCTGACAGCTCCTGGAACATTTATGTTTCAGGCTGCAGTAGCAGCTACCATTAAGAGCAAGCTAGTGGGTAGGCAAAGGTATGCACTGAAAAAGCTTGCTGACAGCACAAAGACCATATGGCTCCACACTTGCCATATGCCAAAGACTAGCCCAACTCAATCAAACCATAACAGAGAAGTGTAGGGATCCAGATGTTTTAATTCGTGCAAGACAGCAAATCCTTTCCATTTAAAATAGCATGCCTTCTTCCTGTGAGCTGCTGGAAGGACTTCAGATATTAACCCACTGATCAGCATGCTCAAGGAGACAAATGCAAAAATTCAAAGACCATGCTCTGAAACAGATGGGCAAGCTCTGAGCCACTGGGTCACTCAAAGTTTGGATATCCTAAACGGTCAGGAAAAGATGAGATTATTATCACGTTCTGTATCAACCTATTTTGGACCTTCTCCTACATTAGATCACTACTTCTAGACACATATTTATAAATTATCTCATTTTAAAGAAGATGAATAATTTGACAAGTGTGTGGAATACAGTGATGTTCAAATAAAATTTTCATACTTAAAAAGCAAGTAGAAAACAGCAGGATGTCAACAGCTGTAAATTTTTTTTCCTTAATTTTTCCCTCCCCCCTCTCTATTGCCCATTCTTTCTACCTGTAAAGACAAACATACTCCTCAAAGAAAATATTATGTAAATCATATCTTGTAAATAACATACATAAACTGATTATGTAAATAAACAGAGAAGCCATTATTTTGTCAACAACAGTTCATACAGAAAATGCTTTCCAAAATGAAGAAAAAGTGTTGAGTCATTCTGCACTCCTTTCCTACAGCAGCAGTGATTCAGTCAGGTCTACAAACAAAGTTGTAAAATTCCACCAGATTTGCAGTTCCAAACAAGACATACATTTATTAAGATGTCTGTGTATTAGTAGCAAACGTACTTAGCTTAGTATTTGATTTTACTTAGCATAGTCTTTGATGGTGGCTTGAAGAGACTGCAGCTGTTCCTGCCAATTTGAAAATTACTTTTTCCATTACAGTATGGTTTAAGATGCTGCAGAATTTTGGATTTTGGAGAGCACAAGTTTGAAAATAGCAACTTTTTTTACATGATTACTTCAATTTTCAAAGCACTTAGAAAGCACAGTGCTGTGCATGTTTCCAATTACTCCTATTCACAAGTTTTAAGGAGGAGCATTCTCCTGTTCAATCCACTGCTGCCATTTCACAGCTTCTTAAAAA
Organism: Indicator indicator; assembly: GCF_027791375.1. Taxonomy (NCBI): domain Eukaryota; kingdom Metazoa; phylum Chordata; class Aves; order Piciformes; family Indicatoridae; genus Indicator; species Indicator indicator. The sequence goes on along the minus strand of NC_072012.1, from coordinate 37,993,782 downwards.
TTAGGTTCTTAATTTTTTTTTAAGTGAAACCATGAATAATGACTTCATTTTGAGCATTTCTTCGCTGGCAGACACTAATAGCTTTTTTCATTCAGCCTGCAATTATAGAGAACAGCAGTTAGCTACTTCTTACAAATATAATTAGCTGATTAAGAAAAAGGGAAGAAGAGATCAAAGCTCTTGGAGCACACATCCTTGGATTGCAACAATCAATGCAGTGACTTAAGAGGATAAAACACTGCATTCGTGCAACATATGTAGATTATCATCTTCTCTAACTGTGAGATTGTCTCAACCACAACAAAGAAGGACCTTCATGAAAGGCTGAAGAAGGCTCTTTCACTTTCTGAAAATACTAAGAGCTTCTTAGGTGCCAGAAGCATGTGCCCTGGGAGACAGCTTCCTTGTGCATCCTTCAGCTCCAAGTAAGAAACTCAGCGATGTCTCAGATTTTAACAAAGCTTTCCATGTAGATGGCCTTACCACCAATTATTCCCACTAATCTTCAACATATGAGCCTTAAAGGGTTAGCTCATTCTGAAGTGCTCTCCAAAGCTTCTAACTACATAGCTGATAAGGTTAACAAGTCATCAGAAAATGCCTTTCCCCTCTCAAACCTCTCAGAGTTCCCAAGGTTTCGGTGCTTAGCTGCATAGCAACCATCAAGTCCATCATATCTATAAGACAGATTTCATCCAAGACCAAGGCAATGATACACAATCACAGCTACAACCATCTCCCCATTTCACAGAGATTTAGCTTGGCAATGGAAGAGGAAAGCACATTTTCAAGACTGACCCAAGATCATATCCAGAGTAAACCCTAAACAGCAAGGGTCTTCAGAACAAAACTTTGCCACCTTATAGAAACACATTTCTATGACCTTGTCTCCTGTAACATAAACAGACACCAACATGTAAATATGTGTGTATGAAATTATTTGAAAAATTCTTAAACAAAACACTCCCTGCACATGCCCTTCTCTTCTTGGGAAAGGAATGAAAGCAGCAGCATCTGACAGATGTTAGCACAAGAAAGTGCATATGAACACCTCTAAAACCTCACATAAACAAATATTTCCCCCAAATCTGCTATCTCAGATGCAAATAAAACTGCACTGCTTTTGCTGCTGGGTGAGATGAAAGTGTGCTGAAGTTCCATTGTTTTGCAAGATTTACCTTAAAGAGTAAAAAAAAAAAAAAAAAAAAAAAGAAATTAATGGGAAGGAAAAGAAAGATGACATGCAGCAAAGACAAGCTCAAACAGGGCATCTAGGAAGATGCTGAGTTTCAACTTCCCAAGTTTCTGACACGTTACCCCTCAGGGGTGAGATTAGACACTTTATGAAGCAGATGGGTGTGATCAGGCTTTCACATGTTGCCTAGGGATCTGTGGTACATAGCAGCCACACTGTTTATGGGATCTCCCAGGTTCTTATGTTAGCCAGCTCTTCCACAGGTTAACCAGAATGCTTTTCACTTAACAGCACCACTGACTTGACAATTCGGTTACTGTCTCACTCTGCAGACACAGTACAGTTATCATGGTTCTATTCCAGTACATTTTCACCTTATTTCCCTTGCCAGAGTTCATGGTAGCGTGTACAGATGATCAGAGAATCACAGAATGGCTTAGACTGGATGCAGCCTTAGAGATTATCTATTCCAACATCTCCGCCATGGGCAGGGACACCTCTCAACTAGATTTGACTACTCAAGGCCTCATCCAACATCCCCAGGGAGGAGGCATTCACAACCTCCCTGGGCAACCTATTCCAAAGTCTCACCACCCTCGTACTGAAGAACTTCCTAAGATCCAGTCTAAACCTACTCTCCCCTCATCTTAAAATCATTCCCTCTTGTCCTGTCGCTGGACACCCTTATTAAAAGCCCCTCTCCAGCCTTCCTGTATGATCCCTTCAGGTACTAGAAGGCAGCTCTAAGGTCCCCCCGGAGCTTTCTCTTCTCTAGGCTGAACAACCCCAGTTCCCTCAGCGCATCCTCATAGCAGAGACGTTCCAGCACTCAGATCATCGTTGTGGCCCTCCTCTGGACTCACTCCAACTGCTCTGTGTCATTCTTATGATGGGGACACGGTATTCAAGGTGGAGTCTCACAAGAGCAGAGTAAAGGGGAAGAATTACCTCTCTTGACGTGCTGGCCATACCCCTCATGATGCAGTCCATGATATTATTTGCCTTTTGGGCCACTTGAGCCCACTGCTGGCTCATATTGAGGTTCTCTATCAATACACCAAAGTCTCTTTCCTCAGAGCTACTCTCAACCCACTCTGCACCCAACCTGTATTTGACCCAGATGCAGAACTTTGCACTTGGACTTGTTGAACCTCATGCAGTTGGCACTGAACCACTTCTCAAGCCTGTCAAGATCCTTCTGGATGGCATCCCTTTCCACAGTTTAGTTACCCTTGTTCTTACATCCCCGTCATTTCTTCCATCCTGTCTATTTACAGGCAGGCACTGGAAAGCATTCCAGTTGAAACATCACATGCCTTGCGCTCTTTAATTGTAAAGCTCAGTTTCCTGTTTTTCTTCTCCCTTGCATGCTCTCCTTCAACCCTCACATTCTACTCTTACAGTGATCCAGTTGCTGTAAAACAGAAATATCTCATTGGCTGAGCAAAACAGAAATATCTCATTGGAGAGAGGGGTAGAGTACACCCATGTACATTCAAGATTCCAATGCCTAACTCATGTACACTCAAGATATGTTATGTCTAACCTAAGCCACCTAGCCAAAGACCCAACATGGTAAGAGTAGCATAAAACCCATTGTGAAAGATTATTTTCACCACTTGCACTTAGCTTGATGTCTTGACTCTTTTCATAGCATTTCAGAAATACACTGCCTCATCTGCCTTGTGCCCTGTTGCAGCTACTCTGGTATGTTCTTTGCTTTGTTTACTGGGAGCCCCTTGCAGCATCCAGGCACATAGGAAGGTGCAGTACACCAGTTAGCTGCATCTCAGAAGAGCTATGACTCCCAAGATGAAGAGACATCCTGCAAGGGAGGATAGTGCTTTATCTCTTCAATACATCAATTCTCTAAATAAACTCATTGGAAAGTTCATCAGATGGTCATATTCCAACCACATGTCTGGCATTTCCACTTTGTTTACATAAAAGCATTGTGATATTTCCACAAAAACAATGTAGCCTTACACTTGTACAGCTCCCTGGGTTCTCTACCAGATCAGGGCCAAATGAACACAGCTGGGAAACCCTCCCACAGACATATGCCTCTGGGACCACAGCAAGTTGTCAGCAGACAGAAACTTCTCAGTTTATGCCCGACGGGGAAAAAAAACAAGAAACAACAACAACAACCACCCACCTCTTAAAATCCAAAGCATTTTCAAATTCTTTTCATGATGCTGCTTTTTGTAAGTATCAAAATACTATTCTGCATTTTTGTGAACATAAGACTCCATTCAATCAACTAAGGTAGCTAATACTAAATTTCTGATCACAAACCATTAAGTCATTATTCATTATTACCCTACTGACACCAAGTTATCCACTTCTTAGCTATCATTTTTGGTTTAATTGTCCCTTTTCTTCAGAACAGTAGGCATTTTGTGAAGTCTTATTACGATTTGCTAGAAAACACCTACATATGCAGGAGTAATTATGTCAGAAGTCCATCACCTGACATTTTACCACAAAAAAGAAAAAAAAAAACCACCAACAGAGGAATGCAGGCACCTCTAAACACCTATAACAAGTCCAGTCACATTTAGACTACTCATATTTGGTAACTCAGGCAGTAAAGTACAACACTCAAGCATTCCAGGATGCCCACAGCAAAATGCAAGCTTCTAGCATAGTCAGTACATTGAACATCAAGTTCCTACACCTACACATGATCCAGCCTGTGCAGCTTTCTGAAAGTGGGCAGAAGGAACCACCATTTAGATAACACAGTAGCCAGAGTAAAGACCAGGAGGAGGCAAACCTCAGCTATTGGTATTTATTCTATCGGAGAACCCCATCTCTGATATCTAGTAAAGTATCCTAGCTAGCAATATCCTAGTAACAGCATTTGCTACCTTCCCTTTCAAAGTCAAGACACTGTGAAGTCAGAAATACAAGTACCGTTCAAGAAAGCATCATATAATATACAAAAATGCAAGGAGAGAAACTCACAACATTGGCAGAACCAATACGCCAGATACAGCTCCACAGAACCTGCATCTATTTCACATCAGATAATCCTGACTCTCAAACACCTGCAAGCACTTAGCTCATTTTGAAGACGGTGGGTGGAGACTGGGCTCACACAGGATAGCCTCTGCCAAAGTAACAAGGGCAAGCACCTGGATAGGTAAACTCAATCCTTGGCAGGGCAGAGTCCATAAACCAGATCTCACCCTTCTTGGAAAAGTACTCCCTGTTAAGTAAAAAAAGTCAACACAGGCAGTAGTTCCTATTCAAATGAAGTTATGTACAGACCTGGTCACACCTGATTTTCAGTTCCTTCAGACAGATTAAATAATTCAGATGTCCAAAAACCTGTGTCTCAACAGGTAAAGAAAAGGTGAAAAGAGGTTACAGATATTTCTAAGCCTACAGTATAACAAATTTATTATGCCAGGGATATTTCAGACTAACTAGAAGTTATCTAATGAATGGATGTGCCAGACCTGGTTACCTGCAACATAACATTATGAATATGTTAAAGATTTAAGAGAACTTAATATATCTAAGGCTACTTTGGGCATATTGAGATCAGCTGAAATCCATACCATTAGAATTTGCTATATAAAGGTTTTCTCAGCCACTATCCAGATCTTACTGGCCACATTATGTGTAGCTTTGGTTCAAAGTCATCCCAAATCTACCAGCTCTGATCCCAGCAAGACAGTTTTTAAGCTAACTATTTCTACAGACATAATCTGTCAGTGGAGATTCTTAGCCAAATAAACACGACTAGTATCAAAGATTTTGCTTAAGCAACATAGTGAGTGTAATGACAGAAACATGCAGAAGATAAAACATCACAAGGCTGACACAGAGTACAGTCAGCAGTCTGGCAATAGTTAAAAAAATTTCTGTGTAGGCGCTCTGCAGATGTAAGTTACTTCTGCCAGGATAAGCCTCAAGACTTCATCTTTATTGAATCTGGCTTTGCTGACATGCCCTTCAAGCCGCTGTGTGAGTACTCTCCAAAAAAGTGAAAAGAACAAAGGGAAACATGGAATAAGGGATGAAGCCTTATTTATTATACACTTGCAGACCTCAGGCTGCATAAACAAAATATGCAGCTATAGTACATATGCATCCATCTCATTTTTCAAAAAGACTTAAAAGAACCCAGAATAAAAATGCTTTCCTTTCCTCTCTTCTTCATCATGCCTGCCTCTTAGCCATTAAATTAATGAAAATCAACTGACTAAAACACTAAAAGGCCAATAGTCTCATTTCACTTGAGAGTAAAAGAACAGAAGCCTTTGCCTTGCAGTGCAATGGACAGAAGTACACTTCAACCTTCCAAATTATGATGTGCTTAAAGTAAGAATATTTTGGTTTTCAGCCTAAATCCCTTTTACTTCCACACAAGGTTTTTCACTGCTGTTCTGTTATTTGTAAAAGCTACTGCAGAAGGTACAACCATGACTATAAAGCTTTATATCCTAAGTGATGTGAATTGGTAGTGATGAAATATTGCTTGTGTTGGGGTGGGGTTTTTTGTCTTTTTTTTTTTTTAACGGATTCAGGATTTCCTTCTCGAGTGCAAATTCTGCCCTGCTCATGCATTTTATGTACAATGCTGAAGTAAGATGATAAAATCAGCATATCCCAACTTAGTAATACAGTAGTATTTTGGAAGATACTGTGACTTACTGAATGAAAGAGGACTTGAGAAAAATCAGTTAGTGTTTTTATCTAAAGTTGGGCTCAAAACCAGGGGAGATTATGTTTTTATACCTAATTTCTGTAGAATTTAATATCATACAGAGGTAAACCAACCCAATCCCACCAAAAGTCCTGAATGATTTGTTAACTAGGTGTTAACCAGTGTACTTGAAGCTCCAGCCAATGTGGTACCAATCCCACATGAAGTTGAACTGACCACAAACTGGGCCTGTCTTCTTTCACATCTCCCTGTCAACCCTCACCCATCACCACCTCACTGGTCTACAGGCATCTGTTTCACCATTCAGGTCCTCAAAGATAAAACATTCTCACCTGAGCATAAAGTCCACACAAAATCCATTTTTTTCAGAAGAAAATGTCAAAGAGGCTCTGTGGCCCATATTCTGGGCACACTGGTCTCAAAACCCTCCAGGAACTCAAGTAATTTGCATGGCATTTTTACAGTTAAGAGTAAATCTCTTATGAAATCTGATTTCTCCCCTTGGCACCCTTTCAAATAACTATTACTTGGCAAAGCTTCTGCAATAGATAATGATGTATATAAAGCAGAAGGCATTATTAGTTATGTCTGCCAGGCTTGGTTCACAAATCCAGCTGCCAGTGCCACAGGACTGGGAAATCTATTTGCTGCACTAGGTTACCCACAAGATGGTCATCTAAAATGTGCACAACTCATTGTAGTCAACCACGTGCAGTTAACATTTGTTAAACATCTGATAAAGCACTGAAACAAATTACCTTCTTTATTTAGCAACATGCCTTGAGAACAGATTTTCTCTTGATTTAATGGGATAGTTCTGTCCATTATCCCATTTGCTACGCATTGCTAGAAACACCCTGAGCACCACATTGCCAAATGACTGAAGCTATTAAAGGCTCTTCAAACAACATTGGTTCCTTCTGCTCTTGATTACTCACAAAATGTCATCCATTAGATCAGATCACCAAATGAGTGAAAAGCAAGCAATATTACAAAGTCCCACTTCCCATCAAATTTTCACCAAAACTCATATTCCATGTATCTACTAACACTTGAAATAGTTACACCATGCTCACAGCAAAAGCTTTCATATTGATCTTGCACTATAAATCACAGCAGTTGCTGGTAAGGTATCCTATTGCAAGACATTGACAGTTACACATGGTCAAGAAAAAATTCAGCTTTTTGACTCCAGATGCTTCCTAGATCTAGTGTGGAAGAAAAATTACTTATTTGCATGTAATTTAAAAAGTATTAATAATTAGCATTTCTCCTCCTCTTTTTATTTTAGTCTAACAAATTTTTAAACACCGAAACATTTAGTAGAATATTTGGCCTAACCCTGAACACTTTTAAATGCTTGCTTGAATACAAAAGTGATGTACCTTAAAGCTGATGTATATTAATATGGTAAAAATGGTGCTCCATTGAGAGCTGTATGAATAGTTATGCTAAATTTGATATATAGTTTCACACAAAACTGAAATCTGCATGTTCTCAGTGGCAATTTAAATATCAATGTGATTTTATGCAGCCAGAATTTTTCAACAAATAAAAACCCAGGATCAATTATGATGGCATTTTGAGAAATGACCTCATGTTTAATAAATGCTGATTTGTGACTTTATTCTTCCTTCCTCCAAAACCACTCCATTTCATCTTAAAAATTAAGGTGCTATAAAAGAACAATAAAATAAAGCAGGAAGTGTTGAGCAAATGTATAAAACTATATAGCCAGTCAATCTGTAGGAAATACAATGTGGTAAGTGAAATAGTAATGTCAAAAGAAAATAGATTTTTTTTTCAGCATAGTGCCACTGCTGTTACCAAAAAAAAATTGGATGTGAAAGCTTGTATATGTAAGTATATCTTGCAGGCATTAGAGTTATGTTGCAAGTTTAGTTCTACTCAGCTAGCCTGGTTTCTACTACAGATGTATTTACCTGCCAGCTAAGAGCATGAGCTTTCTTTTACAAGAAAATATACTAATCTGGTTTTACACACTGCTCTAGGCTCCCCACATTAAAAGCAATGCCAGCATTCAAAAACTCTTGGCTTACACTTCTACTCCTTAACAGCTATATGATGCAAGAAGCCAGCAGCAGCACTCCACATCTGTCTTACAATCCACTTGTTTCATGTGTCTTTGTTCAAAACCCCATCCAGCTGGCAAGTTCGTAGCATGCTAAGCCTCCCCTAAACCCAAGGCTGGAGTGATGCATCCTAAACAAACCCAGCAGCTACTGGTACATGCTGTCATTCAGAGAATTTTATTAGAGCTGCAATGTGAAATGCCATTTTGACAGGACCCTAAGGAGTCTATTTCTGTGACCTAAGCTTTCCCTTCAAGAGCACTTACAGAGCTAATTATGGTTACACATGTAGGCTAGGCAGCAGCCTTTTCTTCAGACAGAGTTACTCATTTTCTAAAACAATTATAGTTACTTTATGGAAAAAAACTGGCTACAACACAGAAATAAACTTGAAAATTTCCATGCTAGCATATTACATGACTGGGAAAGAGCTATATTGGTCCAGGTGAGAAAAAAGGGGATCTACTTCTCATCATATAGCCGAATGTATTTTCTTTCATTAGTCAAGAAATGTCATAGCACTGCCTACCAGCACAGCTTCTCTGCTGTGTTCCAGTGTTACAACAGTAACATTCCCTGCACAGGGCAAAATCTAGATTAAACCTGTGAATTTCTATACAGCCATTTGCCTTCTTTCTCAAGTTAAAGAGAAGACAAAATGTCTCTTCTCTTGCTTCTTATTTTAGTGTCTATACCTTTGCCTCACTTAAATCAACTTAATCCCAAAACCAATACAGTTATTAGTTGTTGGAAAAATCCATCATGTGTCTTTGTACCTGAGAAACGTTTGAGTAGTCCAATGTACAAGAATCACATTTAGACATGAAAAAAAAAGAGGACAATTACAACATACTTAGTGTAAAAAACATCAAATCCTTGATTAATCTGATAATATAACAGACTAATCCACTGGAGGGGTTTTTTAATTACCTCAATAATCTTGTCATGAATTTGCAGGCCTTCGGCTTTGTCTGCAGGTCCATTTTCCAAAATCTTTGACACATAAATGCCCTCAGCAGGTTCCTCCTGACTGTTCTGTACCGGGCAACAGAGAAGTTGGAAGAGGGATATGTCAGCACAAGAAATGAGATGGCACTAAAATCAGCAGTAATGAAAAATGCAAATCCATCCAAAGCATGCACCCTGCTTTTCTAGCTAAGAATTAATCTCCTCGGGATTTTTTTTTAAACTTGCTTAACACAAACTAGTCATTAATCAAAAAGACAGAATTAACGAACTATTTCAGCATTTTTAATAAGATTATCCATTTAGTTCTGGTTATTTTAGTCTAAATGAGACACAGGGTGAAATAGTAATCAGATCCCAGCTAAAATACTTAAAGCAGACTACCTCAACTTTACAGGAGACAGCGACTAGTACATAAATATATTGAAGAAGATACTCATAAAGATAGATGCACAAGTGATTCTCTCAAGAGGGAAAGGGCTCCTGCAGTACTGCTGCATGTAATTTTTTTTTTCTCTGCATTTGAAAATAAAGCTGCAAGGAACAGTGACAGTTTAGCCAGCATATAGCAGTGATAGGATTTGGTTGGAACTGGTTAACCTCATAAATCCTATTCACATGAGAGACTGAGAACTTGCTCAACTGTGAAATCCACACAGATCGCTGTCGACAAAAAGAGAACCTGCTTCCAGTTGATCTCTATGCACTGTTAAGTACAATTTGCATGAAGGTCAAATAAAGCAAGTTTAAGTTACGTGCCTCAGCTGGAACGATACACCCGATGTTGTTCCACATGCTAAAATTATTTTATTTCATCACATGATAGTTTAAAACAGTTTTAAATCATTATTAATAAAGAAATAAGGCCAAGCAGACACCATCTACTTAAAATATTTTTAAGTGTTCATACAAATAATAATCTAGGTAATTAATAAATGAAGGAATCTTTTTCCAGACTATTTAGACTTTGGATAGCAGTTTACATGATGCTCAATTTCCTTCTGCAACTGAACCCCTGACCAACAGAACAAAAACCCAGGCACAAATATTGGCTGGGCAATGAATGGCTTGAGAGCAGCCCTGAAGAAAAGGACTTGGGGGTGCTGGTAGATGAGTAGCTCAATATGAGCTGCCAGTGTACTCTTGCAGCCCAGAAAGCCACTCATGTCCTGGGTTGCATCAAGACAAGTGTGACCAGCAGATTGAGGGGGGTGGTTCTCCCCCTCCATACCACTCTCGTGAGACCCCACCTGAAGTACTGTGTCCAGTTCTGGAAAGATCTGGACATGCTGGAAGATGTCCAGAAAAGGGCCACGAGCATGATCAGAGGCCTGGAGCACCTCTCCTGTGAGGACAGACTGAGAGAGTTGGGGCTGTTCAGTCTGGAGAAGAGAAGGCTCCGAGGAGACCTTATTGTGGCCTTCCAGTATCTGAAGGGGGCCTACAAGAAAGCTGGGGAGGGACTTTTTAGGATATCAGGTAGTGATAGGACTGGGGGGAATGGATCCAAGCTAGAGAAGGATTTAGATTTAGAGTAGACACTAGGAAGAAGTTCTTCACCATAAGGGTGCTGATATACTGTAACAGTTTGCCCTGCGAAGTGGTGGAAGCCCCATCCCTGGAAATTTTTAAGGCCAGGCTGGACGTGGCTCTGGGCAACCTGATCTAATGTGAGGTGTCCCTGCTCATGGCAGGGGGGTTGGAACTATATGACCCTTGGGGTCCCTTCCAACCCTGACAATTCTGTGATTCTGTAAAACATATGTGTGCAGGTTTTTAGGTCCTAGATCCCACTTATGGGAAAAACATTCAATAACATTTTCTATTAAGAAAATGATAAAAGTTTAACTAAAGCTGGACATACTGTAAAACACGCTTTACAGTATGTGGCAGCTGTGCTGTGGAGACTCAACCCAGGCAGATTTCTGGTTAACAAGGATTTGTTGAACACTTTAGTCAGACAATGATTTCATAAACTTTTTTTTTTTATTTGTCACCAAGATTCATAGAAGCAAAAGGGAAACTTATTAACAGTTCCAGCAATATCATGAAATTATGAACGGACCTCCACTGAGTTCTCATCCAAGCAGCAAGAAGTAGAACTCTGATAAAAGAAGCATGATAGCTCTTAATGTAAATGCAAGAGGGTTACGGTCTACTTTTTCCTTAAGAAGAATTTTTCCTTAAGAATTGGTCTACTTTTTCCTTAAGAATCTAGCCTTAAGAAGGCTAGATTACAGTTCCTTTGCCCATATAAAATGTTGGGTTTTTTTTTTCCCCTAAGAAATTTCACTGGCTTTCAAGAGTAATATATGACCCAGTCAGGAAAAGGCTGTTTCAGTCTGACTTGTGGTTCCAGTTGGTAACATGTGTTGGTATCCACCAGTTCTGACTTGAGAAGATAGCACCTGGTTCCACAGGCTGCATGGCAGAGAATGGAGGGGAGCTATCATCTATAGATGATCGATAGAGCTATACAGATGTTCAGCCTGGAGAAGAGGAGACTCTGGGGAGACTTAATAGCAGTCTTCCAGTACCAGAAGGGGGCCTACAGGAAGGATGGAGAGAGACTGTTTACAAAGGCCTGTAGTGACAGGACAAGGGGCAATGGCTACAAACTAGAAAAGGGCATATTTAGATTGGATGTCAGGAACAAGTTCTTTACTATGAGAGTGGTGGAACACTGGAACAGGTTGCCCAGGGAGGGGGTTGAGGCCTCTGCCCTAGAGATATTCAAGGTGAGGCTCAACGAGGCCCTGGGCAGCCTGGTGTAGTTGAGGATGTCCCTGCTGACTGTGGGGAGGTCGGACTAGGTGACCTTTGGAGGTCCCTTCCGGCCCGGCCCATTCTATGATTGGTTTACCCAACCTTTAGCTAAGTCTGTGGGTGACTGCAGGAGTCCCAAGCCATGCCCACAGCACATGCCTCCCTCCAGGTGACCTTAGGAGGGGACAGCTTCTACAGCTGGCTATGCAGGACAGTCCTTATAGCCAGCTAGAGATGGGGTCCATGACAAAAGTGGGGATCAAATCAGACCTGCTCTATTAAAATAATGAATCACCTCCCAGAAACACATACTTATGTGAAATGATTCCTCTCCTGCCAAAATAAGAGACAAGCCCATAGTGAGTATTTCCTTTTCCCTTTCCCTCTCTCCAGGTAGATGGTGATCAGTGGGAACCCCATTATGGACTGAAGTGAAACATAGCCAGAAGAAAGTATGTATGTCACTAAGAGTTACCTGGTTTCCAATGGGAAAAACTTGCATTGTACTTATAAACCACAAATAACGAGGTGAAGGAACACATTCCCACATAGGCGACTAATATGACACTGCTGTTCTGCTCTTCTGCTGCAGAGACAACGCTTCACCCAAGGGCATGTTTTTCCCAAACAACCTGAATGTACAGATTGCCTTCATGAACTCTTTCTGTTTTGTTACCAAACAACTCCTGCTGTAGTATTTCAGTTTACAAACAAAGTTTTTTTTCATTGTATCAGTCAACTCAATCCTTTTTTTCCTTCCCCTATTCTTTGTCTCCAGATATGTTGTATCTGGGAACTGACAATCAAATGTCTGTGGTATCCACATTTATCACAATGAGAACAAAACAGAATAGAATTTTCAAGTTTAACTTCAAAGACTCAAACATCCCTGAGATCCAGCTCTGCGTCACAGCTCCACCCTCTCCATCTTCAGCTACCAATGTTAAAGGAAGACAATGACAATTTCCTTATCTCTGGTCAGCAGTTCTACGAACCTTCATATATTTATGATCTAAACCTTCATATATAATCATTTAAAATTCCAGGATATTAATTTGAAAAGCATAACTGTTTGTAATATAAAAAACATTTCCAGCGTGCACTCTCAGCATGTAAGTACTTCAGAGAAGCTCAGCTGCTGTACCAGAAAAGCTGAATACTATGCTCCCTCTTCCTTCTAAACAGCAGAAGTCACACTGCAATCCAAACTAAAGACTGTCTGGACTTTGTTACTGATATACTCAAAATATGGATATACTCAAACCATGTGTATTTTATCTTTGAGCCACCTGTTGTCTCATCCTTCCACCAGAAAACCTAAAAAACTCTTGCTTTGCATTTATAGCACCACCATTAGATAACTCCTGGTCTTCATACTTTACCCACAGGGAACAGTAACTCTGCAGCAGACAGTGAACTTCTTAGGCTAATGGGAACAGACTCTTTGGCACCACTAAATATAGCTTTAGAGCAGAAGATTGCCAAACTAATACACAGGGTCCTATTTCCCTCCTCAATAATAGTAAGTCTCACTAAACAAGAACCTGATCAGTGCATAATTATTACCAAGCTACTAATTTTCCAGTTTAACAGGTTTCTTTACCCTTCATATGTAATGACAGTCCTGATTAATGCTTTTGGAAGAATGAAGGAAAAAAAAGGCAAGCATATTCTTACACATATTCTAGGGGGGGTTAGTGATCCTTATGCATGTTCTATGGTTTTCAATGAACTTTGTAAATATAGACTGATAAGACCAGATTGATTTAAGATACAAGATCAATGAAAACTCTGTTTAAGGTCACAAAGGAAAGAAAATTGAAAGCAGGCATGTGAGAGCAGGACATGTGTTTAAACTATCTGAGCTACAGAAGCAAATTTTACAGAAGCAAAAGAAAAAAAAAGGGGAAAAAAAAAAGGCAATCTGTTTCCAAAAATTCCAATGGCTTAATCCTGCAACAATGACTCTTGTAAGAGCCCCAGAGACTTCCATTGAATGGTTTGCATGAATACATATTACTCACATGGCAACTGTGTGCAGATCAGCCTAAAGTAAAACCAATGGGAATACCTTTCTTGAAAATGAGAATAATCCACCTCTCACAAGATTAGGTCTTCAAAACAGTGACTCCAATTACACTTGATAATATATAGTCTTTCTATCTATGGAACTGATTCCATACCTACTGTTAACAAAAGTAACTCTTTTATTACTAACAGTGTATGTAGTTACAGAAAGTATGGTCAAAATAGCCTACATTTACCTTTCTCATTACCTGATTGGGTCGTCCTCCTATAATATTGAATCCCAAAGTATCATTTTCTCGATGTAGCATGATCATTAGTGGTTTAGATTCTCCTCCCTAAGAAGCAAGAGGTAAAACATGTTAAAGATCAGAGTTGCAAAAAGATCTTAGGTGAAAGCACTTAAGTACAAAAGACTTTTAGCTGAAGAACACATAAGATAAGGCTTAAAGGAAAATTAGGCTGAAAAGATAACAAAAAACTTTGCCCTGGAAAAAAAATCAAAGGAAAAGTCATATGCCACTAAAAAGTAACAGGTAACACCTGATTATCTTCAGTGCTGAACAGAAAAAAAGTGCAGGCTTTTGGCAGAAGGAATGCTCAGCAACACTGAAAAACATCAGAGCTCCAAATGTCTGGAAGTATCTAAAAGAGTTAAACCCCAAACTCTGTCAGTGTTTCAGATATTAAACATATAGGTTCAAATACACAATGCTGTAATTTTCAGACACCCAAAGTT